>NC_139554.1:36036433-36713933 GCF_965112155.1 Podarcis liolepis
AGCATTTCCCAGCCTGCCTTATTAATTTTGTTTGATGAAAAAGTGAAACACAGATATATTATTAAAGAGTCTATTTATTTCACCAGCTGGATTACAGGCTACACAATGAGAATATTTTGTTATCTTAAAAACTTAAAGCAGTAACTAATTAACCTTTCACAGGTAGATAGTAAAGGTGTGGCACCTGCTTCCTTCAGTTGTCTTTTAGCATGAAAAGGTTCAGTTCAGCCCATTTGGAATGTTGCAAGACTAGCCTTTGAATCCTCAGAGTTCATTGTTCCTTCTTTCTGTTTTGAAGAATTCTGTGCGAACACACCCTTCACTGGCATAGTCTTCCTAGCTTTCAGCCATTTTGTCAAGAACAAGAAGAGGTGCGAGAATTCTGGTCTTATTGGTTTCTACAATGCAACCATTTAATACCATTTCATCCAAAATTATGTGCACTCTGTCCAATTTGAACATGATCTGTGTACGTATAAAGTTAAGGAATTTCTTTTGGAATAAGCAGGACTAAACTGAAAAATGCCAGAACTCAAATTTGTTTTTTTATCTAAGTGCTTAACAGATGAACTTTCTAAAGAGTTTTTCGGTAACTGCAAAAATTATAACATTGTAACTCCAGTTTCACAACCAACTATACAGTTATTGTGTATAATAGTATGTAAATTAAGAGAGATGTAGAAAAGAGAAACAGCAGAAGTAGCAAATGATGTTGGTTAACACCAATCTTATTCTAACAGCTATCAGCCTATTGTGACTTGCATTAAGAGAGCCAGTCCAGAATAATTGTGTAAAGTTTCACTGAAAAGCTTGATTTTCAAATTTATTTTTAAAATGCTTCAATATGTTTAGCAGTTGCTTAGCAAAGTGACCATTCAGAACACACGGGAAATAATGGTTAACAAATTCTGCTAAGGCAAATCAGTGACAAGAAATCAGTCTCATGCTTCCCCAAAATGTTCCTGGGAATTGTAGTCTGAGGGGAGTCACCCTGGACAGAGATCCCTAGTCCCCCATTTTCCCCATAGTAGTGCAATTATATGCGTAAATGAGGTGGAATCAGTGCTGAAAAGACATTCTTCCTCTGCTTAAGTGCTCAAATGAAAAAATTGTGTATCCAGCTTTCAGTCCCTCACTGTTCCAGACATGCCTTAACTTGCAAACAGCTGTACTGAGAAAACATCACAACTGCTTGAAAAAACCCTTCCTATCTTTCGTTTGACCTGCTGAAGGTATCTTCTTACTGCATTAAAGTATTTACCGCATATGGTGGAAATACGGGTGCACTGAGATGTAAGAATCCATACCAGCCTTTCCCAACCTGGTGTTCGCCAGATCTTTTCGACTAGATCTTTGGGACTACAACTCCCATCAGCCCCAGCCAGAACAGCTGTGTAATCTGAAATTTAAAAGAGGTCCGCAGAGATCTAACATTTCAGTACTACTAACTTAGCCAGCAAACAGCTAGAACACGTTCTGTATTAATCGCAGCACTCCCCACCTGAAAACAAAACGAAGCCCCCTGTAGAAAGAGTAAAGAAACTCAACATTTGCTTCCTTGGTTCAGGATCTGATGAGACATGCATTCCGTCTTACTATCAAGTGTTTTTAAAATGTTTCTACAGAGATAACTGGAGGTTGGTATTATGACTGGAAGCCCAAAGAGGCTTCTTTTCTCCCCCAGTGAGATATGAGCTGCCCCACCCTGTTGGGCAGCATTCCACAACTAGCTACTCTTCATTCCACCAACAAGTACTTCATCTGCTATTGGGAATCAAGTGACTGCAGCTCATAGTGCGTCCCTCCCCACTCAGGCTGTTCCTTCCTCATCTCCCCGAGCTGCTCTTCCCAAAGGTGCAGGGCAAGTTGCTTGGTTCTTTTAGGCAGGCTGGGTCCTCTTGCGAAAGCATTGCAGCTAAACGATGCCACTCCTTTGCAGACAGCATCGGTCCAACGCCCAACCCTCACTTAAAAATGAATCAGAATCTAAAGGGCTTGCTTATCTTTTTAAATGAAATTTTACCAAAACTTTCAGAGAGTAAACCAGGAATTTTCACATCAGGGTTATACTGCAGTCATATATTGAAAGAATATTAATTGGCTATATGCAGGGAGATAAACCAGCGACAAACCTGTACAGTACTAATGTTTGCTAATCTTTTGGGGAAACCAATATAATCAATATTACTACTTCCTTTTTATAGATGGGAACCTTAGGCTGCAATGCTCAGTTCAGCTGGGCTAAACTGAGTGGCAGAGCCACTACCATATCTGAAGCCCACATGCTTGCCCTGGCCAGAGTGGAAGGTGGTAATTTGAGCATTTCAGCTGCACTAGCTCCAGTTGAGAGGCCCAGATCAGGCCCACTGCTAGTAGCTTAGTTGGCCTAACTCCACCTTTGGGATTTTAAATCTCAGTGATCTGAGGTTAAGATATATCACTAAACCTGTAACTGTATATTTATTAATTAATTAACTAACACCGCTGTCCCATTCATTCTCCAAAGAGCGCAGGTCAACTATATATTATCTTACCCCTTCCCATTTTATCCTTACCACAATCCAGTGAGGTAGGTTAGGTTGGAAGAGAGGGACTGGCTCAGGTCCACCCAGCAAACTTTATGCTGAGTATGAACTTGAACATGCATCTTCCTTGGTAACTACGGCTGGGCACTAAACATTTTGTGTATTTACCATTGAAGGAACAGGCTGTAATAATACATGATTTAAAAAAAAATAAAAGACACAGGATTGCACAAAATGGGTGCTATACATATAAGGGTGTTTGCTTGTTAATATCTGTTCTAAATTGCTTTCTAAATTGCTATGTTCAATCTGGAACTTCATGGTACTGGGAGTGAACTATATTATGTGAAGGTACTATGGAGTATTTGAGGACTCCACCTTCTTTCTCTCACACACATAAGGCAGCTGAGGAACAGAAGAGAGACAAGTTTGAGTTCACCAAGAAGAGAGAAGAACGGGGGGTGGGGGTGGGATGGGTTGTAACAATATTTGAGCATGCCGAGAAGGCCGTTGGCAAAGACTCTGTTTCATTACCTTCTATTTGCACCCATTTCTCCTGGTTAAAACTGGGGGGGGGGGGGAGCCCTGTTTAGTAGTAGTAGTAGTAGTTGTTAGTTAGTTAGTGTGTGTGTGTGTGTGTGTGTGTATATATATATATATATAAAATTTATACCCCGCCCATCTGGCTGGGTTTCCCCAGCCACTCTGGGCGGCTCCCAACAAAACACTAAAATACAACAATCTATTAAACATTAAAAGCTTCCCTAAACAGGGCTGCCTTTAGATATCTTTTAAAAGTTGGGTAGTTATTTTTCTCTTTGACATCTGGTGGGAGGGCATTCCACAGGGCGGGTGCCACTACCAAGAAGGCCCTCTGCCTGGTTCCCTGTAACCTCACTTCTCGCAATGAGGGAACCGCCAGAAGGCCCTCGGCGCTGGACCTCAGTGTCCAAGTAGAACGATGGAGGTGGAGATGCTCCTTCAGGTATACTGGACCAAGGCCATTTAGGGCTTTAGAAGTCAGCACCAACACTGAATTGTGCTCGGAAATGTACTGGGAGCCAGTGTAGGTCTTTCAAGACCGATGTTATATGGTCTCGGCGGCTGCTCCCAGTCACCAGTCTAGCTGCTGCATTTTGGATTAGTTGTAGTTTCCGGGTCACCTTCAAAGGTAGCCCCACATAGAGCGCATTGCAGTAGTCCAAGCGAGAGATAACCAGAGCATGCACCACTCTGGCAAGACAGTCCGCAGGCAGGTAGGGCCTCAGCCTGCATACCAGATGGAGCTGATAAACAGCTGCCCTGGACACAGAATTGACCTGTGCCTCCATGGACAGCTGCGAGTCCAGAATGACTCCCAGGCTGTGCACCTGGTCCTTCAGGGGCACAGTTACCCCATTCAGGACCAGGGAGTCTCCCACACCTGCCCGCCTCCTGTCCCCCAAAAACAGTACTTCTGTCTTGTCAGGATTCAACCTCAATCTGTTAGCCGCCATCCATCCTCCAACCGCCTCCAGACACTCACACAGGACCTTCACCGCCTTCACTGGTTATGATTTGAAAGAGAGGTAGAGCTGGGTATCATCCGCATACTGATGAACACCCAGCCCAAACCCCTTGATCATCTCTCCCAGCGGCTTCATGTAGATGTTGAAAAGCATGGGGAAGAAGACAGAACCCTGAGGCACCCCACAAGTAAGAGCCCAGGGGTCTGAACACTCATCCCCCCCCCCTTATGAACACGGCCTAGGAGGAAGGAGCGGAACCACTGTATAACAGTGCCCCCAGCTCCCAGCCCCTCTAAACGCTCCAGAAGGATGTTATGGTTGATGGTGTCAAAAGCCACTGAGAGATCCAGCAGAACTAGGAAACAGCTTTCACCTTTGTCCCTAGCCCGCCGGAGATCACTGACCAGTGCAACCAAGGCAGTTTCAGTCCCATGATGAGGCCTGAATCCCGACTGGAAGGGATCCAAATGGTCCGCTTCTTCCAGGCATGCCTGGAGTTGTTCAGCAACCACTCGCTCAATCACCTTGCCCAAGAATGGAAGATCTGAGACTGAGCGATAGCCATATTGGCAGCATCTAAAGATGGTTTTTTAAGAAGCGGTTTGAAAACCGCCTCTTTCAGCAGGTCTGGGAAGGCTCCCTCACAGAGAGAAGCATTCATGACCCCGCGAAGCCCATCGCCCAGCCCTTCCCGGCTAGCTTTTATAAGCCAGGATGGGCAAGGATCAAGGAGACAGGTGGTTGGTTTCACTCGTCCAAGCAGCCTGTCCACATTTAGGGAAGCTTTTGATGTTTAACAGACCACTGTATTTTAATATTCTGTTGGAAGCCGCCCAGAGTGGTTGGGGAAACCCAGCCAGATGGGTAGGGTATAAATAATAAGTTGTTGTTGTTAATTATTGTTGTTGTTGGGTTTTTTTTAAAAAAACACCCCTCAGTGTTGTTTATCCATCCCTGCTACATTCAAACCGCTGCCATTTTAGGAAACTGCCATTTCCCTCTCAGTGTTTCTCCATCCTTGCTTTACTCAAACTTCTGTCATTGTTGTAAACAATGCAGTGCAGAAACTGTCACCTGTCACACATAGCGAGACCCTCCTTCCCCCTTCACCAAGGCCTCCCCTTAACCTCCCAAAGTCATTTCCATCCTTTTTCTTCCTGCCCTTCCTCCCGCCACTCACGGCCTTTAGAACCTTGGGAAATAGGCAATGAATACAGCACAGTGGTGAACTAGTGCAAATACAGTATAGACAGAAGAGAAATTGCAAAATTGCTATAATTTTAATAAAACTACCCTACATCTCACCACATAAGGGAAGACTGTGACCAGGTGACCTGTCTCTGCTGCCCTATTGCTCAATGTTTATGACCAACTTCAAAGCCTCCACGTTTCCTTCTTAAGGTTATTTATCTTTAAATAAAACTCTGAACTGCTCTTCAAATAGAGGGCAAGGGGCTAATAAAGGTAGGCTGTATGAACATGCTTTGAAATATATTTTTTCAAAGACAAGGCTGAAATATAATTTGGCGATATATCTACTTACCACTGATGATTTCTATACCTAGTATTTTCTCAAGTTTCATAGAGCCAGATGTGTCACCCCAAGACAAAACAGTTTTTGGCTCAGTGATTGGCATAGCTATTTCAGTCACTAAATATATTTGCTTCCATTAGCATATGCCTCAAAAATACAGTGGTACCTCGCAAGACGAACGCCTCGCAAGACGGAAAACCCGCTAGACGAAAGGGTTTTCCGTTTTGGAGGCGCTTCGCAAGATGAATTTCCCTATGGGCTTGCTTTGCAAGACGACAGCCCATAGGGAAATATCCGGGGCAGCGGGGAAGCGCAGCGCGTCTTCCCCACTGTCCTCGGACCTCCTCTGAAGCCGGGCGGTGGGGCGGGAACGCCTCCTTCCGCCGCCGCCGGGCTTCGGAACGATGCTCCGAAGCTGGGCGGCGGGGAGGGAACACCTGCCCCCGCCGCCCAGCTTCGGAATGATGCTCCGAAGCCGGGCGGCAGGGAGGGAACACCTGCCCCCGCCGCCCGGCTTCGGAATGATGCTCCGAAGCCGGGCGGCGGGGAGGGAACACCTTCTGAAGGCGGGCGGGGGGCGAAAGTCTTTGTTCCCCCCTGCCTGCCTTCCCGGGAGAGCGGAGAAACACAGCGCGTTTCTCCGCTGTCCCGGACGGCTTTTGAAGGCAGGCGGGGGGGGGAGCAAAGACTTTTGCCCCCCGCCCGCCTTCAGAAGAGGTCCAGGACCTGTTCTGAAGGCGGGCGGGGGGCAAAAGTCTTTGTCCCCCCTGCCTGCCTTCCCAGGGGCTTTTAAATCGCCCCGGACAGCGGAGAAGTCCTCCGCTGTCCCGGGGCGATTTTAAAATGCCGCCCGCCAGCATTTTAAGAACGCCCGGACAGCGGAGAAGTCCTCCGCTGTCCCGGGGTTTTTTAAAATGCTGGGGGTGGGAAGAAAAGCCCTTGTCCCCCCCCCCAGCCTTCAGAAGAGGCTGAAGGCGGTTTCCCTAGGAACGCATTAATTGATTTTCAATGCATTCCTATGGGAAACCGTGCATCGCAAGACGAAAAACTCGCAAGACGAAGAGACTTGCGGAACGAATTAATTTCGTCTTGCGAGGCACCACTGTACCTGTGTTTTATTAGAAGCATTGTGCATTGATGTGATTTATCATGGAACTTTGAAGTGTCAGGCATAGCCCTATTGGCTTTAGCCCAAACGTAGCAGAGTTTTCCTGCACAGCGAAGAAGCTAGTTGCGGCAGTAATGACTAGTCAGCTAGACTCAGAATAACTATTTACAGGATTTATTAAAAGGAAAAAATAAAACCAGCAGAGTTTCTGCATACAAATAAAAGCAAAATAAATCCTCTCTTTCTCTCTCTCAAAACCATACACAGCACTTCTAACTCCTAACACACCTCACACCAAACTGAGCTAACAATCCCTTGATAACAGAGTTGAGTGCTGGTCGTTAACCAATCAGAGTAAGCAGTTTCTAGGTCAAGCAGACCTGGGCTTTCTGCCAAGAGTAAATTGACACCAGCTTGAGTTAATTGGTGAAGCTAGAATCTGCAAGTTTCCCACGAGAACCAATTAACAGAAACTGAACACCCCCTCACAGATTCTGCTGAACAATTAACACCAAATACACCTATGTAGGAGATTGTTTTTCCAGCAAACCTAAACCCTTGCACATTCGCTTGTTCTTTATCTTTGCCAATGGTTTAGTTAACACATCTGCTACATTTTCTTCACTTGATACATAAGTACAGGTGATTACATTGTCTTGTACACAGCAACGTACATTTTGGTATTTTACAGAGATATGTTTTGAACGCGATTTGAAGCCCTCTGTTTTACTTAAGGTTATACAAGCTTGATTATCAATGTAAACTTGTACTGGTTCTCCACAATTTACATTTAAATCTGCTAACAAATGCTTGAAATAAATCACCTCGTTGCACAATTCACTCAATGCGGCATACTCTGATTCCGTTGATGACACACTTACAACGTCTTGCTTGCGTGACCGCCAGCTGATTAAAGCTCCACCGACCCTTATGACTAGTCCTGTGACAGATTTTCTATCTGGCAAATTTCCCCAGTCACTATCGCAGTAGCAACTCAACATTTCATCCTCTGAAGAATTTAATTGTAACATATAGCCAATTGTCTGTTTGAGGTACCTCAGAACTTGTTTTACCCCTTTCCAGGCATTTAGTGTGGGTTTTGAGACCAATCTACTTAATATGCCTACTGCATAGCTAATATCAGGTCTGGACCACTGTGCTAGATACAATAAACTTCCAATTACAGAGTGATATACATCAGGATGTTCAAATTCAGGACTCTCATCTGTATGAAGTGTTTTTATGAAACCTGGATCCATAGGCACCGCTGCCCCTTTGCAATCCTGCATCCTGTATGTAGTCAGTAGTTGTTTAACTTTGTTCTGCTGACTAATTAGGCAGCTGCCATCTTGGGCCCAGCACACTTCCAACCCTAGATATGTCCTAACCGGGCCTAAGTCTTTCACTTTGAACTTACTGGACAATTGCTTGGCAAACCTTTTAGTTTGTTTATCTGTTTTGCAGGCATACAATACATCATCTACATAAATCAGACAAAACTCTTGATCATTGCCTGTACCACGTACATAAACACAATTGTCAGCTGTACTCTGCTTGAAACCAAATGACACTAAGGCTTCATGGAAACATTTGTTCCAAGATCTTGCAGCCTGTTTGAGACCATATAGAGCTTTGTTTAATTTTAACACTCTATTGGAACCTGTCTCATAACCAGGCGGTTCGGCTAGATACAGGTCTTCTGATATTGATGCATGTAAATATGCAGTCTGAATGTCAAAATGGTTTAACAGGAGTTTTCTCTTTGCTCCAAGCGTTAGAATCAGCCTTACACTGTCCCCCTTAGCAGTAGGGGAAAAAGTCTCGTCATAATCTTTTCCAGGCCTCTGAGAGTATCCTTGAGCAACTAAACGAGCTTTGTATTTGTACTCTCCTGTCACCAGAGGCTTAAGTTTGTACACCCACCTGCAGCCTACAATCTTTGCCCCCTCAGGCGCTGCTACTGGTGTAAAACCCTTGTGCTCATTCAGAGAGGACATCTCTTCCTCCATTGCCTGTTTCCAGAGCTCTGTTTCCTCTTTTGGTAACTTTAACACCTCCTGAAAACTCTTGGGCTCTGCAATTACACTAAACACATTTGCAGTATCTGGAGAAAAACGCACCGGAGGCACTCCTTTGTTTTGTCTTTTAGATCTTCTGGGAGAAAATTTTTCTTCTGACCCACTTTCCTCCTCAGAACTACGACCTCTCTTTTGTTGCTTAGCAACTGGGCTCTGGCTAACTCCACTTTCTTGAGAGCTCTTATCTGAACTTTCCTCCCCCTCAGACTCTGATTCTCTGTGTCTACCTTCAGAGTCATGGAGCTCCTGGGAAGGTTCAAACCAAACCTCAGTATTGGCATGTAGTCTCTCCCAGCCACTATGTTCACAAAAACTGGCATTCCTGGAGATCACAATGCCATTTGTCCCTTCAGCAAAGCGGAAACCTTTTCCCAGCTCCTGGTAACCCACAAACACTAATTGTTTGGTCTTAGGATCTCCCTTCTTCCTCATTTGTTTCGGAATTAATACCCAGGCTTTTGATCCAAACACATGCAAATGGTCAATTTTAGGTTTTTTCTGAAACAATTTAAAGTACGGGGTTGTACCTATTGTTTGATGAAAGAGCCTGTTTTGGAGATAACACGCGGTGAGCATGCTCTCCCCCCAATAAGACATGGGTAAATCAGCATCATCAAGCATGGCAAACATCATATCTTGTAAAGATCTGTTTTTTCGCTCTGCAATGCCATTCTCCTCTGGGGAAAAAACGTTCGTTTTTCTATGCCCAATGCCACGCTTTTGTAACCAATCTTTAAAGGCATTTGACATAAATTCGCCACCTCTGTCCGTCTGAATCCTTTTGAGTTTAACAGACAGAAATCTTTCCGCAGATGCCACCCAGCCTTTAAACTTAGTGAACACGTCACCCTTATTCTTCATGGGAAAAACCCAAGAATAACGCGTGGCGTCATCCACAATTGTTAGTGAAAAACGCGATCCACCCCTGCTTACAGCAAATGGACCAATTACGTCCATGTGAACCAGCTGTAGCGGTGACTCACTAACTCTGTCACTTCTGGGGTAAGAGACTCTGTGGGTTTTAACCTTTTTACACACATTACAATCAAGGTACTTGTTACAACTCTTTAAATTACCCCCATCAGCCAATTCAGACATTTTTAGTACACTTTTCCAGCAAGCATGCCCCATTTTCCTATGCAATAAGTGCACACAGTTGTCATGTATAGCTTTGTTATTCACTGCAGGCTGAGATTTACTGACTACTGCTGCAACTTGAGATCCTGCTTTAAGCCAAAACAAGCCTCCCTCTGACTTAGCAGTGCCTAAAATCTCACCAGCCTTCTTAATAATGCAACTGTCTCCTTCAAAATACACTTTAAACCCAGCTTTCAGCAAACAATCTACAGACATCAGATTGCTCCTTAATGACGGCACACAAAGTACATTTTGCAGGCATTCACGAAGACAAGGAACAAAAACTGCACCCCCCGAAATCACTTCGGAAGTACTTCCGTCTGCTAGAGCCACCTGGCTGCGCTGTGCTGAGTTCTTGGAAACAAACAATTCATCTGAATTCACGATGTGGCGAGACGCTCCCGAATCGACCACCCAGACCGCTTGTTTCTCATCAGCAATCTTGACCTCGCCGGTCACCAGCTGAGCCGACTGTTTTTGTTTGAAGAATTTCTTTTTACGCTGCTGCTGCTGCTGATCTCGTCTCTGCTCCTGCACCGGCAACTGAGACTTGACCAACTCCGGACATTGTCGTTTTAAATGCGCTGAAGACCCACATCGGAAACAACGCCTAACAGCAAACGCTGACTCCACACCAGTACGCTGCTTTTGCTTCACCTCTGGCACGGCATGAGAACTCCTTCCAAACCGCCCGCCTGTAGAAGCCTCTGCAGCCAACGACCTTTCTTGCCTCTTCTGCCATTCTTCAATCAAACGCCCAGTGACATAACTGACTGATAAATCACGCTCCTGTATGCCTTCTAGAGATAAAACTAAATTATCCCAGCTTTCCGGAAGAGAACTCAAAATAATAGCCACCTTCTCCTGCTGGTCTAACGCACAGTCTCTTTCCTGTAGCGCAACAAACTTTAACTGTAAACTGTGTAGGTGTTCCTGCATTGTAACCCCAGGCTGCAACATTGCCTTGTACAATGCCTTGCGAATGAACAGCTTGGAAACCGCTGTCTCACGCACATGGAGTTCTTTAAGTGCTTGCCACACACCTCTAGCTGTCTTGATTCCCCTCACATACGGCAACTGGGAATCTTCCAGCCCCAAGACAATTGTGGCCCTTGCTCTTTGGTCTTTATCGAGGTCTTCATCATCAGGCTTCGTAGGAAACTTACTCACCACTTGCCAGAGACGATCCCTCTGCAGCACTGCCTGCATGCGTTCCGACCACAGCAAGTAATTGGAGTCATTCAGACGCTCAAAAGCCATCTGAACTGGTTGTGAGGTCATCTTGAGAGCGATGTCCCTGGAACCCGGAACCAGCTACTCACGACCACCGAGAGAGAAAACAGGAACCACAGCACCCAGCACTCACACGCTGCAGCTGTTGTCCTTGTGTCCGCTGCGTCACCAGCTCACCACGGTCAGGAACCAGCCAGAGAACAACAACTTCTGGAACTACTGGAACCAACGCCGTTGATGCTGACACCACCGCAACTCAGGCTGGCAGCACAATGCCCATAACCTCATGGAACTTTGAAGTGTCAGGCATAGCCCTATTGGCTTTAGCCCAAACGTAGCAGAGTTTTCCTGCACAGCGAAGAAGCTAGTTGCGGCAGTAATGACTAGTCAGCTAGACTCAGAATAACTATTTACAGGATTTATTAAAAGGAAAAAATAAAACCAGCAGAGTTTCTGCATACAAATAAAAGCAAAATAAATCCTCTCTTTCTCTCTCTCAAAACCATACACAGCACTTCTAACTCCTAACACACCTCACACCAAACTGAGCTAACAATCCCTTGATAACAGAGTTGAGTGCTGGTCGTTAACCAATCAGAGTAAGCAGTTTCTAGGTCAAGCAGACCTGGGCTTTCTGCCAAGAGTAAATTGACACCAGCTTGAGTTAATTGGTGAAGCTAGAATCTGCAAGTTTCCCACGAGAACCAATTAACAGAAACTGAACAATTTAATGCTTGGGCATTAAGTTGGTTCTGGCAAATATTTTCTTACCATAGCTTTTGGCCTTTAAGTGTTGATGGACCGCAACTGAAAAGTGGCAAGTCTTTAGCTCACAGGTGAGGAAACTGTCCTGCAGTAGGGCCCCCGCCCCCCAAGATTGATGGCAAAACCAGTGATGCTACTGCTATGAGATCTTAGGTCTCAGCACATATAAATGAGTGCTCTGACCTCCCAGCAATGGTGGCACGTGTGAGGGAAAGGTACCTTTGAGGAGAGGGCTTTCCTCAACACCTCAACAGTGGGATAGAATGAGAGGTTCCTCAGGCTGAGCAGAAGAAGAGAGACAGAGGTTTTCCTCCCCATCACAGCATGCAGCTGGGAGAAGTTCCCTTCCTCCCAGCCCATCACAGTGATGGGAAGGGGAAATGCCATCTCTGATTTTAAGAAAGTGATATCTGAATAGCAAAGAGTGTGGTTTTCCTTCCTAGCCTACTGCTGGGCTTGGAAGAGAGGACCCTCTCCTCCAGCTTAGCATGATGTTGATCTGCAGTAAAGAGAGGTCGTTGTGCTCATTGGGATGGAGAGGAGATCAGAGGGAGGCTGTGGTGGGGTAAGCCAGGGTGTCAGCGGCCCTGCAAGGCTGCCAACCCAGGGCTCCACTAATTTTGCCACCGTCACTGTGGGAATGCCACGGACTGCATCTCCCTGCACGAGGCATCATTATTGGACTTTATTTTATTTAAGTAATGTTGTGAAGGTTGCGTGTCAGCCCCAGTCTCTGCCTAGCAGTAGCAATATTCCAGGGGGGTTCCAGGCACTTACCCGGGTTCTGTTTCTGTTGGGAAAATCAAAGCACAATGGAAGCTAGTGTCTTTACGATATAAGGTTTATTGTACACCTGTTTACATCTTCAATGCAGGGAGTGCCTGTGTGTTAGCTAAATTCAGTAATTTCTCCTGAAAATTGATATGTTCTTCTTAAATGCTTTTATGTAATGTAATGCACAGCACCAACCTATGTTTCTTTACTTAGATGTCAGTCAAGCTGTGCTCAAAGAGTAATACTTACAAGTACATGTGCATGGGAGTGCAACCTAGGCAGCAATTCATACTTTTCAGAGCAGGTCATCTATGCCTTATTTTCATGTGAAAAACTGCGCTCTTGTTCCTTACACAGAAGTACAGGTATTAAAAAATAAAGTACTCCCACTCCAGATCCGTTTTGCCACACCAAACTTGATGTGATAACTTTCAACTGTTGCTTTTGTAATCTTTTTTAATGACTCATCTCTCCCAGATATCAGCACCTACTGCAGTTGTTTTAAAGAGCTTAATACAATTCCACCCACTTCTCCATGCACATAGCTGGGACTTGTCAAATACACCAGCATGCTAAGTAGCAAAACTTGAGATTTAATTTATGGGGGGTAGTGAGGGAATGCTTAAATTCTGACTATTTCCACAAAGATGTATTTTTTATTTTATTTTGCTGTATTGCAGTTACAATACTGAAAACATTTTGCTTCATGTGTACTCTTAATTAAGAGGATACTAATAAGCTTCCTCTTTAAGTGGAATCCTGACTCAAATGTAATGGAGCCTCCCTTTCATTGCAAAATTTCCTTCCCTAAGATTAGATTAAGAGTCCCATTCTCTACCGACTGAGCTAATCATACAATTATTTAGCATGCAATTAGGAGTGTGTTTGTAATGTCACCCTTTAATTGTCTTACTTCCATCAACCACAGGTGTTGTTGTTGTTATTGGTTTCTCAGGACCATCCACTTCTGATGCTACCCTCACTGATCTCCAATCCAAAAAGGATAGAGGTGGGAGAATCTGGGTTGGAAAACTGCCAAATCCTGAGCCCTGCTTATCTCATGCTGATGATGGTAGAAGGTGTCAGGACAGTTACAGGGAAACATAGTGTACCATTTCTGGGGTTGGCATATTTTTCACCCAGGGGTATGTTAGGGGATTCAAGTCTCACCTGGAATGTCCCCTTTTGTCTTCCTCAAATATTACAGATGTAGTTCCATTTCCCTTAAATAAGCAGGGCCAGATCATGGGGGACACACACACCCATAACACCTCCAGTAGCATTGAAAGTATGACAGAAGATAACTCTCATAAGAAGAAAAACCTGTCCCGTCAGGCAGGAGAGAAAAAACTGAGGGGACTGCGCCTGCCTCCCAGAGTTCTTTGCTCTCCTGCCTCTGTCACATGGAGAGAGATGTTACCCAACCCATTTGGGACATCAGCAACCATCTCAAATCCTCTCCCACTACATTATGCCAGCAGAATCAATGAATGGATCTGATACTAAACACTGTGGTCAGCTCAGGCAGGTTCGTGCAGAAGGAGATGGTCATTCGGTTGAACGTTAACAGCTGTAATGAGCAAGTAGACTACATTAATCTGCATCCCTAGTCTTCTCCTGTATCTATTCACCCCATGTGCTGAAATCTCCATTTGAGACTTTTGTCCAGATGCCTCTGCCATTGAAAAGCAGGTAGCAATCAGAGAAAGAAAGAGAGATCCCTTTCAATGGTAGGAATAAATGCTCAGAGCTCGGTTCCTTTGAGGACAGAGCTCTTCCTTTGCCCAGCAACAGATTCTATCACAGCTACTGTGTTTATGCACTGAAATCTATTAAAGTTATGCATGCAGCAAGTAGAGCAAGGGGAAATTTCCTACCTTTAGACAAAATGTCTGCATTTCCCAGCATCAACTATCATATCGCCACCCATATCACTAGCCTTTTAACAACTTACCTCCACACTGTTACTATTCACATACTACAAACCATTCATCCATATGGCTCAGTCACCTCTGCTGAACACAGTTTAATCCAATCGTGGCAACATTTTGATTCCTATGAATGCCACACAGCCTGGCAGACGCAGGAAGGAGCAGGAACATAAATAGAGAAAACTGAAAGGATACATCCAATTCACTCTAAAAAAAGAAGAAAAGGGACATATCAGCAAGAGCAAAGGACTGATGTTGTTCCATTTCTGACTACTGTACATTATTGTACACTATTATTAGTGTTTTTAAAGTTTATTTGTATATTGGTTTTTGGTCCAAGGGATTATCATGGAGCTTGTAAACATTCACTCATCCTTTACAGCCATTTTCAGTACAACTTTCTTATTTTAAAGCAGAGTTAAGGGACTACAGCTCCCATCATCCTTGACCATTGGTAGGGCAGCCATACATCCAGAATTTCCTGGACATAGCCGGGATTCGGCCATTGGAAACAGTGTCCGGGTGGAAATCACTGTAATGTCCAGGAAGATCCAGACATATGGCAACCCATACAACTTTTGTGTCCGAATTTTCACTTTCTGAAATATGGCAACCCTACCTTTGGGCATCCTTGGCTGGGTTTGATGGGAGTTGGGGGTCTAACAATGTCTAGAGGGTCACAGTTTCCCCACACTGTTGTGAAGCAAGACCTATTGCATACCGTATGTAGTAGTTGTTAGTCTTTTGCTATGCTTTGGATGAGGCAAAGATGCACAGCCCTAAACTATGGGAAATCCTACTGAGCAGCCCTCTTTTGAGTGGGAGCTTCCACCAGATGCTGGTCTCACACTTTTAAAGCTACCTTCTGCAGGTAGACTTTGATTGTTTTCGGTGAAAGTGGGCAGCTGATTTGTTTTGCACTTCTGCCAAATTGCTGGAAGACCCATAAGTCCTGGCTGTGTGTCAGTCATCACATTTCTGCTGGTGTGTTATGAGGCGATCCAGTGTTAAAAATAGCCATGGCATTCCTCCTTGAACGTGTATCTTTCTGCATGTCGGGCATCATAATGTGAACACACGTGCATCTGCATTTTATGATCTTGATGGTTCAATTCACTGGCTCTGCTTTTTATATACAGTTATATAGTTTATATAGATATTTATTTTCCTGACAGTGTTTGTATGGTTTTGTCATGGCCTTTGGCTAGTACAATAAAGCATATTTTGTTTTTTGACCATAATGCACACAGTGAAAGCCCCAACATGCGTATGTGAAGCTGCCACCCATTTAAGAAAGCACATTTCCTAAAAATCTGCCTGCCTTATTCTAAGCACTGCCTCCTAATACCAGTTTTGTCTGAATTGTGATTATAACACAATCAACAGATGCGGCTATATCTCTATTTCTGAATGATCATCTATTGGCTGAAAGACGGAGTCTAATGTACAATTTGCACCACCCCATGGAGACTGGCCTTGCTCGAAGCTGCTGGCTTGTTCACTCTAAAAGGGTTGAAAAGTGTGGTACATCGTATCATGCATGTTTCTATTTTAATTGCTTGTAACACAGAGAACAAGTAAATGATATAACAAATTGAACTCTTAATTCCCAAGAGATGAGCTAGTGAAAGTAAAATTAACATATAATATCTGCAGAATTCTGGCAGTATCTCAAGCTAGGATGATAATGGAGGAGGAAAGAACAACTGTGGGAAAGAAAAGAACATCTGTCCTTTACTAGAGAGATGATTTGTCATCTCAGTATTTTTAGATTTGTGAGTTTCAAAGATTCTTTCAAAGTGCTATATTTATCTAATGACATAGGCAGAGCTTACATTCAGATGTTGGACCTCTCCTGGTGTCCCAATAGAAACATCCAAAAGTTGGGAGCAAGTTATCAAAGCTCTCCTTTAGCTTTTGCTCAATTTCTCCTCAATTTCCAAGGCAGCTACAAAGCTATAATTCTATACATGTGGAATAATACAGACTTGAGCCACCTGTGTACTTGCTTAATACCCAATGACTTAAATGTTGATGTCTTTTGATAAAAATAAATCCAAAGGTCAAATATCTGCACTCTATCATGGTGCAAATGTTTCAAACTAATAGGTCTATGATATAATAAATCATATGAAAGCTTTCTAAAAAGAGAGAATAGTTTGTATTTGGTTCAATATCATACTTACCACTCTACTGAAATACTTGTCCAAAACCTCCACAAAATTATGAATGAGTTCATAGACAGCCATTTCATTCTGAAAATCAGTTGGAACATCAGAGAAACCAGTGATCTGTTAACTTTTCTACATTACTTATAAAGCTCACAGTTGTGATTTTTGTTTTAAGTTTTAGGAAACAAAACGAATAGTCTGATCATTAGACCTTAAAATTCACTGCACCAGAAGTATAAATTCAAAAGAGTGTACCAGGGCAGCATTACAAACAATAACACACTGAATTTCACATCAGGTTTAATTGCATGCAGACCATGCCGATGCTGATGTTTGTGCTCAGAATGGCCTGGAACCCATGATTGGCAGGGGGCACTGCTTCGTGTCCTGCAGGCAGGCATGGCTGGCTGTGTGGTGACACAGGACGGGGCTTCCTCTGTAGTAGAACCTGTATTATGGAACTCTTTCCCTGGCAAAATGGATGGTGGCATCCTAGCTGGGATTTTACTACCAAGTTAAAACATACTTAATGTTCTGGGCTTTTGGAAGAAGCCAAGAGAGACTGACCAAGACCTCAGGCTTATTTTATGCTGCTATGTTTTATTGATGATTGATATTATTGATTGTTGTGTTTCACTGTCGTTTTATGTCGTATGATGTTCTATATTGTGCTTGAAAATTGTCCTTTGATGACTGTTATGTGATGAAAGGCAGTCCAGAAAGGTTGTAAATACATACATGAATAAAACAATTTCTCAAGGGTGCTTCCTTTGTAAACGGGTCACTGAGATATCGCTAGTGGGTTGTGAGTAACAGGGTTTTTTTTAAGCTTATCAGATTTCCCCTCAAAATAATAAATTCATATTACATGAGAAAAAAATACGGGCTGGCTTTTTGATGATGACCTTGTATGGGTGCTGTAAAAGGTTTGCTTGCATGTGGTGTACCAATCCAACGATAAACACCCACCTGGAAGCACCCTGGTCTCTGGTCTCTTGTCAAGTCTCTATTTGCAGGGTCTTGATTACAAAAGCTCATGACACCCTGCTTGTCTTTGAGGTGCCATAGGGTTCTTGGTTTTGCTGAAAGGGACTATACTGCATTTCCTTCATCTCTTATTATGCAACTACATTGTGGGAGAGCTAGATATTGCAGAGTGAAGGACACAATATAAGGAACTGGATCACACATGGAAACCAGGAAGAAACTGAAGCAATGGGCATATATCAGGTTCGGTATTTGTCTTTAGTTCATAGATCAATATTTGTCTTTTCTTTACATAGTTAAGAAATAAACACATACCTCGGTTTCATTAATTCCAACCACTATGAAAAGAGCAGCATATTGCCTGTACACCAGCTTAAAATCTTTGTATTCAATAAAGGAACACTAAAAAAAAGACATAAATAAAATTTGATGGATGACACATTTTTGTAGATATTTATCTGCTTATTGAATATTTCATCTGGACAGTTTTTAGGTTATGCAGGCTAAGTAAGTTATTAAAGGGCAGAACAATCGGTGCCAATATTGTTTTTATATGCCAGTTCTAAAAATGCCCTGTTTACATATAAAACAAGGATGGGTGGAGGTTTGTTCTCTACTTGTAAAACAGCCCACTGACGTGTGTTTTGTGTGTAACAAAACCAGCCCCCTCCTTCCTTACTTTGTTGCACTCTGTTGCCTTAAGCAGTTTCTCCCAGCCCAGGTCTTTCATTGGAGCTCAACTGAGAGAAAACTGCTTAAAACAAAGAAGAGCCAGTAAAGTTGTGCTCCCCTTACTTAATGTCATCTGATCCTCACATGCTTTCCCACCCCTTGTTTTTATGTAAACGACATATCGCTCACACACCACTATCACATCTAGCTTGATCCTTAAAAGAACCTGAGCTGACTCAAAGTCAGTGTCATAGCCTTTGCTAGGATCCTGAAACTATCCTGGTGCCTAGAGTACAGTGGTACCTCGTGTTACATACGTAATCCGTTCCGGAGGTCCACTCGTAACCAGAAACCATTTGTAACATGAGACACGCTTTTGCTAATGGCGCCTCCCGCTGCTGCCGCGCTGCCGGAGCACGACTTCCGCTTGCATGCCGGGGCAAAGTTCACAACAAGGGGCATCTACTTCCGGGTTAGTGGCGCGCATAACCCGAAGCATTCGTAAGGGGGACGGTACGTAACACGAGGTACCACTGTACACCCCCCCAAAGTTTTCCACTGTCTTGTTGAAATAAAAAGGGTTTCAAAATTATTTTGTTTCTGTTACCCTAGCAACAGTTTGCAGATGAAGGAAGGATTGGCTAACAATAAAAAAGATGGTTTTCTTGACAGAGCACATATCTCTATATGGAGTGGACCTATATGAATTAACATATTAGAGCATTTATTGGCAGTGCTATTTTTCTAGGGAAAGAGGTGCTGGAACTCACCATAAACATATCTCGTTTTCTTAGAATGGCAATGGTGCCCACCTGAGAGGTGCCAAGACTGAGTTCCTATGAGTTCCCCCTGAAAAAGGGCCCCCAGTTGTTGTTAGACTACAACTCCCATTGTCCCTAGACAGCAGGGGCAGTGGTGAGGGATGGGAGTTGTAGTCCAAAAGCATCAGGAGGTCCAAAGTTGGGAGCCATCACATTAGGGGGTGAACTGAAGAAATCATCATACTATATATATGGGCACAAATAGCACCTAACATGCAGCATTCAAGAGTTAATTTTTAAACAACATAAATTGGTGGGAGAGTGTCATTTAAAAAGCAAAGGGGTTGTACAGGCAACCATCTGCACCGCTGCCCCATTCCATCTTCCTGAGGTTATTTCCCCCCCCCCCCAGCCAAGCTCTGATGTTGGAAGTTGGGACAAAAGTGGCTGTGGGGAAGAGCAGAGATTAGGTGGAGATTCCAACATCTTGTGTGCACACACCTTTTGCATGCCAAATCCCATTCAAATACACACACTTGTGCTATACACAGAATGTACCCCTGCTGTGAACTTGGTGAAGGCTCAAGTTCAAAGTCATAGGTCTGCCCCAATCAGATTGTTTGACCCTAAAATGTCTACATAAAAAGACATACTTGCTCCTTTGAACGGGAAAGGCAATGCTTGATTACTTCAGCTTCTAGCATCGTCCGTTTATGAAGGTCCATGTATTCATAATATCGAGAGAGTCTTGTTTGCCCTTGCTTGTTCACCATAAGAAAAAACTTGATCATGATTCGTTGTCTGCTCTTTCAAGGCTAGATGGTCAAAACTGAAATTGAGATTAAATAAAACTGTAAGGAAATTAACAGCTTCATCGTTTGAATTGGCACTGTGTTAAGGACAACCTTTTCTAGGCTATGACTGTGGGTTCAGGTGAACGAGGCTTCTAAAGCCGCATAAAACATCCCAGCCAGCTGCCTGTAGGTGATCCGTGCTGGGATGAAGCTTTAGATGTGCCCCCCTCAACATTTGCTATAAAATGCTTTACTAGCATATAAAGTATAAGCAGACATTTCCCAGAACGAAACCCCTCCCACTCTGCAAATTCCAGCAAGGAGATATGTTTAGCAGGCATGTGGGAGGAAATGCATAGCTAGTTACTGTGGAAAAATAGTGTTCTGCAGAAAATTGAAAAGCTAGAAATTAGAACTGTGGGCATTGCCCCCCCCCTCCTTCTGCATTAATGTGCCAACCACCAAAAGATGGGGAGGGGAGAGCGAGGTGCATTTATTCTAAAGCCTATTATAATGGCATATTATAGTATCAGGCTATTTTTATAATATATTGCCATTAATTCTAGATGTATTCTTTAGCATTTCTTAACCCCAAGCATATAAAGCTCATAAAGATAAAAGGCAGAAATTGGTAATACCTTATCATAATTGCCTAGGGCATTGCTCTTTGTTCAGTATCTAACTCACATGGTCTAATCCTCACTCAGTGATTAAGTTCACTATATGATTTTGGGGAAATCACTCTATCTCAGCCTAACCTGCCACACAGAGTGATGCCCCCCTTACCCTTACCTGCGTGGGGGAGTTAACAAGCAACTTTTAAAAAGTGAAGGGTCGAAGAAGCCACACATCTATGTTTTTCGCCAATTCCAGACTACACTGGAACCTAGTGCGATCCATGCCATCAGCCAAAGTTTGCAAAAATTCCTTTATAAAGGCGGGAATTAGCCAAGCACAGAACTACTCCAGGGTCACTTTCATGACCCACGTATGAAATAATCATGAGGCATTATCCTGTTAATTTTGCAGACAAATTTCATCATCTACCTACCACCCAGACACTATCATGCTATGTTTTAACATGTCATGTGTTGGGCCAGTCCCTCGCCTAGTTCAAGCAAGCTAAATTAACTATTGTTCCCACACCACCCCTCTCTAGGCACTCCTCCACAGCAGCAACCTCAGTATCAAGCAGCAGCAGTGAATCTATTGCTCGCAATGTGGTGAACAAGCCTCTCATTTGTTCCACTAATTCCGAACTGAATTGCTCCCATGAATATCCTTTTAGCATGAGTAACTGTTGCAAAATTCAGTCTGTAGACAGGTGTGATGGTTTCATTTCCCCAGCCTGGTTAAGATGATAAGTCATCAGCTTTACCCATGTTAAAGTAATAATAACAAATGGCTGCTTATATTTTTATATCTCAGTGTTCAACTTAACTTTGAATTCTAAAGGCTAAATATAGTTTAGATGAACCTTTATCAGTTCTTCAAGGAAGCCCTAGTTCAATAGTTTAAGCCCATAGTTTTCATTCATAACTTTTCCATTTGTATGTACTATTTTGTGGTAACATAATGACCCTGTTCACACATCACAGTAAACCATAGTTAATGGTATATGTGCCTAAGAGTGCTCCTTTGCTCCTCCCTGCTTGTGCATAGAAGAATTTTCTGCTTTGCATCATGTCTGAAACAGGGATCGTGTTTGTTTCACTTCCAGAAACCAAAATCAGCTAAGAACAACCCTTGTTGTGCTTTTTAAATCACATTTTGCCTAGTTTATCATCTTCCAGAAAGAACAAATGTCTAAAGGTATGCTGTAAGTCTTTCACAGCCTAATCTGATGAAGAATAATTAGAAATTTAGTTTCCCGGATAGTTTACACTGCCGTTCGTGGGGTGTGTGTGTGTGTGTCACAAATTCCAGCACTGATGCATCTGTGAAAGATCTCTGGAAGATCTCTAAACCATCAGGGGCTTTTGGGAAGCCACAAGAGCTGCAGGGGGAAACAGGGCTGAACAAGCAGGAATATATGTGGAACACCACTCCCAGCTGCTTTGATCCCGGCAGCAAGAAGCCCCATTAGCTAGTGAAGTGGTACCTCATGTTAAGAACAGTTTCAGGTTAAGAACGGACCTCCAAAATGAATTAAGTTCTTAACCCAATGTGTATCAGTTACCTGTACCATTATGGATTTCATTATTTTGTGCATGTGTATTTAAGGTGGTGCCCACGAGAGTCATTGTATACATTTCCTATTGAAGACCCTATAATTTTTCCAAGAACTGGAGATGGCACTATAGTTACTGTAGACCTGCTCAATGTTCCTGTCCTGCCATAGTATCTAGACAAACTGGTTTTACAAACTTCTAATGCATTTCAAAGACTAGTTCTAATGACACAACCATCACAACTTTAATAGAAATGTATACTGTACATTGTTATGGCTGGCAGTATAGCTGTTTACTCATATATGTACATGTATATATAAATATAGATACAGATACACACACACACATTTAAAAATACAAAAATACAAAGCTCCTCTTTTTCAAGAACATGCTTCCATTAAGAAATTTCATTCAAGACTGAAATTGACTAAACCAGGCACTCCAGTCAAACCGCTGTGTTGGCAGCACTGAAGTAATTTCACTGGGATGCAAGCCTGGGCAGTGCATATGGAGGTCCTGGGCAGCCCAGATGACAAGACCCCCTTCTCAGCCTCACTGATGTGGTCCAAAGGAAAGCAGAGCAATACATTTGGTGCCATCTTGGCTGCAGAAGTTGCCAGGAGGCGGCATACAAAGCACCACCCAACCATCTTAGGGACTCCACTCCAGATTTCTGCAGGGTTTACTCCTTAGCCTTTTCTTCTCCTGAAGGAGTATCTCCACCCCCATCGTTCTGCCCGGACACTGAGGTCCAGCGCCGAGGGCCTTCTGGCGGTTCACTCACTGCAAGAAGCGAAGTTACAGGGAACCAGGCAGAGGGCCTTCTCAGTAGTGGCACCCGCCCTGTGGAACACCCTCCCATCAGATGTCAAAGAAATAAACAACTATCTGACTTTTAGAAGACATCTGAAGGCAGCCCTATTTAGGGAAGCTTTTATATTTGATTAATTATTGTATTTTAATATTTTGTTGGAAGCTGCCCAGAGTGGCTGGGGAAACCCAGCCAGATGGGTGGGGTATAAATAATAAATAATTATTATTATCATCATCACAATGCAGCAGAGGTTTGGGGTCAGTGTTTCCTTCTGCTACATGGGCTACCTTCCCAGGTTGTCGAGCCCCATCTGCCCCTCATTTCCCTCTACAGCACATGCAGAAACTGCCTTCTTGACCATTGGATCCACTATTGGTCTCGTCCACTCAATATGATGGAACCTGTCTTTGCATGCAGAGGAGATCCCTAACACAGCTACCCTCACCTGGTTTTGTCAGCCTGGGGTATGGCCAGTGCTATATGCTGACAGCTTCTAGGAGCCACAGATGAGAGCTAAGTGCAGGGTGGAGACCAAAGGTGGACAAACTACCCCAAAAGGAACACAACGTGTCTCCCACCAGATGTACTACCCCTCCTCAAACATCCCATCTGGTAAATATAATTTCACCATACCATTGACTTGTTCTAAAAAAGGTAAAGGACCCCTGACAGTTAAGTCCAGTCACGAATGACTCTGGGGTTGCGGTGCTCATCTCGCTTTACTGGCCAAGGGAGCCGACATTTGTCTGCAGACAGTTTTCCTGGGTCATGTGGCCAGCATGACTAAGCCGCTTCTGGTGCAATGGAACACTGAAACCAGAGCAGCACACAGAAACGCTGTTTACCTTCCTGCCGGAGTGGTACCTATTTATCTACTTGCACTTTGATGTGCTTTCGAACTGTTAGGTTGACAGGAGCTGGGACTGAGCAACAGGAGCTCACCCGTAGCGGGGATTCGAACCGCCAACCTTCCAATTGGCAAGCCCTAGGCTCAGTGGTTTAGACCACAGCGCCACCCGCGTCCCCAGACTTGTTCTAGGATTGTCCCAAACAGCTTTATTTTATAGGCTTTCTCTTTACTTCCCCAGACCCTAGAGAGGCTCAACCCCAATTTATTTGTACAGTTATCAAACTACCCAGAGCAATTGGATTGGGGCTAATGCCACAGTAACATTATAAAAGAAATCAACTATGATTATAAGTACTGGACAGAGGCAGAAGGGCCAATTCCTATTGGGTCAAATTGAAGATACAGTCATATCTTGGATCCCGAATGACCTGGAACTCAGACGTTTTGGCTCCTGAACGCCACAAACCCGGAAGTGATCATTCCGATTTGTGAACGTTCTTTTGGAACCCGAACGTCGGACAGGGCTTGCGGCTGGCTGCAGGAGCTTCCTGCAGTCAATCAGATGCCACGATTTGGGTTTTAGACGTTTTGGAAGTCGAATGGACTTCTGGAACGGATTCCATTCAACTTCCAAAGGACGACTGAACTGGTGAGAGAACCAACCTGTAATATTTCCCACTGCATTTGCATTATACATAGTAACTATAGCCACCATAGTCTGATTCACTGCTGGCTCTGCTCTGAAGTACAGTATTTTACACTCTTTCATTTGCTTAATGCTTGATTTTATTTATAGATGGATGCTGAATTTCCTCTTGGGGAACTTCTTGCTATGAAACATAGCCACTGTGTAAAATAATTATATTATTATTATTTATAGATATAGGCATATGTCTTTATGCCAAATGCAAAGCTCAGCTCGCTCTTAAATATGGAGCTGTTTAAGAGAATATTAGGCTATTTACAGATCACAGGAGGTACTCTTTCCTCATAAGCTGACAATAACTTTCACTCCCATGTCAGGAGAGTACTCTTAAAAGCTCACAAAAGGGCTTGTGGCTATTGTTAATGGATTTAGATACAACACCTTTCTAAGGAGACAAAAGAGTAATTGATATGTGAGGCATTTTAAAACCTTGGGGGTAGAGCAAAGATTCTCCAACTGTGGTCTGCTAACTCCATTTGGATGGTCCACAGAAAGGTTGCAGAACATGCCTATACTTGATCTATTTTTATGACAATTGAGTTGAAGGTTTTTTTGATCAAGGCCAGAGGACTGAGCAGGATAACAAAGTCCAGATCTAAGACCTGTGATTTTCATAGGAACTGGGTGCAGTCTACTTAACTTTTCTATTTTAAAAAAATACCTAACCCCTGATCTGTACTGGTGTTGGTAAGGATTCAACAGAAGTCTCCCTTCACTGTGAAACTGAAAGGGCGATGGAGTGCATACTGCTTTTTGCCAGTGTTCCTGCTGGTAATAATCATATTTGGTCCTAAAACTGGGTTTGAGGGGCAGAGCAGCACAGAGCTGCTGGTTCCAAAGCCAGCCTGTTTTCTAGTGAATAACCTGATCTGAGCCCTGTGCTGTGCCAGGCTGCAGCTAGTGCAGCAAAAATAGGGGGGGGTGGGGGGACGGACTGCTACCACCCTCTGTCCTGGCTGCTCCATGCCCCAGTTAGGATTGGGAGAATTTGCCACTCTATTCCCAAGTTAGAATTGCTCTGCACAATCTGTTTTCAGCACAACCAGGTTGATCAAGGAACATGTGGGATTAAAATAAAGAAGTTCTCTTTCTCAAGCTCTGGGAGGAAGACCTTTCATTGCCTACAGACAGCCACCCAATCTTAAACAACTCCTAACCCACAATAATACTACAACCAGACTTAACACGGACACTGGCACCAGAGCCTGCAATAAACCCAGATGCCAACTTTGCTGCCACATACACCCGGACAACACCATTACTGGCCCCAACAACATCACACATACCATCTCGGGACTATTTAATTGCTCATCGTCTAACATTGTGTATGCCATCAAATGCCAACAGTGTCCTTCAGCTCTCTATATTGGACAAACAGGCCAAACCTTACGCCAAAGAATAAATGGACATAAATCAGACATCAAGAATCACAAAACAGAGAAACCAGTAGGAGAACACTTCAATCTCCCAGGACATTCTATACAAGATCTCAAAGTAGCTGTTTTACTACAAAGGAATTTCAGAAATAGACTGGAAAGAGAAGCTGCTGAATTGCAACTCATTACCAAACTTAAAACCATGGAGAGACCTGGTCTGAACAGAGACATTGGATTCTTATCTCATTATACATGACTAAGCCATTTTTCACCTTCTCACCCCTTGCCTTTTCCTGTAAGACCTATTGCAGTCGTTAAGAGTCGTCAACAGGCTCATCTCAGCTTTCTGCCAATCACCCATTCCCACCACCCTTCTGAGTAATACCCCTCCCCACCTTCTCACTATATAGAAGGATCTGGCAACTTCTGTTTCAGTGTATCTGAAGAAGTGTGCATGCACACGAAAGCTCATACCTAGAACTAACTCAGTTGGTCTTTAAGGTGCTACTGGAAGAATTTTTTAAATTTTAAAATAAAGAAGCACATGTCTTTGAGCATGAGCTACATGCCTTTCCCTCTGTAATTATTGGGAAACAGCTTCCAGGTCAGAGAGGATTACTTCCAGGCAAATTTTTGTCCCAACACCTTAGTTTTGAATTAAGCACATGGTACACAGTCTCTGAGCACAAACACTGTAGCTCTGGTTATTATAGTTATGAGTTACAGATGAACTTCATCCTCCACATATTTACCTAATCCTTTTCAACACCACTAATTCTAATAATTGCAACATTATATGGAAATGCATTCTATTAGTTAATTATGTGTTGTATAAGTACTTCCTTTTGTTTGTTTTAAACATGCTACCCATTAATTTGAATTAATTACTGTGTTGTTTGTAACTCTGAGACTGTTCTGTTTCTCTTTTCACTCTCTCCATTCCCTAACTTATATTATAAACCTTATTGTGTCCTCATTCTTCTCTCAATTATATACATGTGTCTATATTTAATAATAATAATATTTAATAACAACAGCAAGATGCTGGGATGAGTGGGAACAATGTGTGTCTCCTCTTCCATAAAATTATAGGAATCGTATAAAAAGTATAAATTTTCTTACGTATCCTCAGGTTATGTGGTTTCAACTGAAGAATGGGCCACTTCAGAAGGAAAAGTAAACAGCACAAACTCAAAAGGAAGCCTCAAGAGCTTCTAGCCCATAGAAGAGGCAAATAAAGATAGCATAATTAATGCCCCTTAGGGTTATGAGAATTTATTTTAATTAACCCACTCCAAAATGGCATTGTAGAGTGTGATCCTCAGAAATATTCAGGTGGAAATGATGAACTGCTATCTGCATGATGAGAATATCATTCCAAACCTTACTTTAGGGTTGATATTGATTAAATTATTGATACAGATTAAATTTTTGAATTTAATTATGCTTCTTTTTATGCTATGGGAATGAGGTTATGAAAAGATTCAGTCATGCAGATGTGACACAAAGTAGTGTGTACACACTCAGAGGATGACCTCCAAACCGTCCTAAATACAGTGGTGCCTCGCAAGACAAAATTAATCCGTTCCGCGAGTCTCTTCATCTTGCGGTTTTTTCGTCTTGCGAAGCACGGCTATTAGCGGCTTAACGGCTATTAGCGGCTTAGCGGCTATTAACGGCTTAGTGGCTTTAAGAAAAAGGAAACAAACTCGCAAGAACTCGCAAGACGTTTCGTCTTGCGAAGCAAGCCCATAGGGAAATTCGTCTTGTGAAGTGACTCAAAAAACGCAAAACCCTTTCGTCTAGCGAGTTTTTCGTCTTGCGAGGCATTCGTCTTGCGGGGCACCACTGTATCTTCGAAGAAGCATACGAAAAGCTTGGCCTATCACTCAACATCCAAAAAACCAAAGTGCTGCACCAACAAGCCTAAAACAACCGCTCTGCAGCGCCACAAATCCAACTCAGTGGTGTAATTGTTGGAAAGTATAAATCACTTCTCCTACCTGGGCAGTTATCTTTCCACAAGAGCCTTCCACTGCGGAAGGACTTATGGATCCAGAATTGGGCTCCACAATCACCTGTGGACACACCGTTAAGACCGTGTACATGGAAGACAATCTTACTCGGCTACAAGTCATCGCCAAAGAAGAAGACACTCCAAATTAGCCACTTTAACACATAAAGCCCTCCATGACTAGGGATCTAGGTGTAGACTGTTTCAACCCATGAGATCAGCTGAGCGGGGTTCTGCTTCTGGTCCTGCCAATAAACATGGCTTGTTGTGTTGGGATCTGGAAGATCCCAACTCTCTGTAGTCGTGGCCCACCTTTGCAATTCCCTCCCCTTGGCAACATGATACCCTCAATATTAAGGGATTTCTTTGCCATATGGTGAAGACGCCTACTTTCTGAAGTCTTTGGGGCATGAAACTTGTGTTGATCCCTTCAGAATCTGGATCTCTGTGTTCTTAATGGAACTGAAACTGCATGTTATTTTTCAATTGTATTTTATGAGTTTTATCAATATTTTTATATTGTAATTACTTTGAGGTCATTATGATAAACAAAATCTATAAAAACTTGTGATCAATTAATAAGAATTAAAAGCTAATAGTTGCCATCAGGAACGGTCATACTCTGTTTATTCACTTTACAAAGGGAATCTAGAAAACAGTTAGCAACCAATTCACATTCCAGTGTTTTCTGTTCTCAATTTTTTTTGGAACTGTTTTTGGATTATAAAAATGCAAGTTTAGATGGATTTGCAATGCTTAACTGTCCAGGGTGTACTAGCAAAAACACTTTAGGCTTTTCAGGGAACAAATAGCCTTTCATTAATAACTCCCACCTTGTTGCTTATACTTTTATTACTTCCTAGTCAACATTTAGGGTATACTTCTACTTAAGTACTCTACTGGATCAGACCAAGAACCTATCTAAGCTGTTATATATATCCATCAACAAAGGCATAATGCCTCTAACAACAGACCTTGATAGGGCTGGGAATTCTAATCTGAGGAAAATGAAACAGGGCTTTATTCCAGTTTAGTTAATCCAGAACATTTATCTTTGTCTCTGCCCCACTGCTGGCCATGCAGCCCACAACAGAAAAAAGACCCCTATAGCCATGGTTTCATGACTGTAGCCTTAAAAGTCCAGCTCTCTGTATCAAATTTACTTTGGAAGAAGAAAGCATTTTTTTAAATGTGATTTGCTCATTATTCGGTACTTAGGATGTGACAGAACACTTTAGTGCAATAGCTACTTTATTTAAAGGAAACCTACTTTGAAGTACAAGTGTGTCAGCACTAGACTCCTGTATTTTAATTTCATACCTTCAATTAAACATTTTATTTTGTGACTTGTTTACACTGTAGATGTAAAACGCTCCTATATATAGCTTACATATTAACTTGCTCCTTTTTAAGGATATGGTTTGCAAAGATGACGGAGTAGTTTACCAAAGGCTAAAGAAGGCATGTTCCCTACGGCTCTGACTAACCTTGTTTTAAACATCCCAGTGATGGAGTTTCCCTCAAGGGATTGCTCAGAAAGCTCTCCCTCCTTCTACAGAGGTTAGCCTCTCTTAATTTAATCCCATACTCATAGTAGTAATTTGACACTGGTTTGCCGACTGCCAGTACTCTGGTTTCTATTTGCTGCCTTGCTACTTTGGGTGACAGAGTAATAATAACAACAGCAGTGGCAAAATCAGCGCATGTTTCATGTCCTGGGGGAGGGAGGGTGTGTTGTGCGTGTGGTGGGAGAAATAGCCTCTTGTCCACCCCAAGGAGTCAGCTGTAGACATGTGAGGAATGCAACTGCAATGCCAAGAATCTTTTGCTGGCACAGCCCATCATCGGGGAGACCATTTTAAATGAGCTGAAGGAGCAACAAACAGTAGCAGCCTACTGAAAAATTATAAACTGAGGAGAGAAAGTAGTAGCAAGAGACTGTTAAAGTGGCAGGAAGTTAAGTATGGAATACACTCCTTTGCAATCTTTTAAAAACATACCATCATGGAAAGGTAGTTTTCAAAATGGGTCACAAAACCTTTTATTCCTTCCATGTCTTTATCTCATGGAAGTGGAATGAAGAAGGGACAGAGTTTGTGGTGTTGGGTAAAATGCCAATTTGGACATTCAGAATGAGTGGATGCTTTGTAGACTACCAGTGATTATTGTTGCTGTTTAAAATGCCAGGCAAGAAAAAAAATTCCCTGCAAGAGGCTCATTTGATATAGGAAGCTTTCTCCTAAAAATGGAAAATGCACTCTTAGCATGGTCAGATAACTGTTGAATTTATGTTCTTCACATGCTCCTGGCGGTTCCTCCTGAGCTAAATAAAGCCCTGTCTACAACTATCAACAGTTTACACCATTGTGTAAACTGGCAAAAAGACTGAGATACCAAGGAATTTCAAATGTCACATTTGCCAGGAACTCAGTAGGTTGCCTTAGGCAAGCCACACTCTCTCACCTCAACCGCCCAGATCGGCAACACGGGGAAACATTCTGACCTACCTTCCACGGTTGTCGTGAGGATGACAACTGGACAATGCACAGTGAACACGTGAAGTGCGAGTGTCATTCTCACTTTAAAACCAAAGAGCGACCATCTCTGTGGGTAGCTCTGGCTCTTCTGGCCATTGACAAGCGAGTTTTACCGAGGAGTTAAAAAGTCAGCCGCGGGAAACTGATTTAGGACTGAAGGAGCGAGATTTTTTTTTCCCCCTCAGCGAACACCAAATACCACCCAGAGCGCAAGAATCCCCTACTTTCCTCTCTATAATTTCCTTCAGGCAGCGCCCGCGCATGCGTGCAGCAGGGCGGCGCGGGTGTCGGAGCAAGGCGGGTGCCGTTTCCCAGCATGCCCCGCGTCCCTCCGCCTCTCCCCCCCCCCCACCCCGTGGGTGGGTGAGCCGAGCTGCTGAGTGAATCTGTCCGGCTGATGATGGAGCTGAGACTGTAATGGCGGCCGGCGGCGGCGGCAGGAGCAGCAGCGGCGGCAGCGGCTGGAGCTCGGCGCTGCTCTGACACCCGGCTACTGCTCCGCGTGTCCTTGACACCCCCGGGCCGGTCCCGCCCCACAAGCAGCGCCGCTCCGGACTCGGGACACCAGGCGGGAGGAGCAGCAGCAGCAGCAAGAGGAGGCGGGGGAAGGACTCCCCACAGACAATGGACGAACATCCCGGAGCCGGCGGCGGGATCATGGCAGGGCCCAGCCCGAGGCAGCAGCAGCAGCAAGGGCCGCTGCCGCCCGCCGGAGGGAACGCGAACTCCCAGCTGCTCGGCCAGGGCTGCGCGGGGCCCGGCAGCGGAGGCAACCTGCCGCCACAGCAGCAACCCCAAGGCCCGGCGGCAGCGGCGGCTCCGGAAGCGGTGGGCCCCGGCGGCGGCGGCGGCTCGGAGCTGTCCCGGCCTCAACACTACACCATCCCGGGGATCCTGCACTACATCCAGCACGAATGGGCCCGCTTCGAGATGGAGCGCGCGCACTGGGAGGTGGAAAGGGCCGAGCTCCAGGTGAGGCGGAGGGGACACACACAAGCACAATGAGAGAGAACGGCTGGCTTGAGGCGAGGAGGGTCTGTCCGTAACCGGGAAGGAAGGAAGGAGGGATGGGAGCTGCGGCGGCGTGGCTGAGGAGGGAGGGGAGGTGGGTGAGGGACGGACGACGACGCGGCGGCGGCGGGGGAGGAGAAAGTTACCTGTCCGGCGCGGCGGGCGTCACTCGGCACGTTCCCCCGCTCGCGGCTCCTCGGGTTGGGCAGCCTTCCCCGGGGCAGCCATTTTGGTTTCTAGCATGGCGCCTGCCTGGGCCTGTCAGGCTAGTCAGGGGAGGGCTGCCGTCTCCCCCCGGCCCCGGATTTTAAAGCACCGACTCCGCAGCGTCCGCGCGCCCTGACAGTTAGCTGGGGCTCGAGGGCGGGGGGGGGGGGCAACGGCGGCTTTCCCGCTTGCGGCTGCCGGAGCCCTCGGGGCATTTGGGAGGCTTCTCCGGCCTACCGGGAGGGCGAGTCGCATCATCTTTATAAGGACACGGTGATCTCAACCTGCTCTTAGCCCCCGACCTTACTTATTTCCAGCTGTTACCTTGGGAATACAAAGCCGCGCACTTCCTTCTTGGCGAGGGACCCCGCCTTCTTTCTAGGAATAGGAGGCGTGTTCCCCCTTCAGTCTCTGTTCAGCACCCACATGGGTGACACTACCACTAAAAATAAATAAAAATGAAACGGAAAGTGGGAGACGTGACCAGAGAGAAATGGATAAATTTGACGGATCGACCATTTCAGGCTGCTGCTGCTTATTCTTCATCCATTTGTAATCTAGGGTTACATCAGCAAAATACAGTAAGGTGTAAGGTGTTTGCCAGAACCAAGTATTACATAGGCACATGAGTCAGGGATCCAGGAGTGGCCAGGACTCCCTACTTAGCATGCATTGCTGGGTAGTTAATCTGGTTTTGTCATATGTGAATGACCATTAAAATTGGGTGCCTAGGTGTGAAGGTACATGTAGCTATATAATTAAAGTCTCCAACTGTACACATCTGAGGTTTAGCTACATTCTAAAAGGTTTTTTAAAAAAATACAAAATAAGCCTGCATTCGTACTGTATCCTGTGATGTGTGTTCCCATATAGCTAATGTAAGGAGCAGTGTGAGGCATGTAAAAGCGAAGGTGTGCTTTTCCTGATTAATATGGTTGATTTTCAGCGTAGTTAGATTTGGATCTGGAAGCCCTAGGTCTGTCAGAGGACAAGTACTGACTTGTGCACAGCTGTGCAATTTCTCACCTGCAGTTTCCTGTTGCGGGGGGGGGGGCAGCATTCCATCTTACGGGGTTCTTGTGAGGCAAACACCGAATTTTATAATGCACTGCAAAGCCAAAGAGATACTGTAAAGGAGAACAAACAGTAATAATGTAATCGAGACTAAAATGCCTACTAGATGTTGGGTGTCATGACAAGTGACAACTATATTTTGGCAAACCTATTATTTAACAGAATTACTTTTGTTGTTGCTGTTGCTGCTTTGAGGGATCACGTATATCATATTGAAAGAGAAGTCATGTTTATTCATGAGACTAGCTAAGCAAGTCAAATTCACGATCATATATGTTTATGACATATAGAACCCAGCTTGGGCTGATTATAAGTCTTTATCTTCAGTTAGATGCTTTATCTGCTAGAAGTGTGGCTCAAACCTTTTTTATTATTGAGATTTTTACAATCTGGTAATGGTTCTAGGACATGGCGAAATAATGTAGATGTCAAACACTGATTCAGATGAATTATGGTGATTGTAATAGGAAAGATATTAGGTGAAGCTTTGTGTCTTTTGTGGCATTGAAGACCATTTAATACAGCATTAGATGACTTGCATCCCTGTATCCAGTTATCTGGGACTAAATCCCATCAAACTAAAAGAGACTTACTTCTTAGTAGACATGTGTCAGTCCTTTGAAAGTTTGATAGGTCACTCCAGGGCAAGATTAGCCAGTATGATGTCCTCCAGATGTTGTTGGACTTTAACTCTCATCAGCTAGCATGGGGAACGGTCAGGGATAATAGAAGGTAGAGTCCAATGACATACGGAGAGCCTCACTTCAGGATTTCTGTCACGTATCTTGCAGATTTTGCATTAACTCTTGTTCCCTTAGATTGTTGCAGTTTCCAAGATTATTTTTTATATACATTACTGGCTTTTTCTTTCTCTCAAAGAAGGACCAATAAAAATCTCCAACTGATTCTAAATAGGATGGAATGACAAATAAGAGGCTGCGTCTTGAGAGGATAATCCATGAAAATTGGAGATCCCCTCTATGTAAACTGTAGTACTGGGATGGAGAACTGAGTTTGGCTAGTAGGCCAGCTTCAAAACTCGCCCACAGTCCCACTTACCAACATTGACAGTTGTGCAGGACCACTCACCTGTCAACCCTCTACTGTTATAATGATGTCATTTGATTGACACCTGTCAAAGTTTGATGGAGGTCACTGTAACTGCTGAGCAGCTGATTGGTGGTTATAGCAAATTGTTTTGAAGATGCACTTTAAGTGCCAATCAGCCGTTCAGAGCTGGGATCATGCCTTACAAGGGGTGGGCTTTGGAGAAAGTTCTCACTTTTTAATCAGAGATTTTCCCCCTCTGCAAGGGAAACTATTTGGCTACAAAGCACTCAGCTGCATTAAGGAGTTCTTAGCCAAAATTTAAATTCCTGGTGCAGGGGTAGGCAACCTAAGGCCCATGGGCCACAAGTGGCCCATGAGGGTTGTTTAACTGGCCAACGAGCTGCCTGCTCAGTGAGTCCCTGTGTGCTAAACTGGCGCGGCCCAAGGACTCGCTTCCGTGGCGCCGGAAATCGCGTCTGCGCAGACGCCAGAAATCACAGGCGTGCGCACTCAGGCACACATCCAATCCAGCCCACGGAGGGATCTCCGCTGGAGTGAACCAGCCCAGGCGAGGTAAACCTTGCTGACCCCTGTCCTAGTGCTTCATTTATGCCCACACAGTATAACAATGGTAGGTGGCCATGGTTCGGGGGAAGCAGTTCTGCAGACCAAACTGGGACCCATATTGGGCCTTCTTATGCCCATGAGCTGTAGTTTTCTACCCCTGCTATCAGTGTTAGAAACTGAGATTTGAAAGAGGTGATATCACAGAAGTTTGATAAAATGAAGCATGGCATGGACAAAGTGGATAAAGTTTTCTCCCTCTCCCCTAACACTAGAACTTGTGGCCATCCAGTGAAGTTGGATGCTGGAAGACTGATAAAAGAAAGCATTTCTTCATGCAGCATGTACTTAAAACTATGGAACTTGCTCCCATAGGAGGCAGTGATGACCACCAACTTAAATAATTTTAAAAGAGGATTGGACAAATTAATGGAGGATAAGGCTTTCAATGGCACTGCTCTACCTCCATAATCAGAGTCAGTATGCCTCTGAATACCAATTGCTGGGAATCAGGTAGACAGAGTGCTGTTAAGTTCATGTCCTGTTTGCAGGATTCCCACCGGCATCTGGTTGGCCACTGTGAGAACAGGATGCTGAACTAGGTAGGCCATTGGCCTGATCTAGCAGATGGTTCTTATATTCTTATCTTACCCATAATTTATACCTCTTCAAGTTTGAAAATACAGTGGTACCTCGGGTTAAGAACTTAATTCGTTCTAGAGGTCCATTCTTAACCTGAAACTGTTCTTAACCTGAAGCACCAGTTAATGGGGCCGCCTGCTGCTGCCGTGCCGCCACCGTGCGATTTCTGTTCTCATCCTGAAGCAAAGTTCTTAACCCGAGGTACTATTTCTGGGTTAGCGGAGTCTGTAACCTGAAGCGTCTGTAACCTGAGGTACCACTGTAAAGGCAAATGAATTGAAGAACTGGAAAACCTGGAATTCGGAAATGTTTTTGCCTTTCAGAATATAACCCAGGATACAAAGTAGGTAAAGTTTGGCCAGTTATTTGCTCTGCATTCCTGCTACAAAAGATGTGTCGGTGCAAAAAGCAAAGCAGAACTTTTTTTGTCACAACTAATGTTCAGGCAGCTAATTTCTTCATGACAAATTTAAGGCTGTAACATAGAGATTTTATTAAAAATAAAGGAAGAAATAATAAAACAATAGAATTAGAATTAGAAGAGACTTCAAGGGTCATCTAGTCCAACCCCCTGAAGTGCAAGAATCTCAACTAAAGCACCCATGACAGATGGCCATCCAACTTCTGCTTAAAAACCTCCAATGATTCAGAGCCCACCACTGTTGAACAGCTGTTACTGTCAGAAGGTTCTTCTGATGTTTAGTAGGAATCTGCTTTCTTGTAACTTGAATCCATTGCTTCAGGTCCTATCCTCTGGAGCAGGAGAAAACAGGCTTGTTCCATCTTCCATGTGGTAGCCCTTGAGATATTTGAAGATGGCTATCATATCTCCTCTCAGTCTCTTGTGCAGGCTAAACACACCCAACTTCCTCAACTGTTCCTCATAAGGCTAGGTTTCCAGATCCTTGATCATTTTGGTCACCCTCCTCTGCACACATTCCAACTTGTCAATATCCTTCTTAAATTGTTGTGCCCAGAACTGGACGCAGTATTCCAGGTGTGGTCTGACCAAGGTAGAATAGAGCAGTGCTATTACTTCCCTTGACCTGGACACTATACTTTTGTTGATGCAGCCTAGAATAACATTACCTTTTTTCCTGCTGCATCACACTGTTGACTCATGTTAGGCTTGTGGTCTACTAAGACTTCTAGACCCTTTTGACATGTACTACTAGTAAGCCAAGTTTCCCCCATCTTATGTTTGAGTAGCAAGTTCTTCCTGCCTAAGTGTTGAATCTTACATTTGTTCCTGTTGAAATTCATTTTTTAGTTTAGGCCCAGTTGTCCAATCTGTTGAGGTCAACTTAAATGACTGGAAACAATATTGAAAGAACAGATAAATGGGGAAAACCGTATAAGCAGAGTAGTGGCTGCAGGTTAAATATTACTGCAAGAGATAAATGGTGGTAAGTGTTTGCAGTACAGCCAAAACTGCCAGTTATGCCATAGTGACAGTAATTGAGTTTGGAAACAAGCTAGGCAAACTGCTTCCTTGATCATAAGGAAATGTGGAAAAGCATCCACTGGGTCAACTGAGAATATATACAAAAATAAATATACAGTGGTACCTTGGGTTACATACGCTTCAGGTTACAGACTCCGCCAATCCAGAAATAGTACCTCGGGTTAAGAACTTTGCTTCAGGATGAGAACAGAAATCATGTGGCGGCGGGAGGCCCCATTAGCTAAAGTGGTGCTTCAGGTTAAGAACAGTTTTAGGTTAAGAACGGACCTCCAGAACGAATTAAGTATGTAACCAGAGGTATACAAAACTGGAGATTGTACAGGGGTTTTATGATTGCTATAGTAATGTGGCTGAAAAACTTGATAAAAATGAGATTCAGAACTGTCCAGCAAACCCCCATCAATTATAGAAAAGCAGACCAGGACAGCCAGTTACAGTGAGGGAAGCATTAAAACTATACAGTATTTAAAATAAAGCAATTCATTAGTTTCCTATAGTTTTAATGCTGAGTTTATAAGTTATGTGATATACTGGTTAAATGATATTCTTGGCTAATAGTAAGTATGTTCTATGTGGAGAAGGATCAATACAGTTTAAAAAAGACAATTGGCAATATTAGATGTGTTTTAAATATGTATCTCAATGAAGTGTAATCCCAACATGGTTGCAGTTAATGGATCTTGAGGTGGCTTTCAATTAAGCGGAATGGCTGTTATTGAAATAAGCATTAATATATTTTGGGGACATCAATATCATGAATGACAGTAATAAACATAACTAGATTGGTTATAAATGGTTAATTGTGGAAACTGGTATTTCTTGAGAAGGGACTTGGATGAAACTGCATACTCTCTTCACTATTCAGTTTTTGTGGTGAGACCCTTAGTATTTTAGTTCGATCTGAAAGGAATATAGATGAGTTGATGGGTTGCAGCATGAGAAGAAAGTGAAATCCCCCTCTCCACATCCTGACTACAGCCCTTCTCAGGGTAATATACTGGTTGAGTCCAAGATGACTGAGCCACAAAGAGGATAGAACCTGCAAAGAGGATGACTGTACTTCTTGGATATGTTTGATGTGGCATTTTTATATGAATTGGAAATGAGCAACATTTTTGTACAAAGCATCTCTGATGCTGCATCTTGAATATAATATCAGAACAAGGCAACAAAGTATTTTACAATTTATAATATTGGAATAAACATGCTAAAAAAACATTCAGGGGCCAACTTAAGGAGCTGATATGACCAGCTCCCTTGTCCTGATTTCTGCTCTTCTGTCTTCCCACAGGTCTTAAGTAGCTCCAGGGGAGGTGGGGGTGTTGCCCTAACTAAAAACTTAATGATTTAATCATGGTAACAAGAACATGATACATTGTCTATGAATTACTTAATTAGTGAATCGGGAGGGTGTTTACTAGAACAGGTGTAAAGTTTAAGAATAGTATCTCATTTACAAAGCATATTCAGAGCCTTTTTTTAAAAAGGGGGGGGTACCTTGTGATTTCAGTGTTAATACTGAGACTGTGACGCCACTGGAATTGAGTTTGGTTTGGTTTGGTTTTAAATCCACATGCCTTGGTCTTTCACACTTTCTCTGAGTTATTGGTGCTGGTCACAACTAGAAGCTTGCTGAATAAAATTCCCTTTGGAAAGTAGGGATTGGAGGTACAGTGTTGTGGTAGTTTTATTGCTATCTAGTAGTTCAGTTCTAGAAGATGGTACCCAGGAATTATTGTTCAGCCTCTTGACAGTTATGCTGTGGGCTTTCATATGGCTTTGTTTTATCTCCCATGCTATTCCACAACTGCATGAAACCAGTGTTAGAAACTCAGACATATACGTTAATCGCCAAATGAGATCTTAAACCTAGGTTACAGTCGTCACAACGAAATGTCTAGGTGCCTTTTTGTGGTGAGATTTATTATTGTTACTAATTTCATTTCTATACCGCTTTAGATTTTAAAGAAAAAATTCAAAAGTCTTCTACAACACATTAAAACATCAGATACTGTAAAACAATCCAGAATAAAACGAATTTAAGTTTCAAGGGAAATATATCACTTTGCTTTCCTCATAGTTATTTACTTACTTAATTTATATAGCTGCCCCATAGCAGAAGAACTGTAGGAAGCCAGTGTGGTGTAGTGGTTTGAGTCTTGGACTAGGACCTGGGCCTTCTTGGTAGTGGTGCCCTTGGTAGTGGACAGGGAACAACAACAACAACAACAACAACAACAACAACAACAACAAATCATCATCAGGGTTCAAATCCTCCTCAGTCATGAAGCTCACTGGGTGACCTTGGACCAGTCACAGCTTTAGTCTACCTCACAGGGTCATTGTAGGGATTAACTGGAGAGGAGGGTGAGCCATGTACTCCTTGGAGAAAAAGGTGGGATATAAATGCAATAAATAAGCTTTTCTGCTTGCCTGCTTAAGAAAGCAGTAGGGGCCAGCCAGATAGAGATGTCAGTCGCCAACTTGGCACCCACAGATTTCCAGTGGTTGCAGTTGGACCCGCGCCAGTAGCATAACTGTCCTGGCGCCTGGGGAATTTCTATCACTAGAAACCACTGTGGGTGTGCTGAGGTGTTACCAATATGTGGCTGGCACCCAGCTTTATATCTCCTTTTCATCTAATCCAAGTGAAGCAGTGGGTATTCTGAACAAATGCTTAAACTAGGTAATGGACTGGACTAAACTAAGACTTAAACCGCAGTGTGTTGTATTTGGGACTGCCTTTGAAAATGTTCTTGAGACGTCATTTGGTACATAATACAGCAGCCAGGCTTTTTATTGGAACTGGTATTAATTACTCCTCTACATGGTCACTTGCTCTCTCTTCCAGGCAGTTTCCATTAGGATCCTTATCAGCTGCTCTTCTTCGGGATCATCTGCTTAATGAAGTGAACAATGTGGTTACTAGGGAGAGGGCCTTTTCAGTGGTGGTGCTCAGTTTATGGAATGATTTTTCTAGAAAGCCTTGCCTGGATTGTGGTTTTCCTGGAATCATGTGAATACCTTTTTCCCCCTCCCAGGACTTTTAATTTCAGTTTTAATCATAGTGGGTACATCTTTCTGGTGTGCTAGGTCTTTGCACCATTCCCCTCTTTCTGTTGGTGATTTTATATTGCTTTCATTTTTTTTAGATGCCGTAGTCAGGCTAGTTTTAGATTAGCCTTGCTATTTTTATTTTTTTTAAAGTTTTTGGCATTTCTGCTCAGTAACAGTTTGAACAGTATTGGTATATGTTTTGTTTCTGTCAACTTCCAAGAGAACTATGTTGTATTTGTAGTATAAGTAGTTATAAGAATAGTGAAATAATAAATAAAATGCAGCATTACAGATGCACTTTGTGCCGCTCATATTAGAGACACAGTTTTTGCTCTGATTAGGATGACTAATGTAGCTGGCGTTCTCATGCTCCTTTCTCCAGTGGCATGTGTCTAGTCTCTTCCTTTCATTGATGTGCCATAGGTAGTCATGGTGTGGGAATGACAAAATAAATTTATTACAGAGTACAGTCATACCTCATGTTACGTCCGCTTAATGTTATGTTATTTCAGGTTACGTCCTGCGGCGACCTAGAAGTACCGGAAAGGGTTACTTCAGGGTTTCGCTGCTCACGCATGCACCGAAGTGGCGAATCGCAACCCGCGCGTTCGCAGACGCACCGCTGCGGGTTGCGCTTTTTTCATGTTGCGGACGGGCCTCCGGAACGGATCTCGTTCGCAACCAGAGGTACCACTGTATAACAGTATAACAATTTTTTGTTGGAATAGACTTATACCTTTGAAGTAAATCAGTTTCAGAAACAAGCTTTCAATATTATTTAGATTCCGGTACAGAAAACCCCCCACAAATGAACAAGTGGTTTTCAAAAGGGAAGGACTGTCTGTTTATCCTGTTGATTCACTCAGTTCCTTTTGAGATGAAACATTTGCAATGCATCTTCACACTCACTCAGTTAAAACTTGCTGAATTTGTAGCAGGAACACTGCTTCAAAATAATCACATGCCTTCCTCAAAGTGATTTACAATAAATAACTATTAAAAACAGTAACAGAAGAAAGCCACTTTGGGAGCATTTGAAATGCGGACCAACTTGATTTTGCATCAGATCTTGTGTAGTGATTTTTCTCTGAATACTTAACATTGTCTTCCATATAAAACAGTTGTTTCGATTCGAACTCTCTTGTACAAGCTGTTTGCCCTCCTGGACTACTTTATGTGAGAAAAACAGTTCATTCCACCTTTAATCAAGACTGCAGTTCTCCGTAGGAAAGTCCCCTGTTGCATAAGAAACTGACATTAGCTGTTCTACTGTCAGCCTTCACACAATATCTGTATTGTTCTTTTTTTCTGTCATCTCTGCTGCTGTTTTTAACATTTCACTTTCACTTATAATTAACACATATGAAGCTGATACATTTACATAATGCATGATGGAAAACTAAATTTGTGAGAGATATAAGAAAGGAGCAAGGGGTGTCATATCAAATTTGTTGGGGAGGGTTACGACTTAGTGTGTAGAACCCATGTGTATGATAGCGATATAGGCAGTCCAGAAGCTGATCGTGCATTCTTTTCAAGCATAAAGGGATGTGTGAATGCACTTTTGCTTACTTAAACAGCACTTCCAAATAATCCTTGAATAAATCCAACTTGTGATCTTGCTCCCCTCATTCAGATTCATAGTTTTACCAACTTTGTAAGCAAGCTGCATTTAGAAGAATTCTGTAGTAAGCATCGGAGCTCCAGTTTCACAGGGAAAACCTTGGGTTGAGATCATCCAAAGCAATACAGTCTCAATGATACATGTAATATCCTTATAATATTGATTGATATATCATTGATATTACATGTAACCAACAAAATATAACCACCACTATTAAAATAAATAAATAAATAAATAAATAAATAAATAAGAAAGTGAGTAGCCATTTTTGGCCCAGAAACCTTACCCTAAAGGAACATTTTTGACCATCTTATGGAAAATTGTTCCCTAAGGGGGCAAAATGAGCCTTCTTTGGAAAGGGAGTTCTAGAGCCAAGTCTTACATACTAAAAAGGCTCTCAGCATGGTCTCCAGAAGGCACATTTCTGTGATGCTGTGATGCACAGTAGGGTCTATACTAATGATTTCAGTAGGCAAGGAGCTTCTTATCAGAGATGGTGGTCCTTCAGATATCACTGTTCCAAACAAGGAGTTAAGAGATCTTTACCAACACGTTGAATTCAGCCCAGAGTCTTTATGCTTTCTATCAGCTGCCCTTGTCAACAGCTTGGTTATACCATTCTGGACTGATTGTAGTTTCCAAGCACTCTTACAAAGAAATGTTAGAGAAAGGAAGGTCTAGGATTGGCTCACTCTTTCCTGGATATTGTAGTTTCTAGAGATCTTGTGGTCTGTATTCTCTGGTTCCACCTTTCCCCCTAACACCATCCTAATCAATTTATTCTTGGAGGAAATCACCATTATCCCACTGATGGAAACAATATACTGTATTAATTTTTGTTGAAGCATGGACACTGTCATGGCTTTCATATGATTGACATTGTTTCCTTGTTATGACCATTTAACATTTGTTCAGTCCTTCCACAAGTATCTGTACAACTCATTCTCAGAATGGTGTTGCGATTGATAAATTATTATGGGGAGAGCCTCGCTTACACTTATTAATGCCATGTTATGCCGTTGTATACTTTGAAACAAACATAAAATCAGGCTCCATTGAAGAAGGGAGGAAGGGGCATTGAACACAGTCACCAGATATCCTGTATTCTCCAGCTGCAGCCTGGCTTAGGCTTGATTGAAGGAGGATAATCAAACACTGTTTCTAGGCACTACTGTATTCCACAGCACCAGAAGTAGAAAGGGAGGCAATTTGCAGTCTTTGGAATTTATAAGCTGTGTTAAGAACAGTCATATAACTGTGAATATCATAGCAATTCTTCGTAATTTACAGAAGTTATTTCTGTCTTCATTTTTTTATATTTTAGAAAAATATTGGTGTACTTTGCTGAAATAATAACCAGTGATGTGAATAAATCTAGTAGCAACATGTCCTGTATATGTCTATTTAGACAGAAGGCAGTCCCAGTGGGTGACATACAGTTTTGTCCATCTTCAAGCAGAACATTTGTGCAATGGGACTTCCCTTTCCTCTTCTTCTTCCTCCTGCACCACCCCTAAAACTGCTGTGGAGAGTAGGAAGAACATCTGGAGCTGATTTGGGAGGGTGCTGCAGGAGGGAATGGAGGAAGATGATGTCCTGGTACTTCTGCTTGTACCGCATTGAACATCACCTGTTGAGTTCAGTGGGATTTACTTTTAGGTAAATAGAGAATTTGCAGACTAATTCTATATGTTTATTGATGGATGCCTTCTAGTGTTTTCTTGATTCAAGCAAAGTGTATTTAAGATTGTTTTGTAGCTGGGACAGGTACAATTACATACCAGTCACTTTAATGGCTCTATTTTTCACTATCCTTTTTTTAACATTGGTTTTTTTTTTAATTATGTTTTGAAATAGGCAGGTGGAAATATACAACAGGTTCATTGGTAGAACTAGACTATTTTAAATACACACGGCTTAAGCATCATGAATGATTCCAATATAAGTAGAGCACCCACACGATTTCATGTATATTTGCCTAATATCAGATTGGAATATTACCTACCAAGAAAGATAACATGCCATATAATGGAAAATCGCTGGTGCGTTTCTAATTTCTTTGTGGCCATTCTTGACTATTTAATTTTTATGGTAACAGTGATGTACTATGAAAGTGGTAAGAAAGTAAAACTCATTTCTCAATATAGGCTAAGGTTAATAACTCAGATTGTGTCGTGTACATTTTTATGTACAACTTACCTGAGCAGATTGCAGTTGATCACTCTTCCTCCGCACAATGACAGGAAAGTAGGCTGGCTGTCAGATTTTTCTTTCTTTTCCTTAGCTATATATCAGAACCCACTTGTGTCTCAGTCGTTAATGTAGTCACTCTGGTGGGAGGAGAACCTGTGGATTTAGCTGGCTGGCACTTAGCTGTTACCTCTGGAACTGTGTTTTGTTTATTAAAATTATTCGTATACTGCCTTTTATTTCAAAGAAATGTCAGAGTAGTCTACAGAATAATAAAACAGGATGTAATTAAATAGAACAACAAAAACCTTTTCAATAAAAATATGTATCAGTCAAAGTAACCAGAAATGCCAGGAAGTGGGATTAACAGTTGGGGAAAGTTCAGGTAAAGAGGTATATTTTTAATTATTGGCAGAAGCATTTAGCTATCAGCGCCTGCCTTATCTTCATAGGGGGATTATTCATTCTCTGTAGTCGCCACCAAAGAAAAAGCCATTTTGGTGTTCTGTTTAATACTCTGAAATACTCTTCCACCAGCTACGTTGTTGTTCTAGGAAATTAAATTCCTTTTTACTTTGCTTGTAGTCATTTTGTTGGGTTGTGAGGAAATCCTGGCTGCTAAAAAGGTGCACAGAATTTTCATCTACAGGTTGGGTAGGACCTGAATGAATGGATTCAAGTTACAAGAAAGGAGATTCCAACTAAATACAGTGGAATCTCGGTTGTCGAAGGTAATCCATTAAGGAAGACCATTTGACTTCCGAAACATTCGACAACTGAGGCACAGTGGGCGGTTGGCAGTTTCTATGGAGAAACGTGCCTCAGAAGCCATTCGACTTCCAAGCCACATTCGAAAATGGAAGCATTCACTTCTGGGTTTTCGGAGTTTAGGTTCTGAATCGTTCGGCTTCCGAGACACTCGAAAACTGAGGTTCCACTGTATTAGGAAGAACTTTCTGGTGGTAAGAGTTGTTCGACATTGGAACGGACTCCCTCAGAAGGTGGTGGACTCTCCTTCATTGGAAGTTTCTAAGCAGAGGTTGGGTGGCCATCTGTCATGGATGCTTTAGTTGTGATTCCTGCATTTAAATTTTTCTCTGAGGTTTATTTTCCTTTTGTCTTTTTCCTTTTATTTTCCTTTGCTCCCCCCCATCTTTCCTCTGTTCTTGTTTCTTTCCTTTCCTTTTTTCTTCTTTTCACATTCTTTTCCTTCTTTCTTTTTTCAGTGGATATATTTAGGGCCTTTCTTAAGCTCCAGGGTTTGTGTACTCATGGGTGGAAGACAGGGTAATGTCAGTCTTCCAGGGTGAGAGGTTAGGAGGAGAAAGGAAAGATGCCAGGTAAGAGCTGGGAGGAGCTGCTACCTTCTGTTGGCAGCGGGGGCTGAGAACTGTCTAGGAGAGGACTCTAGACTCTTGTTTTTATTTTTTGTAATTGTTATCTTATTGTATTGTGAGAATAATAATAGTAATAATAACAATAATTATAGTAGTAGTAGTGGCTGAAGGTGTGAGGAAATTCCACGATAATGGAGTTTTTCTTGTGCACCTCTGAATCCAAACCAAACCAATGAATACTTTCTGGTAGATACAAATGATCCTATATGGAAAGGGCATTCTAATTATGTGTCAGAGTATAATGTTTTCTGCCAGAATATAATGTTGCATTGACAAGGCTGCGCTTCATTTATTTGTATATGGGAACTCTTTTACCCCAGAGTTTTTTCTGTCACTTCAAAGTGAGCAATAGAGCACAGGTTTAGGGATATCATATGCAGGATAAACACAATAGATCCAGATTTTACTGTTACATTTTATATGTGAGTCGTGTGCAGACCTGTTCCTTCTGTTGTCAACTATATTAATAATGCAAAATCTTTGACAAGCTGGTTAATCTCTCAGAGGGTTTTGAAAGAACATTTATGTTGACTGTAAAATTTGATTTACTGGAATTTATTGGAAATAAGGTGTGTGTGTGTGTGTGTGTGTGTGTGTGTGTGTGTTTAAAATCGTTTGGTTTATTTTTAGTGCTGTTACTGGCATCCTATTATTATTTTTAAAAACTGCAACACCTTGCAGATTAGTAACATCAGTTGAAATTGATCAGACTAATTGACTATTAAATCATTTTACTTTTTCACAAAACAGGAATTTCTATTAGGTCACATATAACTTAAGTCCATTGAGCTCAGCGGGTCTGTTCTGAGGATGACTAATATTGGATCTTACTCATTGTTTATTTGTTTGTTTATTACAGGAGTTTTAAAAATAAAACTTGGAAATATGCCTTGAAAACTTCTGGCAGGAATATACATTCAGTGATGATATATGTGAACAAGAGACTTGAACTGAAAATTCTAATTTGACTTTTATGTTTTCAGGCTCGGATCGCATTTTTGCAAGGTGAAAGAAAAGGTCAAGAAAACTTGAAGAAAGATTTAGTAAGAAGAATAAAAATGTTAGAATATGCATTAAAACAAGAAAGGTATGTGTACCAATTCTCTAATCTGAGAAATTTATTGGATATTTTAAAATGTACATTTCCTGTAAGGAAATTGGCCACAGGTTAGAAAATATATTGACTAAAAGAAAAAGGGGAAAAGCAATCCACTTAATGTTTACATGGCAAAATCTGATTTCTGAGTTGGATCTGCCCAAAATAAACTCTCCTGTTACTTGAAGTGCTTTGACAACTCACATCAGCAATTTCTGCCATCAGTTTTTTGTTGCAGACGCTGGGATTGTTTCTGAATTCCACGCTGCACTATTTTCTTAGGGAGATAGCCACCTAATTGTGCAGTGGATGTCTGCTTGCACAACAGGACTTCTTTTCTGTTGACATTCAGATCACATTTTTGGGGGCATGTTGGGTGCTGTACAGGAAAGGAGGAAGAGGAAGTCCCATTCTGCAAGTGAAAATGTGCCTGTGCAACACTGCCGGCCACTTTTATGTGTGTGTTTTTGTATGCAATGTAAAGTATTTTAACTTACCAAGATTTGATTAACGGAAAATAATCCATGGGCCTTTTCTGCCTTATAATAATTCTTACTGTAACGTGTTGTCACAGATGTGATAAATAAAGGAGCCTGATGGGATGAACAATGTCAGATTATGAGTATACTCGGACATTGTATTTAAAATCCCACAGATGTGACATTCCATTTTTTTCAGATGTGGAAAGCCTCCCTTTTTCCTATGACAGCACTATTGAGAATGCTTCCAGCTTAAGAATTTTGCTGCAGTAGTGATCATGACAGTTGCAAAACAGTATCTAATGATACTGAACAGAAGCAGTAAGATCTCTGAAAAGTTGTAATTTAAAGGAAATGGAAAAGACCTTTTGTTACAATTTGGGAAAGTAACATTTTCTGACTTAATAGGGAAGTTGCAAGCTTGTACAAGAAGCATGCTTGAGACTTACAGGAATAACAGGAGTTTACTGAAATGAAAATTTTAAAAATGCAAGAGAGCCAAGCCTTCATGGCTACAGAGCTTCAATGCAGTATAGTTGTGCAAGCAGAAAATGATTAGACCATCAGTTAAGAATTCTACACTTCCACTCTCTTTAATGAAAGGCAGGAAGTCACTGGGTTCAAACAATGGCCTGTTTGGCATATACTTAACCATCCTCAAACACAGCATTTAAAATAGAAACAAAATGGATGGGTAGCTGTAGCTCAACTGCAAGGTTCAGAAAAAGGAAACTAAATGATCAAGGGAGTTAGGGCAGGTACCCTGTGAGGAAAGGTTGCAGGATGGAGGACTTTTTAGTTTAGAGAAAATCTGAATAAGAGGTGACATAGAAGTTCGTAAAATTATGCAAGGCATAGAGAAAGTGGACAGAGAAAATTTTCTCTCCTCTTGTACCACTCAACGTTGTGCATATCCATTGATACTGAATGTTGATAGACTCAGGAAAGAAAATACTTCTTCACATAACATATAGTGGAAGAAGGTGGAAGATAGGCCTATCAAGCGTTATTGGTCGTGATGGCCATTGGAGTCAGTATGCTTCTGAATACTAGTTGCTAGAAACAGCAGGAGTGGAGAGTTCTCTTGTGGAGGAGTGGAGAGTCTCTCCCGCTTGCAGATTTCCACAGGCACCTGTGGTTGGCCACTGTGACAACTGGATGTTGGCCTAGATGGGCCACTGAGAGTAGATTTTCCCTTGGCATTTCAGTGCCTGACATCTGCTTAGTCATTTAATGATTACAATTTCCTGTTTGTTTTAGGAAGTGGGTGACTCTTTTGGTACTCCTACCTTTTTCACTAGGTCATTACATGAAATAAAATTTTGGAGGCTGTATGCAGAGTCACGTGTGTCTGTTTTACAGTTAGAGAAATGAGGTAAAACTATTTTTCCGTTGTACATTTGTGGTTCTTATTTTTAGAGAACACCAACTGCCAGAAATAGCTGCTATGGATATGTACTTAACAGGAATATTAATTTGTAGTATGTTGCATCTGAAGCAGCACTCATACTGTATTGCCCTCCTCCCTTCGGCCCCCGGAAAGATTCTCCTGAGAGTGGAGGCCATTCGCGAAAGATTTCCCCTGACCTATAGAAGAAGCTTTATGGGGCTGCAGAGAGAAGAAGGGGACAAGGATTCCCCTTGCATGAGTGTCTTTGTGAGCATTGCTTTTAGATGCAATGCAGTGGGAAAACACAGAGGGAATTAATTTTCATTACTGATCAATATGTTTATGTTTAATTTTTAAGGGCAAAATATCATAAACTAAAATATGGCACAGAATTGAACCAAGGTGACTTGAAAATGCCAACTTTTGAATCAGGTAACAAACTATTTGCAACCATTGAATTTAGTTTAAATTCTTCTATTGCTCACTTTTTATATAAAGAGAAATCCCTTCCCAACTGTGTAAGCAGTATCTTTATACAGTTCCAAGTGAATTTATTTCTATGCTAGTTTTTATTGTATGGCTTTGTCTTTATGCTGTGATTAATTTTCAGTATGATTTATAACTATGATTATAAATCAGAGATAGATCTCAGTATCTGGGCTGAAATGCTCCTTCAGATGGCCCTAATAATGTGATATCCAGATATTTGTAAAAATAGGAAAGCAGAGATTCCGAGAAACAAAGAAGAGTGTGTGTATGTGCGCACGTGCGCGTGCAAATTCACAAATGATATTCTGCTAAAAGTATAAAGTCCTCTGGAAAAACTGGGGAAGATAAAAAAGAACAGGTCCATAAAGTATCCTGTTAGTTTTTGAAAAAGTGGAGTCTTGTATGGAGTAAGAGCAAAAATTCCTTGGCTGTTACTATCTCAGGGTTTAAGTGCATCCCCATGTATAAACAAACATGGAAAGTTGGCATAGCAGGAGTATATGCATTTCAGAAGCTATAGCGTAGTCTTCCAAATATGCTTGCTTTCCCATGCATTTTTAACTGGGGAGCATTCAAACATGTAACCCTTATGTGCAATCAGAAGCGATAAAAAACATAAGAACTAAAAAATAGAATTAGTTTTTCTGCCACTGTTTCATTTTCCACTTTGCAGCCAAATGGCTCTTAAAGACAACAAAAAACAAACGCCACAGACTAAACCAGATCCTTAATGGAGCAGAATCTTCATCAAAATAAAATTGACAGGACATAGAATAAGTAAAATCTACTATTCAGTGTGCCGCATGCTGTACAAGACTTGCAGGGAAAGTGTTACTAAAGTGTTATTTTGCATTTCAGAAGAAACCAAAGATACAGAGGTTCCTACAGTACCTCATAATAGTCAGCTAACCTGGAAGCAAGGCAGACAGTTATTAAGACAGTAAGTGTTACATTTGTATACTTTTCATATATTTATATATACTGTATTATTTTATTTTGAGATTGTCTTATGATCGCTTATGGTAGCCTATACACATAGAAGCAAGTATTTTAAAATATGTCTTTCTTATGGGGAAGTGTTGCATGGGAAGCAACACTTGGAAGTGCAAATCAATAGCGCATGGGGGCAATTCAGTAATTTGTTTTTAAAAACCCAAAACAATTCAGTATTGATACCGTAAATCCTTGTAAAGCACATCTTATTTAGATATGTGGGCGTTTGTGTATGTATGCGAAGATAATGCTTTCACTCTTATTCATTAGGTATCTTCAGGAAGTAGGTTACACAGATACAATATTGGATGTACGGTCACAGAGGGTGAGGTCTTTACTTGGGCTTTCCAGTTCAGAACCAAACGGCTCAGTGGAGACTAAAAATTTGGAACAGATTCTTAATGGTGGAGAATCAAAACAAAAGGGACAGGACAATAAAAGGTAGGCAATGCAATGCTATTTATTCATTTTAAAAATTTATATCCTGTCTTTTGTCTGAAGCAGATGTCTATACAGTACCTAAAAATTGACATCCTTTTTATCTAGGAGAATCTACTGCATTAGAAAGTGATAACCGTAATATGTATAAATCCAAGATGTGTTTCTTCACTTTGAGGATGCTTCTATTTTCAAGTGAGAAGCATTCTGGGCCTTCATGGGATGTGAATTGCTGCTTACTTTCCTCAGGGGATCTTTGGTCTAGTTTGGTGATACTAGAAGCAACCATCCTGCTTTTGCTGTCTTCTAGACCTGACACTTTTTACCACTTCCTTCAAACTGTGGCACAGACAACCTGCTACAGACTGAGAAAACAACATACTGCCCTGCCTTCCTAGAGAATAAAAAAGTGGAAGGAGGTGAGGCAGTAATTAAAAAATACCTGTTCTTTGTGCCAAATCCTCGGAGGAAAAATCTGAAAATTTAGCTAGAAATCTTTGAAATCCCACATTCCTTGTTGTCTTTGTGCATATCAATGAGATTTTTAAAGGGGTTTTCTTGACCATAGAATCTTAATTCAGAAAGCAGCCATAGTGGGTTACCAACATTGAAAATATTTTTCCCTTGTAGGAACCCTGGCGATGTTCTTGAAACATTTAATTTCTTGGAAAATGCAGATGATAGTGACGAAGAAGAAGAGAGTGACATGATAGAAGATATTGCAGATGGAAAAGAAAAACACCGGATAAATAAAAAACACAAAGTAAAAAAAAAGTCTTAGTTTTATTGTTTTGTTGTTCAACCCAACAGCACAGATAGGGTCATTTTATTACCACTGTCAGTACACAGCTAGTAATCCAACAGATTTTGGAATAAAGTTAATTGAACCTACTTGAAGAGTTTAAGACTGTAACTTCTGCAGTGCTTCCCTGAACTGAGGTAAAGCAGGCTGAAAATAACTGGCTGGAATAGGTACATAATGTATTGAAATGTAAAACATATAATGCTCCCTTATATCTGTTCAGATGGTTGAAAGTCAATATGGCATGGTGATTGAGTGTTGAACCAGGATTGGAAAGAGCCTGGTTCTAATCTCTACTCAGCTATGAGGTTCACTGGGTGGCCTATGGTAATCTCTATTTTAGTCTAATCTCCCTCACAGTGCTGTGAAGATAAATAGGGTGAGGGAGATGATATATGGTGAGGGAGATGGCAATGTGCACTATCTTGAACGTCTTTGAGGAAAGTGGGTGGTATAAATGAACTAAGTAAACAATTTCTTTTGCACATCACAGTAACCCACAGTTTAGTGCTACATTCACAAGCTACAGTTAGCCTTGAACTCCCCTCATGTGGCTGACAGGAGAAGTTTGAAAGCTTATGCACCTGCTTTTACATGGTTTCCTGTTTTGCCCAGTCTAGCAACTGTGATTTAAATTAGTTACGGTGAGCTTCAACAAGCCAGATTTAAAACAGTGGTTTGAAGTTGTCTTGCTTGAAATCAGCCTTCATCACAGTTTGTTGCACCAGACAACACAGCAGTTAAAGGAAAGTAAAAACAATAGCTTATGAACGCCTTCTAAGTGGGGAGAGGAGTGTGTCTGGTTCCCCATGCCCATGCACATCGTGCCAATCCAATGGTGGAGAACCAAACAATTGATTAGATGAAGAAAAATTTGAGTGTTTGAGGGGTTAATAATATGGAGGCATCAATAGTAAAAAGGGTTCTCTACTACAATCACAAACCTGTGTTTTCAGATAGTGTGTCTCCTTATCAGCACTAAAACAATTCCTTGCAGATTTTAACTTCATATACATAGCTGTAGAGTAATAGCACAATTTAATCTCCTTCCATATTTATTATTTTATTTGTATACTGCCCATCATCTGACCTTCACATAGTGGTTCACAAACCAAAATACATAACACAAACAAACAAAAATAAACTAAGAACCCCCTTTCTACAAACACATGTAATGGATTAAGTACATTTAATGCACTGCTCTTTATTTTAGACAAAATGATATTTGTATTCAGAAGTACACCAAATGGCAATCTTGGGGGAGAACCTAAAAAACATAGTTTCTCAAAGCATATTGTCCCTAAAACTGTTTATGTCACAATCTATTTTAGATTGGAAATGAAGGGCTAGCAGCTGACCTAACAGATGATCCAGACACAGAAGAAGCCTTGAAAGAGTTTGATTTCCTGGTAACTGCAGAAGATGGAGAGGGAGCCGGAGAGGCAAGGAGTTCAGGAGATGGGACAGAATGGGGTAAGAAGTGTAAAGAAACAATCACATAAAACGTAAAGATAATTCTCTGTGTGTGCCCACACATATGCATCAAAACCAAAAACTGAATTATTTGTGGTATTCAGATGCTATAAAAAAGGAAAGAAAAAAGAATGAATGGTAGATTTCATACTCTTTAATTACAAAAGTCTAAATGTATTCAGATTTAAGTATGACATCTGTTTCTGCTTTTATTCCATTTCCCTGTGTGCTCTTATTTCTTAGAATTTTAGCCTAAGTTTGGTGGTCAACCTTTTATTTCTTATCCTATATCTTCTATTCTTTCCTTGTTTAAGCAGATAATAAATTTTCCAATCATTTGGGTAGTTTTTTTAAATAAGTAATTTGTTTTGTTTTTATTTGTTTAAGATAAACGAATACTTGAAGCAGATGGTGCATTTACTGTTGGCAAGACCGGCAGCTTAGTATTCTAAATTGGTTATTTCCCCCAGAATATATAATGAATTTTAAAATAATGCAATAATATAAATAGTAAAAAAACATGCTTACCTGGAAGTTCCATTGAAATCAATGGGACTTACTTTCAAGCAAGATAGATAGCAAGGTGCCTGTAGTTATAAACAAAGTATCCGAAGTGAGATCACTATAGGTGTATTGTGTAATATAAAGTAAGCTATTTGTTGCAAAGACAGCTCTTATTTATGTGCTTTTATTCCCTAATTTGCAAATAGTAAAATTTATTTCCTGAATTTAATTCGCTTGCCCCAATTTAGAGAACTCCACATATAACAAAAGGCTACAAAAGTGCCTGTTGTTTGTTGTGACTGCTTATTTGGAAGTGTAGAGCTGAAAGTCTTTATAATCTGTTAACAATGTAGGCTTCTGCTGCTCAAAGCACCCAGGATTGTAAATATACGGGTCTTTCCCCACTTTCTGCTGTCCTAGAAATTGAGTTGATGAGCATGCTAAAATGTTTCTGTACTTTGATTAATTTATCTGGATGTGTGGCAAACTTGGCTTTACAACATAAAACTTTTCTTTTTGAACTAGCAGTATTAATTTTTGTATTGAGCTGTAGCACTTCAATCAAGAGTTCAGAATGCTGAAATAGAAAGATCAAACACTAATTTGAGCCACCATTTATATAAAAAAATTAGGCCACTGTTTAGATGTTTATCTAAAAGTCATGGAACAAGTCTTATGCCAAGATGTTTGGCCGACTCCAGACTTTATGCTGGCGAGAGCATCCCACTGGGATTGTAAACTGCAGAGCCATACTTATTTAGGTGTCAAAAAGTATTGATCCAGTTCAGTCTGCTTGATATTTCATAATGCCATATTTTCACAATCATTGTCCAGATTCCTGGATCTTTTAGATTTTCCCATCACTTATAGGCAACTGTTCCCATTTTTGAGCAATACGGTCTTAATGAGCTCTTCCCAGCTGTGTAATGGTTTTCATGTTGACCTCTGGCCCTTGGCTGAGAACCTCAGAATGGGAAACCTAAAGGAGGCAGACACTGAAAAGCTCAGCAGTCCCAGCCATGCCCTTCCTGCAGTCAACAGAGTTTGGTTCAAGGGGTGCTCCTGTCAGCAGGTGGGAGGTTTTCTGCTTTGTCTGCAGCTCTTTGTGCCACTTCTGACACTGCTCCAGAGGCTTGGGGGACCCTCCAGAGCTGTGTAGGAAGGTGGCACTGGGGGCTGCAGAGGTTGGGAGAAATCAGCAGAGTCAGTCAGGCAAGCAAGCAGCTTTCCCCCATTGTATCAAAAGCAGTCTATGGGCATAAGGAGCCTTTCCGTATATGAAAGGTGAAGCTTGGCTCCAGCTATTAGCAATGGGTTTGCTGCTTTTTCTTTTAAGTGGGGTTTCTGCCACATCTGTTACTTGTGCCTGTTTCAGCATTTATATTGCGATTTATTTATTTTTGATAATGAGGGTTCAAGTACCACTTGGGCAGCAATCTACCTTTTCTCCTAGTCTTGTCTGTTTTTCACCCCTCCACTGGGTGAGGAACCATACTTGTGCTCAGTGAAATTCTCCTGGTGGATGAAGGGAACTAGTCACAACTGGGTTAATATTTCCAACTGGCCTAGGCAGGAAGCTCTTCAAGTAATTTGCTTGTACTCCTCATCTCTTCAGTTTAGTTTCCTATCTGACTCAGGGCAGAAGTTGATTTTTCTCATCTTGCCTATCCAGACAGAATTTAAACTACATCTCCCCTATTTTTCACAGCTCCTCTGTTTTTAGCTGCTTTATTTTTCCAGCTCCTTCTTTTAAAAAGTTTTTCCCTTGAGGCTTGGCTTCACCTCCCACTGCATGCCTCCCCATCTGTTGTTATTCTTTGGACTCTTGTTTGGATACTTGTTTGGAGGGAACAAAGATTGGCCCTGTTTTAGAGTTTTTTATAGTGCCTGGATCCTTCAAACCACCTATTCTTGTTGTAAAGATTGTATTCAGTAGTTTTCTAAAGCATCTTTCAAGGTTGGGACAAAAAATAAAAGTGAGGTCTCCTGCAAGAGAGGAGGAGCAGCACATGCAAATTACTTGAAGAGTTTCCTAACTAGCTTTATTGGAGGCATTTGGCCAGTGGTGACTGGCTCTCTTTATCTTCCCAAGAAGTGACCTTCATGACAAACAGAATTTGTAATAAGGAAAATGGATAGTTGATTTTCACAGATTTCTCCTTCCCCATGCAATCCCCTGAAAAGGTGCTGCTGGGAGCTGCAAGGGGAATCCGTTCTATCCCCCTTTTTCCTGTGGGGAGCCTCTGCTGAATCTCACACCCCTCTACCATATCTCACCTAGTTCAGGAGAGTTCTCTGATTCTCAGAAGGGGGGAACAAAGGTCTCCTACTGCCAGACCCTTTATGTAAGAGCTTCTTAAGATCAAAGCCATTGAATGTGTTGCCACTTCAGATTGTTTTCTTGATGCCCACATAAATCCGCCCATAGGGAGTTACCGTAATCCTTTATTTTTAAAAAATTGAGCAAAATCTAATGAAATTGACTCTTTCTTAATTCATGTCGGGTGGGAAGAACTCGAATTAAGTACAGCTGCTTCTTCATCACTAGAACATAGGCTTTACAAATCAGATAAATTTGATCAGTTAACTAGAGTTGTATCATTATTAATATAAAAGCATAGGAATCTGTCAGACCAATGGTCCATCTAGCACAGTTTTGTCTATAGTTAATGTCAGCAGCTCTTTGGGGTTTCAGACAGGAAGTACTTTCCAGCTTGTCTGGCAGGTGCTGGGGACTGAATCTGTGACCCTCTGCATGTGACGCAGATGTTCTGGCACTGGGCTGTGACCCTTTCCCATTCCTTTCGTAGTACTTAGTGTACTCAGCACCAGAAACAGTTTAGTCATGCTGGCCACATGACCCGGAAAACTGTCTGCCTGAAAGTGGAGATGAGCGCTGTAGCCCATAGTCAAATTTGACAGGACTTAACTGTCCAGGGGTCCTTTACCTTTATATTTACTTACCTATTCAGTGTAAGGAACAAAGGGGAGAGAGAAGTGAAGAAACTCGTTTCAGCATCCACCCTGTGCATTTCACATTGCTGTCTTGGTGAAGTCCAATAATTTTGTGGCAGCAAGAAAAGTCTTGGATATTCCAAAAGGATTCATTCCATTCAGTTAGCATATGATCTCAGTCCATGCTTGCTCCCTTGTCTGCCAACAGGTATTGGTTGTTGTAATAGATTTTATTCAGCAGATACTTGAATAGTATGTTTGCCACCAATTGGAATTGCTTCTTGGGGATCCATTCCTTAGGTGTTTCTCGTAGCAGCTTTTGTGTTCTTTTAATGCAATTTTATCCCATGCTCAGGCAGCTATAAAAATGCAGTCTTCCTTCAGTGAACTATGGTTAAGCCCAGTGTGTAAGCATCATTCCTATACAGTGGTACCTCGCAAGATGAATGCCTCGCAAGACAAAAAACTCGCTAGACGAAAGGTTTTTCCGTTTTCAATTTGCCTCGCAAGACGAATTTCCCTATGGGCTTGCTTCGCAAGACGAAAACGTCTCGCGACTTTTTTTTCTTTGTCTAAAAACAAAGACATGTTTTGTTTATAAAGTTAATTTATTTTCCCTTAAATTTTTGAACTGCTCTTTACAGTATGTGTGACTTTAAAGAGCAGTTAATAAACTGTTGTTGTACCAAATTTGGCTTTGTTTGGACTTTTTTTGACCATAGGAACGCATTAATTGATTTTCAATGCATTCCTATGGGATTTCGTGATTCGCAAGACGAAAAATTCGCTAGACGACAAAAATTGCGGAACGAATTAATTTCGTCTTGCGGGGCACCACTGTAGTCAGGTGGGGATCATCATAATTTAATTTAATGGTTGGTTTCTAGTAGAGAGGAAGCAACATTAAAGTGTCCTTCTGAACACCTATTATTAAATATAGCATTTAAATTGATTCTCTACCTGATCCTAAATAACTTACTCACTTGAAGCAGAAATAATATAACATTTGGTTAAAACTTTTGAGAGTATTCAGATCACACTTCTTGTTTTGATGAAATCAGGTGTGGACCCCTCTAATTTTACATCACCAGCTATCTGCTCCTTCATAAGTAGCTGGATATAGTTCCAAATGATAGTGGATAGTGGCTCTTTTTTGTTTGTTTGAACCCAGCCAGGTTCGATCTTGCAGAATCTCCCAGTTACCTAGTCAACGTCTTCCCAGAGTAAGATAGTCAGAGAAGGAAGTGCACACTTACTCCTAAGCTTATAATGTGTATTATCCTGGAAGTGTGAACTATCTTGTAAACAGGGCTAGAGACTGAATAAAACAAAAAAGTACTTCATTGTGTAGGAAAGAAATTGGGTACTTACGCTTGCTTGCCTACACTGTATTAATAGGAATGCTGGCTGGGAACTTCTAAGTTGCAACCTAATCCTTTATATACTTAGAAAGGAGCAGGAGTAAGGCAGTGAGGAGGAGCACAGCTGCACACCTGGCTTTCCAGGTGTAGTTGCAGTAGTTGCAGTGCCTCTAGACTCCACTGCTCTGCCCACTTTGCATTGACTTCACTTGCCTCTTAGAGGAGACCAGCTGTGTGGTGCCACCACTCCTCACTGACTGCTCCTGGAAGTAAGTACTGTTGAGTTCAATAGGGATTAGTTCCCAAGTAAGTTGAGCACAAGCATTAATCTTACAAAAATCCACCTTGGATCATGATTTACTAGTTCATTAAAATATTTATATTTCATATGCTCAGAACACATCTATTGACCTTGCTGTAGAGTGGAAGTGAGCTCTCTTTCCTTACAAGCTTTCTCAACTAAGTGTGCCTGTGCTAATTCTTTTAAGATAACACCATACCCAAACTTATTTCATACAGACTCAGTGTCTTCAGTGGAAGTTCTATACAATGTGTTTTATAATCTGGGTATAAATGCTTGAATGTTCATTACTTAAATTATAAATGTAGACAAACCTATTCTTCCATCACTCCCCCCCCCCCCCGAATTTGTCGTGACTGCTTGAGTTACAGCATACATTGAACTGGTGCACTTTTTTAATTAAAAGAAGGAAAAAGGAAACCCTATGAATTTCGTTAATGTTTTTAATAACCTGAAACAAAAAAACCCCTTCCCCTTTATGATGATTTGGATGTGTTTTAGCACTACTAGATCTTATTGCATGTAGAGCAAGACCGAAGGAGAAATGCATGGTAGTTTTCATGAACAAAATGGTGCTGCACAGTCATGAGTTGTATTGCATGGAAAATATTGATTTGCTTATTTAAGTCTGGCTGAATAATTTGTTAATATTGTCTTACTAAAGATGCAGTAATTTCATACATTAGCGTTAATCCATTAATTTTTTCATATCAGTGAATGCAAAGAAGTTTTTCTTCTTTACTGTTGACAAATCATTATAATGTGTGGGGAATATTTCTTTTTACCAAAAGGGAAGCATTTTGCAAAACAGTAACAAACTGCACCTTTATAATACTGAAATGTAACTGAATAACATTTTGTATTGATGATTAACCTATAACACTCACAGACAGCTTGCATTGCCAACTGCTGATTATTTTTGTTTCAATAATATGCTGCATGTAGACAAAGATGACCTGTCCCCAACTGCTGAGGTTTGGGATGTAGACCAGGGACTAATAAGTAAACTGAAGGAACAGTACAAGAAGGAACGAAAGGGGAAGAAAGGGGTAAAGAGTAAGTGCAGATTCTGAATTTTGACAGGTTTTTTTTTTAATGTATTCTGTTTTTACTGCTCCATTTTAACACTTTGCTATTTGGGGGGCAACCAACTTTAACTTTCCAACAGATAAATATGCAAATCAGAACTACATCTCAAATGAAATCTAAATATCCTAATCTGGTGAGGGGAGCAGGAGGTGGACCAGTTGCTTCAGCATTGCTTAGGAACAATTTGGAAGAAAATGAGAACTTGAAACCTGAGACAAATTAATAGTGTTGTGTCTTCCTTTGTCTGTTTGCCAAAGTTAGTAGAGTTGGTTTTTTTTAAAAGGACTTTGAGGAAGCAAGAGAGTTTTCTGTCTGTGAAAGGTATTTCTAACAACAGTCTGCAGATTTTGGCTTGGCTTACTAATTAAGGACTAGTACTAGGACTTGGGAGGAGCCATATCTCATTGCACTTCACACTGCTACTGCTAAAATATCACATGAAGTGAAGTGGGAATCAAACAGTCCCCCAAATCCTCATGCTTGCAGAGGGCTTGGAGGGACATTATCTTTTCTACCAGTTTGTGCTGACTTTGAAGAATGAAAGTAGCAAAAGGGAACCTGAAGAAGGGGCTGAGCTTTGCCTGTGGCTTTGCCAATAGCGCAAAGAGTCTCGTGCTCCTTCTGCAAAAGCCACACAGAAGTAAGAGTTTTAGCCTTTCTCTGCTGTTCATGGAGAACTCTGGGGAAAGGATAGTTGTCGGTGCAGAAGGAGCTGCTCCTATTGATGATCAAGCAAGTTTGTTTGAGTAGCTCTGGCAGCTAATTTTGTAGCTTAATTTTCACCATGCTGAGTGTGGGGCTGATAAGTTCAGCATCTTCTTCCCTCAGACACTACTGGGATGACAAGAGTCTGCAGCAGTCATGTGTTTTTTAATCCGAGAATCTCAGTGATTCTCAAACTGGGCAGTAAGAACTTGAAACGGGGAAAGGATCCTGCAGCATAGATAGAGATGCTTTCCTCCCACGAGCAAATATTTAGCATTGTAATCACCAAACCTGCTGTGATAACCATAGAAGCTGCAGAAAGTCAAGGAACAGATCAGAGCTTCTAGCTACATGAACTGCTATCGTCCAGCCAACTAGTTTGAGATGTCCTATTCTAGTTCTCATCTTAGGCAGTGTTGGATTAGTTCACCAGTCCACAGATTCTTAAACACATTAGTTTCCAAGAATTCTGTTCATTCATATTCTGCAGCAATAGTTTGGAGGACTTGGAACATAGCCAGGGTTTTTAAGCCGGGGTTTGAGAAATGCTGCCTAGCCAGATAAACTTTGGTTAAGATAGATAGTAGACTTAAGACAGAAGAAGCAGAAATGTAAAATATATACAAGGGGCAAATCCAACACTGTGAGGACAGACTTCCTCTCCCCCTGCCCCCAAATCTGCTTCAGAATTTTCACTAAAATTCTGAAACAAATTTTGAGGGTGCATGGAGGTCTGGGGGGGGGGGGAGAGAAAGATGAAAGCAAATATCTGTTTTGCTCACACTCAAATAACACTAGATATAAACATCAGCCTGTAGATTTGACATTGTTGCCCAATTATAATTGTGTACTCAGAAGTTAAACCCATCAGTGAGATTTTCTTCCACAAATGCATGCATAGGAATGCTGTTATCAAAGCATATCTTTTGTACTCTTTTAGTAAAATATTGATGCTACATTGGCTTTGTATGCAAACATTTAACACTATAAATAGATTTGTGCATGCATTTTTTTCATTTTTTAAAAATAGTGTTGCATGTTCCTTGCATTATATGCTTAATCCAATACTAAATACTTTATTCTGAATGGGTCTTTCTTGCCTCCTCAGGAAATGCTCCATGCCCATTCTATAACTCCATCTTGTGCTGATAAATACAGAGACGTCTGTTGTAAAGTTATTATGGAGCTGCAATATATGTTTGGAGACAGGCTCTGCTTCCACATCAAACCATTTTGCAGCATATATATTTAAAGTATATAGGATAAAATGTTGGACTAATGAACCGTTTTAGCAGTAAGGTGTCTATTTCCTCACAAATAGTAATGAAATGGTGTACATGCTGCAAATCTACAGAAAACCAAAAAATGTAGAGAAGTTCTACAAGAGTTTAGTAATCAGAACAGCTGGATATTACGGGCACAGCTGTTTTCATTGGTGCTAGGGAATCAGTGTCCTCTGCTTGTAATATTCCCAGGTGATGCAGCTACTAAAATTTCTGTTGCTTTTCAACAGAAAAAAAATCAACAGGATGCATCTGATTTAGTAAAGAAAAATGTCTTTATATAAAAATGCATATCCCTCCTTTTCCCAACAGAACCAAGGCAGCCAATACCACAAAGAATGCAACTGTACTAGAACAGTAATACAAAAATGGTTCATCACATTCTGATTTGATCTCTACATAACAAATAGTTGGAACTACCAGTGACTGCCTCTGAAAATGTTAATAGGTAGAAGATAGCATGATGATATGTCAGTTCTATATTGATTTCTATGTGACAAGTACAGAGTTTGCTCTTGGGTTTCACCAGTTGGGTAGCCTGACTTGTAAAATATGTTCATTCACACTCCTATTCTTCCTAGTGCTGTTCACAGTACACTCTTGGAATTCAGAGAACATTCAGATGTGCCACATTTCCCAAGTAAAGATGACACCACTTCATAACAGAGGGATTCAGGTCTCTTTTAAGAATCATAGCAGTTATGGAGTTCCTGTCGTGGAACACAGTAATCTCTGTTTCTACCCATATCCGACATCATCTCTTTGCTCAGACAGAATTACTGGGCAAAGTGAGACCCACTTCAAATCCTTAGAAACTAGCATTTAGGGTATGATTGAGCACCCCCTGATTCTACCCACTCTGTAAAGTTCCTTTCCCTGTTTTGCCAGCATTCTTGCATTCTTTCTCTTTAGACAGTTAGCAACTGCCATAAGACTAGGCTGTGTGTTCTATTTACAACACAGACATGATTACTCAAGGTCCTGGTTTTAAAATGATTAGCACTTTAGAGTTTATAGCCTGCAGGATAGCACTCTGCAGCTCTCCTCTTGTTGATCTCACTGTTCAGATATGCTTACAGGTGTCTCTCAACTCCTTGTCCCAAGAGCAACTGTGTTCTTCCAAGTTTGTACTGTCCATCATTTTTTCTCAGTATAGAAGTGGAAAAAGTCATATCTTGTATAGTCTCAGAAAAGTGCAGAGATGATAAAAGTTTCAATATTAGATAAAAGCATTAAAAGCTTGGTGAGGGTGGAAAGGCTTGGAAAGGGCTGTTCATAATTTTGGTCTAGTAACTAAAAGCTGATTTGTCTTTTGTCACTTAAACATACTGACAGTGGGAGGAGGCATGGAGACGGGTAAAAGTGAAAACTAGTGCAAAGAGGGACCACAAAATAGAAGTGAATAGTAGTGTCATCAGAAATGGGGTTGGGAAGGTGAAAAGCGAACTTAGCAGTTGCATGGAGTGGGAAGGGGAATGTAGTGAGTTAATGTGGGGGGAATGGAAGGGGTGTTGGCAACCCTAGTATGTGCATATCTAGCACTTGTTAGAGTGTCAGTAAATGGCATGGTCCTTTATTTCGCTTTGTGTAGAATAACTCCATCTTTTGTAATATAAGGACATTGTGTTTTATTTAGTGGTAAAACTTGGATGCGTAGGGATCTTGAAGTGAAAAGAGTAGTTTTAGAATTTATTGAGAAATGTATTTATTGTAATGAAGGACTTGTGGTTACCTGGCTAAGAAGAAGAGCTGGTAGTTCTGTTGGCCAAAAACAGACTGAGGAGACTCCACCTCCTATCTCTCTGATTTTCAATCTATGATTATGGTTTATTATTTATGAAAGTTTCTTTGGCGATTCTGCACTCATTTTACTTTAAAGCACTTTATAGGCCAGAGTATTAATTTGAAGTCAACTTTCCAGATACAATAATTATTTTATAAAATTTCTTACAACTGATAAATGAATATTTTTAAATTGCCCAATTACCTATTTAAAAACACAAAAGGGGAAAGTTAACAGTTTGTTGCCTCCCAGCTACCTGTTCACCTTTACTTTTGTCCCTTCTTTTGGTAAAGTTTGTTCTTTCTTGGTGATGCTAGCTTTTAATATAAATACTGGATTTTTTTGGTCAATATATAATTAATATGCATTTGTTCAAGGATTACATTCTTAGGGAATTCAAACATTCAAGCTTCTCTTTTATCTTAAGCACAGCAAATAGCAATTACACAAAGAACAAGTTGGAATTCTTTAAAAAAGAGATCTTAATTCATTTTCCAACACAACATCATGTAAATACACACACACACACACACACACACACACACACACACACACTGTCCATCATGTGTCTTATAACGAGATTACATTCAAACAATAATATTGATTAGCAAACTGGGCATGTAAATGGCTGTCAGGTCAAGCGGTGGCAATCAAATGAACCTTTGCTGCTGACATTAATTTACAGGGGTCAACAGGACTAAACTGCACGACATGATAGCTGATCTGGGCGATGATGAGCTACCCCACATCCCTTCAGGAGTCATTAATCAATCTAGGTCACCCTCTTCTAGAATGACTGATCATGAAGGTGCAAGAGCAGAGGAAGGTACAACAAATTCACCTACTTATTTTATTTTTAGAAGGTTTTCTTTTAAAACCACACTTGTATAGCCCCTCCAGACCCATTTAGATGCCATTGTTGCTGGGCAACATGGATTTGCAAAAGAATACCACTTTAGTCCTTTAGCTTTTTTGTCTTGTATAACAGAAATCAATACCCAGATTTTGTATGTTTACTTGATTATAAAGCTTAATAATATAACAGTGGTGCGTAGCAAATATTAAGCAATAATAAGGTAAATTGGTAAATGATACCCTTCTCTGAAGTTTTATTAATTCTACTTTATTGAGAATATTTTTTAAAAAAATCTGTCCTTATCTAAACATATTGCACCAGTGTTGAGTGGAAATTATTTGTGCTTTGCTCACCTGAAATAAAATGCTGTTAGCTCAGCATTTTAGCGTTGGTAATCAAAGTACATGTTCTGATGTTTTCAAAATTTCAACGTCAGTCCCAAATTTGCTCCTAAAATATTCCCTGAAACAAAGGAAATCCTATCTTAAGGACAGTTCTATCTTAAAAATAAAAAATGAGGTTTTCCTTGATATTCATGTGTTGGCCATGCAAAACCCTTAGTATGTGGTGTTTGAACAAGGTTTGTGCTTATGCACTGTTACTGTTAGTTGTCCTGGACCCTTTAGTATTGACATCAAAAGTTGTATGTGCAAATGGTACATCATGGGAATCAGTTCTCTTCTAAAGATGCACAGAACTACATTGAAGATGCACAGAACCATTGGAAGGAGGTAGTCATTTTAATGTAGTGCAGCTGGATGCATCAGTTTATATACATAGATGGATTGGATGTGTGACTTCATTCTCTCACTAGAGTGCAGCATTCCTGCACTTTATGTTGGAATTTTATTCTTTTGGCAAGCTGCAAGCTGCATAATGTGGAAAACAGCATGTTGTTTTGAGCATTGCCTTCCTTTCCCACTGCTAGTTGTATAGTCCATTAACAGCAACAGTAGATTTTTAAAGTTTTCTTTTCTTTTTACTGTGTCTGATTCTCCTGGTTATTTTGTTCATTTACTTCTGCTAGAACTTCAGTACCAGGAAAATACAAACTTGACAAAATTTAGAGAATGCCAGAGACTTCCTCATATTGTAGACTTCCTCATATGTATTCATTCTAAAAATAATTAATTATTAAATCACTTGGTCTAAATAACAATTGTGCATGCTTTGAAAACTGATAGGTAGCCTGATGATGTCTGCTTTTGAAAGTAAAGATACAAAGAAAACTAAAATTGAAAATGTGACATGATGGAATGTTATGTTGGTCCAAAAGCAGGTTAAATTCTCTTAAAAGAAAACAATTTTCTGAAATTGTAAATACATTTGAAAGCACCACTTCACTGATTTTTAGCAAACTATTGAAAAATAAAGTAGGAATTAGTGAGGAAATCTGGTGGAATGCTGTTCCACTTGAAAACGGCTTTTGCTTGGGGGCGGGGAGCATATGCTAACCTAAGAGAAAAGGAGTGATTGTCTCTGATTTTCCCTTTCCCTTTCAGCCCCCACGGCCACCTTCCATGCTATTCTGGAGGGTCCCCCAACCCTCTGGAAAAGTTTTTTTTGGGGGGTGCAGGGGGCTGAAGTAGGAAGGGACAACTGAAGAAAATTCCTATCCCCTTCTCTTAATATAGCATGTGCTGGATTTAAAGCCATTTCACTTCTACTGAATTTCACCCTAGGCTTAAATGAGCGAATGCCTCTTCATCTTATCTCTTAATAATCAAGTACAGACACTGTACATTTGCCCTATTAAAACAAAACAAAACATGATTTTTAAAAATATTCAGTGAGGCAGTAGTTTGGTAATTCTGTCCATGCCTTCTTAAGAAGTGAGTCCATTGAATTTGGTGGGACTTACTCACAGGGATTACATTGTTTATAGGATTGCAACTATTTTATATTTTCAGTGAAAGGTTATTTGAGGGGGGAAAGGCACAAATTTCATTTTGAATAACAGTGCATAATGGCATGTTTGAAAAGGTAAGTGAATATTAAACGAAACTGAAACAGCTCTGATGCAATATTTATCTCTTGCTTATTCATGGTCATTAGTAATCAATAAAACAGATCAGTAAAATTAATATACTCAAAAGGGGGATCAATGTGTGGAAAGGGAAACAAAAAAATTACAGCATTATTATAGTTACAGATGTTAGTGACTACAAATATGTAAGAAGGGATTTATTAGTAGATACCATGTTTTACTGATGGAATTTAACATATAACTGTAAATGTGCCAATGCAAAATATACTTATTTTGGCGAATTGTTGAGCTTTAATTCTTGGTTCTTATTAAAATCTTACCAGTTCTTAATCTCCAGATCATAATAAACTATTTTTTGTCTCTTGTAGCTGAGCCAATTACGTTTCCATCTGGAGGGGGCAAGTCATTTATTATGGGTTCAGATGACGTTTTGTTAAGTGTTCTGGGCCTTGGGGACCTTGCAGACTTGACTGTAGCTAATGATGCAGATTACAGTTACGATGTAAGTACAACTTTATTTTAAAATAGATTCTTAGAATGTTCCACATAATGTAGGTCTATAGCTATGCACCATGCATATTATTTCATATTATTATTATAAATAGGTCTCCACAATAAAATGTATTAATGACACACACCAGATAAGATTCTTGTAAAATCAACAAGAAACTTACTGTAGTTGGCATTTAACGACAGTATATTTGTGGTATTTACATTGTTTCAAGTGCATCCCGAAAAGGTTTTTATAAACAGAATCCTTAAAAAGGTAGCAAGACACATACATAGACTGAGATGATGTGAAAGAAAGATGACTCAGGTATGATGTATTGTGTTGTAATAAAGATAGAAATTAGGGGAGGAGAAGGAAGATGGGATATGGAAGTTTGTCTTCTTTAACCATCAGAAATCCTCTAGGTAGCTTGTGTTTACTAAAACTTCAGGAGGCTGTCATAAATCCTCAACATTTTCTATACAAGCAGCAAATTTAGAAAAAACCTGCTTTCAAAATGAAAAAAAATACGTTATCTGTATTCTTATAAAAATGCAAGAGTTGGTACTGAAGGTCATTCCACAGCATTGCAATGCAATCCTAGCAGAACAGATTCCTTGATAACATTTATTGAACTTATGCTTCAGTTTGTGTTCTGTGATACATGTGGCAATGAAGAGCTCACAGCCGACAAGCTTTTAGCTGTGTGCCTCTCTTACTTAGATGTTAACAATATGCATTCTCACTTTAGCTGCCAGCCAACAAAGATGCCTTTCGGAAAACATGGAATCCTAAGTATACGCTACGCAGCCACTTCGATGGAGTGCGGGCATTAGCTTTTCATCCTGTAGAGCCTGTGCTGGTTACGGCCTCTGAGGACCATACCCTAAAACTCTGGAACTTGCAAAAGACAGTTCCTGCCAAAAAGCAAGTATACATTTAGATACTGTTGAGAGAAATTGCTGGAAGTTTCATATTGGGGGAGATCAATTATGCTGACCTCTTTATTTCTAACACCTTTCTTACAGGAGTGCCTCTTTAGATGTGGAACCTATCTACACATTTAGAGCCCATATGTAAGTATCGCCATGTTCTCATATATACATTCCACAGGCAGACCACTGCTGGTACACCTAGAACAAACTATGGTTAGCGCTCAGGCTTTGTCTGGAGCGAGGTGCTAGTTGTGTCACTGCTGCTTCCTGGGAGATAGAGGAGGAGGGGCAAGGTTGGCTTGGTGCAGATGCACCAACAGGAGCACCAGATTGACTTTGCCAAGGTGCTTGTGCTGACAGCCACCTTAGCCCCGCCCCTGTCTCCCAGTAAGTAGCAGTGATGCAACCAACCAGAGATCTGTTGAGTGATGCCATCGCACCATGCTGTTCACTACTGATTATGGTTATGGTTATGAAGGGTTAAAAGAAAAGTTGAGGTGACAGTATAATGTAAGATGTGTTTGTTCCCTTGTTTCTGATAAATGGAGTACAGTCATACCTCGGGTTAAATATGCTTTGGGTTGAGCGTTTTCAGGTTGCGTTCCGTGGCGACCTGGAAGTAACAGAATGGGTTACTTCCAGGTTTCGCTGCTTGCACATGCGCAGACGCTCAAAATGACGTCACACGCAGAAGCAGCGAATCGTGGCACGCGCAGACACAGGTTGTGTTCTGCTCAGGATGCGAATGGGGCTCTGGAACAGATCCTGTTCACATCCAGAGGTACCACTGTATGGTACCACATGTTATGTGGTGGGACGAAATGAGGAGATGTTGTGTATTAAGAATGGAAGCAGCTTTTTGTATGTGCTGGTAACTTGCTGTTCTCTCTCATAATTGTAACTTTTCAAATGAGTTTGTTAAATTACTAAACATACTTAAAGTTCTTAGCTGTTCCTAAGTTCTTACCTTAGTTGAGTTTCTGTTTTCCTAAATGAGCACCTTATGTGTCCTTAGTATCTATTCTGTTAATAGTTCCAATTGTACTACTAATAGGATTTTTCCTCTCGAATCTTTCATATTTTAATGCTGATTCTTAGCTTTTGTACTATTTAACAAAATTGTAAGGTTACCAGCAAGTATGTGTGTTTAAAAGTGTAATTTTGATATTCTACTCAAGCTTTGATATTTAAAACAATAAAGCAAAATTGACTTTGGTATTTAATCTACTGCTTTTGTGTTTTAAAACAGTGGACCTGTATTATCATTGGCAGTTAGTTCCAATGGAGAGCAGTGTTTTAGTGGTGGAATAGATGCAACTATACAATGGTGGAACATGCCTAGCCCAAATGTGGATCCTTATGATACATATGGTAAGCATTATTTAAATATGTCATAATGTAGTTTAATCCACTTAGGTTGTTTCTGCAGTGATCCAACTGTGAGGTTTCCAGTGCATGGACAACTGCGGTCAAGCTATGCTGATCCGGGAACAGCTATAGTGATTCAAACAGTTAAAATTGGTGAAAGGCACTCCTAGCCACGAAGGACACCTCTGCCTGCAGTGGCAATGCTGGATCCCATCTAGGCAGGCACCTTTCCAACTTCCTTGATGTGGGAACTTAATTGCTCACCCACAGAGTCTCAGTCTTGCCAGGAGTCAGACTCTTCTTTTTTAGCCCTCATCTAGCCCACCATTGTATTCAGACAACAGTCCAGGGCCTTCTCAGCTGTTCCCAATCAGATGTTAGTGAGAAATAGAGTTCGGTATTGTCAGAGCTGCTTGAAGATCCTAGCTCACAGAGGATCACGCTAGCCAGCGATCATTAAGTAAAAGCCTTTATTGAATTACAGTTTCCATTCTCACGCTGCTGCGCGCAACTCTACGTCTAGTAGCTAGATCGGCGAAGCTCCGTCTGAGTCTCCGCCCCGTGTGCACCAACTTAATATCCTAGCCTTGCTCCACCTTTTCCGCCTGACTGTCCTCCTCTGGGTCCCTCTACCCCCCGGGGCTTCTTCCTTCCGGGATTCTTCTGACGCTGACCCGGACCCTCCTGCCTCCTTGCGCCGGGCTTTAGGACCTGGTTCCCTTTCGGGGCTGCTTACTGCGCCGCCTTCCTCTGCATTTGAACTTGGCGCGCGCGCCCAACCTTCCACTTTCCTCTTAACCGTTTCTTCGCTCCCCGATGGAGGTGTGGCCACTCCTGACTCATGCCCTCCCTCCTGTGGTGAGCTGCCAGCGCTTCCCCCCTGGCTCCCTTCCTCTTCCCTGCTTCCTGGCGGTGACGCTGGTCCCGATTTCCAGCTGCTCCCCCCTGAGTCCCCTCTGGCTCTATCTTCCTGGGGTGCCCCCCTAGACTCCCCCCTTGCCCTGGCCACTGGTGCTCCTTTCTGTGAATCCTCTGATTCACTGGAAAGACTAGGAGATCTCGGGTCGTCGTCATCACTCATCTTTTCTTCTGCCTCCTCCCCTTCGCTCTCTGTTTCCTCCCTTGCCCGTGCCTCTGCTCCTAAACCCCTGACATCCATCCCCCCCTCGAAGCCCCCCATTCCCCCCTCCCCTCCTTCCGGTGCTGGAGCTGGGGGCTGCTGTTGCAAAGGGACGAACGTCGGATATCGGTCGCTTCCCGTGGCGGGCCTCCATCTGAAGTCTCGCGGGTCTTCCTCCCTGCTCTCGTCGACAACGGTCACCTCCGCTTCCATCTCTGTGCCGCCGTGCTCGAAACCAGGGTCGTCCCCGAAAACGTCCATGTCCGTCTCTCCCTCACTTCCTCCTGGCGGTGTTGCTCGTCCTGGGCCTTCCAGCCACCGTCTGCGGAACTGCTCCTCTGGTCTATCATCCCACCAATACGAGGGTTCTGATGCAGATCCCGAGGGTGACCCCTCCGGGGAACGGACGTCTTGTGTCGGGTCCTCGTCCGAGTCGAACCCCCGGAAAGTGCTGGCCGAAAGCGTGGGCGTGAAAAGCCAGTCGTCGAAAAAGTCTGCTGGCATAGGTCTATGGGGGAAGAGGGCATGAAACTCGTCTTTGAGGAGAGGTTCGTCCAAGGCGTAGCCCGGCACCCAGCTGTTCGCACTGGCCGGGGTGCCCTCCTTGGCGAGAAAGTATTCTACCCCCTCTTCCCCCCATCTGGAGTCCAAAATCTCCGTGACTTCGTTGATGCGCTCCTTCTGTGCCACTCCCGCGTGCCCTGTTCTGTCTCTGACCGGACTCGGCACCGTTCCGGGTTCCTGGAACCTGTGCGGTGCCTTGTAGGGAGTGAGCACCGATCTGTGGAATACCGGATGCATTCTGGAACCCTCCGGAAGTGCCAGTCTGAAAGCTACCGGGTTGACCTGCTCTTCGACTTGGTAGGGCCCCAGTTGTTTATGCCCTAGTTTCTTCTTGGCCAACGACCTGGCCGGCACTGCGTGGGCTGCTAACCAAACCCAGTCTCCCACGTGGAGCTCTTCGCCAACCCTTCTGTGCTTGTCCGCTTGTACCTTGTATGCGTGCTTGGCCAGCTCCAGGTGGCGCCTCAGCTGATCGTGGACTTCCTGCAGCTCCGACGCGAACGCATCTGCTGTCTGCGGCTCCCCCTCCCCCATTCTTTCCAGTCCCGGGAAGGTTCTGGGGTGCCTCCCGTTGTTGGCGAAGAACGGCGTGACCCCCGTGGACACGTGCTTCGTGTTGTTGTAGGCGAACTCGGCAAGCGGCAGGTAATCCACCCACGTCGCAGGCTGTTGATTTGCATAACATCTCAGGTACTGCTGCATGATGGCATTGACCCGCTCCGCTTGCCCGTTGGTCTGCGGGTGTCTCGCCGACGCCAGGTTGATCTTGACGTTCAGGAAGCCCATCAGCTTCTGCCAGAAATTTGAGATGAACTGCCGCCCCCGGTCGGACAGAATAGACCGTGGCAGACCGTGAACCTTGAACACGTGGTCTATGAACAGTTTGGCGGTTTGCTCCGCCGTGGCCACCTTAGCACACGGAATGAAATGCGCCATCTTGGAAAACAGGTCCACCACCACCAGCACTGCCGTCTTGCCCCTCGAGCTGGGCAGATCCGTGACAAAGTCCAGGGCCACCCTTTCCCAAGGTTCGACCGGAGTTTGCAGCGGTTCCAACAGTCCGGCCGGCGGTTTGTGCACGGGTTTGGCCCTCTGGCAGGTGTCACACCTCGCCACGTAGTCTGCGACCTCCCCTCTCATTCCAGGCCACCAGAAATCCCTGGCTACTAATTCCACCGTCTTCTCCTTGCCAAAGTGCCCGGCCGTGGGCGCGTCGTGCAGCTGCTGCAGCACCTTGGCGCGTAGGTCGTCTCCCGGCACGTAGATGGCCCCTTTACGGATGAGCAATCCATCTCGTAGCTGGAAACCGTCGGCCGCAGCCATGCCCCTTTGCACCTCTGCCATCTTTGCTTGCGCGAAGGAGTCATCCTGCAACGCTCGTCGCACCGCCTCCAGGTCCACGGTGGCCGCGGCGCACGCCCATACTGTTGGTGCGAAGATGTGCATGGCGGCCGCTGGCGTTGCGTCCTCCAGATACTGTGGCTTACGGGAGAGGGCGTCCGCCATGATGTTAGTGTCCCCCGGGACATACTCTATGCGGAAGTCGAAGTTCGCAAAAAACTCAGCCCAACGTATCTGCCTCTGGTTTAGGAACTGTGCCGTGCGCCAGTGCTCCAGATTCTTGTGGTCCGTGCAAACCTGCACCGTGTGCTTGGCGCCGATCAGGAAGTGCCTCCACGCTTTGAACGCTGCATGAATGGCCAGCAACTCCCTGTCCCAGATGGTGTAGTTCTGCTCGGACTTGCTGAGCTTCCTGGAGTAAAACGTTGCCGGTCGCCACACCCCCTGCTGGTCCTTTTGCAGCAGGACCGCCCCCACGGCTCTGTCCGAGGCGTCTGTCTCCACCCTCATCGGCCTGCTGGGGTTGACGTGAAGCAGCTGCTCTTCCGACGCGAAGAGACGCTTGAGTGCCTGAAAGGACTGCTCCGCCTCCTCTGTCCAAACGAACTTCTTTTTCTTGGAGCTGAGCGTGTCTGTGATGGCCGCTGTCTGCATAGCGAAGCCCTTGATAAACTTGCGATAGAAGTTCGCAAAGCCGACAAACCTCTGGACCTCCTTCCGGTTGCGTGGACTCTTCCAATCCAATACCGCGCGAACCTTGGCGCTGTCCATGGCGAGCCCCTTGTCAGACAACTTGTAGCCCAGAAAATCCACCTCCGTCACGTCAAATTGGCACTTCTCCAGCTTGGCGTAGAGCCTATGTTGCTTTAGTCTGGTCAGCACTTCCTTGACGTGTCTGTCATGCTCCTGCTGCGATTCCGAAAAGATCAGGATGTCATCTAAGAAACAGACGCACGTCTTGTAGAGAAGTCCCGCCAACACGTGATGCATGAAAGCTTGAAAAACGTGGGAGCCATTTTGCAATCCAAAGGGCATAACTCTGTATTCGTAGGTACCCAGTGGCGTGAACATGGCCGTCTTCCACTCATCTCCCTCCCGCATACGAATGAGGTTGTACGCCCCTCGCAGGTCTAACTTGGTGAACACTTTCCCCTTCCGCACCTTCGCCAGGAGGTCGTCGATTCGGGGCATGGGGAAGTCCGACGGCTTGGTCCCATTGTTTAAAATGCGATAGTCCACGACCAGTCTTTTTTGGGGCGTGTCTCGCTTTTTAACAAAGAATACTGGACTGCCCCCCGCTGCCTTGGACTCTCGGATGAAACCGCGCTCCAAATTATGATCTATGAACTGTTTGAGTTCCTGCAGCTCGTCCTCTGACATGGAATACAGTTTCCTCTTAGGCAGCGCCACCCCCGGCAGCAGGTCAATCTTGCAGTCATATGGTCTGTGAGGGGGTAGCCTGTCTGCCTCCTTCTCGCAGAAAACTTCCAAAAATTCTGCGTACTTGTGGGGAATCGCTTGCAGCGTGCCTAGCAGCAGCTGTGACTCCTCTTCCTCTCCTTCCTGCCGGGGCACGATGCAGTGTTCAGCACAAAAGGAAGAGCCGAAGATCAGCTGCCTCTGGTACCAAGCCAGCGTTGGGCTGTGCTTGTCTAGCCAACTCATTCCCAATACAATGGGCGTATCCGATAGTTGAGTGACATTGAAGCTGATGATTTCTTTGTGATTTCCAAGTCGCATCGCCATGGGCGGCGTCTGCTTCACCACTTGCCCCCCTAGCAACTCCCTGCCATCCACCGTGACAACCTGCAGGGGCAGTGTGGCCGGCAGCAACTGTATAGCGTGCTTGTCGACAAAGTCCTGCCCTATAAAGTCCGCGTTGCTGCCCGAGTCAACTGTGATGGGCACGTCAGTGGTGATTCCATTGGGCAGCTGGAGAGATGCGGTGAGCCTCACCACTGGTTTGGGCGGGAGGGGGTTCACGGGCTGTAAAACCTCTGGGGACTGCGTCACTAACACGTCTGGCTGGGCCCCAGGGCCTCTTCCTCCAGCCAGACCGCGTCGTTTCCCTGCTGTGGTCCCCCTTGCTGCGTTGCTGCAGTCACCATTGCCGAGGCTGCAGTAAGCTTGTGGAGCCTCTGGGGACACTCTTTTGCCATATGCCCTGGCTCCTCACAGACGTAACACTTCCTGTTCCCTCTAGGAGGCTTCGCTTTCACTGCTGCCGGTGCTAGGGCTCTGGTTGCTGACTGAGCCCTTGCACCTCCAACCTCCATAGGTTCGGCTCCTCCTCCTGGCGGAGGCGTGGATTGCGCCCGCGCTGCTTCCCTGGGAAGGAAGGAGGGGCCCCTGGCTGGTTCGCGCCCTCCACGCCCTTCGTCCCTGCTCCACGGACGTTCTTCCAGCCTCACCCCCACTGCCAGTGCCCTCTGAACGACCTCCTGGGTGGTTCGGGGTCTCTCCCCCCTCGCGATCTCATCTTTAATCGAGTTGTGCAGCCCCTCCCAAAAGAGGTCTCTTACAGGAGCCGAATCTCTGTCCCATTCCAGGGCACTGACCAAGGCGAAAAAGCGGGCATGATACTGCCTGACGCTGGCCCTCCCTTGTCTCAGCCCATGCACCTCCTTCCGTGCAAGATCCACGTCAATACTTGATAAAAAACACCCATCCATCGCTTTAATAAAGGCATCTGCATTCTGGAGCGCCGGATCCTTATCTCTCCATAAATTGCGTAGCCATGCTTTAGCATCCCCATGCAGATGGGACATGATGAATCCCACTCTCTCTTGCTCATCTCTAAAGTCTTTATGCAGCAGTTGCAGTGCGCACAGTACGTCGGCTCTAAAGTTGGGATACTGTTGCAGGTTCCCATCGAAGTGAGAGACCAGCCCGCCTGTCCGTCTCGCCAACCCAATTCCCTCCTGCCGGGGTGTCTGCTTTGTCAGCACGTCTAACCTGACCTGGAGATCCCTGCAGGCGGCAGCTGCCTCCTCCTCTCTCTTCCTGGATGCGAGAGCCTCGGCATTCAGTTGTGCCACTGCTTTTCTGAGTTCCTCTATCTGCTGCTCAGCCGTCATGTCGTCTGCCGTTCGTGAGCTCGCTAGTAGGCACCTGTTTCTCTCCCCTCCTCGAGGCTGTAGATGCCCACAATCGTGAGACGGAGCTTACTGTCAGAGCTGCTTGAAGATCCTAGCTCACAGAGGATCACGCTAGCCAGCGATCATTAAGTAAAAGCCTTTATTGAATTACAGTTTCCATTCTCACGCTGCTGCGCGCAACTCTACGTCTAGTAGCTAGATCGGCGAAGCTCCGTCTGAGTCTCCGCCCCGTGTGCACCAACTTAATATCCTAGCCTTGCTCCACCTTTTCCGCCTGACTGTCCTCCTCTGGGTCCCTCTACCCCCCGGGGCTTCTTCCTTCCGGGATTCTTCTGACGCTGACCCGGACCCTCCTGCCTCCTTGCGCCGGGCTTTAGGACCTGGTTCCCTTTCGGGGCTGCTTACTGCGCCGCCTTCCTCTGCATTTGAACTTGGCGCGCGCGCCCAACCTTCCACTTTCCTCTTAACCGTTTCTTCGCTCCCCGATGGAGGTGTGGCCACTCCTGACTCATGCCCTCCCTCCTGTGGTGAGCTGCCAGCGCTTCCCCCCTGGCTCCCTTCCTCTTCCCTGCTTCCTGGCGGTGACGCTGGTCCCGATTTCCAGCTGCTCCCCCCTGAGTCCCCTCTGGCTCTATCTTCCTGGGGTGCTCCCCTAGACTCCCCCCTTGCCCTGGCCACTGGTGCTCCTTTCTGTGAATCCTCTGATTCACTGGAAAGACTAGGAGATCTCGGGTCGTCGTCATCACTCATCTTTTCTTCTGCCTCCTCCCCTTCGCTCTCTGTTTCCTCCCTTGCCCGTGCCTCTGCTCCTAAACCCCTGACAGGTATCATCAGCATACTGATGACACTTTGCTCCAGTGACCACTCCCATTGGAGTTAAATAGCATTGGAGACAGTTTGGTGCCCTGTGGCATCGCATAGCTCAAAAGCCTAGGTAGGACCAGAGTAGCACTCATCCAGTGCTGCTTCCTGAAGCCATCTGTGGAGAGAAGAAATAAGATCAGTTATTATGACTATATAATTTGGAATCTCACAACAAATTGATAGATTATCCACACAGATTTGCATTATAAGAACCCATACATCTTTTGGGATGCTGGTTAGAAATACTCAAAAGATTGACTAATTAATTTTGTTTTTCTTTTTTTTCTAAAGAGCCAAACGTTCTAGCTGGCACATTAATTGCTCACACGGATGCGGTCTGGGGTCTTGCTTATAGCGGTATAAAGAATCACTTACTATCTTGCTCAGCAGATGGCAGTATTAGATTATGGAATCCACCAGAAAAAGTGCCCTGCATTTGCACTTACAATGGAAATAGAGGTGAGCTGTGAGGTTTTCTATCTGTTAACAAAGGTCAAGTTTAAAAGAAAATATTTTTGTAAACACACACACACACACACACACACACACACACACACACACCAGCCAAGAAACAGTATTTCTAGAAGCAAATCTAAAGTTCATAACAGCGGGTAATGATAGTCTAGACACCTGTGTTTCCTTTAACTCCAAGTCCTTTTGGTTTTTGTCTGGGTTTTTTTTAATGGTTTGTTTGTTTATTGAAAATTTTAAATAATTTCCTTTCATTGTATTTTCTATTGCTCTGGCTGGCTAACAACAAATAAACCAATAAAATCACATTATGATCCCTGAATCCAAGCCATTTTATTTCAGATGGCAGTTATACTTGGAAGCAACATAAATTGTTTTAAAATAAATGTAGCTTGGTGTATGAAGTTGTTTTTTTAAAAAAAGAGCAGTACATTGACTTTAATTATTATATTTATCTTTGAGTAAATTATTATCTTAGAAACTTAAATTGTATGTAGAAGTATTTCTCTTAACAGATTCATTGTTCGTTCTTTTCTTTCGGCTCCAGAGTATGGAATACCCACATCAGTTGACTTTATAGGTTGTGATCCTGCTCATATGGTGACATCATTTAGCACTGGCAACACCGTCATCTATGATTTGGAAACATCCCAGGCACTGGTAATGCTTTCATCACAGACTGATTCTGGTAAGCAAAAGAGGTTCTTTACTGCTCTTTTTATCACTTTTGCAGCAGGGACTTAATCTTACAAGGCCAAGGTGTAATATAAATATAGGAAAATAATTTTCTTCAAACGGATATTTTACATCAATGAAATATGTGTACAGAAATCCTGGGGAGGTTCAGCTGAAGTAGTTCAGTGATGCCACAGTTTTTGTTCTTACCAGATATTTGCTTGCCACCGTATTATTTGTTAATTTCTACCCTTCCCTTCCTTTCAAAGGAGCCCAGGGTGACTGTGTAGTAAAACAATGCAATTAAAAATAATCTAAGACATATTCAAACATGTGAAAGCATCTCAGAACTTCTGAAAATGTATGAACAGTCACATACCCTCACAACTAATAATTTCACAGTTGCCAGGAACACTATCTTTCTGCCATCAAATGCCTGGTAAACAGGAATATTTTTAAGTTCCTCTGGTGGTGTTGAATTTGGTTCTGGGAAACTTTGTTTTAAATCCTGCCTCAACTGTGTGAACTTACTGGGAGGTCTTGAAAGTTACCATCAGCAAGTCCCCATGTGTAAAATGGAGGAATTAGGATGAACTGCTTCAAAGAAGAATGGCGAGGACAAACAAGATTTTTTTAAAAAACCACATTTCACTTGCCAGATAAAAAGTCCTTGATGTCTTTTTGCTGACATGTTCACCCAGACCTCTTCAAGTAAGGAGATGCCTAATGAAAGCTGCCTCTTAAAATGTTCATTTCATGTAGTACAAGTGCCAGTGTTACACATCTGCTCATCCACTTTTTCTTCATTGCCCATACCCCAGAAATCTTTGCTAAAATAGTACATGAGCACCCCAAAACTAGGGCCATAATCAGTTTGATTAAAGCAATCATTGGCAAGCATGGTTTATTAGAAGTTCTGTGTCAGAGTAATGGTAGTTCAGTTGCAAAAGAATCAAACCATAATATACACTGGTCTGTGTGGGTGGGGATGGTTTAGATTGAGCAGAGGCCTCCCTCTACTCATCTCTCTCCCTGGTCTTCTGCTGTACGTAGAGAGGGGTTTCAAGGCCAGTGGAGTTTAGCAGAAATGGGGCATTCTGAGAGAGCGGGACTGAGCCATTATTGTTTGACTTGAAACTTGACCACTGCTCCAGCCTGAAGCTTCTGCAGGGATCAGGCTCAATCGTCCTGCCCTCCCAACTTTTGCTTCGCCATAAATGACTGAACTGCAGATGTGGTGGCAGTAGCTCAACTACTCCACAAAACTCCACTGACAGTGGATAGGGGTAGTCATGGTATGTCCTCTGGCTCAAGTTTTCTTCCTCCCATTTCTTTCTGGGGTGGGGGAGATGAAAAGCTTCCACTTCTAGTTTCTTGGCAAACCGTATTTTGTCTTGCTATAAGCGGAAGAGTCCAGTCTCTTCTGATTGTGTGCAAAGGAGGGGGACACGAGAGCCTGAGGCTTGCTGTTGCTCGTTCACATAGCAACAACCCAGCCCCCACTTTTCCTGAATTGGAGCCAGTTTGTCTTTGAATCCATCCTTTGACACACATGTAAACTCCCATAAGAAGCTAGAGTGACAGGGATAACTTGTGGAGATTAGATAGATAGATAGATAGATAGATAGATAGATAGATATGCACCAAACATGTTAACTGAATTCTTTGTGATTCCTTCCTCCTCTGATTGTTATCTCTATTGTGTTCTCAGGTTTACAATCAAACAATCACATTAACAGGGTAGTAAGTCACCCCACACTCCCTGTAACAATAACAGCTCATGAAGATAGACACATCAAGTTTTTTGACAATAAAACGGGTAAGGAAATGAAAATGCCCTTCTTCCTTTTCGTCAGCATCCTGCCAATTCCTCTGATACTTTTCTTATGCTCCTGCTTGTTCTATAGATTCTCCTCTCTGTCAATCATCCCTCCTTTAGTATGGGACATTTGGGTCTTCTTTCAGCCTTCCCCACCTAATCCCGTTTCCCAAATCCTCCACTGGAATGTTGTGATCACAGCAGCTCAAGACAGTGGCTGAGGTGCAGCGGGGGGATGGCAGGCCTATGTTTATTCCTTTAAGATTGAAGTTAAAAGTATTTTATCTTTCACTGCTGTAGCGGGGAAATAGCTGGAGCTAGAATTGGCATCAGGAAATAGGAGCTGCAGATGGGATTAGTCTGTTGCCCCAAATTGAGAAGCATATTCCTGTCTCCATTATTCTGTTCTAGCTGTCCTGGATTCTGTACTTTGTGCAGCTTCAGTGACTGGGAATTATTTTCAATAAGTTATTGGCTTGGTGTTTCCTATGTTTGTTCTTGCTTTTTGCAAATCTATTAATAGCTGTTTAACCTTCTCAATCGAGTGTGTCAACTTGCCTTCAAGTGGCATTCATAAAGAATTGGCAATCAGAAACAAAATTACTATGATAATGAAGACTCTAAAAGTCGTATGCCATCCCTTTAACATAAATCATTTTAAAACTGTTACTGATTTAAGGGCAAATGTTTATGCCTTTCTGTGACCTTCCTTGAAGCACCTAGCAGGCCACCATTGGAAACAGAATGCTGAGCTGGATGGAAACCTGTTCTGATCCAACAGTGCAGTATTTTTGTTTCTTAAGGTTGAATCCTTGGTAACCGTTACATGTTCTTTAATTGCTGTTAGGTAAAATGATCCACTCTATGGTTGCTCACTTGGACGCTGTCACAAGTTTAGCTGTGGACCCTAATGGAATCTACTTGATGTCTGGAAGTAAGTCTATTGCATTTTAATATTCTGTTGGAAGCTGCCCAGAGTGGCTGGGGAAACCCAGCCAGGTGGGCGGGGTATAAATTGTTGTTGTTGTTGTTGTTATCAGCAACGTCTCCTGTATTGCTAGCGGATCTTGTTGTGTTGTGTATTTAGCTATGTCTGAAATCCTGACCCTTGTTTTTCTCTTCATTCAGGTCATGACTGCTCTATTAGATTGTGGAATTTGGACAGCAAAACGTGTGTGCAAGAAATAACAGCCCATAGGAAAAAGCTGGATGAATCCATTTATGACGTAGCTTTTCATCCATCAAAAGCATATATTGCCAGTGCAGGAGCCGATGCCCTTGCCAAAGTATTTGTGTGACATAACAAAGCAAACCTGCATCTCATGTAGCAGGTTTGCCTGGACGAAAAGAGGGAATGCGTCACTGCCATCACTGAAACGGTTACTGATGAGACACTACATGTGACCAGCCTCAGCAGAGACTGTGTGTTTGGGGCAGATTTAAATTGGTCAAATCACGATCTCGTGAATAACGCTGGGCTGATTCATTTAACTGTAATTACTGTATTTTTGAAAGGAAAAAAAAAAGCAAACCAGTATTTGTAGCCTTGACTGGATATGGACTGAGCGTTTGTCTGTTATTTAGGTGTGTCTTTAAACGAACGTGGAGTCGGATCTTATTAAAGACTTTTATTTTGGACTCTGTGTGCTGCCTTAGGGTTAGGAATGTGGTGCTCTTGTTGGGGGAGTGAGCTCCAAGAGTAGCTTTCTTTGCATCTCTTAGTATCTTCACTTATCAGTCAAATGCCACAGATTCCCCTTTTAAACTTTTATTTTGCTTTAAAGAAAAAGGAATTAACTTAAAATATTTAGCATTAGTTGCACAAAATATTTGGATAAAATTCTAGTTTTTATATGTCTTTTATATATTTAGCCTGTCACAACAGTGCTCAAGATTGTATGGATGATGTTTTTTCTGCATTATAGGACCCGAAACCACAGAGATCTTGCTGGCCCGCTGCCCTGTAACAATACCGTTTCCTTTGTTATCTAATGAAGCTCAACTAAGTCCTTTCATCAGGATGCTAATTCATCATCATTGCATAACTGGCTTCCTAAAGGACTGTAAAGAATTGTGTAAGCGAAACACAAAGGAACTAAGTACCCCCAGCCCTCCCAATGAACTTTTAAAATTAATCTTGGCATCCTATCACTATGTGATATTTTGTACATCTTAACTGTATTTACGAGATTATTTATCAAGGATTACCCATCTGGCTAATGGCCTATTATTTATTTCATTTTTGTTGGTCTTTATATTCTTTTTATGTAGCGTATCAAGGGGCCCTGTATATCTATTATGGCACTCTTCGAACAGTCTAAAATAGATTAAAAATGGGACATGTAATAGTTTTAAAAGTTAGACAGACTTTTTCCAGTTAAGTGTCTGGAGTAAAGTTGATTCCAGGAAGTCATTTCAGAACTTTTGGAGTGAAAATGTTTTTATTTGCGGTTCAAATAGAATGCAAAAGTAGTTGAATCAAGAGTCAGAAATTGGCTGTGTTTGGAATAGTTATTCTCTGCTTTGATTTGTTTTTTTCGGATGTGCTTCAGTTTATGGTGTAACAAAAAGATTTTGTTTGTGTAACTGCATGATTAAGACAATAAAGTATTTTTTCTAGTCTTCCACAAAAATCTTTCTGATCAGTTTGCAAGTTTTGATGAGTTTTGTAAGTTTTCTGTTTTACAAACTATGAATCAGCAAATTTTTAAGATTGTACAACATAGCAAAAGTACAGCTGTTTAAAAAAATAATGTATATAAAATGCATATAATAAATACTAAATGGTGTACCTGTATGTTACTGTTGGTTATATTTTGTGTTGCAGAGTTTTAAGTGTCGTTTTATTCTTCAAGTAATTAGGAAAGGAAGGTTTAAATTTTAACAAAACTTGCTTTGCACATTTTAATAAACTGCATTGCTTTGAAGACTTGTAATATTTATCAACAGTTTCAACTGTGCCACTCCCTTATAAGAACCAGTTTCAAGAACAAATAGTGATTTGTATTTTAAAAATGGGAAACACAATGGCAGGGCAGCTTGTATTTTTTTAAATGAGAATATTGTCAAGCAATGGCATTAGAGTCAAATTTGAAACCAAATCAGTTCAATTCTTCACATGCCTGCTCAGAAGTAAGTCCCACTGAGTTCACTGAGGCAGACGATTTTACAATATTTGATTTTACAATCTTAAAGGAATCTTGTGTTTATTCTTTATCATCTACAATTAATGAAATCATTGTGCCTTTACTCTAAAAGGTAGATGATATTAAGTAGCACATTTTGGAGTGTAAAACTTTCCATTTAATGACAGACTAGATTCTTAAAACACAGATTTTGAGTGGTTTTTCCATGCCTATTTCGCCCCCAAAATCATAAGATGATTGTTTCTGTAACTGTTCATGGCAAAGCAGTTCATAGTACCTTTCTTCCATAAATTGTTTCTACAAATGGACCCATTCTCTAAAGAGAAAAATGGCACAATACAAACTAAGAATGGGTGGCAGCATGTTTCTTGAATTAGTTGCTGAGCACATCATTGGGACATGGAAAATGTTCTTATAATGGATGGTATCTTGTGTTTCCATGTTTTACAATTAGATTAGCAGAGAGAATGTATTTCTCAGATTGAACTGGAGCAAAACAAGATGGTAATGTACCCTTGACAAAGTAATGTAAGCATATATTGCATAGAACCAGATTAGAGAAAAAGCAGCACCATTGTTTGAAATCCTGATGCATTAAATTTATACTGTAAATAAAAAAGGAAACCCCACCTTTGACCATAGAGCTCAAAGTGTGGTTTCAAAATGTGTCTGTGTGTAGAGGTTTTTGAAAACTCTTCTGCTGATTTGCACTCTTGGTTTTTTCCACCAATTTAAAGCATTAACTAATAGGCAAGAGTGGTTTTTATTTTATTATATTGGAATTAATTATATTGGAATTAGTTTCATAATTGCCTTTTCTTAAGTCAAACATTGTTCCTGGCAGCTTTTCCGGAGTGCTGCATTCTAAGGCTTAAATGAAATGTGACTCTTTAATAAACATTGCCAAACAAACTGCTTTTCTTTGAAATTGTATTAAAAATGGGGAACGTGGACATATCCTTCCTGTTGAAGACACACAGATGCGTACACATATTAAGTTTATATATGTATCGTCCTAGTATTTGTTAGAAGTTAGTTCTGAAATGCTTAATTCCATACAATACAGAAAATCACCAACAGGCACAGTCCACCATTGTTTCTTGTTGCTTCTCTTCAGTACCACATAATGATGTGCGGGGCTCAGTTGTAGAAAGACTGCAAATAGTCAAGTTGAACAATCTCTGGTTACACACTATAGACCTTCCCACCCCTGAATTGTTTCTGTGGACAGCTGTGGCCTCTTTAATGTTGGTCTTATGGCTCAGCAGCAGCTAAGGTTTCAGTGGAGGAAATAGAGCCATGGAGCACTGATATGACTTTCCCATAGATTCTCCCCAATCCTCAGGCATAAAGAATGTTTTACTAAACTGAACATGGGCAAACTGTTCATAAAGCATTTCCAGCTTAGTTTTAGTTGTAGCTCCATAGTCCAATGCCTCTGTTCTCACTGCCAATGCTATACAGATATACAAGCCAGGTTCATCTTACCTATACTACAAAAATTATCAGGTTGCACAGAACAACTTTATACCTGCCTGCTACTTCAAGATGAAATCCCAGATGTTACATACTTGGTTGCTAGATTTTGTGCTGCCATGGTGGATATTTGTCAAAGGATGGTTTGCGCAACGAACTAGGCCCAAAATGCAAGACCTGTGCTCCTTCACACTCCCTCAGTCACTTTTAACCGTTTGTCCTAGTTTCTGTCTTTTTAAGTATGTAGAATAAAACCACCATATATTATTACTTTTTATCCCTTACCTGTTTTAAGTCTCGTGTGTTCAGTTTATCTGTATGTTTTATCTTATGCTGGTCTGTGACTGAAATAAAGTTTGATACTGTACCTTCTGTTCTCACAAACCATTTAAAAGCTTGGAACTTTCCTCAACTGCTAAAATGCTTTTTAAGAGTGTCATTTCCTTCCTTGGGTTTCTCTTTTGTGGAATCCAATAAGATGGTTGGCTGGGTTGTGTGTGATTTGCACTAATAAGTACAAATGAATTAGATTCTGCACTAAGAAGAGCTAAAGTCTCTGAGCTGTGCAAATTGAACCAGTGTGCATAGTATTAATATAGTATTAACTGCTCCGTTTGTGAATAGTTAACTAAATGAGGACAGAGAGGTTGGCAGATTTCATCTCCCAGGTGTCATATAGGTGGCAGTCTGCCAAGAAAAATGTAGATAAAGTTACTAAATAGGTGAGACTACCATGTGAAGTTTTCTATTGTGTCAGTGAACATTAGCACATGGAATAAAAAAGTTAGGCTGTGATAGGTCCTAAAGTGGACATTCTCTTTGGTTTGTCAAGAGCCTAACTTTTCATTGGTTAAAGAGTTCTGGCTGAAGAGACTAAAAAGGCAGACCTAGCACTGTGGGAGTCTGGAGTTAGGGACTGAAGAAGCAGCTAGAGGAAGAAGCAGAAACAGAAATAAGAGCTGAAAGGTCCTAGTGGCATGAGGCTGTGGCTGTCTAAGGAGGAAGTGAAGACACCAGGGCTGAGACAGAAGCTGAGTTGATCTGTAGGAAGAGGAAGACTTCAGCAGCAGTCCTCTAGAAGAGCTGAAGGCAGACTGTCAGGTGTCTACAAGTAGCAGTGAGTTCCTGGCCAGATGAAGACTTTGGATCAAGTCTTCTGTAAAGCGAATGTATTAACTGGGGAGAAGATAATAGCAACTGGCTATTGGCTTCCAAAAAGAAAGAGAATGAGTGCAATGAAATTTATCCCTCTTTAAAGTAACCCTTAAAGCAAATATTCACGTATTTAACATCTAACTCACTAATAAACCTAATCTGATGTCATAAGTAAGTTTCAACAAAATTAATGCGGGCAGCCAGTGCTGTTTGGATGTACTTCTGCTCACGCCTTCCATGTACCCAAGCAGTTAGGGGACTTTACAGGAGGAAAGAAAGAAAGAAGCCCCCTTGTGCAAGTGGAATTTCACTCACGCAATGCTGGATTTCACCCAATATATTTGTTTGGCTTTTAAATTGGAAGACTTCTGGTACATTTGTCCTATAGCCGAAGGCAGCCCTTGTCTACTAATTGGTGAATAAGGGAATATTTAAAAATGAGACGTTAGCAGTAGGAAAGTTGGTTGCTTCAACATACAAGGTGTAAGTGGCAGGTATTTCATCTGAAATAATATAAAGGTGGCCCTCCTGACAAAGGAGTTCAGTTTTAGAAGCAAGCCTCATACCTGCTCTCACCTCATCACCTGAACCATTCAGACCCAGCATATGATTCCACCACCGTACCCCCTGCAAACAGTTACCATGGGGTAGGTTGAGACTGATGACATACCCTTGCCTTACATTATACCACTTGCTACAATTCATCATTTCCCCAAACAGTATACAATAATTATTTTTGTTTTCTTGTGATAATTCCACAGTTAATGATACAAACAGCTGCATTCTTTGTTATTGCTTTATTGAATTATAGCATACTATTGGGAGTCTTATAAAAAAACAAACAAACCATAGTGTGGAGAACAGCTGTCATGTAAGGTATGTGTATTTTCCATATCAAACAGTTTTAAAGCTATGAATAAAATAGTAATCTGAGAAAAGTGCATATTTTCCCCTCCCACATGCTAAAAACAACACCACCTATGTTGAAATATCTAGGTAATAAAGTAGAAAAATACTAGGCATTGTTGCCACTTATATTTATGTAATATATTGACAATCATAAATTATGACTAAAAGCCAGTTAAATATGATCCCTTCTGTACCTTTCATAATTGCTTATAATGTTTACAAACAAAACAACTTGTTGCGGGGCAAACAGTTCTGCAGTTGATGGTGGGTAGGCAGTTTACAGCCCAGTTCATGGGTCTTTTAATCTGGCATAACTGGATTTAAATGAATTCAGTCCCACTGACAACAATTGAATTAATTCAGATAAAAGCTGAAAGTTTTTCTTCTTAATAGTTTCATTGCATTCCAGGCAATTAAGGAAGTGAGAACTCAATACTTTTTATTTTTTTTAAGCAAGTAATTATTCATACAGTACCAAATCTTTGGAGATGCACATGACCAAGGTTTGTATGTATATGTTGTTTTTGTTTTGTTTTAAATCCAAACTTAGCCAGATTTTAAACCGCTTTTATTTGTGCTTTGGAGTAGTCAAATAATTTTTTAAGAAACTAATTGCTCTACATGAACTGTTTATCAGGATGCATACAAGATGTTCTAAGCACTAGTCTGCTATGCAAATGCAGCGCTGATAGCTATGTACTCAGCAAAATATTCCTTTCACCACAGTTGATAGTATTCTAAAGCAATCTTTTTTACACTTGATAGAATGTATCTGAGATTATATTCAGCATTTAATCCCAGGATCAGCTGTGTATTTTCTCTATATACATAACATGAATATCAAGTAACCTTAACTATAAGATCTGCATCACTTTAAACTTTAACTGAGAAATATTAAATATACATATGTAATGGCAGCTTTGGGCTAACTTCTCCGCTTACTGATTATTCAAACAAAACTTCCACTGACTTCCGTACAAGATCTGCCTAAAGAAAGCAGAAGAGTAGCCCTTTGTGTCCTAGAATAACAGAACATCTATACCCTAGAGAGACCTCCTTGGCATTCCTGACGTGATTTAGAGTCATCTCCTGCAGCCTTCCATTTACTGTTTGGAGTCCAAGAAATCTCTGCAAATGCCTCTAACAACATCAGGAACAAGCTGCTCCAGTCCCATAAACTCTCTTGTGAAAAAGGTGTGTGTCTCCCTTGGTTCAGATGCCATATCTTTTAAGTCTTCCAGTGGTGCCCAAGCAATGCCAATGGAGAAGGTGGTAATACCTGCAAAAAAGAAAGGCTGGTTTAAGCCTCAAGCAGACATGACAATGGTTTATTGAGTCTTCCTTAAAAAAAATTTAAAAAGTGAGGCCTGTGTCATTATCCTATTTCATAGCTATAAAAAGGTTATAGGACCTGCCCATTGCTGTGTGTAAGTGCTGCTTCAATTTCACAGGAATACAGAGAGTGGGTTTTGTAAGATGGCTTGCAGAATGATCCCATAGCACACACGATATGTATTTTGGGTTCTTGATTCGTCTATGGGTAGTATCCAAACAACATGTCTCTTTAGTGCAAGGATTTCTGCTTGTACAATGAGTCTTTGCCCATTCTCCTGCCCCTCCATGTGCCCCACACCTTCCCCATATCTGCTCTCGAGGGTTGAGGGACACCGAGAACATACTTAGGGAGCGCATGGAGGAGGAGAGGGCAAAAGTTACATTGTGAAAGCAGAAATTTGTGTGCCAACGGGACCATGACTTAGTGCTGCTTTGGATACAACCCCTTATGATTGTTGTGTCAGAACATGTAATGAGGCAAGTTGGTCCAGAACGTAGTGGGAATCTCTGTTAAACCCAGGATGGGTATCCCAAAGTAATGGATGGTATCTGACTAAATCATAGTCAGAGTAGACCCACTGACATCTGTAGAGTTGTTAATCAAGACTAGCTTCAGTCCACCAAGTATGACCTGGTCAGATACCACCCAATGAATTCTAATACACATAGAAATTAACAACTATGAATTATCTTTCACAGCTGTTCAGATCATTAGCTTCAAAAGCAGCCACACTCCCCACACCAGACGTAACTTGTATGAGCACAGACAGTGACAATCATTTTACCTGCTTTGTGAGCAGAAACAGCGGGTCCTCGGACATCATCATAAGACTGGCCATCAGTCAAAATCACCAGGAAATTTTTGTTGGCCCCATCTCTCACAGGTCCAAAAACATTTCTGGTTGTATAGGTAATGGCCTCTCCAGTAGCTGTGCCACCACTCATGTAACGGATTCCTCGGACGGCAGAAAGAACCCTCTCTTTTGTGACGTAGTCTGTAAAGCTGAACTCAGTGCGCTGGTCGTAGGTGAACTGAACTGCTGCAATTTTGGCACCAATATCTGTGATCTCAAATGATTTGGCAACATTGCTGATAAATTCAAGCATGAGGCGGAAGTTGCTATCTCCAACGCTGCTGGAGCCATCTATCAGGAAAGCTATGTTGACTGAGTTGTAGCATGTCTTGCTGCACAACATTTGTTCATGAGCACAGAGTTTTTGAACAAGTGGCTTCACATATTTTGTAGTACCAAACCAAGTGGGTATGTTGTAGGAGAAGAAGCCATTATTTTGACAAACAGCCTGTTTAAAAAACGAAACAGAAAAGCTATGGATTTTGGCTCTTCTATTGAATAAGTGGATGTTAACTACTTACCTATAACTCTCTGATGTATTCTTTTGGTGGGGGGAGGTACTGCATTAAATGTTTGTTTGTGATGCATGGTGCTTATATCTTCCCTTGAGACTGTCTATTTTAAAAAGGGCATATTTTCCTAGACTTCAACAGAAAGAACCATTGTACCTACCTGAAGGGTAGATTTGCTTGCCCAGTGTTGCATCACTGTGTTGGGCTTACTTGCAACTCTAGTAGACAAAGGCAGGAGGAGCTTTTACAAAAAATAGTCTGTCCCCTCTTCAGTTTTGCATACTCACTGAGCATGAACAGTGGGGAACTGAAGATCAGGATACTGTTAACCTATTTCCAACAACAAACCATTACCTGGAAGCCAACTGTGCAAACAGAGATGGGAAAAGGTGTTGCAGGGTGTGGCCCCAGTGATGCTACACTGAACAAGCAAATCCCGCTAGCAAACCTCTTCCTCCGTTATAATCCCGTTGTTCATCATTTTCCTTTCTGGGATCTTCACACAGCGTTCTCAGCTCTCCAATGTCCACCTTTTGAGCCACTGAAACAAGTACTGTTGAAGATCCTCTCTTTTAAAGTCCTGTTCCTGGTGGCCATCACCTCAGCCCAGAGAATCTCTGAGATCAATGTCCTATTGGTGACAATGTTAGAAATATGCAGAGCAGCAACCTGGATGTCCCTGAGCACGTTCACCAGGCACCTTTGCTTCCTCTGAAGTGGCATTTGGCAGGGGGTGGGCGGCAGCAGGCTCTCCCATAGTAATAACTTGTTACAGTTGGGACCCACCCTAGTTGGGTAAGCTTTTGTACATCCCAACCCAGTGATGCTACACTGACAAACGGAATAGTACCATAGTGCCTACCTGAAGGTCAGAGCAGGGCTATCCAGCCATGCCGGAATAGAAGAAATGGCCACTGCTTGTTGTTGTTGTTGTTGTTGTTTTGATATTAGGTTCGAACCTTTGTCAAGCACCTTCCCGTAGGAATGCTAGTAAGTCAGGGATGGATGTGGTTTCCACTGAACCTTGCTTGTGCCCAGCCCATTTAAGAAAGCCCCTCCACGTTGCCTGGTAAATGCAGATTGTGGGGAGGGAACGGTCAGTACCAGGGCCCTGCGGGACTTGACATCTTTCCGCAGGGCCTGCAAGACAGAGTTGTTCCGCCAGGCCTTTGGCCAGGGCACAGCCTGACTCCCTCCCTCGGCAATCTTCGCGGAGCTCTGGCCCAATGGTTGCCAGTGGCCTGAATTAATTAATTTTACAATGAATGATTTTAGAGTGTTGTTTATGTTATACTTTTATACTGTTTTATTGTTGTTAGCCGCCCTGAGCCCGGCTTCGGCTGGGGAGGGCGGGATATAAATAAAATTTATTATTATTATTATTATTACTAGTGCTGACCGGACTTGTCTCCAAGAATCCAACCCAGCTGATGCTGCCTTCGTAAGGGCTGATTAAAGCCTGTGGGGTGGTAGATCTCAGTGTACTGTGATCACCATTATGGAGGACCAGCCAATGCTCCCTAGACTGGTTGTGGTGGGGGAAGCGTCCACTGCTTCGCACCAACAAGGAAAGAAAACAATTGTAGATGAGCAGCAAACCCTGGCGGCCGGGGCGAGCTGCTCTTGTCCCCCTCTCAAAAGCGAGGCCATGGATTCTAATCTTTGTGTGCATGTATATGTGTATGTGTGTGTGTATTTATGCAGAGAAATAACAGTAAAAAGAGTGGAATAACAGAAGAATAAAATTGCTAAACCAAGATGAAAGAGTAAGCGAAGCCAAAGGAGAACGTGATATTAAGCAAAAAACTGAAGAGGGACCAGACTATTTCCTGTAAAAGCTACTCCTGCCTTCATCCACTAGAGACACAAGTATGCCCAACCTAGTGATGCTACACTGGCAAGCAAAATCAAGGCGGTATCCAATTTAAATTCTACTTGGAGCAAAGTCATTCAAATTAATAGGCATAACTAGCTTAGGCTCAGCCATTTCAATGAGTCTACTCTGAGTTGGATATAGCCCATAATATTTACTACTTGGGAAATGCTTTCCTTCCCCTAGCAAGCTTACTTATTGTTACTGAGATTGCTGTGTAGAATGTTTCTTATGTATATTACAACGATCCCTGTAGCATGAGTGATGTCTAATGGTTGTTTCTAGAGCATAGCTGCATCATCTCCTGAACTTTACCCTAAACTTCTCAACTCTCAAGAGCTTTTAGTTGACATTGTCTTTCTTATATAACGCTACCTTAGCAAAAGCATGGATTACAACCTGCCGATTTTTCAGTTGGGGATCTTGTCCAAAATCTATTGAAGCCCCACCCAGAGGCGGGAAATTTAGGAAGTTCTGTTCTCACCTTCTCAACAAAGCCAATGTCTTGAACCATCCCAAGCTCTTCGGGTGTGGGCTTTGCAATGGACACAATGAATACATTAATACCAAATTCTCTGGCCACTATTCCAGCTTCTTCCAGATTGTCTGATGGCCAGCCATCTATGAAAACCACGATGACTTTAGGAATGCCTTTGCGTACCCCATTTTCAGCAGTAAAGAATCTTTGTGCTGTGTGTTTCAATGCTTTTCCTGATAAGGCAGCAGTAGGGGGAGAGAAAAGAAAAATGATTTAATTGTCAATTTTAGCTACTTTTGAAAGCACAACTCATTCTGTTCAGATATCTAAAACACAGACTTCACAGACCAGGGACTTATGAACAGTAAATAGAGAATCTGTAAAACCTAATTTCAAGCAGTGTGGCAGTAAGGCAGCCATCCTACATGCCAGGGGCGGGGGGGGGGGGTGGCTAGCCCTTTTCAGACAAAGGGCCACTGCAACCTGTGTTCAGTTTTAAGAGCCATATATCAAAGACAGTGTGAATTCTTTTAAAGGAAATTTGATGACAGGGGTGGGTCACAAATGTTTTGGTATTACAAAATCATAGCAGAAGAGACATGAGAGTTATCAATACATTATTTTTAAATGACAAATTATCAACACTGTGCTTTTACAAACGATCCATCAGCACATGTATTTCTGTTTGACTGAATGATTTCCCCTCTCTTCACCCCACAAGCAATTTTGGGGGTTCTCTTGCCCCCCTTCCCCACCAATTTGGTTCGGGGGGGCTGCAGAAAGAGAGGGAGAAAAGTTCCATTGTGCTCACGGAAGTCCTTGAGCTAGTGGGACAAGTTAGCTGAATCCAGCCCTATGCTTTTCTGCAGGGATCACACACAGGAATTATAGATACAAGTGGAAACAGTTCCAGAAGAGATTTAGTAGTGATTCTCTATATCGGGGGTGAGGAACCTGTGGCTCTCCAGATGTTGTTGGACTCCCATCATTTGGCCCCCAGGCCTGAGGTCCCTCACCTCTCATCTAGCATATGTTGTTCGAGGCTGTCAATCACTTTGGTTGCTATTTCAGAAGGCTGCATTTCTAAGTGCAAATAGCTTGAATGGCTTTAGTTTAGATAAAGGGCCAGATTCAACTGCATGGTGCTACCAGTGGGAGCTTGCACAATGACTTCTGCTCATGCAATGGGCCTTTCCTCTCTCTCCTCTTCCTGCCCTCCAAAATTCGTTCAGGGGTCTCATAGGCATGCAATGGGCGGAGGGGGGAGATTGTTCCATCAGACAACCAGAAATGCGCTGACAGAGCCATCTCCTTAGCGCTACATTGAATTCCTCTCAAATACAGTATATCATTATTTGAAAATACTATTTTTTATCTTTTGCTGGCCTGGGCTTGTACTTACCTGTATTGGAATTGCCTCCTTTGAAACCTATCTCTTTTATGGCAAATAATACATCTTTTGATGCAGTGAAATTTTTCAGGTAAAATTCTGTTTTTGGATGCTCACTATTTAAAAAACAAACAAACAAACAAACAAACAAACAAACAAACAGAACAAGGTCATAATGTAACAGTGCTAAAATTAATGCTTTGGAGTCTGAGTGGCATTATTTAATCTATGAATCTTTTCAAAACTGATTTTACTACATCTGTTTCTGTTAGTTTCTTCTCCAATATAGAGTCAGATTCAGACCCACTGGTGCTCCTAGACCCAAGTAAATTACTGCTTCCTTAACAAAGATAGCTGCAGTCCTCAAATATGACTGCACACTATCTCAGAACAATCTTTGGCAATTTCCACAAGCATCACTTAATCAGTGATGACATTTTCCAGGTTTGTAAATTAGAGGCGGAAACACGCGTTGATTAAAAGGTATGCACAGTTTTCTTTCACTTTCTAAGCAGCACACATATTAATAACTCAATCAATCCCATTGGGTTCAATGGCAATTACTCTACAGTAAGAATGCATCAGGTGTCAACCATAAAATCACTTGTGAAAACACTTCAGGCATGATCTAGCTGCATGTAGGGCCTGCTTGTAAAGAATCTCAAAAGTGCTTAATGGTTGTCCTAGTTTCTCCTGTGTCCCATGTGTGTTATAGGCACAGTGGGAAGTAATAGGGTAATGGGATGTCTGAGCACATCTTCTGTATCTCCACCCTGCTCCTTTCTCTGTGCCTTACAAATTTATGTTAGAAGAAAATCGACTCTTTTAAGCCCAGTCAGAATCTTCTACATTTGCATGCTCTACCAGTGGATGGAAGTAGACCACAGACCTTCTTGTCTTCCTTCCAAAGCATTGAAACAAAGACAACTGAGCAGACAACAGCACTGCGGAAAATGTCACTGAGGTCTATGAAAATGGAGCCATAGATGCCATATTTTTTATTTTATAAACTTGTACCGCACATTTAACTTTATCTAGATTCTAAATACAATTTAAAATAGATAATTGTTTTCTTTTCTTTTTACATTTTTAGGCGTGTTTGGATACCAAACACATTCTGATTGCACAGAACAAAGTTCTGAGCTGCTGGAAGTTGTGTAGGCTGTGTAGCAACCCTTTTTCCAAGTCAGCATGTTTAAGCTTCTCTTCCTATATCTGCTTTTCTTCTTGTTTGAAAGGCGGCTGATGTGTCTCTCTCTCCAGCAACCCCTGCCCCACAACCGAAACCCGTAGCATATCTCTTCTTTGGGGACATGAGCTTCTTGACTTGATAGCTATGAATCCAGTATACCTGAAGGAGCGTCTCCACCTCCATTGTTCTACCCGGACACTGAGGTCCAGCACCGAGGGCCTTCTGGCGGTTCCCTCAATGCGAGAAGCCAAGTTACAGGGAACCAGGCAGACGGCCTTCTCGGTAGTGGCGCCCTCCCTGTGGAACACCCTCCCACCAGATGTCAAAGAGAACAACAACTACCAGACTTTTAGAAGACATCTGAAGGCAGCCCTGTTTAGGGAAGCTTTTAATGTTTGATGTATCACAGTATTTTAATATTCTTTTGGAATGGCTGGGGAAACCCAGCCAGATGGGCGGGGTATAAATAATAAATTATTATTATTATTATTATTATTATTATTGAAGCAACCATATCTAAGGTCCACTCTCAAAAAGCCTGAATGATCAGCTTGATTCCCCAAACCCCCACCTTGCAGGAGCTGGAAGGAGATCAGAGCATTTTGTTGACAGAGGGAAGCAGATGATTGATTATTTGGAGGGAAGAACAGAGAGAGAAATGCTTGACCCTCTGCCTGCCTGACACAAACGCTTCAATTACTTTTTACCCCTTGGGTTTCCAAACACAAGTTTCCTCTTGTAAACAGGTGAATAGAACCTCTCACAGGAAAAAGCAGCTGGGTTGCTGCAGGGGGGAAGGGTCTGGTGAGAGTCGTATCACTCTCTTCTTGTGATGTGATGAATTGGAGTGGAAAAAAGCAGGTATGCTCAGGCTTAAGTACACGCTGCCGCCCGCCAACCCCACCTCCACAATTGTCCCCACTCTAAATCCTCTCTTTCCAAAGCAGATTTCATCCCCCCCCCCCCGGGGTTCTGTTGCATTCATTTGCCCAATGCATTTGGATATGTGTCCTTCAGAAGAAACTGTAAAAAACATGAAGGTAAAATAAGATGCAGATTATCATGTTTTATTGCCATGGGAGATATTTTTGTGCTTAGTTGTGAATTACTGTTTAAATGGATGTCTTCACAGCTGCCCCGGAAGAGAGATTTACAGTCAAAACGCATTGGACTCACTTCAATAAACTGTTTCCAAGCACCTGTTCTGGGTTTTTTTGTTCTGTATTTTTCCCACCACAAGCAAAGTGACCATATCCACTGGCTGCATGTCAGATATACAATTTAACTAAATCTAGGAGTGCTATTTTCAGTTTAAACTCTGCCCTGCCTTAATCTCTTGTACGTGTTTTTCCATCACTGTCAGCCACTCAACACAAAAAGCTTTTCTTGGCTCTACTAAAGTTTTCAGAAGAACTGCTCATTTTTGGAGCATAGATGACACTAATTCTCTTGGATGAAATGTTTGTGCTGCTAGTGCAGCCACAAATATAATTGAATAATCCTTTTGTGACTTAGATGTTTATGTGGTAACTCATCATCAGCTTGGTAACAAGCAGTGTAAATTGTTCCAGATGTTTTTGGTCCTTTTTCTTTTACATATATTGTTAACAATCATTTGTTTTTGGATTACATTCGCACAGTAACGATCAATGTGGATTGACAGAGCAGAGTTGATACTTTAGTAAAAGAGACAGAGGGAGGGAGGAAGGAAGTGGCAGAAATAAAATCTCCACTACTTAATCTCACAGATGGTTCAAATTTTAGAGGGGGGGGGGGAAGGATTTATAGCCCCTTTCTCCCATAAGTGATTTCCAAAAAAAGTTACAGCGTTGGAAACTTGCCATTACACAAGACCAGATGTAAGGATCCCAAAGAAACTGAAGTATTGTTTTTAAAATTGGGGTGAGGACTACAGTGGGAGACATTTTGCATGCAGCTTTGATCCCTGGTATCTCCAACTAAAAAGGGCCAAGTTGCAGGTAATAGGAGATGGACATAGCTCAGTCGCAGTGCATCCACCTTGCTTGTGGAAGTTTCCAGGTTTAATCTCTGGCATCTCCAAGTAGCCCTGGAAATGTCCTTTGTCTGAAGCCCTGGAAAGCCACTGACAGCCAGCATAAAGCAGCTGTCAGTGAGCTAGGTGGACCAATGCTCTGACTCAGTATAAGGCAGCTTCCAATGTTCCTATGTAATGGGAAAGACCCTTTTTTGAGATTGTGAAAAGCTACTGCTACTCAGAAGTAGGAAATGCTAGGCAGAAAGATGGGCAAATAGTCTGATGGTATAAGGCACCTTGCTTCCTACAGTCCCTAAGGACCAACAGAGCTGCTTTTTGGTGCATTTTAAACCATTATATTGGACCACTGATCTTTTGTCCTTAACTTTACTCCCAGTCTGTGGAAGTGTGATGGTAACTGATCTGTCAATAGCAAATATACCACCTTAAAGCTTTGGATCGTCGCAATATAGAAACAGCCATGTTTTGGCATGTCTGTGGTGGGTGGTCACTCTCATTTCCTCTGTTTCCAATGTTCAAACGTAAGCACAGTTTATTCAGAAGCCGAATGAAACCAACCGTGTATCAAGCTTGGGGGAATTGTTGGTAAGGAGGGTATCCATGCCCTGTATATCCACAGTCTTGAGGTGCTTAATATCTGGCTGCTAATCTGGCACTGTGGGAACTTCAGACGTCATCTTAAAAAAAGCATTCTGGATGCACAAAACAGTGAGTTGTATCAAAGAAACTTAAAGGGAGATAGGAGGGGGTGAGGCGTAATGTGAGGCAGGGCTTTAGCAAATGCATATCTGTTTTTCTTCCTTGAATAGCTATTATTCTGCCCCTTATCATGCTAACCATGCTTTCCCACTTGTGTTCTAATAACCCTAATATACCTATATATAGATTAAATCTATTGATGACTACAAGCGTATATAGGAGGTGTGGGGAACATTTGACCCTTAATGTGTTGCTGAACTACAACTCCCATCATCCATGGCCATTGGCCACACCTGCTGGAGATTATGGGAACTGTAGTTTAGCAGCATCTGGAGAAGCAAATGTTCCCCACACCTGCTGTACAAATAACCAAAAACATCACAAGAACATCCAGAGAAAATGTGCCTTTGGCTACCGAATGCTAGGGAGTGATACAAGTGTGGGTTTATCACTATGATCTAATCGGCTAAACACAGTAATCACAACGCCACACTAGACTGGTGTCAACACATCACTTTCTATACTATTACTATTTATTTATTTTCATGTACTTGTTAATATACTCCTAATATACTCCATGGGTGCCATTTAATATTTAACGTGTAGGGGAACAGATGGCATTGATAGGCAGTTCAAATGTGATTCAAACTATAACAGAAAATGCATAACTGTAATAATGTCTTTTTTAGTTAGATCATGCCCACGCTAATCACATTGTTATAAATTATAGCACCTAAGAAGGAGCGATGTACCAAATAGGACATATTTCTAGTACCTGGCTTGTACAACTCCCACATGCGGTCCTTCAGATCCAATTCCCAGCATCACCGCTACTTTCCCAACAAAGTTCTTCTGCAAATTAAATCTACGCTGCCCAATATTGTAGCTTCCATCAATCAGAAAAGCAATATCCGCTTTACAGTCTGTGAACACCCAAGATAGTTAGATTAACTCAAGGGCAAATTAACATGAGAGATTTGTTTTATCGGACATGGTGAAATGGTAACCTACCTTTGTTCCCAGATTTTTTCTCAACTGTTTTCTTGGGCCGTTTACCTAGAAAGTAGGAAACATCATGAATTCTATACCTGTAAGTACTCTTAGTAATAGAGCTATGAAAGGCCCTTCAGCACAGACATTCAAAACATACTTCGAAGATTCATTTCCCCATTATTATTTAATCATTTTAAAAAACACGCTGCTGACCACAGACACAGAGTGTGGAGTATATACGCCAGGGATAAGAAACCTGTGGCCCATCAGATACCATTGGACTATAACTTCCTTAATCACTTTGCCATGCTGGCTGGAGCTGCAGTCCAACCACATCCAACAGCTCACAGGCTTCCCATCCCTGATATAGACAGAAATAGACTCACTGTTAACTGTTATAATAACAAGTTTCAGAGATTATTATCTGGACTTATCTTTTGTTTTGTATAATGCTGAAAACTCAAATAAAAATATTTACATACACACACACACACACGTTATAGAGATTACCAGTAAATAAGATAAAATATGTTCATTTTGCCAATAATAATATACAAATTATTTGCTAACAGCTATTTTCCTTTCCCATATGCCTGGAATAAGCTTGCTACCTGAACACTTCTTGCAGGTCTTGGAAAATTCATAAAATCCTTCTGTACAAAGAAATCTCCCTGCATGCTGTGCTTCTGGGTCTCTCTCTCTCTCTCTCTCTCTCTCTCTCTCTCTCTCTCTCTCTCTCACACACACACACACACACACACAATATATATATATATTTATATACCTGATCAGTAAGAACATATTTTGAAAGAAACATCTTACCTGTGGGTGGGCGTGCTGTTGAAATTGGCCGCCCAACAGCTTCAAGTGCAGCACTCATGGGTCCTGTTACCACATTGAAAAATAAATTAAGCTTAATGCATTTCTGTCAAATTGCATTATGGTAAAACAGGTTGTACATGCTCAGTTTTACCTAATAAAAGAAACTGCAAAAAGTCAACACCTCAAGCCCCTGGATCTCACTGAGAATGAGACTCCTAGGAGATAGTACAATAGATAAGGCATTTAGATGCAAAGAGTCTTCCTGCCTATGCTCCAGCCTAAAATGAGATTGCATAATACTAAAGTAAACTAACTCCAGAGCAGTGGCAGACAGAAAGTAAAATGGAAAACCCTACAGATGACAAGAATATTTCCCCCAGTTACCTATACTGTGAAGTACTTTTTATCATACCGATGATTCATGCCCCAAAGTTTTTTTACTTTGTTTTTATATTGATGATTATTTGATGTAAGTCATTATTGATGGAAGCCAATAATGTTAACTAATATATATATAGAGAGAGAGAGAGAAAGGGAGAAACAAGTGACTGACAAGAACAGAATGTTAATTTACTTAAAATATTTCAACTTCTAGTTTCATCAGAAACATAGCTGGACTGCAAACAGGGCACCAGTTTCTCAGTTTACAGTCTGGTGACTCTGTAAACTAAGTATTATCTTTTCAATGGCCCATGAGCAAATATAATAAGCCCAAAGCCCTGAGACTGAGAATGACCATGCAGAGTGCAGCATCTCAAATAAAGATCAGGAACCAAATGTAAATGAGTGCATTTATGAAGATCTCTCACATCCTACGGCCTATTGAGTAGAACTTACTGCTTTGGTAGTTCTGAAGTAATTATTCATGTTATGCGTTGCATAACTGTCCAGGAATAATATGTACATTATTCCTGGCATCAGTTTTTTCAAGGCAAAGCAAAAGCCAATGTTTTGACAGTTGCATATGCTTCACATATTTTTCACGGCAGCCTAAAATATTTAGGAGGCTCCCTGGAGGAAAAAACCTTGACTCAACAAGGCATCATTTGATGCCTGCTGATTTTGTACATTAGGTTTGTCTGAAATTCTTTATCACATCACACAAGAGGAGCAGCACGGTGGTTTGCTACTCTTAAAAATAGAAAATTAAACCAACAGAAAAAATAATAATGAGCCAGCCAGTTTCTTCCATGCTGATACTTTCCAAACTCACTTGGCAAAATAATAACACTTGAACATGCACTTACTGGAAACTGAGAATGATGATGACCATCTAGCGAGTGCTTGAGACTGGATTCCATTGGCATAGATTGCAAGGTAGTTCTCTTGCCCTGGCAATATTTGCACTCTGACAGGCCCACCTTTACTGGTGATCACCCCTCTGTACCAAAATAAGATTTTCAGATACACATTTGTATAACTACATGCAACCAAGACCATTTCACACTGTGAAGAAGACTTGTCTAACTACGAGCCTGATCAATTTTGCAAGATGGCTGCAATGCCTTCTTGCATGGGCTAGTTCCAATCACTAAGATTAAGAGGGAAATAAATAAAGAAAGAAAGTTTATGTATTTTCAGTGCAATGCAATGTGCTTCCTAGGAAACATTTCGGATTTACTGAACAGTTGCTTTCGGCTACAATACTATACACACTTACCTGGGAGCAAGTTCAGTAGAACTCAGACATCTTATCAATACATTTAGTATAAACGCAGCAAAATGTGTGAAGTGTCCCCAAGACTGATTTGAGAAGTAACTGCTGTTATAGTTTAAAATATAACTGCCAAGGGTACAAATTTGTCTCCTTAGCTGAGCTGATAAACTTTTGAGGTTTGTAACAGCTTTAGTTGGATACATAACTTGCAGCACTTCTTAATGGCCTGCTCCCAAGTGGTTTGGCTTCTTTGTGTGTAAGCAGAATTTTCGATAACCCAAGTCTTTAAAAGGTCAATAACTTTTAAGTAGAGTCTGTAAGCATATTTGAAACTGGTACAATTGACGCTGGATGGGTGCAATACGAGCTGATCACTTTGCTTCCACACACATCTTTTCGGCAACAATATGGACAAATGATAGTTTCTAACCCACAGTTTGCTTTCCCACAATGGTCCAACGGGGATATAACCAATGCATGAGCAACTGAGGCCATGTCCACCTTTTTCCAGCCACCAATCACAACTGGTGAGAAGTAAAACGGGACTGTGGCTGCAGAGACGTAACCCAAGCTATTCTACTTTGTAATGCTAACTTCCAAAATCTTCCATCTTTTCTGCCAAAAATAGATGATAAAATGGCTATCTGAAAGGGGATTTCTGCTTCAAATATTTATAAATCAACTTGGTAGGACAGCAATAAATAATTCTTGACTACACATCCTTCATACTTCTTAAGTGATTGGTGACATTTACTCAGCATGCTAGTTCATAAGAGCTAACTATCAATGTCAAATGAAATCCTCCCACTCATGAATGTCCTATTACTGTAGTACAAAAGTAATATAAATAATATTTGTTTGGAGCAGTTACAGCTAGAGGAAAATAAAAGTTAGAATGGAGGATAGTAAAATAGCAGAAGGAAGAGTAAGAGTGAAATATGAAAATCACCCTTATATAATCATTCAGGAAAATAGTAAATAGATTTGAATTCCTGATACAACCACTATTAGGGAACATTTCTATAGTTCCTAGGAGGACATCCCAGAGGCTGTAGGATGTCTCTCCAAGGGTGGAGAGGGAAGTCCAACCTCAGAGGGGAGATCCAACCTCTAAAGGCCTCTACTAGCCACTGCAGAAACCTCTGCAGCCTTTAACTTGCCAATCCTGTATTAGAGCTCCAATATTGGTAGCAGCAAAACAGGGGTGAGCCAGGAGAGATGAGGGTAGACTATGGAAAGACTTGAATCCAAAGCTTTCCCATTCCCCCAACACCATCTTTCAAATGGGGTGAAGGTGGTGAGAATATATCAGCCCTGACACACTGAAAACAATGGGAGGGAAATCTCAGAATCAGAAAACAAAAAAGAATCCCAACCAATGAAATGAAAAACAAAGAAAAGGAAAAGGAAAAAGGAAAAACTAATCTCTGACCTCCCTTCCATCCTGCTGCCATGCTCTCAGCAGGACTTTGGATATTTTGGATTTTCTGCCTTCAGTTCTCCCCTGTCCCGTTAGTAGGATTGCTCCTGCTCCTATAAGTTACTTGTAGTTCAACCACATGTTGCTGCTAATGTGGGGTTCATAAACATTTAACTATCATATTAATTTGGATCAAAGGATGAAAAACCCACCATATGGAAAATTCAGCCTACACAACTTTTATCAGCATTCCCAGGAAATGAAGGATTATGTTTTATAGCTACAAACACACGTATATTCAATTAACTTTAATCTGCTGAAACAGTAATACTACTTTGATGTTCCAGCAAAATTCTGGATTATGCATTAAATTCTTGTTTACCACCACAGCTATCTTGGCTTGCTGTTGTTGAATAAGTGTGATCTTTGAGATAACAAACATGTAAAATAGTCACCATAACATAGTGGCTAAACGATTCAGAAATAAATCAGGAAGTGCCTGGGCCAAATATAAACTGTTATGAAGTCAATAAATTGACTTAGGCAAGCCACTCCCACAGTTTCAAATCCCTTCCCCATGAACACAATGGAGAATTTCTCTATGAATATCTATGATTTTCCACCCTCTTCTTTTTTAACATGTATTCGTACCAATCAAAGCTGCTTCCTAATGGGCAGTCTAGTAAAAATGACGAGCAGATCAAACCCACTGAAATTATTGTGGCCTACCTTAAAGTAACAGAATTAGGCTTGGCAAATTATCTCCTTGGAGGTCAGTGGAACTGTATGGGTTTAAATCTAACTATATTGGCTTACTTGGATTACAAGCTTTTCCGTCATCACTAGAATGTTGTACTTTATATACTGTGGGCAACATAGGATGGACTTATCATTATGTGATGTAAATACACTACATCTCTGCTTCTTTTAGCACTGAGGGGCCCTTTTGGAACATCTTTTGGATTTGCCTCAAAGAACATCAAATAACTTCCCTCCAATAAACCCTGGTTTTGTTGTCACCCTGTCATTCCACTATTTGTGCCCTGGGCTTGTTGCCACTCAGCACGTCAACATCTATTTGAATTACCCTGGTAATTTTCCAACACTCTCTTCACTTTGCCAGTTACCTAATGGTTACCACATTTCCTGTAAGTGCCCCAGTTGTTTGACAGGAACAGCCTGGAGATGTCACTGTGTTTCTTTAAACCCTGATAACTATTACATGGGGCATGGGTGGTGCTGTGGGTTAAACCACAGAGCCTAGAGCTTGCCGATCAGAAGGTCGGCAGTTCGAATCCTTGCGATGGGGTGAGCTCCTATTGCTCGGTCCCTGCTCCTGCCAACCTAGCAGTTCGAAAGCATGAAGTGCAAGTAGATAAATAGGTATATATTTCCTCTGGCAGGAAGGTAAACGGTGTTTCTGTGCGCTGCTCTGGTTTGCCAGAAGCGGCTGTCATGCTGGCAACATGACCCGGAAGCTGTACGCTAGCTTCCTTGGCCAATAAAGCAAGGTGAGCACCGCGACCCCAGAGTCATCCGTGACTAATGGTCCCTTTACCTTTAATAACTATTACACACTGCTAATAACAATATTATTTTATGATCCTGCAGTTCACATTCTACAGGTATGGCTCTGAAAGGTATGACATATTGAATGGAGAAATACAGAGAAAGCCTTAGGGAAAAGGAACAAAGCATCACTGCCCTTTCAGGACTCTAAAGTTGCATACATACAACATTTTATTCTAGAATCAACAGAGAATGAGCACTTGTTTTTTTCTATATATCCCACACACAATCTAGATCTATTGCATATTTCTTACCCCAGACAAGTGCTTATTGAGAAACTGGTGTCATTCAACAACAAAGGTTTGTTGCAGATTGATTTTGCACTACCCCGCAGTGTGCCTATTTGAAAACAGATTGCCCTAGCAATGGAAGGTGTATTCGCACTACCCTAATGACATTATGGATGGGTACGTCTTCATTCACCTGGGGCATGTGCAGGGAGCATACCCTCCAACATTTCTCCAATTAAAATAGGGACGTCCTAAATAATAATAATAATAATAATAATAATAATAATAATAATTCCACCATTTATACCCCCTCCCATTTGACTAGGTTGCCCCAGCCACTCTGGGCAGCTTCCAACTTGTGTAAAAACATAATAAAACATTAAACATTAAAAAACCTTCCCTATACAGGGGATGCCTTCAAATGGCTTGGGGATCAGATAACTCCATACCCTCCAACATTTCTCCAATGAAAATAGGGACATCCTAAGGAAAAGTGGGACATTTCAAGATCAAATCAGAAACCGGGATGGCTTCTGTGAATCTGGGACTGCCCCTGGAAAATAAGGACATTTGGAGGGTCTGAGGGAAGAAATGGAATGGATAACCTAATCAAAGGGAGGGTTTTAGAAAGCATATCAAGTAACCACACCCATCCTTGTGGAAGGCAGTATTTAGAATCAATTTAGGTGATTACAGAAGGAGAAAAGCTGGATTTTTAATGATACAAATGGGATAGTATGTATGCAGCCTGGGATATTATTTTCTTGTCTTCGGTGAGCATAAGTGAGTATAAATATATATATAAATTTTGTTAAAAATTGTCCAGTAGCACCTTAGAGACCAACTAAGTTTGTTCTTGGTACAAGATTTTGTGTGCATGCACACTTTCTAAGTTTATACCAAGAACAAACTTAGTTCGTCTCTAAGGTGCTATTAGACAATTTTTTAATTTTTAAAAATATTTCGACTGTGTCAGACCAACACGGCTACCTACCTGAATCAAAAACCATAAGTGAGCAGCTAGCAATGGCCTTTTCCTATTTTATGAGCAAATAATACTTCAGGACAATTGTTCTGGCTATTTTTTTTTAACTGGACTAGCATCTGATGGTGAAAGGCTATGAATTATTTTGAGTTTTACAGAGCAGCGCAACAGAAACACTTTTCTTTAAATTCTGGCACCTGTATCATTCTGATATAGGTCTAATAACAACTGAGAGGAGCAAAACATTTGTGCAGCACACGTTCCTCTTACCACAGAGTGGCCACAACGAGCCCTCACCTAGGTTTTTATCTAGGGCAGCCTTCCTCAGTTATGTTATTGGACTAATAAACACTGCTCTCATTTTCCCCTCTAGTTCTACTTCTTTGCTTGAAGCTACTAGAACAGTTCCTTACTCTGTCTGTGTCACTTTCCATTTACATTTTATCTTGGCATTTATAGCCTATTACACATCCTCCACCATCATCAGCCAGCATAGCCAATGGTCAGGAATAGCAGTGGTTCAGTGGTTGTGGTCCAACAATGCCTGGATTCCCAAGGTATGACTAAAGACTAAAGATCCTACCATATATATTTTTAAAAAAAATTAAGGAGGCAGCCTATTCAGAGTTAAGCATGGGAAAGCACAGCTGATATAAATGTGGACATTAAGTCTCTGCCACTAAAATCAATAGCACTTTAAAGTGTTTCAGCTTGATCCAGATGGTGCCTTAAGTTCTGGCCAGTATACATGACCCTATCACAAAGAGCATCTGCATTCTTAGCATAGATTTCATTTTAAAGCCGATTTCTAACATCTGTCGAAGGACTTATCCTTAAGCACAATAGTAGAAGGAAAACAAAAATAAATTTTCTAGGTCTTCCACTGAAGAAAACAATTTTCAGATATCTTCATGGACTAAAGTCCACTTCATTGGATGTATGAAGTGTTATCCCAAGTGGACTGAAGTCCATAACAATTTATTGCATAATACATTGGTTAAGCCTTTAAGGTGCCGCAAGACTCACCGTGGTTGTTTTTGCTGCAGTGGACTTACACAGCTCCCCCTCTGGAAATTAGAATTCACCTAACTGTTACTAGGCTTTGACTTCAAGCTACAGCCCTCTTATCCATATACATCAGCTATATGTGCACAGATGAGATGCTGCCAACTAGTCCCTGTTCTCTTGAATGGGCTTAATGCTGTCAAAGTAATATAATGATCAGCTCAGCATAATTGTCCAGGGAGGACAAAACGATGCCAGAACAATCTCCATACAAGTTGACAGAGATGATGTTGCCATGCGAAGACAGGAAAAAACATGTCAAAGTGAAGGAGAATTGTTATTAGTCTTTAACTACAATGTTCCACTGTGATGGAGATAAAAAATAAAAAAGAGAAGAGTTGAGGTACTGTCCTTACAAGAACTGCACATGCATTACTCAGTCCAGAAATCCAAAGGAAAATGTCTCATCTGAGATCCAAATGGCACACCATGATGCTATTACTTTGCTTTCTGACAATACAGATGGGGAAACCACATGTGCATTAAATGGAAAGCAAAATGCAGACCTCCTGGGTCTAAGCAGGAAACCCAAAATATGGCAATTAAATATATGAAAACATTTTGCATGCAATTAACTACAATGGTATTCTCTGTGGTTAATGACTGGAATGCAAAATAATAAATCTATTGGAATCTAGGGTCAGGGAAGACAGATTATCAGATAAATATTGTTCTTGTTATTTTCTCTCCCTTTTTCTCCTTAACTTGAAGTGGCTGAAATCAGTTCCTCTTGTCTTCACCATTTGCCATTTCTATCTTGTTTTGACCTTTGAAGTATTATATACTTTTTCATACTGCCATTGGCTGTGATACAGTAATACAATGTGAATGCCTGCAAGAAATAGCATTGGTACAACTGTTTTGCAGACACTTTCTCTTACCTTATGTATCATGCCAAACTTTCAAACTGAGTTTGGGACTTAAGGAGTTTGGTGTAAAAAGCTACTAAAGGAAGCAAATACAGTGCCAGTCCTCACAACCAACTAGTAGAATTGTAAATTTTGGTTGAGTGGATGCTAGTACTGAGAGCATGCCAATGGCATCACATTACTCTTTGCGTGGACAGGCGAGATCCCCCAAACCTTGGGCAGCCCCCGTGTGGAATAACGAATCAAGACAACGTGCTATGGGGTTATCCAGAGTGTGTGTGGGGGGGTATGGGCTGGCTCTGGAGAACATATGTTCAAGCAGAGAGAGCCTGCCCCCGTGCCGTCACAGGGGAGAGCAATGACAACCTCTAGGCGTATGGTCAAAGCCTCCTGGTTTTGCCGCCTCAAAGAGAAGGGGGGCATGGGTCACTGCTACACTCCCACCCCCATTTAGGGAAGATAGACAGGTAAGATCCTCCCCCTATTGTGTGGGCAGGGTGGTCCCGCCCCCTACCTGGCCTGATATATTATTATTATTATTATTATTATTATTATTAAGGGTTGGTGAGGCATGTGGCCTGGGGAGAGGTTATGTGGCCTGGGAAATAGGCATTCCTTTTGAATATATGAATATATGAAGACCCCAGGGAGGGGTCTTGCTCAACCCTGCTACTTTTAATGGCTAGGAACTGTAGCTGGGACTTGCTGTATGGACTCTGCCATTGATTTGTAGCTCCACACCACCTAACCTTGCTTCCATATTATTATGCTATGTCAGAAGACTCAGAGGGTTGGTAGATAAAATACACTTTGGTAATGCCCCCCCCCCAATTAAGCAAAAGGATTTCCCCCTAAAATATAATGCAATTAGATTTAGTGTGTCTCTTTAAAGAGCAACAAAACCACAGTTCTTCTCTTGGTCATACGCCTGATATCATACATTCCTTGAAAAGAATCTAAGATGATGTAGTGAGTGTTTTAGTCTTTTTGGAAAGTTTTAAATCTTTGGAATTTATAGCTATGATGTGCATCATCAGAAATGATTTATTTCTATTGTGCAAAGAGGGAGCTGGCTTCCTAGCTCCATAAGCATAGCCCCTTCTGTGGCTTTTCAGGCCACATAAGGGCAGCATAAATGCCTAAAATTGTCCGGGTTAGTTCTTTTTTCTGTATGAAAAATATTTGTCTGTAGATAACCCTCAGGAAGTTATAGAGTCAAGAATGCTGCCCTCTAGGGATGGGAAGAAAGAAAAACCCTGTCATGGCAGCTAATTCTTATAAGCTAGGAAGGATTTAACAGGCCAAATTGCAGAAAACCTAAAAATGGGAGAATAGCCCAGAAGCCTATTACGGATACAAAACAGTCCCATGATAACATGCAAAAGTATCACATGGCAGCTTGCAATTATGCTATGAATATGGGGATAGGAGACAGGGAAAAACATTTGTTGGTTTGTTTCTTTAACAGAATGGGGGTAATGAACCTGTGATCCAGATAATAATAATAATAATAATAATAATAATAATAATAATAATAATAATTTATTATTTATACCCCGCCCATCTGGCTGGGCTTCCCCAGCCACTCTGGGCGGCTTCCAAAAGAATATTAAAATACTATAATACATCAAACATTAAAAGCTTCCTGAAACAGGGCTGCCTTCAGATGTCTTCTAAAAGCCTGGTGCTTTTAGATGCTGTTGGATTTCAATTCCCTACTGCCCTTGACCAGGCTTCCTCAACCTCGGCCCTCCAGATGTTTTGAGACTACAATTCCCTTCATCCTTGACCACTGGTCCTGCTAGCTAGGGATCATGGGAGTTGTAGGCCAAAAACATCTGGAGGGCCGAGGTTGAGGAAGCCTGCCCTAGACGGTTTGGCTAATAATAATAATAATAATTTTTTATTTATATCCCATCCTCCCCAGCCAAAGCCGGGCTCAGGGCGGCTAACAAACTCCCATGATGGGAGTTGTTGTCCAAAAACATCCAGAAAGTTACAGACTCCCGAACCTGCTTTAGAATCTATCTGGGCTAATGACTGGTAATAGCGAGAAGCTAACGGTTTCTCTGAAGAAAAGAACTGCTAGTTAAGTGCAAGGAAGATAGTCAAGGTCTTTTCACTGATAGCCAAAGTAGTTACTGCTGAAGGTCTGTTCTCCTGCTGGCTAAGGAAACATGAGCTGCAGAAATGCATCTGCAGAGTCTCAACACTGGAAGCTTTTCAGTAAAGTACATGCTTTTTTGTAAAGCACATGCATGTTTATCTGCTTAAATCAATAGTGGAGAATCACATCTGGAATCACTTCTGGCTGGAGGACTAGATCTAGAAATGGCCAACTCTTCATGAGCCACTTTGACAAGTGAGTGGGGCTACGCACCTGTCAATCTCCTGATATGATATGACACCAGATGATTGAAACTTTAAACTGCCACCATAAAGAAAAAAACTGGGTGCACACTCTTAGCGTTTCAGTTATTTGCCAGCTTTAACTTTCTCACGTCTGATGTTATATGATGTCGGGTGTAGGAAAGGTGGGTGAGGTTCACCCAATAGGGCTGTGGGGGCCAATCTCAGCATCCTGACATGTCTAATCAGACCTGCAGGTCAGAGGCTTATATATTTCCTCTGCTCTTAATTTTTTCAGTTCTACCCTGCTCCAAAAAGAGGATTTGCACAAAGTCTGTTCAGTTAGCAATGTACAAATCCCACTTCTGCTCCAAACCAGAATGTTGGGTTGCCCATGAGCCCAATCGGGGCAAAATATTATTTCTGTGTCATTATTGGTATAATATATTCCAGCTGAAACAGCTTAAGAAAGAGACATGAAGACATAAGGTCCAGAGATCAGATGAAAGGGGTAAATACCTCCCTAACACCTTGGCTGTGTTATACATGCACACACCCGCACACAGAGAGAGGAAGGAGCTTAATTATTATTATTACTGTGTTCTTAAATCGCAATGCACACAAACATATCTATTTCTGTAATGTGCCAGGGCTGAGCCCTATCCCAGCAAACAAGTTCCAGGACTGAACACTGGCTCCAATTATGGCTTGCTGCATAGGCAAAAAAAGATGGAAGTTTCTCTTTTGCAAGCATATTTTTTATTCTACTGAGTTGCGTAAAACATATTGAAGCACCTCTTGAGAATAGCAGTAACATGCATCCAAAGCGAGGAATGCCTTGCTATTGGCATCCACTCATTAGCGGACATTTTTCCACAGACTATTTGTACATGGCTAGAAGACAATGCATTATGCCAGGTTCCAAACTCATTAAAAACCTTTCACCATCACTCTTGAGCAGCATCATTTCCAAAAGACTACTGCCCAAGAGAAACCAGTTTAGGAATACTCAAAGGCAGAACCTGGCACATAACTTTTTGAGACACTTTCTATTGCCACCATCCCTGCCATGAGAAGCCTAGGGAGGCTGCATTTGGACATAGCTGGAAAATGACTGCATGTACTCTCCAAAAACATTTTCATTTGGGCAGAGCTAACAAACTTAATGCGAGATTATTTTTAAAGTATGAGAAAAGCTAGAGGTTAGAAACATCTATTTCTTATAGTTAAATCCTTCATTTCTTCCATGATGGAGTGCCATGCAACAGGTTCCCAAGCAGCTTCTATCGCTCAGTTCCAGGCCTGACCACAGTTGACATGTCATGTGCTTGCAGACTATGTCCTGAAACAGACCTATGTAGGCTACATAGCCAACAACCTACACCATTTTAAACTGATTTTAAAGTTACGTTTTTATGTTATAGCCCACCCTGAGGCCTTATGGTCAAAGGGAGTAAGAAATGCAATTAGTAACAACAACAGCATGGGAAACTGACCCCTAATTTTCACTGAACTGTTTATAATCAGGCTTACCTGTGAACGGCAGCTCCACAAACGCTGGAAAGGGAGGCGTACGCAACATTCCCATAGACTTGGAATTGCCATATAGGACAGTCCGATGGGCAGAGGACATCTATATTATTTTTTCTGAGATCCAGTCCTCTGGTAAAGCATGAGACAGCTGACAGGACTGCAGAGGAAAATAAAGAGGTGGCATATAAAACATAAAGCCTAACAGAAAAATTAGTATTCAATTGCAGCGCAGCCAGTCTACCTCTATGAATACATCATTAAGTGTAAATTCATATATTTTATTTACTTACGGCATTTGTACCTCACCCTTTAGCCAAAATGCTCTCAAGAGTGGCTTACAAAAATCATTTCTAAGGCAGCCCCTGCCCTCAGGCTTGAAGTCTAAAACGACATGACACACAAGGAAAAAGGAGTGGGAGGGAGGAGGGTAAAGCAAGCTCAGGAAGAAGTCCTTAAAGTGACAGTTCTCAAAGTTATGGCTGATGTCAGTGGCAGTTTTGAAGTACTCTTCACCCCCACATCATATCCAAGAGCATGGCAATGTTTAAGCAGATGGAGAATAAGGCGACTCCTGCCACACAGTTCTTTCCTCAGACAGCTGACTTGAGAGCAGCTTAAATGTAACAGCAACATACTGTCTAATAGGCCACATTTGCATCATCAGAGCACTGACAGTACAGTTCTTTAGTTTCATCATCCCCAATTCCTTACCACTTAGCAATTATTTGCCTCCTTTGAATTTGAAAACAGAGCATTAGTTTGCGTGTGTGTGTCACTGGACACAATGATGAATTTTACCTACCTCAAATTACTGTTTTCAGGACTAGTTTGCATTCACAAGTCAGAACACTGAAGTGCAATGCAATAACACTTATTGTTGTTCACCTAGCCTGCCCTTGCAATGAGAAGCCAGGGTGTTCTCTTTGATGTTAATTTGTCATTTTAACCTCATAGCAGGGCATTAGCGAAATCTTGTATTGGTTTAATCTTCACATAAGCCCATGGGTCTTTGGCACTGCTTGCTGCCAGGATTCTCAAAGTTTGTGACAGGCCCTTGGCAGGATATCCTTTTTTATTAGCCATGTGTTTGCAGACTATTGAAAATGTGGCAGGTCAGTTACTTTCCACTGACTCCCTGGAATTCACGTTAGCCTTACTGGCTACGGATAACATTGGTTCCGTGTGCACTAGTAAGACTCTTCATATTCAAAGATGGGAAATATATTTGTCTACATGTGTGGACTATCTGTGTTGTTTTGGGTTGTGACACTGGCACCAGGTCACTGCAAAGTGGTGTGACATGTTTTCAATTACTTTGTGGCTTTTGGTATGTCTTGCTAATTGTGTAGTGGCATAACAAATCATCGGGCTGGGTTATAAATGATCTTGCACTAATTTTCCATTCATTCTTCTGTGGTTTAGCAATTCTGTTTCTGTTTTGAATTAATTACGGTAAATTCACACTTGGGAATTTTTCACTTATGTTAATTATATTAGTACTATAGTGCTATTCTATTTTGTGCAATAATTTGGTGTGGAAATCAGTTTTAGATTTAGGAGATCAATTTAAAAATCCAAATTATAGGGGCTACATTTTGACAAGCGACTAAAGGAAATCCAGCATTCCATTCCCTTTTGTGCTTTAAAAAAGTCTACACAAATCTAGCTAAGCCATGGTAGATTGGTTTATCGTTATGTTTGGTTATTGGATTATTCATTATAAAGTACTGAAAAGTTATCTCATCTCTTTTTATTGCAATCTTATGCGTTTTTACTGAAATAAGGGATACAAGACTAAAGAAGTGTAAAATCTACATTCTTCCATACAGCACAGAAACACACCAGTTTAGTATAACTCATTAATAGAAACAAATTTATTTCTGTTTTATTTCCAGTTTTTTTTTATTACAGTGCAATCTCATAAGTGTGTTCAAAAGTAGAATTGCAGTATTTATAGAACAATATAAGTTTTCTCTGTTGAACCTATAAAAGAAAAAGAAAGTTTTTAAACATGTTTATAGGCTTCAGGAAAAATTCTTGTAAGACAATTACCACCTTGATCCACTGAGGTTGGAGGCAATGTAAAAAGACGCAGCTTCTGGGGCTGCATATTTGCATCTAGCTCTTGAGGCTGTATGTGAAGTTCTGAATGCTAATAATATTTACAGTGACCTTTACATATGATCAGCACAGAATTTTGATAACACCAAGTAGATGTGCAACATCTAGAAATGCACAGATGTGTATAGAGCACCACAAAAAAGCTTACTGCTACATATGCAATTATTGCTGAAAATTATATTTCAAAAGGTATTTGATACAATAGTTGTGCTATAGTTTTCCTGGATATTATAACCAAAGTTAAAATCAACTTTTTGGTCCTTCATCCAGCCCACAGTAGTCACTATGCTGCAGATAATAGTCAATAAGTTCCATGACCATTTCATTATTCTCCACCTCACTGATTGATTTATTATGGTTTATTGCTATATTTATAGCCATGGCCACCAACCTGAATGGCTTTAAATGGGGATTAGGCATCGAAGGAGGACAAGGCTATCAGTGCCTTAGTAACCTGTAGCTTGATGACTATATTACCTCCAGAATCAGAGGCAGCAGCCCTCTGAATACCAATTGCTGGGGATCATGAATAAAAAGGTAAAGGGACCCCTGACCAGGTCCAGTCGTGACTGACTCTGAGGTAGCGACACTCATCTCGCTTTACTGGCCGAGGGAGCCAGCGTACAGCTTCCAGATCATGTGGCCAGCATGACTAAGCCACTTCTGACGAACCAGAGCAGCGCATGGAAACACTGTTTACCTTCCCACTGGAGTGGTACCTATTTATCTACTTGCACTTTTGACGTGCTTTTGAACTGCTAGGTTGGCAGGAGCAGGGACCGAGCAACGGGAGCTCACCCCGTCGCGAGGATTCGAACCACCAACCTTCTGATAGGCAAGTCCTAGGCTCTGTGGTTTAACCCACAGCGCCACCCAGAGAGACCTATTGCATTCATGTTTTCCTTGTGGAGATATTTGTTTATATTTATTTTATATACATAGTTCTAAACCACACTCTCATATAAAATATGACAAGGCAACCTAATAACAATAGAAGTGTAAAAAGTAGCAGCAGAAGTGGCAAAGAATCTCAGGTTTGAAAGGCTTGTTTGAAGAATACAGTTATTAAAAGACGCCTGAAATTGAACGGCGTTCCCATAAGCATCTGGCTGGCCACTGTGAGAAGCTGATCAGAATTTTGGACTTGACAGGCCTTTGTGCTAACCAAGCAAGACTCCTCTTATGTTATTATGTAAAATAGCCATATCTCAGACAATAGTGTTCAAGTTATTGCCAGAAATATAAACATGGTTCAAATTTGCATTACGCTACCTATGTTCCCCTTACAGAGCAAAAAATGAGTATCACAGACAACTGTTACTAACAGATATCCAATGCAGTGTACTCTCTCCAAAGCCTTATAATAACTTTGAATGGGACAAAGGTTCAAGAAGTATATTTTGATTTTAACGTCCAAGGAAGTCATGGCACAAGCAGCAGGTCCAATACCTTTCCAATATAATTTCCAGCTATATTTAAGATACTACTGCTATTATACACAACCTTTTTGTTCTTATTTTGACACCTTTGGTCTTTCTTTTCCAATACGTTCTTCCAGAGTCACTACCTCTTTTTTAGACTTCATTCTACTTGTATAAAAGGAGAAAGAAAGCATTCTTGAGTTTACATAGCTGCTTTCTCCAGATATCTACAGTACAAGAAACCTTTGTAACAATCTTGCTTAGGTCCTTTATGGGTTTGCCAACTCCTACAACTGATGAGCTTTTCCATTGTCAAAGGTCAAATCCTCAGACTTTGCTTACAAAAATACACCAAAAACCTCACTCACCATTTTGGAAAGAGTTCTGTGTTCTCCTTCCAGTGCTGATGGAGCTTAGAAATACACATGGCTGTTTTCATCTCCATTTCTGTTTAATGATATTAATTAATTCTTCACTGGAAACATGATCCTTAATCAAAAGAATTTTCATTTTTTCAGTATCAGCGGATCCATTTATTTTGTTTATTGTCTGAATAGTGCCCTTTAACGGAGGTGCGTAGCTTCTTGGGTTCTCCTGTTCTTCTTAACAGTGGTAGTAGAATTCCATTTCTTAGAAATATAATTGTGTGTAACACATTTTCCCTTCACACTTGTTCCAATAATCTTTGCATTGAGTCCAAAATAGTAAGCACCTTTGACAATTATTTATTATTTCTTACAGCCATGAAATATTCAGATGTTCTTAAATGTAAAGTATATTCAGCTATGCCATTGGATGCTTCTCAGTATCTCACACAATCTACATCTTTTATTCACACTGGAACATTCTAGGTTTTCATCCTGTCGTAAGTCACTTAGAGGCTTTTTCGTGTAAAGTGACAGATAAATTAAAGAATAAATAATAATTAACTGAAAACACGTGTTTATTTGATCAATAGTCTTGCACACTTCATCACTGGTGATAAGGTTCAAGTGAGAATTTACTCAATGCACAACTTCCTCTATCCTTCTCCAGTAACTTTTCTAGAGCTACTGCTGTGTGTTGCTATGACCTAAATAATCCACAAGGAAATCAATCCTATTGTCATCTAGAAAACCAAATTAACAGGGGCTTTAGTGGTAGCCTATAGTGAACACAATTATTTTCTGCTTGCCATAAAAATATCAAAAAAAAGATTCTACTCCTGCTATTTATACATGGGCAATTTCCATATTAACCTTAGACACAAGTAATATTGCAATTTTTTATCCTGAGAAGTTTTGAGTTTGAAGTTCACTGTACAGTAATAATGATATTAAACTTAGAGTGCTACAGTAGTCATCTTTAGACTCACAAACATAACATTTCCAAGTCACAAATGCAACACCTGGACCACAAGGAGAAGAAAAAAGAGCAGTACCAGAGAGTAAAACAACAACAAACAAGAAGAAGAAGCAAGGAATGAAACAGGTGCTTTAAAAACGAACATTTATTATGACAAACAAGTCCAACACATAGAATCATAGAATTGTATAGTTGGAAGGGACCACAAAGGTCATCCGGTCCAACCCCCAGCAACGCAGAAATCTTTTCACACAATGTGGGCCTTGAACTCACTACCCTGAGATTAAGCGTCTCATGCTCTACCAACGGAGCTAGTCACATCTCATTGTTATCAGACAGAAGATTCCAGCAGAAGGAAAACTAACACAACTGTAAGCATATTTACTCATAAGTCCCACTGAGTTCCATAAGATTTACTCTTCAGTAAGTGTGTGTAGGATTTTCAGTTTAAGCAGACCACAGTAGTCCAAGCAATTGGAGCAACGTGTTGAAATGTTTTGGACTTAAGTCTGTTTTCATTTCCCAGAGCACCTGTTTGAGGCCTGCCCTGCCCTTCTAATTTCTTCACTAGATCTGTGCATGCAGCAGATTGCGTGCTTTTCTCCTTTCAAATATCCCAGCAAGGAAACTAATACGTTTTGAAAATCAGGGAAGTTTCCAAAAGCAGTTTCTGATACCACAACTATAAGGGCATGGGTGAGAGAGGGGATATCAGGACTCCATAGTTGCTTTTTTAAACTGTTGATAAATACACCTGCTGTTCCATAGGGTATCACAGCCCCATTAGACTCCGACTTTATATAAAAGTGTAAGTATTCATGTTTAGCTTTGAAAAAGATGCAAACGGACAGAGTTTTGCCTTACTCAAAACATTCAGTCATACACACACACACACTCATATTCGTCTATATTCTCTTACAGGATGAAAATATTTGATCATGCATGTTAACAGGGAAGGGTGTTAAGCTATCTTTGCCATTTAGCCCTTAAATAAGTACAGTGGTGCCCCGCAAGACGAATGCCTCGCAAGACGAAAAACTCGCTAGACGAAAGGGTTTTTCGGTTTTGCGTTGCTTTACTAGATGAATTTCCCTATGGGCTTGCTTCGCAAGACGAAAACGTCTTGCGCTTTTTTCTTAAAGCCGCTTGAAGAGGCGCAGTTGCGACGGACCGTGCTTCGCAAGACGAAAAACATCGCAAGACGAAAAGACTCGCGGAACGAATTATTTTCGTCTTGCGAGGCACCACTGTATGTACTTTACCTATCGCTAACAGAAGCTCAAATTAGGATGAAGAAAAATAAAGATACAGATTATCGAAAGGCATTGACTGATTACATAGAAATTCGTCCATAGCTGTCAACGTTTCCCTTTTTTAAAGGGAAATCCCCTTATTCCGAATAGGATTCCTCGCAAGAAAAGTGAAAAGTTGACAGCTATGCAAGGATCATCTAGTCCAACCCTCTGCAATGAAGGAATAGGAGGACACTTAAAAATACATTCCGGAAATCCTAATCATGGACTACAGACAGTTTCTTGAAGGGGAAGGAGGTTGTGAAGCAACTCTGTCCCTCTCCGCGTGAAAATGGCAAGATCTCCCAATACACATTTCTGCATGCATCATGTACAGCTTCCGCATGCACCTGTTCATGCACCCCGCGCAGCAAACTTATTTGCAACTGAGAAAGGATTCCCCCCCCCCCCATTTTTTCTTAACTCACCCGAGCTCTCTTCGGCCTTCGCAGGGCTGGCTAGAAAGACGACACCTGCCATCAAGAGAGGAGAGCGGGGTCGTCAAAGGGAGTTCCGAGGGGGAAAGCAGACTGATGCTGAGCAGAGGAGGCACGGGGGCTTGTGGTGAAGAGCCCCCCTCCCCCGAGGGGAAATCATGTGAGAAAGCCTCTCTCCGAACTCCCACCCCAACCCAGCTCCGGGATCCAGCACGAGTTAAAAATACCCACCCAAGAAGAGCAGGACCGGAGCCATGGCTGCACCTAGGAAAAGGAGGAGAAGGCACAGAGTCAGCCCCGACAGGGTTAATCAGAGGAGCTCTTCTTCACGCCCGCGCCCCCTCCCACCTCCCCACACTGGAGGAGATGGAGGGGGAGATCATCTTTTTGGGTGAGGGGGGGTAGCAGTCGCTCTTGGCTCCTGATTGGCGCCAACGGATAATAGCGACGGGGGGAGGCAAACCTCTTTTACCTCGAGTTCTCGCAACCGGTGGAATGGTCGCGCCCTTTGGAATACGCAGCGACGGGGAAATTGAGAGAGGCGCGAAAAAGAAGAAAGCGCGCCTCTTTGGGCCGCCCCTGTTGAGGCGAAAGGCAGGCGGGCGGGCGGGCAGCGAGTGATGCTGGAGGAGAAGCAGCCACGGCCGCAGGGATGTCTGCCTGGACCAGCGCTGCGCGTCGAGGGGACCGCGCGCGCTGGCTTTAAACCCTGCCCAGGCGCATGAGCACTAGTGGCAAGACCTCGGCCGCCTCCTGGGTGGCCTGGGAAGGCGGCTGACCCGCCGGAGTGGGGTGGGGGCGTGGGGAGAGGGAGGGCGCGGAGGAGCCCCGGGTGGGCCGGAGCCCTTGGCAGCTGGCGCTTCTGAAGAGGCGGCAGCTGCCGCGCGCGGGAAGCGCCTGAGAAGCGGGGCAGGTGCGCTCTCCGGCTCCACTCGTTTCCCGCGCTGCTCGGGGGGCGCCTCGCCTGGCATTTATTTCTCCTCTCCCCAGCTCTGAAGCAAAGCAGAGCCCCCCCCCCGCCAACATTTGTTTTCGCGGGGCCGGGGGTCGCTTGGAGGCCTTAAACCCAGCCAGCCTTTCCCGAGGAGGTGGCGCCTTGCCATGTGCCTGGCACGCGGGAGAGCGAGGGATGGCGTCGGTGCCGGATTTACGTATAAGCTAAACAAGCTATAGCTTAGGGCCCCATTCTCTTGCCCCCCCCAAAAAAAATCACCTGGATGTACATTTCGAAAATATAAGATAAAAAACAAATAAAATGAAATACAGCAACAGTGTTTTGTGTTGTGTAGGCTCCTATTTGTTATATGCAAATGGTTTTAGATACCTATTAGGTCCATAAATTACCATATAGCATATATTCAACACAAAAACAGCGACAATTTGTTGTTGACCAAGGACAGCTGGACATATAAAGGGCCCCATTACCTTCAGTAGGTTAGGGCCTCATCAAAGCTAAATCCAGCCCGGGATGGTGTGCTTGGGGCCCGGAGGGACACTGGCTGAAAGGGCTCCATCTGTACAAGTTGGATTCCCTTAGACTCCGTGGACTGATTTCCTCCTTGCAAGCAGCTGGAGCCTGAGATAGTGAACCAGAAAACAAGCAATCCACCTCCAGCCCATTGTCCACTCTTGACTGGCAACACACACAAACACACAGTGTGTGGGGACTTCTGCCTGCATCTTGAGAGCTGCTATTGTAGCTTCAGTTCAGCCTTGTGGTGGGCGACTAGGATGGTGTAAAATGTGTCTCATCCAGTGCTTTTTTTCTAAAATGTTTAGGGGTACTCTCATTTTTGACTCAAGAAAACCACCATTTTATAGTTTAAATCGGGAAAAATAAATACAGTAAATGGACAAAAGTATCTGCATTATTATTATTATTATTATTATTATTATTCCACCTTTCATCATAAGATCTCAGGGCAGTTCAAAGAATAAAATGTCTGCCTTTACTTAGATGGTCTTGGGTACCAATACTAGTGATTGAATTAGTCTGCATTTCAGCGCTTCAGTGATCACATACGCAGCCCAGCAAGACAATGACAAAAATCCACCGACAGCATACAAATCAATATGGCAAACCTGATCCAAAACACCCACCCACCCCACTCACACATGAAAACAAAGATCACCCTTGGCCAACCCCAACCTCTCTCGCCACCAAAGGAACACAAGTGAATAGCAGAGAACCCGCACAAGCGACGCTGACACAAAACCCCACATATTTTAAGTATAATAGAAACATCACCACCTGACCCCATCCCCACTCACCTTCCTCCCCCTCCACCTCTTTCCCCCTCTTCTTCCTAATGTCTCAACAAATGAAACAGATCTGTAAAAAATGTTACTTGGAAAAGAGAGAGAGAGAAAGAGATACATGGCACATACTTTTGTAACCCAAGAAAATCGTTAATAAAAATACTTTTTTTAAAAAATGTGCTTAAATAGCATATGAGATACCATAACTGCATTCTTCCTAGATGTGCCCTTCCTGTGAGTTTGATGTGTGCAAAGGTTCTGAATTCTACCCTACATTCATAATTTCTATATTTTAGCTGGTTAGATTTCTGCTTTAAAATCAAGCATGTATTCTTCTAACATCTTATGATATTACTTGTGAATTGCCCTGGAGGACTTTTTTGTTGCTTTAAGAGGCAGCATTAGAAAACACACACGCAAACCTCACAGAAAAGAGCCTTTCACACCTTCAATATACGCATGCGTATACATGCGAAGGTATATGTTTTTGTATTTGGAAAGGAAATGAAGAAAAAGGAAAGGAAGAAAATGAGAAAGCCTAACAGCTGAACTCATCCTGAGTTCAAGGGGGTTGGCTCCCAGGTAAGTGAGTATATATAGGATTTTCTAAATTTAGTAATAAAACTATATGTAATTAAATAAAATAAATTTATATCGTGCCTTTCCTCCCCAAGGAGCCCAGGGTGAATGGTAGCCTTCGTGGCTCTGTATTAGTGTTATTGGAACCATCAGGGTATATATTTCCTGGGAGGACAGTTGTATTTCCTGCCTCCATTTGTATGAGAAGAGTTAAGTGGTTGATTATAACATTGCAGGATTTGGCCTTTGGGGCCCTTCGCTACCTTCAAGGGCTGCAGGTTAAGGTAAATGTGCTTTGTGGTTCCTTGAGGTTAAATTCTGTCATGTGTCTAAGGTTTTTATCCCCTGCCTCTAAAGAGTCTGGAATATAGATGTCGTGACATTCCAAGCCAGGAAGATTATGTCAGCAGTCTTGGCCATAAACGGAACTTGGTAATCCGCACAAATGTCCTGGTATCAAAACAAAAGTGGTGAATGGACAACCAAATCCTCTGTTTTTGAAGGATGATATTATTTCATTCCCTGTAGTGCAGCACATCTAATTACCGGGATGACATGAGAAATTTGTCCCCTTTTCTGTCCCATTTAATAAAATTTGTTGGCTAAATTGTTGCACCCCTAAGATCCAACATTTGACATGAGTGGGCTTGGTTTTGAAATATGTACAATGATGCCAGTTAGTAACTTGTTTACAAGATTTCACTTGGAAGTACATTTTGATGAACTGGTGAAAATATAAACACAAATATGACCACTTGTAAAATAAAAAAATGTTGATTTAGAAAACATCCTACAAGACACAAATATTTGCAAAAGCATGACCGTTTGGTGTATTGTTACATTAGCTAATCTTCCTTGCGTTTGTTTTCCAGACTCCTGGATAAAATTGACTGTTGAATAAGGTACTTGGACTTGGAAAAACCAGTTGCTCATTGTGACGTACTAAATCATTGTTTGCAATCAGGTATTTATGGTTAGTCTCCAGTTAGAGCTGGTGCACACTATATTTTTCAGATTATCAAATATTTGAATGACATTAAAATGGTTTATGTTGAAATACAAATGAAACTGAAAAGAATCAGTATGAATACATAAATAAATACTGGCATATATATTAGGTTTTCTTGTTTTAATTGGTTTTAATTGAACGTATGGTTTTTTTGTTTTTGTAAAGATGCTTTCAGTTGCCTGTGGCAAGAAAAAGCATCCAATAAATTTAACTAATTAATTAACAACAACAACAACAATAACAAACTGGATATAGTATATTTAGTGTGTATGGTATATTGTTATAGCTATTTTCCTAACCATATAAAAACAGTTTTTACTGAATTACCCGAAAGTGTTAGGATATAATATTAGGAAAAGAGTCTGTTTCCTGTACAACTTCACAATCAGCTAGAGACTTCTGAAACTGATCTGACAGTTTCCAATACGATACAATTAATGTTTATGCTTTCCATTGTACAGGCCTTTACCTGTAGCCTTTGTCTAGCAATTTACTTCTCAGGTGATAGCCTCTGTATCAGATTCCAATGCTAAGTTGTACCATGAAATAATATTTTTAGATATTCATTTTAATCTGGAAGTTTTCAGTACCCAGTGCACAGTCGGGCAGAAATAATTCAATTCATTATATAAGCTTGTTCTTAACACCAGCTGTTCTCAGTCTGATTGCTAACCCTTTTCTGAACTAGAAAGACAAAATGTTTCGTTCTTTAAGGATTCAGTAGAGTCTTAGGTAAATATTTAATTTCAGGTGAAGCTGCATTCAGCTGTTGTCCTGATCAGGATGCATCCTGGCAGAACTTGGCTCCAGTTCTGTTGCTAAGTTGACTTTTGCTGCTTCTGGCTCTGCTACTGATGCTGATTCTTCCACTTCCTCTGCTAATGATGATCTGAATATTCTGGGGGCAGAGACAAACCCATGAGTGTTCTTTCAGTTGACAACCGAGAAAACTAGAATTTATTTTATTACATTTTTATTTTACCTTTCTTAAGCCAGCATGTTGTAGTGGTTAAGAACGGCGGACTTGTAATCTGGTGAACCGGGTTCGCTTCCCCGCTCCTCCACATGCAGCTGCTGGGTGACCTTGGGCTAGTCACACTTCTCTGAAGTCTCTCAGCCTCACTCACAGAGTGTTTGTTGTTATAAGGGAGGAAGGGAAAGGAGATTGTTAGCCACTTTGAGACTCCTTAAGGGGAGTGAAAGGCAGGATATCAAGTCCAAACTTCTTCCTCCTCCTCCTCTTCGTCTTCTTCTTCTTCTTCTTCGTTGTCGTCTTCTTCCTTTTCTTCTTCTAGCAGCTCAGGAAAAAGTGATATCCTGATATTCAGGAAAAGGTCCACCCTATTTTATCTTCATAATAACCCTACTAGTTAGGTAAGGCTGAGAGGGGGTGAGTGACTGATCCAAGGGGAATGCCACATGTGAGCAGGGAACTAAATCCAATTATTGCAAGTCCCAAAACATAATCCATTATACCACATAGGCTCTCTTAGAACTTGAAAGAGACCCTAAAGCAAAAGTAGTACACACAAAGGTAGGGGAACATTGATGGAGGCAGAGGAGCAAAAAGACGCCAACCTTCAATAGCATGACACAATTGCTCTGTATGAGCACAGTAAACATAGTTAATATCAGTTGGAATGGAAGAGTTTCGACGCAGGATTCACAATTGCTTTCCTGTTCTCTTCTCTCCAGCCAGGACTATGTATAGTGATAGACTGAGTTTAATGGTGGTAGTGTATAGTTCAACAAAAGCAGCAAAAGGGAATCATTGGACCTATAAAGACTGAAACATGTAATGGCTCTAAGATAAAACTGAACACATTTATGTATGGAAATGGCTGTATAGGATTTTTCTCAATAATCCAGTGCATTGCTGGCTATTCATTGCATCTGATCCATGTTCCACAAGCCCTAAGCTGAGACTGCATTAGTCTCCTGCCCATCTGCATGGCAGAAGGAGACAACTGTGTCATTATAGACTCTGCTGTCTACATGGCATTTTATGTATCTGATGAAAGTATGTGAAATTACACGTAAATTAAAACATTGATATTTGAACAAAAAAGAAATCCCATTAAAACAATATGATGTGAAAGACTTATAAAATGCTCCTACTGCAACTATTTCAGAATTCTGTATTTTGCTTACTTCAGTGGGAGCAGGCAATGTGAGAGTGAAGGGTTATTACTATATGGCCTGTTTTATTCTTCTTTCATTCTTGAGTTCAGTTCCTTTGCTATTCATTTATTTCCTCCTGCTCCTCTCTCTTCTGCCAATCTATTCTGGTAACCAGCACTGGAAAACTCAGAACAGTAAATCAAAGGAGACATGGATTTTGTTTCTTTTCCTTTTTGTTTCAAAAGAAAAATTACCAAAGAACTAAGTCTAGCTTTTGACATACATCATTTTCTTAAGTGTTGCCTTTTGTTGTTGTACAACTTAATACTATGCACTTTTACTTGGAAAATATGGTGCACTGTCTCTGCCAGCATCCGTCAACCTTTATATTCCCATCCCCATCCCCACCAGGGGTACTGACTTGTCCCCCACATTGAGGGGGTCCAGCATCGCATGACGTCATATGCACATCATGCACAATCGGGGGGGGGGTGTGAACCAGGCACCCCACCCCGCAGAGATCCCCAATCTGCCCTACTGGTGGTGGGGGATGGGGAGCATGGAGGGTGTGTTTGCAGGCAGAAGGCCGATCTGTTGGTGGGGGGGACTCAGCTCCCTGCCCACAAATATTGAGAGGGCCGAAGCCCATTCTGCCCCCTGTAGTTGGCGCCCCTCAGCACCACCATAATCACGCACTCTTTCCTGTCAACAAAGGCCAAGATTTCAGGTAAACTGATGATTAAAAAGCCATTAGTTTGCATCTAACCCCACCCAAAAAACATACAATATTTGGCTTTTAACTGTTATAGCCCTTCTTCTTCCTCTTCCTCTTCCTCACTTTCGAAGCATACACATGTAAGAGACAGTCCATTCCCTACACCTACTGGAACATCAAATACATTTCTCTCATCTCTCCCATCTCTCACCTGGGAGGGGCCCAGTTCTATAACAGTGTAGGCTTTTACCCTGGAGTGAATGGCTATAAAGCCACCTCCATCCACCAGCTCCCAGCTACATAACTGCATGTTATTTCACACTCCCAGCTACTGGCAAATAACCAGTCAGCACTGACAGCAGACACAGATATCAACCTCACACTAAAAGGGGCCCTGAAGGTCACCGTAAATTCAGCTGCTTGTTGCCCCACTCCCTTTCTGCACCTCCTCAAAGTATCTGGTATAACTTGAAAATTGAAAATCATGGTGCTGTTGTGATGACAACAAGCTTGGCTCCTGGTACATTGCAAGTTGGCCTGGTCCATCTCATGCTTCATTGACATCTTATTGGCCAGCATTGCATGCTCTGGCTGCTCTCCCTTGGCTGATAGCTGAAGGACAAGATCATTTTTGCTCTCACTCTGGCTCATGCCAAGGATTTGCACCCCTGCCAAGCATGTGGCTTAAGTACAGTACCTGGGGACATAGGGTAAAAAGCAACAAATACAGCAAACCCTAGTAATTCAAAAGCAGAATGTATACAGAGGGAGTTCTTCACAGAGCCTAAAGCAAAAATGGAAGATAACCTCATTTGTTCACATCTCATTCTTCAGTTTTAGTGCACAAATGCCAATTGATAGCTATTTTCTCAATGTAATCTTAGCTGTATTCCTGAAGTTTTGAAATATGTTTTAGTATTTTTTTTCAGTACAAGCTTCTGTACTTCTTCACACTTGTAACAGTGCATAGTTTAACTGTGCAATTTGCTCCTTTAAGATGTATTGTTGTCCACCAACCTGGATGGCTTTAAAACAGGTTTAGATAGGAGAGCCAGGAGAAGGCTCTCAATGCCTACTACATATGATGGTTGTGTTCCACCTCCAATGTGTCCTACTGTGTACCAATTGCCAGGAAACACAAGTGGGGAGAGTGCTATTGCACTCAGTGCCTTCTTGCAGGCTTCCATAGGCAACTGGTGAAAACAGGATGCTGGAATAGATGGGTCCTTGGTCTGACCCTGTGAAACTTCCCGTATGGTCTTACATTATTATTGTGTAATTCCAATGCTATGTTATTTTCCTGTTATTCAGCCCATTTAACTCCTTATTAATTTTTGATTCCTATACTATTGCATGTTGTCTAGTATAATCAGGCTTGGGCTCGGTTTGCATACACCAGGAATGGGGAATCTTTTGCCCTGATGGACCAGACCTTTTTCTCTTATTTGTCAGGTGGGCAGAGCCATCCACCATATGATGTCAGCTGATTGACACTGGTCCATGTTGGTCTGTTATAGGATATAATTAAAAGGACTTGTTCAGCTCTTCTAAAACACACCACAACCAGCTGATTGTCAGTTGCCAACAAGTCAGTTGTTGAAAAGTGCTGAGCACAGGGTTTGCAAATCACTTTGTGCAGTGCTTCTCAAATGCCTGATATTCAGATTATTGTTGGGTGTGTGGGAATAACAACGATGACGACAACAACATTTATAGTCCGTCCGTCTGGCTGAGAAGTGATGTACAAAGGGCTTTGAAAGCTCTGTACTCAGCACTTCCCAAACACCAAAAAGAGATCTTGCAAAGCTCTCTGAGCAGTGCTTCCAAAGCACTCAACAATCAAGTGGTTGTCAGGCATTTGGAAAGCACTGCACTGCACATAGGGTTTTTGCAGGTTCTGCCCATTAGCAATTCCTGCAAAGACACTTTTGCTCAAGCCCCACCCCTAATGTCATATTTGATCCACCTTGTGCTACTCTGTTCCTTGAGAGTAAGCCATATCCACCCTGATGAAATATTTCACTGCTTTTACCACAGAGCCTAGGGCTTGCCAGCCAAATGGTCGGCGGTTCAAATCCCTGTGATCGGGTGAGCTCCTGTTGCTCAGTCCCTGCTCCTGCCAACCTAGCAGTTCGAAAGCACATCAAAGTGCAAGTAGATAAATAGGTACTGCTTTGGCGGGAAGGTAAACGGCATTTCCGTGTGCTGCTCTGATTCACCAGAAGCGGCTTAGCCACATGACCCGGAAGCTGTACGCTGGCTCCCTTGGCCAATAAAGCGAGATGAACGCCGCAACCCCAGAGTCGTCCGCGACTGGACCTAATGTTCAGCGGGTCCCTTTACCTTTACCTTACAGTAATGTAGCAGAACTGTCCCTTACATTGCAGTCCCTTATAGCCTTACTTTTGTAGCCTTAGTAATAGTCTGTATACTATTCCATGCATTTGTTGAAGTGGACTTTGACTACAAAAGCTTATGACACAATAAATGCTGCAAGACACTTTGTCATTTGTCAGAGCACATTCATGCCTTGTTAATATCAATATTAGTCTCTCTGGAATTTTAAAACTAGCTCAATTTTTTTTCTTGGCAAGAGAGAACAATCAGTTCAAGGGTTGAAAGCACCACTAATCTTCTGTTTTGCAAATGGCTTGAGGTGTGGCCCTAACAGATGTGGCTGCATTCTTAAACACCGGTCAAAAGAAGTGGCAAAGATTCTGGTGCAATTAAGCCTTTAGGTTACTATTTGGTATGCACTTAAAACATTGATAGTATCCTTTTACTGGGCTTGGTTTTATACATTGGATCACATCACTATAGTGTGAGAAAAACAGACGAGACATATAAAAATAGCTTTGCTGAAGTCCATCTGCAATAGTCATTAAGGTTTTTATCTCTAGATCAACAATTTAGACAATATTAAACATGTCAGAGAAGAAGATGGAGCAGTTATGTAGCTGCTTTGTACATATTGTATAAGCTGCCCAGCTCCTATATTCATTTAGCCATAATAATTGTGGTTTTAAAGAGATTTTGGGGTCCTGTTTTCTATTGTACTTATGGTAGGACTTTCCACCCTTCTTTTACTTGCTGAAGGTTTGCTGTATGATGTTAGTAGTGTCGTTGTCAGTAATGGTGTACACACACAATATATCAGAAAATTATATAGAGTCAGAAGAAAGGATGTGCAGTTCAGCTATTGAGCCAAGCAGAATATATTACTGTTCAGTTCAGTTTTGTTTTATGATGGAGTTGTTGATTAGCTTTACTTATTGGACTTCTTTTTATGGAATCTGTAATTTTTGTATCCTGTCATCTTTTCCTTGTGCATTTTTACTGTTATTTTATTTTGTTGCTCCCTGCTCTGGGATTGAAATATTCAATGGCAAGTGGGTTATGAATATGCATTATAACTACCACAACAAGATAACTTTCTGTTGCTAAAATGATTGAATCAGACTAGCAGAATAATCTCTGTAAAGGGGATCATATTTCAATAAAGCATTTAGCCTTATGTGCCATTAGAAATGTCTAATGGATTGAAGCTGCCAGTGGCACAAATTGTATTTCAAGAAAGATTCCACTAATTCAGGAATGTCTTTGAAAAGTGTTTTAGTAATACTGAAACAACAAACAAATACAATCCCAAACAAACTATAGGGCCATCTTGAGTGGTCAGCTGATGCCCAAATAGGTGTTAGCACAAGGGAGACATTTTGTAACCTTTGTTCAGTCTGAACAGGGTGTACTCAGGTGACTTGTTCTGAGTGAATGCCCAGCATTCATGGTCTGCTCATAAATCAAGAGGCATTTTGAAGCTCTGCTTCAAAAGAGAGAATGTCACGTCAATGCCAACATCTGCTGGTATGTCAAGAGTGGCCTGAGACGAAAAGTACTGACTGACTGCTGGAATCAAAGAGGACAGAAAGAAGTAAAACTTTATTCAGTCAGGCCAGGGACTGTATTGCCTAATGCTTGCTGGAACGCACACAGTTCTATTCCAGAGAGAAAGGAACGGATGAATACAATCTCAACATAGTAGGAATGTTGTGAGATGATAAACATGTAAGTTTCCCACTTGCGTCTGTCCAAGGCTCCCTTTCCCCACACAAATCCAACCCCCTTTTGTAACATAAATAAAACAGTTAAAAACACTTTCATCTCCACCCATCCATTTATTCAGTCTGAGGCATGAACTGGGTTCCCCCACTCAGAGTCTATCCTTATTAATATTCCCCTGCATGCAGATTTCTAGATCAGAACAAGTCTTTCTAACACATGAAATTAAGTTTATAAAAGTTCCCATTATTTGGCAGGACTTCATCCATCACTCCCAAATCAGACTGCTATTACATTCCTCCTTCTTAAGCTTGCCAGGCCACAACCCAGAGAACCATCTTCTTCTTTTCACCCTCTGTGAAGTGATTTCAGCCACAGACTCTCCAGTTTGCCCACTAATCCTCCTCCAGCCCTATCGTTGCACCTTCCTCTTCCCTTTCATCAGCTGTAGGAAGCAGGGTTCTTGGTCCACAGAAAGAAGTGGGATAGCCTGGGTAGATGGCAGGATGGCATAGATGAACTAATAGAGAAGAGGGCTATAGATGGATGCTAGCCATGATTCCGGCTGCTGGAAACCACAGGAGGGAAAAGAGTTCTTCTTTTTTTTTTGAAATAATTTTTATTAATTTTCCAAACATATAATAAAACAAATAATAAAACAAAACAAAACATACAAACAAATAAACATGTATAATTTCTTAAACTTATTTTCATTCACCTTGCTTCCCGGACTTCCCCATACCTCCCTTTTTCTGCATCCTTATGTTTACCCTTTCTCAGCAACCCTCCATTCAATTAATTCACTCATTTTCGTTATACATTCCTTAAAGTTGTGATTTACAGCTGCAATTCTCTATTTCTTAACACCATAACATCTCAGCAATCGTCAATCTTACAACAGTTTTTAAGATATTTTTTGAATTTCTTCCAATCTTCTTCCACTGTCTCAGGAGGGAAAAGAGTTCTTGTGCTTGGATTCCGCTTGCAGGTTCCCTTTAGGCATCTGTTTGGGCACTGTGAGAACAGGATGGTGGACTAGATGTGCCACTGGCCTGATCCAGTGGGCTTTCCCTGTGTTCTTATGTTCTTATACTTCTTCACAGCTCTCGAGTTAATAACTGTGAAACCAAAACTAAAAACGTAAGTGATTTTTCTACCTTAAGCCAAATCCTAGTGTACCTTTGAGTAGTAAAATGTCCCAAAACATTTGTATGTCTGTATAAGAAGGAAAATCAGTTGGAGAGCAACCCTGCCCCTTTGCACTGGGCTGGGAGGTGGGTTGGATTGGGTGGAGATGGAGCCCTTCCAAGCAGTGCCAGCAGTGAGCAAAGCGTCCCCCTCTGCCCACCAAAAGTGCAGGGAGGCAGAAGTGCTGCCCCTGTTAGAGGCAGTGTTATGTACTAAGCTTGGATCCTAGAACAATAGGCAAGTAGGATCCTAGAATGCAACAACTGATTGGCTTGCAGGAAAAGACCAATCAGGCTCCAGGAGGAATTTAATCAGCCTATTAGGCTGGTAGGATCGTAGAATGCAACAACTGATTGGCCTGCAGGGAAAGACCAATCAGGCTCCAGGAGGGAAGCAGAATCAGCCAATCAGACGGGACTCATTGTGTAAATAATGTATATAAAAGCCTGAGGTTTGGGGGGCAATTCAATCACTGTTTTACAAGCTGCAATAAAGAGCATGAAATCACTACAGGACTCCGAGTATATTTCAGGCAGGCAGCAGAAAGCTCAAGAATATGGGGAAGGGCTGAGCCTGCCCAAGGTCACTTGCTTCCCAAGACTGCCACACTGCCAGCGCATGATGGCATTTAGGCCCAATCTGGATGTTATGCCCCACCTGGCACGCTTGGCAGGGCTGAGGATGTGGCAGTGGCCCTACCACTCTGTTAAGCCCCACTGGGCAGTGGCTAGGGTTAGGATTGCACCCTGGATGAAGCAATTCTATGACTCCAAGTTCCCATGTTACAGACCCTCCAAGTGTCCCTATTTTCCAGGGATGTCCCTGATTTAGAGAAGGTGTCCTGGTTCCTGATTTGATCCCAGAGTGTCCTGTTTTTCCTTAGGATGTCCCCATTTTCATTGGAGAAATATTGGAGGGTATGGAGTTATCCGACCCCTGAGCTGTCTGAAGACAATCCTGTATAGGGAAGGTTTTTTTAAAAGTTTAATTTATTATTATTTTTTTATATGTTGGAAGCTGCCCAGGGTGGCTGGGTCAACCCAGTAAGATGTGTGGGGTATAAATCATAAGATTATCGTTAAGTAATTTCGTTGTCCCCGAGAGGGGGCAATGACAATAAAGATATTATTATTATTATTATTATTATTATTATTATTATTATTATTATTATTGAATGGGACATCCCTATTTTCATCAGAGAAATGTTGGAGGGTATGCATGTTATGGGGGGGACACAGGGGGAAGGAGTGAGAACTTTAAACAATGTGGTGGGGAGAAAATGAAATGCAGAAAAATACTGAAAGAGAAAATTACCAGCTTCTTGTGTGGGGTGAGGGGGCTGCCTTTCTCTCCCAAAGATGGTGACCTGGCATGTAACAAGTTTCTGCTTCATAGTTACAAAATAAAAATAAGCATAATAACTAAGATAAGAAGCTGAAAAAAGTACTTCTCATGAAAGAGAGGCAGATTCTCTTTTATCAACACCAATAATGCCATGAATGTACCAAAGCTACGAAGAAATAGCTCACATTCTTTTATCTTATTATTGTGCATGTAGAAGCCTGCAAAGACTGACATTATGCAAACCCCTGTTTCCAGCTTTTCATCACTGCATTCTAATAGCTCATTCTTTCAGTACAGTGGCTGACTCTGTTTGGTGTGCTTGCAGTTTCTTAATGGTTTTGACATTTCCACTTACTTTTTTGTGCTCCCGTGTTCCAAATATGCCTTTCCTTGGGTGTAAGTGCATCATTAAAGTCATTGCACTGGCACGTAGAAAGCATATTGAGCACGCATTTAAGTGGAAGAGATTTCTCCAGTGCATATCATTGGTATCCCAGTAGGTTTGGCTGGAATTAATTATATATGTGCAGCTCAGCTAAGTGAACTACATGTGATACGTAGTTAGGTTAACTTCAGACAAGGAGCTATGTAAAAATGAAAACAGATCTTCCTCTTGGGTATGCTGAGCTTTAGTGATTTCAACCTTTTAAAAACATTGTTGAAAAGTACGCTACTTGAACTTTGACAGCTGAAGTCTAAGCTGCAGCTACAGCACAGTACTTCAGGGAACAGATGAAGTGTAGCAGTTAAGAAGGTGAGCTACAAGCTGACAGACCACCTCCTTCCCTACAGACCCTCCTGCGTGTTCCAGTCAACAAAGGGTAATTAATTCCTCTTGGTAATTCCAGCACCATCAGAAGTTTGAGTGGTGGTAGTCGAACTAATATGGTCTGAAGCTCAACATCAAAAAAACGAAGATCATGGCCACTGGGCCCATGGCAAATAGAAGGGGAAGAAATGGAGGCAGTGAGAGATTTTACTTTCTTAGGCTCCATGATCACTGCAGATGGTGACAGCAGTCACGAAATTAAAAGACACCTTCTCCTTGGGAGAAAGGCGATGGCAAACCTAGACAGCAGAGACATCACTTTGCCAACAAACGTCCGTATAGTTAAAGCCATGGTTTTCCCGGTAGTGATGTATGGAAGTGAGAGCTGGACCATAAAGAAGGCTGATCGCCGAAGAATTGATGCTTTTGAATTATGGTGCTGGAGGAGACTCTTGAGAGTCCTATGGACTGCAAGAAGATCAAACGCATCCATTCTTAAGGAAATCAGCCCTGAGTGCTCACTGGAAGGATAGATCGTGAAGCTGAGGCTCCAATACTTTGGCCACCTCATGAGAAGAGAAGACTCCCTGGAAAAGACCCTGATGTTGGGAAAGATGGAGGGCACAAGGAGAAGGGGACGACAGAGGACGAGATGGTTGCACAGTGTTCTCGAAGCTACAAACATGAGTCTGACCAAACTGTGGGACGCAGTGGAAGACAGGAGTGCCTGGCGTGCTCTGGTCCATGGGGTCATGAAGAGTCGGATACGACTAAACGACTAAACAACAACAGTCGAACTAATACCAATGTACTGGAAGAAGCAAAGATCACCAGTGTTGAACCAATGATTCTTCAACATCAACTTCATTGAACTGGTGATGTTGTTCAGATGCCTGATTATTGTCTTCCAAAGCAACTACTCCATTCCAAACTTAAAAATGGAAAGCATAATGCTGGTTTAAAGAGGTTTAAAGACCGTCTCAAGGCAAATCTTTAAAAATGTAGTATAAACACCAACAACTGGGAAACACTTGCCTGCGAGTGCTCTAATTGGAGAACAGCCTTTACCAAAGGTGTCATGGGCTTTGAAGACACTCGAACTCAGGATGCAAGGGAGAAACGTGCTAAGAGGAAGGCATGCTCGGCAAATCCACACCGTGATCAACTCCCACCCAAAAACCAACGTCCTCACTGTGGAAGGATGTGTGGATCCAGAATTGGCCTCCACAGTCACGGACTCATTGTTAAAACTGTGTTTATGGAAGACAATCTTACTCGGCTACGAGTGATCGCCAAAGAAAGAAAGAAAGAGAGAGAGAGAAGAAGAAAGTCTCGGAGAGGGTATTCTCTGTGGCAGCTCCTAAATTGTGAAATCCCCTCTTCACAGAGCTGAGTCTGGCTTCTTCATTATACAATTTCTGACAGATGCTGAAGACAAACCTCTTGACCCTGGCCTTAAGCACCTGAGATGTGTGTTTTCAGGTTCCACAGTATTTCTCTGCGTGTACAGTAATCTGTTTTAACACTTCTTAATTCTGAATGTTAAACTGTTGCAACCCAGCCTGGGAAATACTGGAGAAATCTGGGCAATAAATTTATTATTTTTAGCCAGAAGCCCTCGGTTTCATTTCATTTCATTTCACTTTTAATTTGTATACCACCTTTCTATATTACTGTACACAAAGTGGTTTACAGCAACAAAATAAACAACAAAGAACAAAAGCTTATAATAATAATCTGATCCACTATAGAAAGTCATAATAAAATATAACTTTAAAATAAAACAACTTATATCAGATAAAGTAATATTCAATAATATTAGAATATAATAGTATACAATGAAAGTAACTCAAAACACCAGCGATTAATAATTAAACAGAAATTCACTCTTAACAATTACAATAAATGGCTAATTACTAATTACAGTTCAAAACTCAGTTCAGTCAAGAATTTATGGGGAGGTCTTAGTCTAGCAATTGCCTCTTAGCTTAGACCACCTCTGCCACAAATAAAAGATGAAACTATTTCTGGTGATGGAGGGTATTTGTTTTATTTTGAGGAATTAATATACACTGCACATGCTAGGGTAGTGCAATGTCCTACCTCAAATCCACCCCCCCTATTTTTTTAAAAATGTCAGCGAAGTAGTTATCATATTGTTGTTATTAGATCAGGTAGAATATGATGCAGCCTCTCCCTTCCCACAATGCCAACAGACTCATGATTATGACTGTTAGCAATTCTAATTTAAAATTTAAAAACCTTGACACACCCTATGCCAAATTAGTCATTTCCACCCACTCCCCAGCCATGCCCATTTGCCCCACACCACCCATCAGATATGGGGTGGTAACAACAACAACAACAACAACAACAACAACAACAACAACAACAACAACAACAACAACATTAATATTTTATTTATACCCCACCCAGGCTCAGAGTGGCTAACAGCAAATATAAAACACTGATTAAAATGCAACTTAAAAACAGCATAAGACAGCATAAAATACAACATAAAATGCAGCATCAATATCAATAAAATTCAAAAATTCAGGAGTAATTTTTTGGGGGTGGGAACACCCAGTCAGTAGACATCAAATGATCACCAGGGCTAACTGGCCAAGCTGGTCCTACTAGGGCCAGCAAGGAGACCTGGGAAGAATTTAAATGTGGGGTCCCAGAAAGGGTTTCTTCATAGAAGAGGAAAGGGAATAGAGGATCAGACTAATTCAAACTGAAGGCCAAGCGGAATAGCTCTGTCTTAGGGCAGCAAGTCCTGCAGGGCCTAGTCTCATGGGACAGAGCATTCCACCAGGTTGGAGCCGTCACTGAAAAAGCCCTGGCCCTGGTGGAGAATAGTCTATCTTCCTTAGGGCCTGGGACCTTTAAGCTATTATTATTCATGGACCTTAGGGTCCCTTGCGGGACATACCAGGAGAGGCAGTCCCATAAGTATGAGGGTCCTAGGCTGCATAGGGCTTTAAAGGTAAAGCCACAACTGCAAGGAACAATCTGAAGTGTTAGAGTGAGTGGTCAATTGTTCTTCTGTGGGTGGGACTTGGGTTCAGCGCTGTTTAAATTCAGCAGCTAATGCAAGTCTGTTGATTGGAGCTCTCAAGTGCAGTCAATCTCTTTTGCACGCCAGGCAACACAGAATTTAAATTCAGTGCCAAGCACAAGCCTGACTTGTGACAGGAATCTTTATCTGCAGATGCTGCTCAATTAAAAAAATATGTTCCTTTGAGAGTGTGGCTTGAATCCTGCAAAGGAAGAAAGGTGTGTGTGGGGGGGGGGGAATCAGGAATATACTCCCAATCTTTTCCCTTGAAGTTAAGTCACTTGACAACATGCTTTCAGCAGAAGTCTTAACTACAAAATAACAAAATATTTTGTCAAAAAATTAAAATAAATAGAGATTTTAAAAAAATTGGCTCAAGGGGCAAATAAATTCTTCTATAATGTTTCCATTGTGATGAATCTGGAGATACAATAATCTCTGCTAAAGTAATCTGTTGACACACACAGAAAAAAATGAGTTGTGAGGAGCCAGCAACCACAGTTATAAAACACTCTTTAAAAATATCTTAATAGTATATCTGTTGATTCAGTAGCACTGGAGACAGAGCCAATCTAAGATACTGAGTCAAATTTCAGCCTTGCTAATTATTCAAGGGGTGGGATTTTAAGCTGTGTCAAAATGTGAACCGCAGAAAACCTCACGAACTGCAAACTCAAAAATAAAAGTATTCATTTCAAAAATAAACCACTTTTAATTTTGTTTTATTATGTGTCCCTTTGCATCCCACTTTTTTCTTTTTAATATTCACACATAGGCTTAATTTAGTACTTTATTTAAAGTTACATCTATGAGGTATCATTTGAAGACATTCAGGGGAAGCGGATGTGTTTTTTTACACATTCAAAAACAAATTGACCGCTAGGACAGCATGTATATAAGGCAGCACAAAAGCACTATTCTCAAGGTAATATGAGTTCACCACTGGCAGGACATTTTCTACCATATAAACAAAATATCTCTTGTCTGTGGTTTCTTGGGATAGAAAGTCTATGGTTACATCCTGGAGCAGAAATATAGGCAACATCCTGCTTTAGGAAAAAGAGAATTGTCCTGATATGTTAAACATTTTCTTATACCTGATCCTCTGAACGACTGAACTGGCCCAGAAACAGAGATGGCAATGGCTGTAGCGTCCCAGGGGCCTTCTGAGAACCTAAGAAACTGAATCCAGACTGAAGACCTACATGAGTTTGTGTCTGTAAATGTCTTGTTTCTCTCTCCCCCCCCCATACAATTTGTTTCACGCAATTTATACGCTGGATTGTAAAAACAAAACTCAGTTTTAAAAACCAGAGTTTGTCATAGGGCCACACTTTTGCTCAACTCGCATTTTGATCGTGCTGTAAATTGATTAATTCCCCTGCGTCCAAGAGCTTTTCTCGTTCCGAAGCTGTGCCTTGCAAAAATTCGATCTCACCCACTGAACTAAAGCTTGCTTCAGCAAAATCTCTCTTTGGGCTGTCCACACATCCGTTAAGAGCCAATACAGTGAATAAGATTGGATTTTTAGAAGGCACAGCAGCAGAACAATAAGAAGAGCTCTGGGGGAATTAACTGGTACATGATATGATCAAAACAAGGGTCAGGTGAAAATTTGGATGAGCCCATAGTAAGTGGCTTCAGTGTAAACAGCTTATTGTGAAGTCCTAAAGATGCTGGGGATGATGGAAATCTGAAGGTGGTTTAACCTCTCATCGAAAGCCCTGCTGGGTTTTCAAAAGTTAAGTCAGGAGAGTGGTCTTGGACTCAGGGCCAGCCCAATACATCTGGGCACCTGAGGTGAACACCAAAATGGCACCCCGCTCCCTGCCAGGGCAGAAGGGCTCAGTGAAGATCTACATCTGGAACAAGGGGCTGGGGAGAAAGTTTGACATCAGGATCTGCAGCCGCTGGCAATCCTTTCTCCTGAGGCAGTCACCTCACCTAGCTGCATGGGTGGGCCAACCCTGCTCAGACTCCTACATCCTTTTATATCTCCCCCCTTTTCTTAAATAATGGATGGATTTAAATCTCTCCTGAGTTTCAGGGCCTGTTGCTGGCCCCTGCCTGCTCTCCACACACACACCCCCCCCCGGTGTCGGAGCATGAAGCTCCACCACTGGCTGGACTGCAGTAGCTTTGGATCCTTTGGGTCCAAGCTGTTTCCCATTCCCCCCATAGCATGTTCCACTTTGGGCCCTACCAGTGTTGTAGCTCTAGGATTGTTTGGTCCAGGTTGTTGAATGTTTCTGCGGCAGTAGGAAGTGGGGCTCCAACACCAGAGATTCTTTGGTCTCCCCCCTTTCTCAGCCAGGCCAGGGTATGGCACCCTTAATGTTTTATATATTTATTATTAAATTTATACTGTGCTTTGCATTCAAAACATAAGGTTGGCTTAGAATAATAAGGTTAGTGTTATTTCTGGTTTCTGTGGAACTGGAATAAACATTAACTTAGTAACAGGAGATCTCCAGTGATAACAAACTCCACTGAGAACCCATTAAAATCAACCTATTAATTTGCAGACTGCTGTTGCCGTACGGCAACCAAAGAGAGCCTTGGTGACCTCATGTCTGCACTTGCAGTCTGTAACTGATCATAGCCCTTCAAAGCACAATGCTTGAGCAGGAGGGACCAGGTGATAGGGAGGGGGAATTCAATTCCATTTTTTAAAGGTGAACTTACCTAATTTGCACTTCCTGAAACCATATGAGGACCAGAAGAACAGCAGTCCTTCAAAACTGACACTTCTCTCAATTTTGCAATGCAGCCTCCAGCCAAGTAATGTGTACCAAAAAAATGCATACACTGAGGTAAAGTTTGCATAGAAATACATATATTAGTGCAAACAGCATACCAAAACCACATTGTACTAAGGAAAATTGCTTTGCAACAAATGTGTACATTAGGGGAAATTGCATTAAAAAAACCAAGTTTTATTAGGAGAAATTCACAATCAAATGCTACCGAATTTTCACGAGGACTTTTAAAAAAATCACAAACTGCAGTGAAAATGTAGAGAACCAAACTTAAAATGGGGAAAATGAGAAACTGAAATATTTGCCTACCTGGTGCTGACAGTGTTTCCTAGTTTACTGGCACAAGCTATTCCTGCAACACCCCATCCTGTTTATTATTTTGTATCCCACCTTCCCTCCATGGTGTTTCACGTGTCTCATCCTCCCGATTTCATAGAATAACTCTGTGAGGTAGCTAGCTACTAGTGACTTGTTCAACTGACCCAGCGAACTTCAACTTTTAACAGGGATTTGTTCCCCCAAGTTTCCCCAAACTACGCCCAGCAGTTTATTCACCCAGGTTCTCTATTTTGCTTGAGATCTCAGTATACTGCCACTGGTTATATGATTAATAGCATCAGGCTCATTGTGTCCCATCCTAAGCATTTATTGCTGGTTTGGTGATTCTAGGATTGGACCTGTATTCAAATTCAGTCTAAAAGCTTATTCATACTCAAAAGCAAAGTGGCTGAAAAGAGAGGAACTGGGAGCTGAAAGTATTGTTTCAAATGCTCTAATTCTCCAGGAAGGCAAAGAAATCAGGTGAGAGACAGAGAACATTCTTAGGAAAAATTCCAATGGTTTCAGAGCATCAGAATAGCTGCAGATAAATTTGTTGTGTATCACAGGAATGTGGTAAAGTCTAATCTAGAAAATGGTTTTGTTTCATTTTTGTCCAGGTTCATTTTAACGAGGGAAGGCCAGTTTTGGAATATGTGGCTTTGCATAATGCATGGGGTTCTTGGCTGCTGTAAAACACTAAGAAGAAAGCTCTGCTTGAATATAGGAATCGTTAACTGAGGTGTAGAATTTCTGCTTGCGCAACACAGAAGGAACCGGAATGTGACTTGAAAACACACTAGTTTATTTTAAATGCTAATATAAAGCTCCTGCAAAGATTTGCCATGTTTGCTCAAGTAATTAAATGAAAGTGAACAGTCAGAAGACCAAGCAGGCAGCTGAAGTCTTTCTTTAGATTGTTGATGAATTATTCCCACCCCCCACCCCCGGTAATATAGACTTTTTAAAACTAGATCATAATATGGTTGAAATAATACCTGTTCTTATTTACTCCAAAGACCTATTTCTCTCTTCCTGTTGTTGTTGATATTGGCTTGTAAAGTATCAACCTTAGAAAAGAAAAATGTTTTATGGAAACACCACTGGATCCCTGAGAAAACATTTAAAACAAGTTCTGAGGTATTATTTGAATTCCACTGAGCTCACTCTGCTCTTTTAAAATCAATATGGGGTAAACATATCCAGCTGGCCACCTCATGTGGATATTGGCTATTAACTGTTCTCAAGTGTTTGCAGTCACATTATTTTTTTGCCAACTGAAGATTTAATGAGCTCACTTTCTGTCCCTGTACCCATGTTATTAATCAAAATATTGCACAGACCCACGGCCAACCTTTGAAAGAGTCAACTTCATCTCCCTCCTTTCTCTTATTATGGATTGCTACTGGCATGGGGAATTTGCATTTTCATCAATTTTTTTTATTCCCACATCCTCTAGTGATAGAATCTTCCAATGTGGTGTCGTTGGACAACCATGGCGCACACCCCTTGCTACCCAGCCAAACCTCCTGCCCTTCCCAATTTATATTTTTAAAATAAATTCAAAATGGTTCTGTTGGCTGTTTGGTTGGTGGGTTTCAGCTTTTTGGAGGTGAGAGTATTGCCTGGTATTTTGTGCCCATGTTTAATTTGCTGAGGGCAGATATCAGTGTTCTTCCTGTTTTCATAGAATCATAGAATCATAGAGTTGGAAGAGACCACAAGGGTCATCGAGTCCAACCCCCTGCCAAGCAGGAAACACCATCAGAGCACTCCTGACATATGGTTGTCAAGCCTCTGCTTAAAGACCTCAAAAGAAGGAGACTCCACCACACTCCTTGGCAGCAAATTCCACTGTCAAACAGCTCTTACTGTCAGGAAGTTCTTCCTAATGTTTAGGTGAATCTTCTTTCTTGTAGTTTGGATCCATTGCTCCGTGTCCGCTTCTCTGGAGCAGCAGAAAACAACCTTTCTCCCTCCTCTATGTGACATCCTTTTATATATTTGAACATGGCTATCATATCACCCCTTAACCTCCTCTTCTCCAGGCTAAACATGCCCAGCTCCTTAGCCGTTCCTCATAAGGCATCGTTTCCAGGCCTTTGACCATTTTGGTTGCCCTCCTCTGGACACGTTCCAGAGGAGTGTGGATTGGAGTACTGAGTATCACCACTTTTTCTTCTGTGAAATGGGTTCTTTTGTGGTGCCCACAACTGTTTAGTGTATTTTTCATCTTTGTTGGAAGCCGCCCAGAGTGGCTGGGGAAACCCAGCCAGATGGGCGGGGTACAAATAATAAATTATTATTATTATATTATTATTATTTTTTAGATTTCTGAATGTTACCTCAGAAGGGTCAGGGACACCCACTCTAGTGCAAACTAAGAGTTCTGTTAAAAATCAAATTCCCAGGTCAAGATCCCTTAAATTAACATGTGCAATATTTGCATGTTTTAATGTTTTTATTAATTTTTAAAATCTTCTCTTTTCCTCTAAGGAGTTCAAAGTAGCATGAATATTTTTTCTCTCCTGGCCCCTGAATGTTATCCTCACAACAACCCTATGAGGAAGGCTAGGCTGATAGATAATAATTAGCCCAAGATTACCCAGTGACGTTCAAGACTGGGTGGGAATTTGAACCTGGTTTTCCCTATGCTGATACCTAACCACTATGCAACACTGCCATATATGGGCTTCTCCTTTTGGAGCTTTCTCCGTTGAAATCAGTGCGGCTTGGGGGACCTGTCTGTGGAGCCTGAAGGTCTCATTTCCTGAACAAATTTCTAGACTGAGGCACAAGGACCTTATGTCTTTTTCTTTGGTTGTTTCTGGTGCCTATATTGTGCAGAGCAGCTGTATACCACACATTTATTTGGATTAATCCCTGCTTTACTCTTTAAGACTGCCAAGCAGTCTTCTTTCTCTTTTTTTGTCAAGTTCTTCTTTAATGAGTCTTAGGCATAGCTGCATCAACAAAACATTTCTTTTTCGATTGTTTTATATACATCTAAAGTTAAGTAACGAAAAATCTTAGTTCATATTGTGCTTGTTATGCAGCACTTGATATAAAAACCCAGTAAATTTTTATTGAAGTGTACCAAGTGGAGATAGAGTTTCTTCTGACATTTTTCCTCCCAAGAGCTACATCAGGAAAGAACAAACATGGCAGACCCAAAGTGACAGGTCAATGTGAAGGTTTGCCATTATGTTGGCCTCTGTGGCGCTCTGTGGTCTGGAAAGAAGCAGTGCTTAAATGTTTATAGTAGGTCGCTTAGATCTTGTTGCATCCAAATGTGGACGTACCTTATTACTCAAATTAGACACAATTTGCAAACACCACACCGTGCTGTGCCAGTTGCCACATATCTAGGGCCTTAGTGATGGAGTAAAAAGAATAAATCTGGTTTTCATCTCAACGAGAATGCACTATGATTCATACTCACGTGGTAAATATGCTGTTGTGCTTAAAGTTCAAGAATGAGACCCATATGGCGATGGGTGTAGCTTCCCATCCCATGCCAAATAAATCACTTAATTCCCCCAGTTCTCACATCTTTAAAGTAGGACATACGCATGTGAATGAAGACAATTAAAAAAATATATAAAAGTGGCTGGTTTCATGGTCTGCATTGAGTTGCACCAAATTGGCAAGGATTCCTTCTCAGCCAGCTTAAATTTTTTTATTTTGTTTTGGTTGCATTTCTGGCAGGAAGCTAGATTATTTTGTTGGTGACGAGAATCAAAGCAGCTGCCATTTTGTCTTTCTCAGAAAGCCCTGGCCTGAAGAGCTTGTTGAATTGTGCCATAAAATGATGGCTCCCTTCTTCGCCACTCAGTGGGGGTTGGAGCCATTGTATTGCCGTGATTCCACTCTGACTTGCAGGGCCGCTCTAGGGAACGACTGCTCAGAAGTAATACATTTATGCTGCTTACCGTCTATATGAAGCTGTTGGGATGGCACCCATCTCTAGCTCTCCATGTGAATTAAGAGAGGCTGTTCAGGTGCTGAACCAATGTCTTGGAGCAGTGATGGGTTGGGTGACATCTGATAAACTGAAGCTAAATCCTGACACAATGATGGTCTTGTGGGTCAACAGTGCTCAGGTCTTGGAATTGAGATGGGGCATCACTCCATCCGAGAGAACAGGTATGCAGCTTGGGGTACTCCTTGATCCTATGCTATCGAGGCAGTCTCAGCAATGAGGAGTGTTTACTTAGTAAACTGGCAAAATACAGTGACACTTGTATGATTTTACCCCAGATCCAATGGTTTATGGGTTGCTATCTAAATACAAAATAACATAAGAAATTGACTGTCTACAGTAACACAACATTTATCAGATGATCAAGGCAACCAGGGACTGGCTGTCACCATTCTAACTTGTGTATAGTCTTCCAATAAGCCATTCATTGACCACTGTGGATCTTGATATAGACTGTTCTGGTCTGTTCCAACAAGATAATCCTTGGGGAGGTGAGCAAAATGACTGTGGGTATTTGGGAAACAAGCAGAGTGCGGCAACAACACATGTTTTGGCTACTTGATATGTTTTTATATGTTTCCTGTGGCAATAATTTTTGTTTCTCTTTTACAGCCAAAGTGATGAAATCCGAAGATTCTTTGCTTCTAATCAGTTGGATCTCTGTAAAGATTTTAAGGTGAAAAGTTCCATCTAAAGTTTCCCTATCCGTCTGATGCTCCTGTTTCATTTGTTATGCATATGCAAACACTGCACTATTAGGTCATTGAAACGGTATGTGATTAAAATTAATTTTTTCTTAGTATACTGGCTGGGACCCCAGAGACTTTAAGCTATTTGAAAGGGCTCTAATTCTACTGGCTGAGCAGAACTGACCTTTTCTTTGAGGTCAAAGCTTCAGGGTTTTTATTTGGGGGGGAGGGCTGGGAAAGGTGCCTTCAGCGGGCCCACTGCTTTTTCACTGTCGTCCATTTGCTTGCCTTTCTCTATGGATCCAGTTCACACAGTGAGAGAGTGCAAGGTGAACAGAAGCTGTTCCTTCTTTTGCTCTGGTCACTGCCCACTTGTTTAGGAGAGACAGGTGAAGATGCAGTGAATATCAAGCAGCAATTGGCCAAGAACCTCCAATGGGGCCGCTGCTGGGATGTGGGTCTTAGCGGGTGTCGTACAATACATACCCTTGGCATGAGCTCTTGCCTTGGGCACCTGATTCCCCCTTTCCCTCAGTTCCCCTCCCAAATGGCTGTAGCTCTGTGAGGGGTAAACTAGAGTTCAGATGATTTTGGTGGGGATGCCATGACTGTTTAAGTGGTACACATGTGCTTGAAATGTATAATGGGAGTGTGTCCTTTCTTCATCTACACTCCAGAAGATTAAAAAAACCAGATACTCTGCTTAAGGGAGTTTTAAAATGGAAGGGAAACAAAGGGCCTTTAAGTTATTGCCCTTAGAGATAAAACTGAGGATGGAAAGCAGAGCAATAAAGGGATTTGAAAATAGATAAAACTAGAATGGGTAGGAAGGTGTCGATCAGGGATGGGGAACCTGTGGATCTCCAGCTATTTTGGGATTACAATTCTCACAATCCCTGATCATTTGCCAGGCTGGCTAGCTGGAGTTCAACAATATCTGGAGGGCCACAGACTTCCCAGCACCCTTGTGCAAATGATGAATTCATCATGATATAAAGGGAAGTCGTCTTCTGCCTGCAGAAAAGTGGCTTTGTGGATGTAGTTATTCTGCTGGATTAAATTCTTGCTAGCAAGATTTTAGCATTCCTCTTCAATATCAGACTAACTTTCTTTGGGTAGGTGGATAAAGTGTGTTATTCAATAAGCAAAGAAAACAGCTCCAGAGAATTCCTATCAAGCATCACAAATAATAAGGGCTAAAAGTGATGGGCAGGGAAGAGATAGTATGGTTTGCTTATGGATAGATATTTTGGCAAGTTTACAGGAAACATTCTTATGCCATTTGGAAGATTACAGGCTTAAAGGCTTAACAGATTTTATTAGAATGGGGACAATTCTAGAAACTACCTAGCACGCAATCTTCATTTCTTGAGGAGGCCCCCTACCCCTTTTGGCTATATATAGGAAACTGCTTCAGTGGTCCATCATTCCCAGTATTATCTCCTGTAAGGCTGTGGTGGCAGCTTACACCTGTCTCTACACAGCACAAAGTTTGCCTTGACTAGATGTAGACACAGGAAAGTGCAACATGGTGTTGTGTGGTGATGGCTGGTCATTGTCAGTGCTCTCGCCTCCCACACCAGCATATTAAAGGCCAATGAGCTCTCCAGAGTAGCAGCTGTCCAGGCTTTCAGGCAGGTTTCTCTCCCACCTAAAGAGGCTCAGGATTGAAGCTCAGACCTTCAAGCATGTGCTCTGACACTGAACTAAGGCCCTTCATCTAACACATATCCAAAGATAATGGCAGTAGTAAGAAAAGAACTAAAGTAGCAAATGACCATGTTGGGCAACAGGAAGTTTTATATCAGATCTTCCCATATATCTAATTTTCTGTGGATTAGGAAAATCCTAATTTGTGGGTTGCAGCTGTGGATGTGTGCTTTAAGATGGAAGGGAAATGAAGGGCCTTTGTATTAAGATATTGCTCTGCAAAATTGAGGGTAGGAAGCACAGTAACAAAGGGGTTAGAAACAAAGACGGAACTAGAATGGGTAGGAGGGTATTGATTAGGGACGGGGAGCCTGCGGGCTTCTAGATGTTGAGGATTAAAACTCCCACAATCCCTGACCATTTGCTAGGAGTTCAACAGAAACCAGATGCCTCAGGGTATATGTCACCTTCAAAACAAATAGGTCAGTGACAGAATCTGCAATGTCTGCTGAAGGTCCAAGGTCCAGTCCCTGGAATCTCCCAGGTATAGCTGGGAGAGTACATTGGCTAATTTCATAGAGAGCCACTGCCAGTCAGTATACTGAGTTAGATGGACCAATGGTTTAACTCAGTTTCCTATGTAATATCTCAGTTGTACTCAGGTACTTAGTACTGAGCACTCAGTAGCTTAAGTACGCTATCGTCTTTTTTTATTTAAAGCTCACAAGAGGTGACTCTTTTGCCCCAATTACATAATTCACAGCTCCTTAGAAAATATCCTAAAGTTTGTCCACCAGTTTCTGGGCTCTGTTGTTGTTCTAAACTCTCTGGATCATCTTTTGAAGGCTTCAGGGCTCGATGCCTCTACCAAGCTGATAAGATGGCCTGCTGTACTGTTAAATAATATCCTAGGCTGCTGTGTGCTCTTATAGCTTGCCAAGAAAAGCACTGTTGCTTACCAAAATATCCAGCGAGTCAACATAAACATTTCTCCGGCCAGCCTAATATGCTGCTACCTTCTTCTACTAAGAATACATTTAACTTTTATTTTTGTTTTAAAAAGCTATTAGCATCTTCCCACAAATCATTCTAATAAATACAGTTCAGACCACCAGTGAAAAGCAGTCCAAGAAAATGCCATCAAATTATTATGATTTCTAAAACACATTGAAATCCAAGGCAGGCTCTCCCTTCAGGCTTACAGACTAACAGACCTGAACAGAATCTGCTGGTGGAATCTAGAGTGAGGAGGTAAAAGCTGAGATGTTTGCATTGGAAATTTATTTTAAAGAGAGATGGCTCACTGCAAAATCCCCTGTTGTTCTCTGACCTTCTTCTCACATGCAGAACCTCTACAATCCACTCTCTTTATCCTCCCTCCTTGGAAGGGTTCCCAGGTCTCCTGCTTTGGCCCAGTGCATCTAGACCTGGGGCCCAATATTTGGGCTATCAAGGCTGTACAGTGGTACCTCAGGTTACATACGCTTCAGGTTACAGACTCTGCTAACCCAGAAATAGTGCTTCAAGTTAAGAACTTTGCTTCAGGATGAGAACAGAAATCGGGCTCCAGCGGCACAGCAGCAGCAGGAGGCTCCATTAGCTAAAGTGGTGCTTCAGGTTAAGAACAGTTTCAGGTTAAGTACGGACCTCTGGAACGAATTAAGTACTTAACATGAGGTACCACTGTAACTCAAATGTGAAGATTGTAGGGCCTGTCCTAGAAGACTGAGGGGTGGGGGAAGGTGGTAAATGGGTGGCACGCCATGCCGTTTCCCTCTCTCCCCTTTCCAGTTTGCCATGACCACATTGTTCCTCCTCAAGCCACGTGAACTGTTTGCCACTGTTTTGGAAAGAGAAGTGGAAGTGTCTTGACACACTGTCAGCAGTTGTAAAAGAGAGGAGGTACAGCAGCACACGTGAGCATTCTTCACACAAGCAAATAGCCAAACCAGTGCCGGATTTACGTATAAGCTAAACAAGCTATAGTTTAGGGCCCCACTCTCTTGGGGGCCCCCCAAAAAAATTAAAGGAAAAAAACACCTGGATGTACATTTCCAAAATATAAGATAAAAAACAAATAAAATAAAACTTACATACGGGAACAGTGTTTTGTGTTGTGTAGGCTCCTATGGTATAAGTAATGGACCCCGCCTGCTAGCCTGTTCCCTAAAATATCACTGGTTTGCTCATTTCTATATATAGGGTGCCTACATTCTGCATGTACAAATGGCTTTAGATACTTTTTAGGTCCATAAATTACCATATAGCATATATTCGACACAAAAAAACAGGGACAATTTGTTGTTGACAAAGGACAGCTGGACATATAAAGGGGCCCATTACCTTCAGTAGCTTAGGGCCTCATCAAACCTAAATCCGGCCCTGAGCCGAACTATGAAATTCACTTCCACAAAATGTGAAGGATCACACAAATTCATGGTGAACGAGGCTATCAATGGCTACTAGTTATGATGGCTATATTACAGGTGAAACTCAGAAAATTAGAATATCATGGAAAAGTTCATTTATTTCAGTAATTCAACTTAAAAGATGAAACTAATATATGAGATAGACTCACGACATGCAAAGCGAGATATGCCAAGCCTTTGTTTGTTATAATTGTGATATTATGAATGGTCTTTTCCTGACAGTCCTCTCCAGGCTGTGGTCATCCCTGCTGCTTGTGCACCTTTTTCTTCCACACTTTCCCCTTCTGCATAACTTTCCATTAATGTGCTTCGATACAGCACTTTGGGAACACCCAACTTCTTCTGCAATTACCGTTTGATGCTTTCCCTCCTTATGGAGGGTCTCAATGATGGCTTTCTGCACAACTGTCAGGTCAGCAGCCTTCCCCATGATTGTGCTTCCTACTGAACCCATTGCAGGTGTTATGGATTGAATAGCTACTGCACCTTTTCACAATATTCTAATTTTCTGAGATTGTTAATTTGGGGTTTTTATCAGCTGTACCCCATAATCGTCACAATTATAACAAATAAAGGCTTGACATATCTCGCTTTGTATGTCATGAGTCTATCTCATATATTAGTTTTACCTTTTAAGTTGAATTACTGAAATAAATGAACTTTTCCATGATATTCTAATTTTTTGAGTTTCACCTGTATTATTATTACTGCTGCTATAACAGTGTCTCCGGAAAGTTTTACACATCACTTGGGAAAACAGGTGAACTAATATCAGTGTACTGGCAGAAGCAAAGATCACCAGTGTTGAAGCAATGATTCTTCAACATCAACTTTGTTGGACTGGTCATGTTATGCAGATGCTTGATTATTGTCTTCCAAAGCAACTACTCTATTCTAAACTTAAAAGAGGTTTAGAGACTGTCTCAAGGCAAATATTAAAAAATGTAGTATAAACACTGACAACTGGGAAACACTGGGCTGTGAGCGCTCCAATTGGAGAACAGCCTTTACCAAAGGTGTTATGGGCTTTGAAGACACTCAGACTCAGGATGCAAGGGAGAAACGTGCTAAGAGGAAGGCAGGCTTGGCAAATCCACACTGTGATCAACTCCCACCCAGAAACCAATGTCTCCACTGTGGAAGGACATGTGGATCCAAAATTGGCCTCCACGGTCACTTATGGACTTATTGTTAAAACCATGTTTATGGAAGACAATCTTACTCAGCTACGAGTGATTGCCAAAGAAGAAGAAGAAGAGCTATAACCATAACTGGATCATTTAAAAAAAGAAACCCGCAAACTGAAGTGTAGATGTGAACTCATCTCAATAATGGAAAAATGAGAAACGGGGAGAAGCCAAAACCAAGAGAACTCCCCATTCCTAATTGCTATACAGTGATACCTCGGGTTAAGAACTTAACTTGTTCTGGAGGTCCATTCTTAACCTGAAACTGTTCTTAACCTGAAGCACCACTTTAGCTAATGGGGCCTCCTGCTGCTGCCGCACCGCCACCGCATGATTTCTGTTCTCATCCTGAAAAAGTTCTTAACCCGAGGTACTATTTCTGGGTTAGGGGAGTCTGTAACCTGAAGCGTATGTAACCTGAGGTAGCACTGTACACAATTATACATACAAATAATGAATCTTATAAACTTCCTAACTTTGTTGCTCAGTTCAATCTCATGGCATGGTCTTTAAATGTACTGTGGTGTTTTACATATTATGATCTTGCTACTTTTTATTGATTTTAGTTTAGTAATGATTTATTGCAATTGTTGAGAGTAAATTATTTTAAATTATTATTTTGAGAGTTAATTTTATTGCGCAATATATTCAAAGCGGATTATCAACGATTACCTTATTTCATATAAGTTGCTTCTTTTAAAGTAATATGTTTTATTGTGACTTCTTTGTATTGTGTCAGATTGTTAGAGGACGTGTGATCCTTGTTGCATATTTTGTTGCTTCTACAGCTTGCAAACAGCCTTGTGCATAGAAAGGCAGTATACAAATTAAAAGTGAAATGAAATGAATGCAGGGGCTGAGACCATAGATGCATTTGCATGCATTCACTCCAGCAGCATCCGATCGCAGAGATTTCATTTCTGAAGTCTTAGAGATAGAACTGAAGCCTGAAGCCTGGCAGCTGAAACAAACAATGGCAAGTCTGATGACTCAAGTCAGTGGAAGGTGAGAAGGCTTTCCCCCCACTGCTTCCTTGCTTCCTTTTCTTGTCAGGTTTTTTCCTTGCCCCCCTATTGGTTACAGACTGGCATTGTTTTCTTCAAGTTCTGGGGAAATCCAGCAGATCAAAAGCCTCCCCCAGTCTGCCCTTACATGCTCCGAAAACAACCCATTCTTGCCTTTATTGCCTCCAGAGAAGCTTGGCAACAGCACAGCTTCCCATTACCTATCATAAAGGTAAAGGCAAAGGGACCCCTGACCATTAGGTCCAGTCGTGACCGACTCTGGGGTTGTGGTGCTCATCTCGCTTTATTGGCTGAGGGAGCCGGCATACAGCTTCCGGGTCATGCGGCCAGCATGACAAAGCCACTTCTGGCGAACCAGAGCAGCGCACGGAAATGCTGTTTCTCCCTTCCCGCCAGAGCAGTACCTATTTATCTACTTACACTTTGATGTGCTTTCGAACTGCTAGGTTGGCAGGAGCAGGGACCGAGCAACGGGAGCTCACTCTGTTGTGGGGATTCAAACCACCGATCTTCTGATCGGCAAGCCCTAGGCTCTGTGGTTTAACCCACAGCGCCACCTGTGTCCCTATCATGGCAACTGGCAAAAAGGCCATTATTAAACTTAAGCTCTCAAATACATAGATATGAACCTAGGATGTACAGTTCAGAAGTTGTTATATTCTGTTTGAATAAAAGTAATTTGTTGTACTTTTTTTAAAAAAGAAAGGCTTTCTTTTTTTAAAAAAAAGATGTCACCAATGTATTGACTTAGATATGGAAAACGTTAGGTGTACATTGTGATTAGAAGGCTGTAAGCCACATCAGTGTATTCAGAGCAGGAAAATACAAAGGCGAGTGCTATAAATTCATACAAATAATTAGGCTTGGCAGATCTTTTGTTTTACTTCTCTAGGTAAGACAAATTGATCCAATTGAATATTATGCCTCTCTTAAGAATGCAAAACTCTTGAGAGAGTAAATTGCTTTTATAATTGTCTCTTGTTATTTTCTTAATGATTCTGGAGATTGTCAATCCAGTTGCACCAAAACGAAGCATTTATCTGGGATATTTGAAATGCATGATTTATGCCCATGTACATTTCTCCTGGAAATTTAAAGCAAATTAGAATAGACAACGCATAAATTTTCGGAATAAAGAAACAAAGGAAATATTCTAGTTGTGTGGTCATTTTTGGCTCATCAGGGTGGCACTGTAGAATTGTTTAGTTACAGCCTTCAGATGGAAGCATGGATTTTAATTCTGTTGGTTATGGCAAGGCTTGTGCTTTTGAACACATTTTTTTTTAATATAAAAAAATAACGGTGGTGGGGAAAAAAGAGACTTTCTTTTAAAAAACACCCCATGCTGCAATAAATCAGCTTGATGGGTATATACCTCCTAAAATGATTTATGTCAAAGGAACATAAGCAGAACAAGCCTAATACCTATTTAAACACAGAACTAAAATGAAAGCACTGTTTTGGCCCGAATATAAGCTGCACCCGAATATAAGCCACAGCTTTAAAATTCAAGGGGGAAAAAGAAAAAAAAGACAATATCTGAATATAAGCCGCTCCCTTAAAATTCCGCAGGCACTCACCCCCGTTCTGTTTCACCATATGTCTGTTTCAGCAGCAATATCATAAAAGCCAATTTTTGTAAGGTCGCAAATGTAAGCCGCACTTTAACTTTTCACAGTCAGAATTTGGGGGAAATGTGAGGCTTATATTCAGACCAATATGGTAATTAACGTCTATTCATAGGGAGAAATGCTAGTAGGACTTCTGCAGCACGATATATTTTATTTTATAAGAATATGCAAGCATCATGGTGGTATACAATAACACCATTAAAAAGTCATAAAATTCAAAAATAATACAAAAAAAAATATTCCCCACTGAGGAATGGGTAGATTTGGGCTCCATATCGGGCCAGGACTGCTTATGAAATCCATTTTAAGCACAAAAACAAAAGATTACTAAAGAAGCCACAGTGTGTTGGCAAATAACTTGGGTGTTTTATTTTTAGTGCCAATGCAAAAACATACTACCAGCTCTGTCCATACATCCTAGGAGGAATCCAAACAGAAATGCAGCTGGAGAAAACCATGGAAGAGAGAGCTTCATAAAACAGCACAGTCCCACCCCCCAGACCATTGTTCCATAGTTGTGTTCCTGGGTGCTTTCTGCAACTGGTCCTGGTGCTTGCTGCCAAAGAGAGGGAGTCCAGTCTCCCCAAATGTTCCCATGGCAAATGTTAGGTAACTTTTAACGACAAAGAGTCCTATTGCTTCAGTGCTGGCATGATTCAATAGATCCCAGAAAGCTTGAGGTCAGTGATAGTTCATAGCATCATAATTCGCCTTCATGAGCGCCAGGCCTACAGGAAGCCCATTCAGGCACCTGATTGTTGCAAAAATATTTTTGTAAACCAAAGGCTTCTCTATTCATTGTCCCAGAAATGTTGTTTTGGAGTTCAAAAGGAATGTATCCGATCGCAAGGCCCCAGAGCCAGGTATTAGGGGAGACGCGTAGATTAAACTATGTGTTTCAGATGCAAAACTTGAACCTTTTAGAAAGATGCTGCCATGTGTCTGTATTTTTTAAAAAATGATAATCTAAGTGCTCAGGGTAGCCAATGTTCCGGAAAAGCTCTCAGCAGGAACTGTAATATGGAACTCACTGCTGCTTCGTTGCTCAGCGTCACCTCAAGACATCTGCTAAAAATAAAGCTATAATGGGTACATTGTTCTTGGACTTTTGTTGTTGTTAAATAGCCTGTTACCACACTATGGACAAATAAGGTTCTTCTTGGCCATCAGTCCATTTTAGCTGTTACTTCTTTTTACCCCACTGAAACGCTGATTACCAAGCTTCCCAGCAACTTTTCACTCAAGAAGCCCAAGGAGCCCATGCTATTTTTGATATCTCTAGGAGCTATTCAACCCACCTACCCCTTAACTCCCGCCCCCATTGGTTGCCACCAGCTATTTCTTCCTCTGTCTCCTTTCTTAATAAATTAAGGACAAAAACTGTTGCTGGGAAACTTAATTGCCAGGATATTTATTCCTTCAGCCCAAGGTCAGAGTCAGAGTCAGACTGTCTTTTATACCTTGGAATTGTTTTAGCGACTACAACAATAAGTTTATTAGAAACAAGAGAACAAATGTAGGTCCTTCTGAAGCCAAAGGATGGTGTCTCTGGACACTCAATTAATTTCTACATCTGGCATTTTATCCTCAGGAACTTTGGACACCAAATACTTCTGTCAGTTTGGACAGACTGCTGGCTCATGCCTTTGATCCAGCACCAACATAGGCATTTGCATGGCTGACTCCTTGTCTCTTTTGAGGCAACGAAACAAAGTTACTATGTCCTTACGGAATTTAGAACTCATGCCAATATAGATGAATGGGTTGTAAAAACTGGCAGATTTGGCAAAAAGGCTGGCTAGGCTACTGGTGAGTGCAGGCACCTGAAACCCACATGCTGACCACATGGAGATGACCACATAAGGAGACTAGGCCAAGAGAAAGGCTGAACAAATTACAAATGACACCTAGAGGAATAGAAAAGAGGTTGAGGGCACCAAATCTGTAAATACCACATTTCATTTCACATAATACGGCGATTCTAGAATTACTGCAGTTTTTGGAAGAACATTTTAGTTTTATAACTACGGAAATATCCACTCTAAAGAAAGGAAAGCTTTTCAAAAACCTCCATGCATTAACTAACTAAATGAAAGGCAGATTTGTTCTCCCTCCCTCTGTTCAAAAAAATCTTATGAAAAATAAGAAAAAATGGTGTATGTGGCAGCAAAGTTGGCATCTGGGTTTATTGCAGGCTCTGGTACCAGTGTCCATGTTAAGTCTGGTTGCTGTATTATTGTGGGTGAGGATTTGTTTAAGATTGGGTGGCTGTCTGTAGGCAATGAAAGGTCTTCCTCCCACAGCTTGATGCCAACTTTGCTGCTACATACACCCAGACAACACCATCACTGGACCCAACAACATCAAACATACCATCTCAGGTCTATTCAATTGGTCATCTTCTAACATTGTGTATGCCAGCAGTTGTCAACAGGTTTATCATACCCATTGAGTCAATCACCCATCCCCTACTACCCTCCTGAGAAAAACCCCACCCTCCCACTATATATAAGGGTCTGGTGACTTCTGTTTCAGTGTATCTGAAGAAGTGTGCATGCACACGAAAGCTTATACCAAGAACTAACTTAGTTGGTCTCTAAAGTGCTACCGGACAATTTTATTTTCCCTCCCGTCTGTGTCAGACCAACACGGCTACCTACCTGTATCAAGAAAAAATTGTGTTTTTAAATTTATTTCATTGCATACATATGTTGTACTGATCCTTTATCCACTATTTAAGGGATAGAGGTCAACAAAGTGAAGGATGGTTAGGTGAGGTTTTTCTTCTCTTCCACCCACACACCACCAGATGGGGAAAGTGCTCCTTACTTGATCTTTGTTAACTAAGTGTGGCAATTAGAGTTATTTATTTGCAACACATGTATCAAACCCTTCATCAAGGACTTCAGAGTGATATGGCTGGGATTTCCAGAAAGCCTTCCCTCTAGGTACTTGCAAGACCAGCTTAATGTCATGGACAGAATTAAATCAGGAGGTTTCAGATAAAATTAGGGTTGCCATATTTCAAATAGTAAAATTCCTGACACCCACAAAGTTGTTGAGCATTTTTTGGGATCAAACCCAAATTGTTGAACTTTTGGGGGGAAACCTACCCCCCATAGTGATTTAAAGCTTTTTGAGTGGTTTTCCATGGCATTTTCCCTAACATTTTGCCAATTCAGCAAAATATCCCCCAAAGCCATTTTTACACCTGAAATCCAGGACATGTCAGGAGTTTTCCTGACGTATGGCAAGCCTAGATAAAATATTGTACTTGAATAAGAATACATTTTCTGCTTATGTGCTTGGGCAAGGCAGTATCTTTTCACCTCAGACCACTCTCCGTAAAATAGGGATACAAATAAAGCATATCTCGTAAAATAGGGCTACAAAGAAATTCCTAGATGCCATGAAAATGGAAATGGACCTTGAGTATAAATATTTAGGGAGGAATAAAATGCCTGAATTATTTTAATTTTTAGGCTCTCAGCCTTCAAGGAAAATGTGGTTTATTATACTTTGCACCGTTTGTCTTCTTTGAAAATAGGCATGGGGTTTCAGATAGTTCTCAAACTTTGAGCAAAGAATGTGTGTCCTAAGTCTTGTGACCGTATCTCAATATTTGTTGAGTTGTATCCTACTAAATCATACAGGTCCAGACCCATTGAAATCAATGGGCTTAAACCAGTCATGCCAGTTGGGTCTTCTCGTAATATGATGTGCCTAGAGCCAACCCAACAGAATTATCTGACAAAAATTTAAAGCATAATGCCAAATGGCTTTTTGTCTCCGTTTTGTTTAGCCAAACAGTGACTGATCTCATAGGTCTGCTGAGGAGCAGTTTGGGAGCAAGAACTGTGCTTGATTTTTTGCATTAAAGGACACAGTTCTGATCAACAGCAGTGCCATGAGAATCCTTTGTGCTCTATTTCTATGCTTTTTGTTAAGCTGGGACCAGCTAAGCTGTGGAACCATCAATTTTAGCAAACTGCTAATAACGATATTGGTCTATTGCTACATTCTCACTTTACTTTCTCAGGTGGACAGGGGATGGAATCCCATTTCACAACCATGGATTTCAATACTGATGATATCCAGCTGTTTCTCTTCTGCAGACCACTTCCTCTCAGTCCTAGAATCATAGAATCATAGAGTTGGAAGAGACCACAAGGGCCATCAAGTCCAACCCCCTGCCAAGCAACCCCCTGTCCTGTCCGGTATCTTTGCCAGTCTGCCTGATATATTCACTGGGGATGTCTCATTGCTATCTCAAATTCAACAGTCCAAGGCTTGACTAATTTTTGTCCCAGGATGGTCTACTCCAGACACACAATCTAGGCTTTATCTTTGACCCTTCTGCTCAACACATCAAATCCTTTCCCTAGTTGCGGCCCCTCTCCCTTCTCCTTGTACAACACTTAAAGAACTCCAACCTTTCTTCTGCACTCTTGGCTAAAACGCTGGTTTATGCTCTGGCCATACCTGTTGCAATCTTCTTCCCTGGCCATCCCCTATGAACTCTTTTCCTTCTATCCAAAGCACCACTGCCAAAATTATTCATCACTCTGATTGCTTAGGATCATGTGATGCTCTTCACTAGGTACAACCAGAGGTGGCTGCGGTGCAAGGATTGAGGGGGAAATGTTGGGCTGATGCGAAGCATATGGATCTTCTAAAGTGGTGGGCAACAAGACAAAATCATGTCCTCCTGTCTCTGATGCCATTTCAGCCAGCTCAGATGTAGTCCAGTCCTACTAGGTATAGAATGTTTATGTTTGTGTGTGTGTGTGTGTGTGTGTGTGTGTGTGTGTGAGAGAGAGAGAGAGAGAGAGAGAGAGAGAGAGAGAGAGAGAGAGAATTCAGTAGTTGGCTTTGCAGCATACAAACTGGTATTCTACAAATCTGTTTTTTTTTTAATATTTTTTATTAACAGGCCAATCACATCACATTATCCAAATCACATTAGTTCCAAATTATACAGCCGAATTTTAAATTTTTGTTGGGGGTACCCATACATCAAGCTCCGGACGAGTCCAAACATCACTTATATTGCTGCATTAATTAAACAGTTCTATCCAGTTCAATCCAGATAGTCCTTTATTACTTTCTTCATCTTCTTGTTGTTATTGTATATTCCTTTCTTTGCGATCTCTGATAATTTTCACAAGCAGATTGGAAACAGACATGCTCTGTGCGGGTTTTGTACTCTCCAAAGATCATATTGCTCAGGGACAGCCGCTGTTCCTCACTTCCATTAAAAAAATAAATAAATCTTTGGTCTGTCCTTTACTTTTCTCAGACTTGCCCAGTATATCAGGAGGCTCTGTCAGGTCAAAATTACATTCCAGCAATCCTTCTCATTCCAATGATCCTGATTCTCCTCCTCCTGTCCTTCTTTCTCCGGCAAGCCTGTCTTGGCGAGACGCCATTTTTTGACTGCGTCATAGAATTTTCCTCCGTTCTCATTGTTTACCAATCCTTTCTTTAGCTATAATCCATCCCACACAGTTTTTAACTTCCTGCTTGTGATTAGTAAAACGCAACGATCTTGTTTATTTCTGGGGTGAAGGGTTATTAATATCACATAGTACAAAGAAAAAATGTTTTTTCCTCCAGCCCCCCTTCATTCCAAACATACAATCTCTTAATGGTGATTCATCAGAAGATTTACTTATCCGTCCATCACTCCTGGTCACAGAGATCCATTAATCAGCAGTCTTATCTCTCGAGCGTTACTTGATGTATGTGCTTCAGCTTCACTCCAATCGTATGTTTCCAGTTATAATTCCGAGCTGAAGCTAACCAGCACGCGTTGATTGGAATCGGCGTCAGGAAGAGCTGACCGCATCGAGGGCTCGTGCCAAGTGACCGGCACCCCCAGACCTCGGATCTGGGGGTGCATTGTGGACATCGCTGGCAAGGCAGCCCCCCCATCTCCTTGGGGGGGGGGGTAGGAAGACTGCATACTTCCCATAGCAGCCTCTTAATTACCTCGTATGGGTCAGAGAGATGTTATTGTCGGCCATCTTCCAATGCGCCACCTGGTGGCCCCCCCGATATTCTACAAATCTGAATGGGATTCAACCTAAGTAGATGAGCAGAATGCAAGCGATGCATACAGGTAAATGAAAAAATAGAATAATTTCATCTAGTTCAATCACGTCAGACAAAATGGATGTGAACAATATGCCACTTTTAGGACATGAAAAAAACATCTATCTTAAGTTGATTATTCAGAACTGTACCCCCAAAAGGTCATCCTTTTATTTTTGAATGAAACACTCCACAGATAAAATCCTTAGTGTAAAATATGCTTAGGTGAATGTTCGCCTTGCATCTCAGCTGTTTGTACAAAGCCTACTAATTCTGTTCAAAGTCAGCCTAAATATTTCCCAAAACACTTGATGAAATCTGCACAGCAGCTGGAAATGCGATGAATATATTATTCCATGCTTCTGAAATATCTGTAATGATAATTCTATTTCTAAGCCTAAAAAAACAAAAACAGAGTGTGAAGTTTTCATAAACTGGATAAAATGAATTGAATCCAACTCTTTTTTGAGACGAAGGCTTCCTTGAACTCCCTGTAATTTTGTTTGTGGCACTTGATCATGGCTGATGGGAGCTGCAGTTCGATAGCATCTAGAAGGCCACAGCTAAACCGTGCCTGTTTTGATAAAAAAAGACCAACTTTTATGTACTCCTATCTTTGGGGGAAGCTCTGTATTAGTTTTGGACATTCCATTCAGACTGTTTTGGGGGTCCTTTTCATAAAATGGCTGCAGTCTGGAAGCCACTTGGAAATGGTCTCACAAGGCAGTTTCCTCATGGAGTAGGCCAATAATCCACACCTGGGTAAGGTCACTTCCTATGCGCCTCTAGCAAACAACATTGCAAAGGAGACTTCCCTGTGCTAGAGGTTCTTAATTTAGACAAAGGTCATGGGAATTTCAATAGCAAGGTGTGTATGTTACGTCCTTATAACTCACCAGAGAGTCCTTCTCTACACAGAATCAAATTCCCTCCCATTATTGTTTCTGATCCCATAAATCACTTCAGGGCAATTTGTTTGAAAGGCATATTAGGCACACCTCAGGGACCTTAGCACAGAAAGTTTCCTTCGTAACCCTAAACTTCCCCTCAAACTTATTCTGAGACATAATTCCCATTTCCGTCCTTATTCTCCCCTAGCCCCATACATAGGGAAAAATGAAACTGAGTAACAAATCAGAGCATTTAGATCTTGATTTCTGTATTTTTTTAAAAAAACACACACCATTGAATAAATAACCTGGAAAACCATGGCCCAGATTTTCTAGGACCCCCTTTCTTTTAAGCAAAGTCCAATATGCCTTGTATGACCACTCAGGAAAACATAACAGGAACAAACTGTCTACTTACCTAAGACTTCAAAATGAGACCTGTTACTCTGCAACAGGCTGGAGCTGTCCATCAGCACTACCTACTGTCCGTAGCAGCACACCTACAAGTCAGTGAATGAAGCACCCGCAACAGAATAAAGACAATACCTATTGCAACCATGCTGTAAGTGCCTATCTGAGGGGATGGATGATGCAATGGCACACTCTGTCAGTTGCTCTACATGACTTAGAGTAATTTGTAGCACCATAAATGCTGGAGGCATTCGAAGTTTCGAGGTCTTGACGTTCACAACTGTCGACCTAGATCTGTCTCGCAGGGCAAGCAGAACAAGGTGATTAGGCGAAAGTGAAGCAGCCATTCCAAAAGATCTTGCACTTGCCCCCAGCCTCAGTTTGTATTTAGACTAACATAATCGAAGTCTGGAAGGGGCAAAGATAATCTAATGCCTTGAGCGACCTTCCTCACCAGCCAGCATTTTGCTTCTTCCTCACCAGCCAGTGTGGTGTAGTGGTTAAGAGCGGTAGATTCGTAATCTGATGAACCGGGTTCGCGTCTCCGCTCCTCCACATGCAGCTGCTGGGTGACCTTGGGCTAGTCACACTTCTCTGAAGTCTCTCAGCCTCACTCACCTCACAGAGTGTTTGTTGTGGGGGAGGAAGGGAAAGGAGAATGTTAGCCGCTTTGAGCCTCCTTAAAGGGAGTGAAAGGCGGGATATCAAATCCAAACTCTTCTTCTTCCTCCTCCTCAATATACCGAATCTTCCAAATTTTACCATGCAGCAGCCAGAGAACATTAGTGAAGAATATTCCCAGTGCTTGAGGTAGGCCTGCTCAAATGCTAAAACTGCTTTAGATAGCTCAGTGCTTTGTGCGATTTCATACATGGGAAATCCCTTGGCAAAAGAATACAAATAGATTGACAAGCCGGAGAATCAACTTGATTGGGGTGAGGATTGCTTTTCCAGCCCAAGAGCTGCAATTCCCTTATGGGCAGCCTTCAGGGGCCTGCATGCCAGCGTTGGGCAAAAGTTTCCAGAGGCAAAAGTGGGGGGCAAAATGGACGATTCTTTTTGCAATGAGCTACATTCTAGCCATAGTCAGAGGTTTCTACCCTTCCACTCCTCACCCTCTTTCTAGAGAAGCAAAAGGCATTGTGATACGATGGTTCGAGGATCCATTCTAGCCATGCAAAATAAATCCAGGATTTATTTGCAGAGCGCCGCTGGTGAGAGGCATGGCATTGGAAAGTTCCAAAGGCTGGGTAGAGAGCCCCGGAAGACTACATTTGACCCTAGGGCCTAAGGTTCACCATCCCTGGACTACATGCTTATCTTGAAGCAAGACTGTCTCAAAGTTTTGGCACTAGTCCATCTAACCTACTTTTGATAACTTGGAACCAGGTTACGTTCAAGCTTGTTTTGTATAGCCCTGCCTGGTTAATTTGATCCTTGGGAGAGACACTATTGGGCTCTATACTTCTGAGGTTTATTTTATGCCCACTAAGACCAGAAGTAGAGACATCACCTTGCCAACAAAGGTCCGTATAGTAAAAGCTATGGTTTTCCCAGTAGTGATGTATGGAAGTGAGAGCTGGACCATAAAGAAGGCTGATCGCCGAAGAATGGATGCTTTTGAATTATGGTGCTGGAGGAGACTCTTGAGAGTCCATGGACTGCAAGAAGATCAAACCTATCCATTCTTAAGGAAATCAGCCCTGAGTGCTCAGTGGAAGGACAGATCGTGAAGCTGAGGCTCCAGTACTTTGGTCACCTCATGAGAAGAGAAGACTCCCTGGAAAAGACCCTGATGTTGGGAAAGATTGCGGGGACAAGGAGAAGGGGACGACAGAGGACAAGATGGTTGGATAGTGTTCTCGAAGCTACCAGCATGAGACTGACCAAACTGCGGGAGGCAGTGGAGGACAGAAGTGCCTGGCGTGCTCTGGTCCATGGGGTCACGAAGAGTCGGACACGACTAAACGACTAAACAACAACAAGACCAGAACCTGTAGTGTGGCAGTATCTGCCTTTTGGTGGGCACTTCCAATTAACATGAGGCAGGTAATTACTGTATTGGCATTTATTTACTGGCATAAAACTCACCTGTTCACCCAGGCTTTCCCTGAAGGATTCACAGAATCATAGAACTGTGGAGATGGAAGGGATCCTTAGGGTCACCTAGTCCAACACCTTGCAATGCAGAAATCTCAACAGAGTCCCCTATCCAATGTGAAACCATACTGGACTCTGCTTAACTTTGCAAATGTGCTGTTTTTTTAAAAAAATATTATTGCTGTCTCACTAGGCAGTTTCAGCTATGTTGTCTTAATTTAATTGACTGATTTGTGATGTATTTTTCATTTCTTTTATGAATGTAACCTTGTTAGTGATTTTATGCTGGCTCTGATAGCTTTCTTGATGCTGGTACAGAAAATCTTGCAAATAAATAACTCCCATGTGCAGCTTCATTTTCAAAATGCTAATTGTGATACCTAATTTTCCCAGGGTGATGAATGGCCTATGAAATCTGGATGTACCTTTGTTTGAAATCTGGATTATCACTGCCTGTGATGGTAGGAGCATTTGGAGGGAGGGGGAGGGGGCAGTAAAGGATTTGAAGAAAATGGCACAGGGATATACACACTATAAGGGTTATTTTATAGCCTTGGTAAAATGCTTGATATGTATTTGAATTTACTTTAGATAATGTCAATCCCTAGAGCAAAGTAACTCATCATTATCAGTGAGACACACAGCTCACTCCCTTCCTTCCTTCCTTCCCAATTTTAGAAAGAGTGTCTGAATGGATTTTCATTCACGTTTATATTGGAGTAAGAGATCCTAGAATAATAGAGTTGGAAGAGACCACAAGGGCCACTGAGTCCAACCCCCTGCCAAGCAGGAAACACCATCAGAGCACTCCTGACATATGGTTGTCAAGCCTCTGCTTAAAGACCTCCAAAGTAGGAGACTCCACCACACTCCTTGGCAGCAAATTCCACTGTCGAACAGCTCTTACTGTCAGGAAGTTCTTCCTAATGTTTAGGTGGAATCTTCTTTCTTGTAGTTTGGATCCATTGCTCCGTGTCCGCTTCTCTGGAGCAGCAGAAAACAACCTTTCTCCCTCCTCTATATGACATCCTTTTATATATTTGAACATGGCTATCATATCACCCCTTAACCTCCTCTTCTCCAGGCTAAACATGCCCAGCTCCCTTAGCCGTTCCTCATAAGGCATCATTTCCAGGCCTTTGACCATTTTGGTTGCCCTCCTCTGGACATGTTCCAGTTTGTCAGTGTACTTCTTGAACTGTGGTGCCCAGAACTGGACACAGTACTCCAGGTGAGGTCTGACCAGAGCAGAATACAGTGGCACTATTACTTCCCTTGATCTAGATGCTATACTCCTATTGATGCAGCCCAGAATTGCATTGGCTTTTTTAGCTGCCGCGTCACACTGTTGCCTCATGTCAAGTTTGTGGTCAACCAAGACTCCTAGATCCTTTTCACATGTACTGCTCTCAAGCCAGGTGTCACCCATCTTGTATTTGTGCCTCTCATTTTTTTTGCCCAAGTGCAATACATTTCTCCCTGTTAAAGTTCATCTTGTTTGTTTTGGCCCAGTTCTCTAATCTGTCAAGGTCGTTTTGAAGTGTGATCCTGTCCTCTGGGGTGTTAGGCACCCCTCCCAGTTTGGTGTCATCTGCAAATTTGATCAGGATGCCCTTGAGTCCATCATCCAAGTCGTTGATAAAGATGTTGAATAAGACCGGGCCCAAGACAGAACCCTGTGGCACCCCACTAGTCACTCTTCTCCAGGATGAAGAGGAACCATTGATGAGCACCCTTTGGGTTCGGTCAGTCAGCCAGTTACAAATCCACTGAGTGGTAGCATAGTCAAGACCGCATTTTACCAGCTTCTTTACAAGAATATCATGGGGCACCTTGTCAAATGCCTTGCTGAAATCAAGGTAGGCTACATCCACTGTGTTCCCTTCATCTACAGGTTGATGCAGGTTGGGGTGTTCTGGTCTGGAAATCAGTTTGGTAATTTGGGATTAGAATTCTACTGAATCTGGGGCTTGGATTAAAATCCCAGTTTATTTCCCACCCATCAGCAAAATGGCAGGTGGAGACGCAAAGAGTAATTATTTCTTGTCCCAAGAGTTTTTAGTGGTAGGTTGCTATTTGCGCCCCCCCCCCTCCCAGCTTGCCATTTTCAAGGCTGCAGAGTCCTTAAATCTGTGTTGAAACCCAAGTACTTGGATAAATTCCACCTACACCTGTAACCAATAAAGTTGTGGTCATTTTTAATCCAGATTGTTGTCTGTCTGAGTTGTTATTAACCATATATTACATGTAAACACTGACGGGGGGGCAACACTGAGACTAAAGGTGACATGGGCTTTGAAGATACCCAAACTCAGGACACAAGGGAGAAACGTGCTAAGAGGAAGGCACGCTTGGCAAATCCACACTGTGATCAACTCTCTCCCCCCCGGAAACCAATGTCCCCACTGTGGAAGGACGTGTGGATCCAGAATTGGCCTCCACAGTCACTTGCGGACTCATTGTTAAAACCGTGTTTATGGAAGACAATCTTACTCGGCTACGAGTGGTCGCCAAAGAGGAGGAGGAGGAGGAGGAGGAGGAGGAGGAAGAAGAAGAAGAAGAAGAAGAAGAAGAAGAAGAAGAAGGGTCTGTAACTAACACTCCAATGGCATAATGGACTTCTGTGCTTTCAAATGAACTTCCTCTACTGTTCCCTCCAGCCCCTGCACACCTTCAAAATCAGCTTCAGAGTGCTGGAGGCCTGTTTGGAGCAGATTTTGGGGGCTATAGAAGAAATGGCACTCCCATTGCACCTGTGGAACTATGTGTGTGGGGCATCGGCAATAATTCACAGGTTATAGAATATACGACTGGTAAATGTTCACATAGTACAGCGATGATCACAGATCTCTCAAGACTCATTAGGCTGGTACAAAAGTCTCACCCCGCTCTGCCCCCAGGCAAAATGAAGTGTTTCCATATCAAAGGCTTTCGAAGGTAAGAAGAACTGAAAAGCCACCTTGTACAAGAAAGATGAAAGATGAATGAATGATTAATAATCTATGCACACACAATTGAATGCCTTCACAGCTAGATAAAATTACACAGCTGAGCTAAAATAGAACGTGTTCCTTAGGAGGGATCTGAGCTTAATTTATTCCAACAAATTAAATGAAAAATATTAGTACAAATTACATTCCAGATGCAATAGCCTACCAATAAATTATCACTTGAATCTAACAACATATAAACAAACTGAAGAAATATCACAGCAGGCAGAATCCAAGTGTTGTGGTTTATTTGATATCATTCTGCATGTAGTATGTCTTATATATATAGAAGTACAGAATATCCTTTAATAAAAATTATCAGTTTAAGGGATCATTTGAGGTTTAAATACTATGCACAGGTTAAGGTGTTACATGTTGCCATGATCTTTTCTTCACATTTTGTCAAAAGGCCAGATAATCTTTTCCTATTTCTGTCCAAGTTGGGAAAGCTAAATATAAAAAGATAAGAAAAACGTTAGATTACCCATTATACTCCAGTTTATAAGGAGAAAACTGACTTCATCCAAATACTGTGTACTAATGTATTACTAAATAGAAACAAAGTAGGCAATATTTTCAGACTCAAAATAATTTATTTTCTCAATAATGTTTCATAGAATAGAGCAGGGTTGAGGAATCTGTGGCTCTGCAGATGTTGCTGGACTCTCATCCTTAGACAGGATGTCCAATAGTCAGGGATGACAGGAGTTATATAGCAATATTTGGAGGACCATAGATTCCCCACTCCTGAAACAAAGCAATATTTTTAGTTAAGGAATGATTCTTCCCTGTGGGTACACAGCCCTTCTCTCTTGAGCATGACAAGAGACAGCACAACTGTCTGACTGGGAGACCTGGATGTGTGTCATCTCCACATCATACTCCATCTCTCCACTTAGACAAGTTGCCTGGGTCAGATCTTCCATTTCCAAGATTTCCATGGGATGAAGGCAAACCAATTTATTTTAAGTCCTACAGGGATTCATCTGCATGTAGGGTACTGTGTGCCCACAAAAGGCTCATGGGGGGAAACCCCAAAATAAACACCTAGTACAGTATAGGTGTGAATCATGCTTTCATGTCTTTGCAGAAGAACTCCATTATGGGTACTTGTTATGTAATAATAATAATAATCAATTAAATTTATATACCACCCTTCTTCCAAAGATCACAGTGTGGTTTAAAACATAAAAACTTAATACTCAGATATTACTTTGCTCTAATACTACTAGAAAAAGATTTAATATGCACAAAACATCTGGGAGGGGAAGTATGACCAGCAACGCTAACTAAGCCAAGCTGTTAAACCTTCTGACCATCAGGAGAGGAAGTTATTTTAGCACTGCTACATAGTGAAGGGAAGATCACTTTAATAGGGACACCACTTTTACTCGTTCCTGGTTTTTTCTGCTTCACACAGCCCTCCCTTCACACGGGATGAACAGGCTGCTGTTGAGGAAACAAGTAGCAGCAGGGTAAGTAGAAGCAAATTTGAGAGGCTTGTTTTACACCAGGTTTCTGGTTCACTTTTCCAATAGGTTGGAAAAGACTTTGCAAATTCAATGGAGTTGGTGCTGGCCCGCCCAAAGCAACATCTGAGAAACTTGCAAGCTGTTTTCAATCTAGCTGACGAATCACCCCACATTTTAAAAAAAAACATGCCTCAGATAGCTGTGAAGTATGCCTGCAAAGTGTGTATTCTCTCCCTCCCTGCCAGCTCGTTTCCTCTATAGCACTTCTATGAGTAGTGAACATCTTGCCAAGCGCAATGAACCAACAAACTTGATGGGCCGTTCTTGGGTTTACGATGAATACCACAAATAAAAAGACTTGTTGAAAAAAACTTTTAGTTGACTTGTGCATTATATTTTAAAATGATAACTGCATTATCATTTAAATTCTTACCTGTTTTAAAAACTGTGCAGCATTAAAGAGTTCACTGCAGCCATATAAGACATGTTTACCTTGCTTGCCCTATGTGAGACAACACAGATTTAATCAAAACATTGCTCATTTTTATATTAGGAAGGCCATTCTACAACTTCAGAGAATGGAGGTTTTTTTTTTTTTTTAAAGAACTGCAGTGTAGCAGGAAGAGAGCTCTGTTTTCCCCCATTGTTGTATATAAGCAATTGACAACCAGAACAACAATTTATTTATATGCCGCCCCTCTGACTGGGTAGCCGCAGCACTTTGGGTGGCTTCCAACAAATGAAAACACAGTAAGACATCAAACATTAAAAACTTCCCTATACGGGGCTTCCCTATTTAGCCTATCTTTCTGTTAAAAACATTTTCAAAGCATTTTAAAAACAAACAATATAAATAAAACCATAAATTTGTGAATCTGCATTTCAACCCTCACTTGTGTTTCAAACATACCACAAAGAAACGTAATTGTTTGCGGTGGAAAGTTAAAGAAACTGAAGAAATAAATCACTGACTTTACCATTATATAAATGACCCGATGTATTAATTTCATGTGTGTGCTGCTGCCTTCCCATTTACTTCAATGGAGGAGGAAGCATGGTGCACATGTATCTGTGTACACGTCTATACTTGTGATTAAAATGAAAAAGGGAGTCCACTTGTGTACCCCAGAGAGGCATGCAAAAAAATGCAAGAAGAGATATAATCATAAAAGAAACTCATAAAGTGGTAACATACCTTTACGTAATCAATAAGGTTTTGGTATTCAATGTAATTGCCTCCTCCAACTACAAACACAATTGCCTACAATGCAAAAACAAATGAAACAAATAATATTCTGTAGCTACTGCTGCATTCTAAGCTCGCTACAGAAAGAAGATACAAATTCGTCATATTTTTAAAATAGTTGTATTTGTGTTATTTGGATGCATTTCAGGGCATCAAAAAGCCAAGTACCAAGAAAGTACTCGGTTTGTGATGGTAGAAACAGAACTTTTCAGCTGTTTAAACCTTTAGACTGCATCTCAAAATCTGGGCACAGCAATCCTATAATCCTGCCAAATCCTTTTGGGGAGGGTAAGATGGGGCACAAATGTGGATCCACTAACTCAATGATCTACTTGCCATGGAGACCTTGGTATGCCCATGGAAAAGCTCTGTGGATGTAGAGTTCAATCCTGGGATTGGTCTTCAATCTGTTAAATCCAAAGTTGCTTTGCTCCTGTGGACCTGGATTTGGACCATTAACTATGCCAGCCTGAAGCAGTGCAGTTACCGTATTTTTCGCTCTATAGGGCGCACCAGTAAAGGGAAGTCTCTTTCTGCACGTAACTGTTAGTCTCTTTCTGCATAAAACTGCTCCATTTTGGGGAAGTTTTGCTCCTCTTTTTCTCTTGCTTTCTGAGAAGTCTTGCTCATAGGTTTTTCCCTGCCTTCGCACACACTGTTACGAACCTGCTCTTCACGCCTAGCTGACCACATCCACAGAACTTGATTGTTACATTGTCTCATGCTATGATCAATCATTAAGTAACAGACATCCCAAGCTCACGGAAAACAAACTGTACTTGCTCTCCATGCCTAGCTGACCATATCTACAGAACCTGATTGTTATATTGTTTGTGCCAATTAATCCCTAGTTACAATTCAATTAGGAGGCTTCATTTCTCAGCCTTCTCTCCATCAATGATAAATGATCACATGTAATCCCCACCTTTCACATGTAATTCCCGCCTTAGTACTTATGTTAACCAATCACAAGTTTCTGTGTGTATGTATCAACCAATCAGCCACAGGCACACCTTTGGCAATGCTTGTAATATTCAATAAAACAGGCTCCCAGGGTCCGCCCTGGACGGACGCCTAGCTACACCTGCCTCTCTCGTCTCCCATGATTTTTCATTCCTACATCTGGTGACCCACGACGTGCCAGATCCCTTGCGCAGCCGAGCAGTCAGCCAGCCTCATACTTCACTCGACTGGAGAAGTCTTAGCCGGCTACACCGTGAGTATGGGGGGGGGAGCTTACAAAGTCCCAGAAAGTGCATGCTACTGAACTGCTTCATTTAGTCAGACAGAGAGGTGCAGGTGCTCATGTTTCTTTAAAGGAAATTGAACAATTGCTAGGTGAGATCGCATTCCAATGTCCCTGGTACCCCGAGGCAGGCTCCTTGGGGGTAGAGACTTGGCAAAAGATTGGAAAGACTCTTTTTGCAAAGCCCAGGGCTCCTATTCATTGTCTGCTAACTTGGCAGAAATGCGCAGTTGCCGTGGCAAACTTAGGGCCCCTGGCCTCTCAGGCGTCTCCCACGGCTCCTGCACTTCTAACTATTGCAGACAATCCCCCTCCTTACCCCAAGCTTTTGCCTCCTGCACAATCCTGCCAATCCCTCCCTCCTTTGCCTGCTTCCACCTCATCCATTCCCCCTTCCCCCCCTCCTGCATCTGCTCATACAGGAGCTATGCCTCAGCCCACAACCATTCCCCCTTCCCCCCCTCCTGCATCTGCTCATACAGGAGCTGTCCCTCAGCCCACAACCACCACCCCCATCCCCCCTTCCCTCCCTCCTGTGTTTCCTTTGCATGCACCTGCTTCTTCAGAAGCTGTGTCTCAGCCCACATCCACTTCCCCCCCTCTTCCTTCCCCCTCTCTTTCTTCCCTCCCTCCTTCCACCCCTCCCTTGCCTGCCTCAGCTCCTGCCTGTTTCACAGGAGCTGTTCGTGTTGCACTTTCTCAAGCCAGGCAAAAAGGTCTCCTTTCCTTAGAGGAAGAATCTGAGTGGGCTGGTGAAATGCCATCAGCTTTCCCTGTCTCCAGCTCAACCCCATCAGCTTTCCCTGTCTCCAGCTCAACCCCATCAGCTTTCCCTGTCTCCAGCTCAACCCCATCTGCTTTCCCTATTTCTTATGCAAACCCAAGCACAGCACAACAACAGGTGCTATACGAAACCCTTTCTTATTCTGTAATGCAAGAATTAAGAAGGGCCATTGTGGATTCCAGTTTAAAATCCACTTATTTGACAGGAATGCTGGAGGGAATAGCAACTGCTTCAACTGCAATCGCCCAGGTCATTTTGCTAAACAATGCAGAGCCCCTGGCGGGGGTCCAAACAGGAATGGTGATGCCAATAAGGCTAAACCTTCCAAGAAATGCCCAAAGTGCGGTAAAGGCTATCATTGGGCAAATCAGTGCAGGAGTTCGAGAAACTCCCTAGGGGCCCCACTCCCGGGCCAGGACAAATAGGGAGCCCCCCCCCCGCCGTTAGTCTCCACTATTAAAACCATCTCAAAGGATACACGCTCTGATTTTACCATCAACTTAATTAATCAAAAAACCAAAGACACTGTTTTACCTGGTGAAATTGTGCTTATGACCACCCAATTACCTCCTAAAGTCGCAGGCTTAATTTTACCCAAATTTTCTGCGGCCAAAGAAGGAATCCAGGTTATTCCTGGCGTTCTGGATCCTGACTATGTGGGCACAATAATGGTTCAGTTTTGGAGCCATATGCCCATGCAATTAAAAAAGGGTGAGTCTTGGGAGCATTTGGTGGTGCTCCCTTCTCATCCTACTGCTTCCGTTATGGATATTAATTTGCACGAGCTTTCTTTTTTTAATTGCAGCCTGGGGCGTGGGTGGCCCCCAAAATTCTTCTAAAAGCGTACAGTGGCTGCCTGTTTCTCTGCCTGATAGTTCTGAAACCATTGCATACATCCAGCCCTGTGTGCTGAAAATCCACCTCAACCTGTGGGGAAGAGATTTACTGCAACAATTACAAGCTACCATTCAATTTAATGAGTAAGCTTGCACTTCCCCTCAACTGGAATTCTTCTGGTTGTGTCCTGGCTATACGTTTAATTACATTCCAGCAAACATCAGCCATGGCACACCTTGCTGTTTAAGCCGTTTGTCCATCATTTTACCCAAGAAACACCATTTATCCTGCTCTTGATATCGCTGCTCTGTGAAATTGACTAACGATTGTGATGCTTTTGTCTCCTTTTTCAGTAGGTCTGAATATATCTCTTTAGTTGTTTCTCTCTTAGGAGTCCCTGGATTGGCTGTACGGAATCGTGTGAACATTAATTCTTCAGCTTATTCTGCAGAAAAAGCCCTGAATTTTACTTCAGAAGCTCTTCACCTTTTGAATAAAGAACAGAGTGGACTACATAATGAACTTTTACAAAATTGTGCTATTGATTATCTATTGATGATTCATCATTATGGATGTGAACAAGTGGACAACATGTGCTGTTTTAATATTACTGATAATTCCAAAGCCATCCAAAAGCAGATCTCTCATTTGCAAAATCTTACACACCACATTACACAAGACGTTAGATTTTCTGGCCTCTGGGATTCTTTCACCCAGTGGCTTACTGCTTGGCTACCTAATCTTACTTGGCTTCGTACTCTCTTTCAATATGCCCTTGTCATTATATGCATCTTAATTTTGTTATGTTGCTTCCTCCAATGCGTTACTGGCCTCATAAGCCTTTTCTCTCGGCTTCTCTCTCCCCCTCAACCACCTAATAAACTTCTCGCCGCCTACTTTGCGAAATGGCAACACCAACAGTAAACCTAAGGTGAGATGTGGACGGGCTTATTTTGGGCATGCGTTGGCAAACCACGTATCCCGAAGTATTCTTGTCCCATCGACCCTGGCGAACTTATTTTGGGCATTTGTTGGCACACCACTAATCCTGAAATATTTTTGCCTTATCTACCCAGAATGCCTCGCAAACAAGAAAAGAAAGGGGGAGATAAAGGGAAGTCTCTTTCTGCACGTAACTGTTAGTCTCTTTCTGCATAAAACTGCTCCATTTTGGGGAAGTTTTGCTCCTCTTTTTCTCTTGCTTTCTGAGAAGTCTTGCTCATAGGTTTTTCCCTGCCTTCGCACACACTGTTACGAACCTGCTCTTCACGCCTAGCTGACCACATCCACAGAACTTGATTGTTACATTGTCTCATGCTATGATCAATCATTAAGTAACAGACATCCCAAGCTCACGGAAAACAAACTGTACTTGCTCTCCATGCCTAGCTGACCATATCTACAGAACCTGATTGTTATATTGTTTGTGCCAATTAATCCCTAGTTACAATTCAATTAGGAGGCTTCATTTCTCAGCCTTCTCTCCATCAATGATAAATGATCACATGTAATCCCCACCTTTCACATGTAATTCCCGCCTTAGTACTTATGTTAACCAATCACAAGTTTCTGTGTGTATGTATCAACCAATCAGCCACAGGCACACCTTTGGCAATGCTTGTAATATTCAATAAAACAGGCTCCCAGGGTCCGCCCTGGACGGACGCCTAGCTACACCTGCCTCTCTCGTCTCCCATGATTTTTCATTCCTACACACCAGACCATAGGGCGCACCTAGTTGCTTTTTTTGGGGGGGGGGGGAAATAAGGGAAAAAAATTTATTCCCCCCCCCCCAAGCCCCAAAGAGCAAAGAAGCCATGGATCCTGCTCAACCTCGCCATCGCTCCCGGAGCTTGATGGGCTGGGGGCGGGGGAAGCCCAAGCTTCCCCTGACCCCAACTCCCAGAACGGGCCGGGGAGCGAAGGCGAGGAACTCCCGCCGGGCTCCGCAGGCTTGTGGACAGCTGCCCTAAGCCCGGGGTGTGCAGCGCCGCGCTCCCCGGGCTGCAAGCACCTATCCGCAAGCCTGCAGAGCCCGGCGGGAACTCTCTCTCTCTCTCTCGTGTGTGTGTGTGTGTTTGTGTGTTTATAAAGACAGAAGAATCCCTGGCCTCTTCAAAATTTTGAGGTCAATGTCACCCTTATTACAATGTAAGATTAGCCACTCCTGTTCTAGAAAATGTATGATTACTGTGGATAAACAGTCAAATTTTCTTTTAATTCTCCAAAGCAAAAAATGTCCATCTGTAACAAAACGTCAGTTTAAACACTCACTTATTTTTATTGAGTTAAGTTACTACCACAGATGCTATTTATTATTGTGATTTTAATTACTTTTTTATTTATTTAAGGTATTAATATATTTCCCTTCATAATATTTATCTCAGGACAGAATGTGTTTTGATTTACGCCTTATGGGACTTTTTATAGTGGAAATGCAGCATCACATTAAAAATAGATAAATATACAAACATATAAATCATGGGCTTCATCCGATGCTGTCCAGCTTTGAAGACAACAGACTTCCACTTGCACAACGGGACTTCACCTCTCTTCCTTTCTTGTAGTCTCTTTCATGCCATCAATTCTGCTCTGAAGGGCTGGAGGACCCTCTAGAGTGGATTTTATTTGGCAGGGTAAGTTTCTAAGGGTCCTCACACAACGACAGATTGTGCCTCATGTATTTTGCCAAAGGCAGCTAATTATCCACACAATTTATTTTGCCATAGGGTTTAGATATTTTATTTTTGCAGTTAAGAGCATTGAACTATTTATATTTGATCCAATTCTAATTTAAAATAGCAGTTTCATGACAAAATAGTCATTTAACGGAAAAGTATTGAATCATATTTATTTCTTAAATATTTGCAGTCTGCTTTTCTATTTCAGGGAAATACTCGGCATCAATCAACATCAAAATAGTAAACGTCATCTAAAAAATGATAACCACCATAACCAATTAAAAAAAACTCCCCAATAAATCAAAATTTACATTAGATAACATTTTAAAACACTGCAGTTTTACTGCCTGCTGGAAGAAGAGCAGAGAAGAAGCCCGGCAGGGCTCCCCTGGAAAGAGCATTCCATAACCTTGGCACCACAACACAGAAGGCCTTGTCCTCATGCCCACACTTCTGGAAGTGAAGGCGCACAGCTGATGTAATATTCAATTAACTTCATTCTGTTTGACCATAATATTGGAGCTGTATATCAACATATTTAAGCTTAACCATTTCTACATTCTATTACAAAATATGATCAGAGAAGTCAAAACTGGTTTTTGTTCTTAGCAACATTTCCCTGTAAAAATAGGGATTTTGTAGGAAAGATATATAAGCAGTAGGAGTCAGAAACCCAGTCTTCTGTTTGAGAACTGCTTCTGAATTGTGCATCCCAATAGTGTTTTTCATGTGCTTTCCTTCATGTGTAATTCTCTATAGAGGAAAACCAGTTACTGTTCAAACAAGACCATCAACTTCAATATTGTACCTAGGAAAGACTGGGAAGAGACTCTGAGCTTGCTCACAGCTCTTTTCCCCAACACAGAGAAGTGAATGACCAGACTAGGACCTTTAACTGATACTCCCAACATTAAAACCAAATACCGATATCTCCCTTGCGCAATATTGTCTGCACAGGGCTATTATGCTGGGACTGGGTCAAAGTTAGGAGAAAGAAAAAAGGTGCAGAATGTGTGTTTTTTGTGTGTACCGACTTTCAGCAAAATGGTGACTTTTTTTTTGAAGTTACGTTTTACATTGCTCCTTAGAAGTGACATTTTACATTTTAAATTGCTCATCAACCAAGAACCTAAACACATTTCTTTACAATTAATTTCTCCTAATATCTTAAGTAAATGTGTTTAAGGCCAGGGTGTTAAGAATGTTGGAAAAGATTAGCTTATGCTTACTTGACTCTTTGAAGATGAAAGGAGCTTACATTCGCGGCTGAATATCATTTAACAAAACTGTAATCACACTAATGATTTCATATAACGGGATCCAATTTTCTGTAAGGAGTGACCAACATCTATTATATTTAAAGCAAATGTTCATACCACTGATTTGGAGAAGTACGATCTGTTCTTACCTCCTGAAATGGATTTTTGTTTCTTGGAACTGAGCTGAAATAAATAAATAAAAACTTTATTGAAAGCTCAGTTATCTTTTAAACATCAAGCATTCAATATTCATAAACACCTTGAACTATAAAACAGGAGCGTTGGTCTTACCTAAAATGTGTTTGTGACTGGGTATTAATATTCCTCTAAGTGGGACTGTGTTCCTTCTCCTGCTTGCCAGGTTCAGGCTCGGGGCATTTGTGTAAGGGCTAACTCTTTGGTGACAAGGCAATTAGAGAACCTGCTGCTCTAGAGGACTTCAGTTGACCTTTAGTGGTTCACAAGGCAGAAATTGCCACTGTTCAAGCTTCTAAAAAAAGTTTAAAGCTCCTAAAATCAATCGCATATTCTCAAACTAACCATTTCAGGGTTGTCAGGAACAGAACTTTCAGCCATCAAATGCTTGGATTAACAGGAATGTTTCAAAATTTCTCCTAAAAGTTCATAGTGAGGAAGACAGACACATCTTATTAGGGAGGGCATTCCACAAATGAGGGAATGTCAAAGGCCCTGTCATTGGTCACTGCCAACCAGGGAACCCTTAGTAGTGGGTCCACAAACAGGGCCTCCTCTGCTGATCATAGGGCCCAAGATGGTTGATAATGAGAATGGCACTCGGTAACCTAAACATTTAACTTAAACATTAGAAAAGCACATCCCAGAACACATGAGTTGTAGTAGAGTTCTGTTCAGACAAGAGAACTTCATCTTTTTCTCCTCTTTGTGAACCCTCAAAATCTTGGGCCAAGTGCAGATTTTGGCATGTGTACAGGAGGATCCAGATAAGAGAATGGTTGCTTTACTCTTTTATTTAATGTTACACAGACTGCACATTAACTATATTTCAAACGGCAGGCATCACACTTACTAAAATTGCATGGTAAACTCACCTGTCACTGCCACGCAACATCTTAGGGTCAAAATACCTGTAGTCATCTGTTTCCTATTTAACGAGAGAAATCTTGGTAACAATTTATTGCTATGTTCAGTCCCACAAGTTTGACTACTGTGGCTTCTATTAATCCATTTCCCAACTTACAAATCTAGAAGTATTCATACATAAAAACAAACACATATGCTAGCAGCCACCAATATTCATTCAGTCACATTGGTAAAATACCTATGTTAGCTGCTACCAGCTGGTGGGTGAGAAGAAGAGGTGGCTCATGGGAAATTCACAACTCCCAAACTTTTCAAAATATACTACTTGCGTAATATGTTCTAGCTCTGAAGCAATATATTAATCTAAAGATGTCACTAGTTTTAGATCTCACACTAGGTCCCCCAACAGTATGTTTCCCCCCCACATAGTAAGCAAGATTGCCTGCTTTCTTTTCAAAAATGGCAATGAATTTTGAAATGATGCACCAGTCAAATTTATTTCAGCCCATGATTTACTAGTACTATTAAAGCAAAATAAGTTTGTTTTTAGAAAACGTGAGGCATGACATATTTTTTTTTTTACTGTTGACATCATTATGATATGAAGGATTTTTTCCTCCCTCAAAGACACTCAATATTTTTATTGGCAAATAGCACCAGTTTTTCTGTCTCTACTTTTGCAGTTACTTTTATCAAGGAGGTTGAAGAAGAAATAACTCTCACTAGGCTATATTTTCCAGATTATATCTGTAGAATTAAAAAAACCTCCTCCCAAATGAATCCACAACAATTTTCAGAAATTTAGTTTATTCTTGTGCATACCAATGTACAAAAACTTCTGAAAGGAAATATCTCATAGAGATTCATTTCATAGGCCACCAAAATATGTGCCCTCAGTTGTGTTTGGGAGCTGTTTTTCATGATACAACCTCACAGATGTTGGTTTTTCTATAGTATTTACCACCTTGGTGGCATATTTGTGTGTATATCTACACCCACACAAATAAGGAAAGGTAATGAGATGATACTGAAATACTTGTTGAAGTTTTATGTTTTGGTCAGCTTCATCATTCTGTTAAACTGTAAAGTGGTACATGCAGATTTACAGATTTACAAAATTGTGTATATCAGTATTTTAAAAAAATTATTAAATTTAATGCACACCCTTCACTAGCAGAAGCCAGAGTGGGTTACAACAATTTACAATTCAGTATTAAAAGCAGTTAACAAATTAGTCACAGGTATAGGGTGGATCTGGAAAACACACCTCAGGTTTCAAAGGCCACGGTAAAGGGACTTTATAAATAAAATCTAATGTGCAAGCTTGTTTGCTGTACTTACAGGATTGGACTTCATCTCCATAAGGTTGTCTAAAATGCGGGTGACAGGAAGATTCTATAGAAGAGAGTACTTAATTCAAGTAAATTGCAGAAATTGTTGTTCAATGTAGCTTAGGAAAGAAACAGGCACAGACACAATTGGATCACTTTTCACATTGCTATTGGAGCCCTTCCTCATTTTAAAATGAATACAGTTGGCCTGCTATATATGCCTCTGCCATAGTAAAATAAGCACACACTATCGGAGTGTTTGTTCCCAGGGTAAAAAAGAAAAAAAAGAGAGGTGATTCAGATATTGCATTTATTTATTTATTTGGTCATTACCCATCCTTCACCCTGATGGAATAGCAATGGACATACCAGGTGGAACAGCACACAGGCGGCCTGGATATTAAGACTGATGGAACTGCGCCCAAGTTAGTAGCCACTGAACTTTGAGCCTCAATATTGGGGAAAGCAGCTTCAATCAGTTAGCCTGCAGCTTGTCTTAAAGCACCTGGTTTTTCCCCCTTTCAAAGCTCTCACTGGGTCCCAACTCATCTGCCACCCTCCTTCCTTGAGAAACAGTCAAGAAAGAGGAGATATAATAATAGGTAGTACCATGGAGACTGATGGGAACAGACAAGTCTTCAGAGATATTCTGGAACTGTAGTAGATTATTCTTGTATCGCTTATCAATTTCTTTAAAATTCTAGGTGTCCCATATGAACCACTGAATGCCAAAGAGCTGCATGCAACTTAAGAAACAGTTTGCCCTTTTCTTTAAAGTTTCTTGTTGGCAGTCCAAGAAATCTAACCCATGCTTTCTAGTTATACTGTGAAATATCATTAGAATATGAACATGCTTAATGTTCGTCAACATAGAATCTACATTGTTAAACACACCTGTTGCTTTAGCACGAAATTCTTGACTCCTTCCATCACAAACTGGGATCCTGTATTCATGACACGTGAGAAAAGGCTAAAACATAAAGAGCACATCGAGCATGATTTTGTGTACTTTCAGGTGTTAAAAAAATTATTATTATGGTGAACTATACCATATGAAGTTAAGAAACAGAAATTAAGCATCAAAGATATGAAGAACTGCCACCACTCCCTTTTGTTCTGTTTCCGATTTATCTGAATATCGTTTATTTTTTAATGCACCTTTTGTTTCTTTGTTCATTTTTTTTATTTTATTTAACTGAATTTTTAAAACAAAAAATAAAATTAATAGGAAAAAACCTGCGTGTGAAATATTTTACCACACTTTTCTTCTATACCCTTAGGATATACACAATCAGACTATTAGCTGTTGTTTTTTTGTTTTGTTTTTTGTATGGAAAATAAATTTTGCATCTACTTTAACCAATGTAATGCTTGGGAAGCTCTGTATTGAAACAGCCTCTAGAGAGTAGAGCGAGGGTTGCTGGTGGGAAACTGCCAAGCAGTGAAATCCTGAATCTTTAGCAAAGCTTCTGCATACCAATTCATACCAATACTGCAATACTGCATACCAATATTACTATTACTGCTACTACGAATCTGCTTTTGGATTTATTTTTTTCTGTTGCTTTTACTTATATTATACAATTTCATTGCTACATAATATTAATTGAATTTTGTTTCACTCTTTGTTGTTCTAATAGCAAACCACTTTGGGAGTCCTTTGGAACCGAAAGCACAGGGCAGTAAATTAAATAAATGAATAAATAAATAAATAAATAAATAACCTAAGAGAAGTTAAACCTCACAGGCAGAAGCGATCAGAGGCAGCACTCAACTTGTTCCCAGTAAAAAGGCAAGGCTTTTCAAGTAGCAGTAACAAAATGTACTTTGAAACTTACCCCAGAGACTTGGCTGCACTGTTTCCATACGTAGTTGGAGCTGAAGCCATCTTGGCAAAAGCTCTGTGAAATAAGTAAGTTAATATCTGCACACTTAATTTATTTTCATCAGAACATTACTAAATCTACCAATTATACAATGAAAGAAGCATTAAGTTTGAAAATCTAGCCTTTCTAGGCATTTGAGGATGAAACTGCTCTTTACTTCACATTAGAAAGGCAACATGACTAATAAGCACATACTACAAATAACACCTGTCTCCTACTTTACTACCTCCCAAATACTTCAGCTTCACAATTCACAAAAATAAACCGTTTTGAAAGTATTATAGAGAAAATTCTGTGTTAAAAGCAGAACAAATAATTGCAATACATGTTCAAAGTCAAAGGGGTCAAAGGGGACAGGAGGGAATAGCTTAAAAAGAAAAGAAAAAAAGGTATTTTTCAGAAAGAATTGTAATAATCTTATCTATTACACTGGCTATCATCCTGAACCTATAAAAGTCTTAGGCCAGTTTGGTTTGGAAATGTTATATTCTAATACTTTAAAATTTCTGTAATCACTATGAAGACCCTTCTCCCCTAGAGATGTGACTATGGTACTGAACAATGTATGACTGCAGATGCTGAATCTGACTGCTGCTCCACAATCGTGAGAATCTGAGGCACTATATTTTGAAGCAGAATAAGTTTTTAGTGTGCATGGTAGTATCTAATGCACTTTTTGTTGAATTGTTTGAGGGGAAAGAGGGACAGGATGAAGTGCCCAGTAGCCAGACAGTAGACATTTTCTTGCAACTCCAGGTCTCTCTAAGTTTTTGCAATATATAATTTCACTGCTTTATGAAAACAAAAATAACTTACTTCCATTGTTTAATGTAGTTTAAGGGACTAAGATTACACCCTGCATCTGTCAACGCTTTTTTGTATTGTTCCAGATCTGCCTAGAATCAAACAGGAGATTTGAGATGTGTTACATGTCTTCTAAATTTAGCAGTAAACTGTCACCATTATTTGCTAATAATAAATCTAACACTTTTACTTCAGGGCATAGAAAATCCTCATTATCTTCTAAACAATCATGAATACAAAAAGCACTGGATATATGCAGACATATTAACATTTCATTCAGAACAAATCATGCATGATTGCTATGAAGGTGCAAATTAAGAAGGGTGTTGAAATAAATGAACAAAAGCAATCATTGCCTTCTTTTACGCATCACTTGAACCTATGGTTAAGCTTCTTAACTATGGTTTAAAAGTGACATATGAACTGGGCCACTATCATATTGTCACCTTACAATCTTTGAGAAACTTAAGCCAATGTAAGTTTTTAGAAATATATCCCACAACTCATTACATGAAAAATCAATGCATGGTACTCTCTGTACTATAGATTATATTCTGCTTTCAAATTTCAGGGGTGACTCCCTGTCATTATGTAGCCAAAGCAGCAGCACCCATATAGATGGGAGATATCTACAGACTGTAGGGAAAAAATCCTAAGGTGCTCAGAGAGAATGGTTTATTAACGTTCTGCAATGTAGCTCAGACTGAATACCACAGGTCAGGTTCTGAGTGGTTTACAACATTTCTGCAGCGTTGTCTAGTGGCATTAGACCCCTACTGCAGGCTGGAGGACTGTGCTGAGATAGCACAGCATACAGCAGACCTGCAATGTAGTCCAATGTTCATATAACAGGTAAGAAGCGAGACTAGTTTGCATTTCCAGTAAAAAGTTCCCCTACCTGGCAGGAAGCAGCAAAATTTCATCTATTTTACTTGCCCCCTCAGACCTTGTCCCAGGCTAATCAAGCAATCAGCTGTTTGAGGAGTCTCATGCTTCAATGACTTGTATGCAAACTGACTGCATTTTCAAATTTAAAATAAAAAATGCATATTAAATAAGATCCAAGTTAGCATAAAAGAGGAGTCCTACATGTTACTCTTCTTTGTGCAGAATGTTTTTTTTAACACGAGCAAGCATTCAAGTAAGGATTCTCCACCTGCAGGCTGAAGCACCTGATCTCACTGTGTGTGTCAGTCAGCTCCTATGAAATACACTTTAGAAAGGCTAGCATTAAAAAAGCTACACCCTTCCCTTGCTGTATTACAGGGTATGTTTCATGACGAATGCAAATCCAGAGACTCCTTGGCCATGGGGAAATAGAAAAATAATCTGTATTTTTAATACAGATTATCTTTAGTCACCTCAAATAATAATTATCCTAATTGACTTATTGCATTTTAAGCTATTTAAGCTGTCCTGATAATATATTTATAGGAAGTGATCTAGAATTATTAAAAAATACAATAAATGCTTCCAATTTCCTGTCACTGCCAAATATGTATTTCTTTATTTCAAGGAAACACACCAAAGCTCCTCACAAATTTGGTTAGTTGTGACCAAATATTTGGCAACATTTCAGAATTTAGCTTCAAGTGTGGCGGCTGGGGAAGCTAGAAAGACCATATGAGTAAACATGTTTAGGACTGCATTGCCAAGCAGTAAACTTTTATAGAGTTCTTTCTTAGTGGTATAAAACGCTTTCTTGAGATCCTCAACGCTGCCTACCTTTACTTTTCAGGACAGGGCATCTATGGACAAGAATTTTACACTTAACACACTGAAGTTGCTCTGTTTCTTTGTGCCCACAGAGGCAAGTGGTGAAACAATGCCTGCACATAGTACTGGAGTGAAAATAGCGGATTACTTGTAAATCTCCTACTTTTAAACTCCAGAAGAACATGTGTCTGTCAACCTGACTCAGGCATGCATTTTCTATGCTCTGTCTACAGCCAGTGCCACAGCATACTACCAAGTAAGAGCAAAACACTGGGAAGGATTCCTAATGAAATTGTGTGACCGTTTCATAAAAAATCCATACCTCAGAAGGACACTGTACACAACTTATGTAATATATAAGAAACAGTCGCATCTTGTCCTCTGCAGTTCCCGCTGAGGAAAGAAAAGTTCTGAATTAATTTTCTCTCTCTTAATAATAATAATCTGTGTAATTAAAATTAATTTGGTATACAATATCATAGGCAGGAAGTAAAACTTTGAATTGTTTCAATGAAGTGAACTAAGTTTAGTAACATACAACAAAAGTTTTATATACAACTAAATAAGCAGCCTTTAAAAAAAAAAGAGTACTGTAAACAGTTAAAATCTTTAGCAGGGATGCAATGACACTTATAATGTGGAATGATTTAGGATAATTATGGTAGTATAACAGATGGATAATGGTAAAAGATGCTGCAAATTTAATCTTAAACATGGAATACATGGAGAGAGAGAAGAAGGCTCAAAAGAATGCTTGAAATGGTTATATTAAATGTGTATAAAATTATTTTAAAAACCAATAAAAAATTATAATAAAAAATAAAAAGAGTACTCATGAAGCATGATATTAAGCCTGAAGTATGGGAAGTTGCCATCAGAGGAGGAGGATTTGTCAAGACAAAGCTATCACTCTGGGAGTGTGACACAGCTATCACATCTCTGAAGGACTTTTCCATCAGTTGTTCCAAGTCAGCCTACTTGGCCTCAAGGAAAGGTACTTGTTGCCTGAGGGCCAGGAGCTCAGTGTATCCATCAATTGAGGATACACCCACCACTTCTGTCCAGCAGGCAGATAGTAATACGTGTGACATTCTGTACAGTACACTGGATATCGCTCATCCCTGTTGTCTTTCAACCTATCTGTTTTTGTAGCCTATTGAATTAGTTTTCTAGGGAGCTTAGAATTTGTTAGTTCACAAAGGAGAAGGGCAAAGTAGTCTGCCCTAGCCTTCTCACCCTTCAGCCGAACTCGCCTGTTAGCTTGGCTTGATGCTTTGTTACTGGGGTTAAGATGCTGAGCTAGCTGGGGTTCTTTATAGCCCTGGCTAGCATCCTCTACTTGCTGAAGCAATTGGACCAGGAGTTCCTGAGGCCTACCCTTTGACTTTAGTTTGTAAGCTGAATGTGCAAACTTTAGAAGACTTGCTGTCAGGGAACTGCCATCGGAGCCAGGGGGAGAGGGAGGGCTCCAGAGGGATTTCAGAGAGCGTCCCGGGAGGGAGAGAAGCAGCACATCTTCTGGGGAAGGAAATCAGCGTAGCACCAGTGGAGAAGGGGGACAGATGGGGGAATCGGCGAGGTGGCTCCATGACTCTTCGCCGGGGACCAGCGGGGAGAGCACGGGTCCTCTGCTGCCCACACCCTCCCTGCGCAGAAGGCTTCCGCGCAGGGAGACTAGGCGTCAAAGAACTTCTGTGCTGAAAGAAGTTCAAGAAACGCCCACTGACGGATTCTGCCAGCGATTGAGACAGCCATGGGCGAGTGGCTGTCCGGACAGGAAAGGTTCACTCAGGCAACCCAGCCAGGTGTGGCGCCGATTTACACACGAGCAACCCCTAGAACCATTACACTTGCCAAATTTTAAAAGCTAAGACTTTTAAAGAATAAACATACCAAACAATTTCATACAGTGATATATTGTGTATGATATGATATCCGACCGGCAGTGGCATTTCAAGTTCCCAGGCAGAAAGTCTTTAACAGCATGAGCTTGCGACAATTCTCAGAATGTTATGAACCGAAAGAAACTTTATTGTAATTTTTTATTTTTTTTACTTACCATCAGGATCAGAAATCATGTCCAAAAGTGATTTATCCAAGGTGGACTTGCTCATGATTTTTTCTTCATATTCAAAATACAAATCTAGTTTCCGTGTCTTTAAATTAAATAAAAACAAATTTGTTGTTAGAATATCATTACTGCAGTAGATTTGATTAGCTACTTTTAATATATGAAACTGTTCATATGGTGATTTTCCTCAACCTGGGATAACCTATGATTAGAGATTGGAAGCAGGTCTCAGAATCATATTTGTATACTCCTTCCCACCGTGGGAGAAAAAAAGTTTGAATAAGGGGAGCCAACATTCAAATAACCACACAATATGTTAGTTTGGTCATTCTCTTCTTCCCATGATCAGAAGCGAGAAAGTAGCATTCAAACCTGTCTTAAGACCTGTATTTATATAAAATTTATATGTCACCTTTCTTCCATTAAACTCAAAGCAGCATACATGAAGTACCCAGGTAGTCTCAAAACCAAGCACTTATCAGATTCAAATGTGCTCATCTTCAGCAAGGTTGCTATACTATGTGCCTTTAGACTGTGCTCTGGGGTCTTTGCTATAGTAGTACACACATTCTACTCATGTAAAAACACCAGGCAGGCCCCACAAATAACCCAGAGATACATTTTAAATAAAAGGACACATTCTACTCATGTAAAAACATGCTGATTCCCGAACCGTCCGAAGGCCGGATTTAAAAGGGGATTAGGCTGGATCCGGCCCCCGGGCCTTAGTTTGCCTACCCATGGTGTAAACAAGTGCAAAATGATGCATTTTGAGGCTTTGTATGTACTTTTATGAGGCCTGAATTGGCGGTGACTGACCAAAACGAGATCATGGGGTCAGAGTGGATAGCTTGATGAAGATGTTGGTTGAGTGTGTGGCAGCTGTGAAAAAGGTAGCCCAGAGTTTAGTGCTATGCAAGAGGCAGACAAACAAAATGACTTTCTATAAGGGCCTTAGCCCTCTGTAAAGCAAAAAAGTACTTGAGGGCCACCGTACAGGGGAAGGTGCTAATTGTTCTGCAAACATTTCAGGTCTTTAACTATATTCACATATTCTATGATGCTAGAGTAGTATTTGTCCAATAGTCACAATCCTTCTGTCAAACTATTTGTTCTATTAGATCTTAAAATAAACTTGTAGAAAAAGTCACATATCTACATTATTGTTTTTGGAAATACTATAAATCCATGAAAAATTTCAACAGAAATCAGAACCACAATTAGATTAAAATAAGGAAATACTATACACCGAGACTTCAACCATGTACCCACTACTTATGCTTAACTCTCACTGAAACTAGTGGGAAAGAAAAATGTGCAAAGGTGCCCAGAACAGCAGTATAAGAATGTTTCCAATAAAATGACAGCCTTTTTAAAAACAAAACGAAACAAACCCTATTTTGGCTATGATTATTAGTTGCCAAACTCCTAACAGCTTAAACAATTAACCTAAAACAAGGTTTCTTTTCTTCTAAGCTTTACCAATAAATATTTGCTAATCCATCCTGAGAAATACTGGTGTGTTCTTTCCAGAATTTTGCTCAACACTGAAATATGCCAAAAAACTGCCAGGTTCCATGAGTTGGTGATTAATCTCACAGTTCCTCTTGCTGTGCCTTCGAAAATGATCTAACGCAATGTGGAAAGCAGCTGCAAACTGAATCTAAAAATACCACTATTACACATAGTATGATTTTAAAATTACTTCTCAGATAAAGTACAAATGATCAGATCAGGTAATATTACACTGTACGAAGTAACACCCTTTAAATAAGTCTTTGTAAATCTTTAACTGCAACTCTGTGCCCAATTACTCTTCTCTAAACTACACTGATGTCAAAAGGTATGTGTGTATGTGCATGCGTGCACATATATGTGCAGTCTTAAGACATAGTCTAATCCAAATACTTTATAGTAAAGGGTTTTTACCATCAGAGCCTTGTACCTCCTTCCCAACGCCCAGTGCCTCCAGCTTTGGGAAGGCAGCATGAGGGCTAGGGGAGGGGAGGTCAAATTTTGGCCTTCTCCTCCCCCTTGGCACGACAAGGCCCGCAGGTTTCATGCTTAAGTGCTCTTGCGGCCCACTTGGTATGAAAAGTTGGACTGCCCTGAGTTCGATGATAGATCTGTCTTTTATTTTTCTTTAATAATCTCCCATCTTGAGACAGAAAGGGGACACACTAATAATTTATTCTACCTCTTCAGTGTCAAAAGCATCCACTTCAGAAAGGACATCAGATTTCTGTGCCTTGGAAGTGGGAGATAGTCAACCATGCAATTATTTCCAAACCACATCCTGCCTTGGAATTTGATCGAAGTCCAGTGTAAAATGCTGCTGTCAATGACCAGCCACCACTTTCCCAGAAAAAAAGGTGACAAATAAGGCATCAAATAAGGACTCAACGTCACCCACTGCACATTTGACTTCAATCAAATTCTATGGAAATACTGCACTATTATTCAGAACTCATAAAGCTTTCATAAAATGTTCCATCTCAAACACTGCAGAAAAAAGTGATTTTGCTGTCAAATCCAGAGGAGGGGAAATAGTGTGTAAATAATAAAAATTCTTTCAATTAAAATTACACTAATTGGGTGCATTGCTGAAGGTGGGTATTCATCCATGGTATTGTTTTAGGTTACATAGATTGGGCAGCTGGCGATCACAAATTTTCAAAATTCAATCGACGTAAATTATTCTTTGTGAAGTTATTATCAGGAACCAATAAGCTTTTTAAAAGGAAAGCAGTGGATAAAAATTGCTTGGGTTAGCTATTTCTGATAGTGTAGTTGTTCTCCTAATAGCAGCATGATATACAGGCATGGCCTTCTGCTTAAACCTTTTCCTCTCTTTTTTTGTTCGTAAGATGAGAATATGATCTGGCAGAATACTAGCTTGTGTCTAAGATCATTTCTGAATAAGATAAAAATAAGTTTCTTATTCATTTTTATCAAACATGAGATGCTGTAGCTGTTTCAATTTTTGTTAACACTGTACATTCCAAAAATGTAGCCTATAAATTGACAACAGAATGATATTCTCTATGAAAAAATGAAGGCTAGAACTTTAAAACTGGCTATGTTTTTCCACCCGAAGAATGACCCCCGCTTTAAATAATAGAACCAGGATTCCAAAATGGAACTAATGTATCCCTTCAGAGTCCTGAGAAAACCAACTTCATTTTACAGTACAGTGGACGCTCGGGTTGCGAACGTGATCCGGGTGGGAGGCACTTTCGCAACCCCCAGCATCCGCAACCCACAGCGCCGTGTCTGTGCATGCACGGGTTGCGATTTGGCGCGTCTGCGCATGCACCGAAAACCAGAAGTTACCCATTCCGGTACTTCCAGGTTCGGTGCAGTTCACAACCCGAAAATGCGCAACCTGAAGCACCTGTAACCCAACGTATGACTGTACTCATATTTTTAGCTCCAGATTGAAGATGAGCAATAGTACTTTGCCTAAATTCATGTAGAGTGTTTGTGGCTGATGGCAAATTTGCATTAGTCTACTGTTTATGCTATTGGCTTCCAAACTGCACCAGTTCTCAAAAATGCTGGAGATGATGGTAGTAGCTGCTAATGATTCAGACTGTCATGAAGTGGTGATCCTGCGAGCAAGTACTGCTGGGTGGGGCCCCTTAGGCAGGTGCTAACAATTAGTCTCCCAAAGTGGGAGCATGTGATGGGGCTGGCTGGTTGCCTGCATCCCCCAGCCCCTATAAATCATTGAGTTAACCTGCCAGGGGCAGGAGAGAACATGCCGTTTATTAGATTTGTTGTTTGATGCCCTGTAAATTTTGCCAAGGAAGAAGCCAATAAAGCCTGGTAACCCGCTCAGTGCCTGCGTGCAATTGATGAGTAGCCTGGAGGGAGGAATTGGGGAGCCGACTCCCTCCATGACACAGACAACTATGGTTAAGTTTGCACAGCGAGGAAGTGGAACATCATTGCCTATCCATGTAGACTGCAATACTTGATACTGACAAGTACATACAAGCAGAATTACACTCCTCACTCAAGGCACTTAGGATGAATCCAGCTCAAGCAATTGTTCACTATAACAGCTCTTATCTACTGTCTCTCTTCCCATCAAAAATCTCTGCTCTCCCAGTTTCCTTCCCTTGCTCATAATAAGGCTTCATCAGTGGCAGCACCACAGCTTTAGGAATAGCCCGTTCCCGAAAGGAAGCATAGCAGATCATTTCAGTGGTTCGCTTAAGCGCTCTGCAAAAATGTTAATTTTTGTCTGGCATTTTAATTTGATTGTGATAGATAGTATCTTTCTTGTTCTTTTTGCTGTTAACTTACTTGTTCCTTTTTCCAAAAATGAAGTTATTGCAAATGTTTTACAGAAGAACACTGATTTCAGAATATTTAGTATGTTAGAAAGCTTCATGATTAATGAGCTTCAAATAGCTCTATTTTCCATACCTTTATGTGTTCCAAAACAGCTGTTGCCACATTTGTATGAAGATCTATGAGCCTCTTCTTTTCTAGAAGCTCTGGAAGAGAGCTGAAGAAATTACATACAAACTAACTGTCCGCACTATGTAGTCCAATTCAACTCCATATTTAGCAACCCAAAATATGATATACATATGAGGGAACAAGATCATACTTTTGAGAGACAGTAGTACGCTCAAATCAGCAGCTTCTGAGATACAGGAAATGGATATCCAAAACAAGTTTAGGTTCTCTGTGCCAAGACACACTTTAGACCACCAGCCTTTCCCAGCCTGCTATTCTACAGATGTTTTGGATGACAACTCCCATCAACCTCAGCCGACATGACATCACGAAGGACAGAATTGTAGTCCAAAATGTCAGGGGGAACCAGGCTGGGAAAGACTGCCTTAGGCCCTACCTTGCTCTACTCACTGGCTCTGTGATAAGAGTTCCCAAGTATGTGGCTTGGGGAAAGTGGGTGGGGAGGAACTGGACTGGAATCACCAGCCACTGAAAAGTTTTTAATGCCCCTAGGAGTCTCCACCTATAAACACGCACCTGTGATATCTGAGGCCTTTGGTCACTTGGGAAGCAAGCCAACAATAACAGTACCACCAGAGAAGAGATATGGAAGCTTGCTCGGGTGAAGGCAAACACACAGGCAGGCAGGCAGAACAGGCAATTTCAGCGGGCCATACATTGAGGCTCCCTGGCCACTGCCAGCACAGCGCAGGCAGGCAGACAGATGGGAGTGAAATGCGCTGTGCTGGCAGTGGCCAGGGAGCTGCGATGTATGGCAGCCTCAAAAAATCTGAAACCGATATCACAATCTGAACTTCATACCAGTTTCAGACAAAGAATCGAAATATCACCCAGCTCTAGCTCAGGATACGGGATATGTAAATCCTATTTCTCTGCCCCTCAGCAAATGTTACAAGATGTAATCTGTAGTGGTATGATTTCAATAATCAGACTTCCTAATCTTCCCAGCCTATAATTTGGCACCCATGTTATCTTATATCATTGGGGTACACTAGTGTGTCACAGTGTTATGCTTCTACTATGGAACATACTCTAGAGAGTCAGTCAAGTATCCTTAAAACTGAATAAGAAAGAAAACCGATTAAATGACAAGCCTTTTGCAAGCAGTTAAGAATGCTTCAGTAATATTGCTTACCTAACAGCTGAAGTTAGCTTAGCTGTGTTATCAGAAAGCATACTTATTGCTCCTTCATCTTCACCTTCTAGTCCCTGGGAAGAAAAATAATTTCAAAAAAACAACCACCATATATACTTGAAGAACAAAAATATGGTGAAAATCCACTTGAAATATTGAACTTTATAACAGAAGAACCACAATTCAATTTTACACAGGTTTTGAAGAAAGATAAATCTAGGTCTACCGGTTTATATATTTGTTTCATAGAATTTATATATCACTTAACTGGAAAAATAATTTCAAAGCAGTTCACAAAAATCACAAAAAAGGATTGAAAATACTGAAACATTTTCAAGTCTCTTCTGTGAATGGCTCCCTAAAATATGATTACCAACACAATGGGTGAATGCAGACTTCCAACAAGCCCTATGCCAGACTTTAAAATTACCTCAAAATATAGATATTTTGTTCACTGCTTTTGGCAGCTGTCTGCATCAAAAGATACAGTGTGCCTCCAGGGATGAAGTCAAACCACTGGAGAATACCAGCACCTGCTGGGGGGCTGCAGAGACCAGTAACATGTAACTGCTGCCTCCTGTCTCCTCCAGCAGCGAAGGGATTTCTTTGGGGTACAAGCCTGGACAGTGTGTATGGAGGGCCTGGGCTGCCCAGATGAGACGACCCCCCCTCTCAGCCCCGCTGATGTGGTCCAAATGAAAGCAGAGCAATACATCTGGCACAAGCTTGGTTGCGGGAGTTGTTTTCCATGCATCTCTTAAAAGTGCAACCTTGTTAGAGGTTTAAACTCCAGTCCTAATAGGGCTGTGCTGCATTGCCTCTCAAGTCCTCCCAACTCCCCCTTCCTGTGCATTTACTTCCTGGAAACACCCAGTACATTTCTTGAATGTCAACATTTTAAAGCACTGTATAAATTCCAAGAATAATATTTTAAGTTAGATATAAGCAAATCTTACCATTATACTTTTAAGCCTCTTGACTTCATCTTCCTGAGCTCTGTAAGTTTCTAGCTCTTGCTGAACCGACTCGGCTACCTCTGGGAAAGGGCTAAAGAGATTATGTAGGCACTGTTTAAATCTACACTTTAAATTAACACAGTCTGTAAAAAACCCAGCTTCCATAGTCCTTTATTCACTTTCATTCAGCCCACCAACCCTTCATCGCAAACACACCTGGGGCTGCACACAGTAACTCAGTACCCTTCTCTTTTCTCCTTGTTAAAACTGTTTTTTTTTTTTAACGAACCCTCACTGTCTCTCCATCCCTGCTTTACTCAAACCTCAATTTTCTTCTCAGTGTCCCTCTGCCTAACTTCTGCCATTGTTTGAGGAGTCCAGCAAGAAGGACACTGAAAATTGGCTGTTTTAAACCTCTTCTTCTTTTATTCCTCAGCTGCTTCATGTGAGAGAGATAAACAATGTGAAGCCTTCAAACATTTCATAGTAACTTCCCACAATTATGTATTTCACTTCTCGTACCCTGTGTTGTCTTCGACATGACGTTCTAGATTCAATGTAGTAATTTAGAAGATATTTTATTAACAAGCAAACACCAATCTATGCGTAACACCCATCAAGTGACCTTAGTCTTCTGTAACTGAATAAGCTAACTGACAGATTTGCTGTTAAGATTTTATTCATCTTAAATACAGAGTAACATATATCATCATGTTGTGTAAAGAAGGCTGCAAAACTGGAGAGAGGAGGAGGCATGAAAATGGGAGTGGTCTGTGTGCAAGGGAGAGGAGGGTGGAGGAGGTGCAAAGGGGGTTAAAAAGGAGGGAATAAGAGGAATGGGATTGAAGCAGGGGCATGAAAGGGTCTGTAGAATAGAAGGGGGTGGCTTCATAGACAGGCAGAAGGTGAAAATGCTGCTTAGTAGTTGCAATGTGTGGGATGAGAAAGATGCAAGAGGTTACTATGGGGGTTATTTGTATTCAAGGAGAGTTGAACAAAAGGAAGTTGGGGGAAAGGTGAAAATGAGTGCAAAACAAGCCTGAAGAAGAGAGACGTGGCTTTGGAAATGGGGTTAGGAAGGTGAACAGTGACCTCCGTAGTGGCATGAGGTGGGAAGGGGTTTGATGTGGTGGGGAATGGCAGAGAGATTGGTAAGTGGAGTGAGCAGGGGCAAAGCCCCTAGTTAGTAATAGACCTTGAAGCAGAAGTAGTTTATTTAAAATATCCAGCTTACCTTCCTTTATGCTTCTGCCAAAATTTATCAGCTGCAGTTAAATCATATGACTTTTTATTTTTTTTCTTTGGTCTAGCACCTGCTGGGGAATTTTCCATTCCTGAAGACTCTTCCAAAACAACTCTGTTCAAATGAAAATCCTTTAAAGAAAATTATATGGATTAAACATTTTTGCCTGCTGCCCCACAATGGAAAGCAGAATATTCCTAATTCAAAATGGGATTATAAAAAGGGCAACTGTTGAATGTGATTCTGAATATGCAGAGCAAATGAAATCTCATATTCTTTCTATTAAATATGACATTTTAAACGCTGCCTCAAATTGTGCTAGTTTACTTGCAGTCTACCCTTTGTACAAAAGCTTAAGAATAGATATTATTATTATTATTGGCTTTTTCCATTGGGCAACTGTTGCAACTTCTGAATATTACAAAACATTATTTGGCTATGTTTCTGCAAAACATTCAGACGCTTTTTAATTTGCCTCCTTCCTCTTTTGTTCTGAGAATGCCCAGGCAATCCAAGACAACCTGGGAAATGGGAGGGGTGGGGATGGAAGAAAATATACATTGAAAGTGAGAGAAAATAAGGTTCTCTTTTTTCCTTGCTGTGGATTACCCTCTCATCCTCTGAACTGGAGTCTGCATTGTATGAAGAACAGCTTGGAGATGGGATAGAGAAAAGAGAGACAAAGGGAGTTCTTTAATTTTGCCCATATCTATCTCCTCTCATTCCTGGAAGCATTTCAGGCAACACAAATGAAAGGCACCTCTGGATTATTATTATTATTCAATGCATTTACACCCCACATTTCCTCACACAGTTGGTGTTTGGAGAATTAAAAATGGCATCTCCCGCCTAGAAGCTGCAGCTACCAGTGCAACTCTCTGTAATTGTTTCTTACTTTAAAAAAGTTGGCTAAAAGTTAGTAACTGTCCTTACTGTTCTTTTTCTCTGCCTAGCAAAAAGTCAAAATGGAAGAGTCACACATTATATTAAGCACTACACACAACTATAATAAGTATTTCACACTGGCATATGATTGTGTTCAAATAATAGCATAGAATTGTAGAGCTGGAAGGAACACCAAGGATCATCTAATTTAACTCCATGCAATGCAGAAATCACAACTAAAGCATCTATGGCCATCCAACCTTTGCTTAAAAACCTCCAAGAAAGGAGAGTCCACAACCTCCTGAGGGAGACTGTTCCACTTTCAAACAGCTCTTACTGTCAGAAAGTTTTATCTGTTGTTTAGTTGGAATGGCTCCTAACTTGAAGCCATTGGTTTGAATCTTACTCTCCAGAGCAGGAGAAAACATGCCACTACAGAGAAGGTCCATTCTCATGTTGCCATAGCTTCAGGTATTGTGGTCCTGAGTCATTTAACTCGTTATAGGTCAAAACCAGCACTTTGAATTGGGTCTGGAAACTAAGTGGCAGCCAAACCAGGACTGGCATGATATGCTCAAATAGTCTTGCCCCGGTGAGCAACCTAGCCACCAAATTTGGCTCTTCAATGGCTTTAATTCAACAGCAAATGGGAGGATACTGCAATTTTCCAAGCATTTTCTCCTTATACTGACTGGCATTATTATACTTCAGCTCCATTTATATCTATTTTCCCAACCAAAAATATGGTAAAACTTTTGCATCGGTGTAGGAAGAACAGACTCCAATGCTTCAGGTGGTAGGGATGAAATGGGGGAGATGAAGATGTCCCATGGACTACTCAGTTCATAAGAACATAAAGAGGATCTAACAGACCGATACTGCCATGGGAGGGGTGGGGAGAAAAAGAGAGAAAAGAGTTGGGTAGGAGAGCCTACTCTTTGCTTTGCTTGACTCCTCTAGTAAAGAACTGAAAGATATTAATGTGAATTATGGGGAAATGTCTACCCCACTCAGGAGAAGAAAAATATTTTCTGTACTTTCACAGAACACAACTTTCTGACTCCCAATGAAAAGAGTAATGCAATTCTCCACAGATCAACCTGTTTATAAGCAGCAATGGTACAGTTATTACCTAAACAGATGTATTGCTATAAATATGTAGCTGGAATGGCATTTGGTTCAGCATGCCACAATCTCCCTTGAGTGCATCAGCCAAGAGAAAAATGAACATTGATTTACATAAAGAAGAAAAAACTTATGTAACTTTTTCCCATTACAAAAATAAAAATTCTATAAAAGTGATAAAATGCCCCTAAATAAATTATACTAGCTTTATGAAGTATTAATTCTGAAATTCAACTTGTATGTCAGAAATGTTAGAAAAACATCTATAAACTCTATTTAAAATGTTTCCCGGAAATATGCTTTTAAGAAGTGGTTATTATTTGAATTTCAAAGGTAACTGTATCCTAAAAACAATTTCATATTTCAGAACCCCCACCTGCTTTAAGACATAATATACATTTTCTTGAAATAGTTTATTTTTATTAAGATATGTGATCGGTATTCTCCATAGGCAAGACTATAACGAGTGTCTGTGCAGATGGAGCGTTGTAATAACATGCTGTTGAATTCCACCCATATTTTATTGTATTACAATTTGAATACCATACAAATCAAAATATTATAAATTAAAAGTAGCAGCAAATATACAATTAAAAATCAATATGAATGTTTAATGTGATGCATATGCTGTCTTCAATCACAAATGCACAAACATAACATGGACCACCTGAATAAAGCTCGCAGACTACTAGTGGTCCATGGACCACAGTTTGGGAATCTCTGGTTTGGGTTCATAAACAAAAATGAAGGATTTTTCAAAAAGAAAGTTAATATGCCCAGATTGGTAGCATGGGGAGTTGTCAAGTCTTAAAAGACTGATAAATTTATTATGGCATAATTTATGTAAGTGGACTCTAGTCTCCTTCAGATGCATAAAGTTACATGTAGATGTAGAGGCCTAAAATAGTCTAACAGGGCTATATCAGCTCTGGTTAACAGCTATCCATAATTCTTTAGGTTTTCTTTTCCTAGTTAAAAAACAGCAACTTATAACCACAAGACTGTCTTGTTATTCTTTGAGTTTCTTAATATGGAACCTCTACACCATCTTGTGGTGATGAATATTATTTTAATGTTTAATGTTGATAGTTGTGTTATGAACTGAATAGGAATTATAAAACAGTACTAAATATTGTTCTGATGATATGTGCAAACTTCATGAAACATTCAAACAGTAAACTAAAAGCTTTTGTTACAACAGGTAAAAATGATCCCAAGTATTGGCTATATTTTATTTATTGGCTATATTTTATTTAAATTTCTATACCTCCCTTCCTCTAAGGATCACAGGGCTGTTTACAATATAAAAACTCAAAAACACATAACATAGAAAAAAACAGTTTAAAAGGCCATAGATTTTTTAATTAGCCAAAGGCCTGGAAAATGAGGAATGGTTCCTATAGATATGTAACAAAGGCACCAGGCGAGCCTTCTAGGAGAGCATTCCACAAATGGCAAGCCACCACTGAAAAGGCCAATTCTTGTGTTACCTCCCCTCCAGACCTCTTGCAGAGGAGGCACACTAAGAAAGGCCTAAGATGATGATTGCAGGTTCGGGTAGGTCCATATGGGGAAAGGAATTATTAAGTTATTGTGGTCCCAAGCCGTTTAAGGCTTTATAGGTCAAAACCAGCACTTTGAGTTGGGCCCAGAAAATTAATTGGCAGCCAGTGAAGTCAGGCCAGGATTGGTGTTTTATGCTCAAACTGTCTCACCCTGGCCGCTGAATTCTGCAGCAGCTGAAGTTTCCGAACCATCTTCAGAAGTAGCCCGACATATGTGTTGCAAAAATCTAACCTAGAGGTTACCAGAGCATAGCCAACAGAAGTTAAGCTATCTCTGTCCAAACAGGGGCACAGCTAGGCTACCAGCCAAAGCTGTTGGAATGCACTCTGGACCACCTAGGCCACCTGAGCCTCAAGCAACAGCAATGGATTGAGACGTATCCACAAGGCACATTCCCTCTTCTTCAGAGGTACTGTAACCTCGTCGAGTACAGGCCACCTTCCTGTCTGGCTTAAAGGAACCACCCATTAACAGTGCCTCAGTCTTATCCAGATTGAGCTTCAGTTTATTAGCTCTCATCCAGTTTATTAGCTCTCATCTCACCTCACTGTTATTACTGCATCCACTATGCACATCACACAAGTTCAGTGGTCTACAGATATGGTAACCAACGCATATAAAATCCACCTCACCAGAAAGCAAGTACAAAAGTAATGTACTTGTAGAGCAGCAAGTGAAAAACCAATCTCACTGACTACTAGAAATAATGAATGGTTATGAAGTCCAGCCAAAATTTGAGGAATTTGACAGCACAACTGTCATTATGTGAAAGTTAGGTAGTAACCAAATTTGTACTACAGCAGACCACAGCCTCAAATTACATTCATAAACAGTTATAATGGGAGGGAAATTATGGTTCAAACTAACAGCTGTTTTGCACATGTAAGGATTTCTGTTTTCCTTTATGTGGAAAGAAATGGGTTTTTAGGCAGTTTTACCAGCCATGGATGGGGAATCTGTGGCTCTACAGATGTTGTTACTCAAACTCCCATCAGTTCTAGCTAGCATAACTGATGGTCAGGGATGATGGGAGTTGTCATCCAATGCTATCTGGAGAGAACCAATTTCCCCATTCCTGTCTTAAGGCAAGCACTGAACCAAAGTTTTACATGATTGAGCTGGTAATAATAATAAACAAAGAATATATAGTCATAAAAAACAAGTTTCTTACCAGTACATCGTGCACTAAGGCTTGGTAGGTCCAAGTATGGTGTAGAGGAGTTGCCAAATCAATGTTTCTGTCAACAAGTACTAAGAGAGGTCTCTGGAAACTAAATAAAAATATTAAGTTAATAACCTGAAACATATTTGGAATATTTCTGTGGCCAAATTCATTGCCAAACCCTGCAGAATAGTTACGAAATATGAAGCATTTTGCCACCTGCTATATAATAATAATAATTTATTTATACCCTGCCCATCTGGCTTGGTTTCCCCATTTTAAAATCATTCCATCATTTTAAAATCATGTAGAATGTTTTTCTCTCCTTAGGATTTTAAATCCCAATATTGCTATATCTTCCAGCTAAGCAGATGAAAAGCAATGACATGCTGCAAATCTGCAAAGCATGAATACATATAGGACTTTAAAAAGGGCTGCTGAAAAATACAAGTAGATGTTGATACCTGAATTGTCCAGCTCCAAGTGTGTCACCTGTGAAAAGGCTGTTTCTGGCATCTCTGAGGTTCTCCCGGAGTTTCTTATCTAGTTTCTGAAAAAGATTTATCAGAGCTTTCATATATCCATAAAGGTAAAGGTAAAGGTAAAGGGACCCCTGACCATTAGGCCCAGTCATGACCGACTCTGGGGTTGCGGCACTCATCTTGCTTTATTGGCCGAGGGAGCCGGCGTACAGCTTCCAGGTCATGTGGCCAGCATGACTAAGCCACTTCTGGCGAACCAGAGCAGTGCACAGAAACACCGTTTACCTTCCCGCCGGAGCGGTACCCATTTATCTACTTGTACTTTGACTTGCTTTCAAACTGCTAGGTTGGCAGGAGCAGGGACCGAGCAACGGGAGCTCACTCTGTCGTGGGGATTCGAACCACCAACCTTCTGATCGGCAAGTCCTAGGCTCTGTGGTTTAACCCACAGCGCCACCTGCATCCTCATATATCCATAAATATAGCTAAATATAACAGAATGAACCTGTCAATTTCCCCACAGCCTATATGAGGACGAAGATGAAAATAATGAGAAAATGGTCCATGATGAAATAACGGTAGAGAGATAACCAGCTTGAGATTACCTTCTGGAATTGAAAAGCTGGGGTATAAATATCTCAATAATCAAGGAAAGCTGAAAGATCCAAACTTGAGAATGGAGCATTTAAAACTTACTGTGAATGCTCCTTTTGGGAATGTGAGGGAGACAATGGGCTCAGTAAACACTGGCTAAAGATCCACTACCCAGACATAGACAGGGGTAAGGTAATGAAAGTAAAAGCTTAGCAGCCAACCCTCACATCCTGCCTCCAGTTCCTGCCCTGTTGCCAAGTTCTTGCAGACCTTAAGGAAGTGAAAACCGGGAGACAAAACCAAGAGGAAATTCAAGAAGAATCGTAATCAGGAGAAGAAGAAAAAACTATGAAAAGGCATGACACAAAGAGGATGTCTGACAAGTTCAAATGTTGGTGAAATTGCTGATATAAAAAGGAGCCAACTGAAAAGGCAAGGTCAAATAGAAAACTGGATGCCACTCAACCACAAGGATTGGTCAGAAGGTCTTGTGTGTGTCCCCAGAAGCAGCATTCACATTATTCAATGGTTTGTGCTCTGTGAGAGCCCTTCAGTAAACAATGGGATGTGCTCAAGCTGCTCATCATAAACCAGGTAACTGTGCTACAAATCTCCAAAACAGAACCATTAGCAGAGTGAGCAGCAAATACTGCTGAAGTCCTGGTGGAACGAGCTGAGCTGTGGTGTTTAAAGGTGAGGGATATGTTGGATCTCATAAGCCACTACAATAGATGTTGAAAGCTTTGCTAAGGTGGAGCAAGACAAACAGGATGTAACAAAGACATGTGTCACTGTAGTAAAATCAGACATCAGATTTCCTGTACTGTTTCTTTTGCACAGTAATCTTATTTGTTCTTGTTTTCCCCCCAGAAGGAATCTTGAATGCCCAGGCTGAGATAAACTAACCTATTCCAAGCAAGGCAGGGAAAGGAACTGGAGCCAATATGAGGGGTGGCTGCTAAACTCTTTCATTTTATTATTCCTGCCTGTCTTTGGATGGGACTGAACCCATTGTTTACTGAAGGGCTCCTGCATGCTCATAGAGAAATGTCATTTTCCTATGAGCCATCAAAATTTTGTGATAATGGTTACATTAGATGTCCCACTTAGCTAACACTTCCATTATTATTGTGATGACTATGTGAACAGCATAGACACCTTTGGTGTCACTTTTATTGCATAGCAATGCTACACCATTCTGCAATCTTTTCTTTTTCATGTGTTACCGTCTTTGAAGGCTGAGTGTTCATACACTCCCTCCAAAACGATTTAAGTTCATCTACATTCTGCCTTTATTATTTCATGGAACTCTTGGAAGTGTACACAGGGTTCTGATATTAGCTCCCATCGAAACACTAAGGCGATCCAAATCTTTTCATAAGAAAGCTTCATGAAACAACAAAGTCTTAAGTTGGCACCAAAACTCAGTACAGACTGTGCCAGATTGCTTTTTCTATACAAAAAGCACCACACTATTTCCTGTTGAGGACAGTCTGACACTGCCAGTCACCACTAGACATGCCTGAGTGGCATATTGCAAAGATTAGACCAGGTATAAGGAATAAGGTGATCTTTTAAGTACACTACCCCTAGTTCATGTACAAATACACTGTGTTCTCAGTTCATGCCCTTGAGAGGCACCAGATTACATATGGGCCATTTTTAAAAAGGGGACAAACAGGCCTTTCCACTTTACATCACAGCTATCTCCTCCCTTCCCAAGTATTAGTGTTTTAAAAATATTCCACTATTGTTGCAAGCTAGCATAAGCTCAGTACTAACCCCACAATCTTATGCACACTTAACTGGAAGTAAGTCCCGCTGAACTGAATAGGACTTGTGTCTAAGTACACATGCATAGGGTTATGCTGGACCAATACAGAAGCTCTAGCTTACAAAGAACTCAATATAATTTAGAGTTCTTCCCATATCCTCAACCTTGTCTGAAGAGACAACACTTTCATATGCCACTAGCTTTCCTTCCTAGACTACAGGAGCGCATGCCAGGATGTAATCAAAGACACATAAGACACATGCACCTAGAAGCAAGGGGACACTGCATACCCAGGTCAGTTAAGAGGCAGCTAGCCAAGAACAACATACAATCCAAGACATGGGAAGTACTCAAAGGTGGTGGAATACTCCATGATGGAGAAACCACCACATCAACCTAACCTCTGCTGGCTTACCATTAGCAGGAGCTGGTTGAGCAGATTTTCCTGATAAGGCCTTTTAAAACTATTCCCTCCCACTGGAACCAATGGGAGGGAAAATAATTATGCCCAGAGTTTGCATACTTCTTAAATCGTGCACAGAATGCACAAGCCTAAGGCTGGTTTATGTAGCACTAAACCATAGCTTAATGCTATGTCCAAACCCAGAAATTTTACTGCACGTGTCTTCCTAAGAATTGCAGTGGATAAAAACATTCTTAGATTGTGTCTGTTTAGCTTGGGATACACAAGTGGAGTTACCATGACAATGTAAAGTTACATTGACCGTTCTGTCTCCTCTGTGATATAGCTCAGTAAAAACAATTGTCTGTCTGCTGTTCGGCTTTCAGTTAAACAGTGATTCTCCCTTCAGGATGCCTGTCATACATATTTCAAAAATTAATTCAGTTGGGATATTTCACAACTCACCACTGCCACCATTTCTGCTGCTGTTCCCCTTGAACATCGGATTATTGGAATAGCTCCTATTAAAAAATAAAAATTGATTTTTGGGGGGAAATGCTGTTATAGAGTCTACTACGTTTCTTTTAGGATAAATGGCTTTTATATTGCCTGCTACCAAGTTAATTTTATTAAATAAATATGGGTTAATAATATTTAAACAAAGCTTATGAAAACTTTCTAAAGTGCTGAGAAATTCCCTTATTCAGAGGGAATTTTTGAGCATTTTTTAAAAGGCTAGCCAATAGGAGATAGCTAGACACCTCTCAAGCTGTTAAATGTATTTCTTAGTTCTCCAAAGGGATCATTTTGCAGACCTAATACAGGACATAGCTACTTTATATCTTCCAGGAGATTTAAGTAATTGTTTGAAACCACATTCTGAAACATCACATCTTGAGTGACAGATTATCACTGTCATAACAGGACATGCAAACTTAAATAGGGAAGCTTTTCCTGAACAATTCTTAATTTTTAATCTTTAGCCAGATACAGATGGGTAAATTGTAAGCTCTGAGTTCAAACAATTCATATATCAAGAGCATCTAATATCTATCAGTATCTTTAATTCCTACAAGTTATTAAATGTTCAAAGAAGAAGAAGAAGAAGAAGAGTTTGGATTTGATATCCCGCCTTTCACTCCCCTTCAGGAGTCTCAAAGCGGCTAACAATCTCCTTTCCCTTCCTCCCCCACAACAAACACTCTGTGAGGTGAGTGGGGCTGAGAGACTTCAAAGAAGTGTGACTGGCCCAAGGTCACCCAGCAGCTGCATGTGGAGGAGCGGAGACGCGAACCCGGTTACCCAGATTACGAGACTACCGCTCTTAACCACTACACCACATGAATAACATGAAATCATATCATACTGTTGCTGTCCTCGGTCTAGGACTCTATTTCTTTTTTGACAACATTTACAGAAGAAATCCTTATTTTACAAAGTCCAAGCCACTGCAGAAATGAGGTTGTATCCAATGAACTGTTCCACCAACGCATGGACTTCCACTTCTCGCAAACCCTCTCAAATCTGTTCTCCCAAGTCTCTGTAGCAGATTCAGGGAGGTGTGCAGGGAGAGGAGCAGTGGAACAGGAAGAACCTTTTCTCAATTACTTTGCTATACAACACCCATAGGGTTGGATCCACAAAATCCAAGTGGAAGTGGGTGGGCAGAATATGATTTCTCCATAGCAGCTCCCAAAAGCCTCTCCAGAGGTCGGGAGGATACTGCTGAATGCGGGAGGAAGCTGAGGGCAAAGGGGAGGTCCCTGAAAATGTGAAAATTTCTGCATGAGCAAATTCACTTAACCATTGATCTGTACAATTCCTATGCTTTCTTCTCCTCTCTTCCAGCTGAATTCACCCTACTTCATGTTTCACTACTATTCATGGTGCAAAATTATTTGTGTGCCAATGTTAATTTCAAGCATGATGAACCATCTTCAAATTCTTTTTTGAAACTCTGCTTTATAACAGCATTTGAAGCTGGTTTTCAAACTCTAGGAATAGGTAACCATGAATAGAGCTCAATTCTGTAAAAACAATTCAGGGCACTAGGCATTTTTGAGGAAGAGGTGGCTCGCTTTATCCTAACCACCTCCTTCGAATGACATATGACTTAATGTAGAGGGAATTTCACAGCATTCCTTACAGAGGTATGATATTTAAGAAACCAACATACTTACCAAGTGTAACAAAAAAACAGAAAAGGCTGTCTACAATTGTATCCATTACAGTCTCCATTTCCGTGTCTGTTATATCTGGTCTGTTGATGGCTGCAATACCAAAAAGGGAGAGGAGAAAAAAATCAGATTACTGTACTGTATAAATAAAAAAAATTCTTCCAGTAGCACCTTAAAGACCAACTGAGTTAGTTCTAATTTTTTTATTTTGACTATGGCAGACCAACACGGCTACCTATCTGTAACTGTACTGTATAAATTATGCCTATGTGTCATTCACTCTAGATTAAAAGCTGAAAATTCTAGCAGACCAAAACAATTTTAAAATTCCAGGGTGTATCCAATGCTGTCTGTTGTGTGAGAGGTTATCACCGTAATCTCTTCCCCCTGCAGCCTTGCGTGCACCCTCAAAATTTGTCCCAAAGGGATGAAGGAGAGGAAGCAAATTTGGGGGGGCACGTACGGGGCTGCAGGGGTGATGAGAGGAAGCAGCAACCTTGTCGCATGAGCAGCAGTCTGATTGCATGTTGGATTCTACCCTCCATTTATGTTTCTTGCCTGATAGTAAAGATATATATCCTGGGTCTATGACACAAAAATAAGTTACTCGGTCTAAACAGCAGAAAGCACTTTATGTGCTTACTTTCATAAACTTCAATAATCCATTACAGCTCAATAATAAATGCAGGCAAGTACTCAAGGCGAATAATGGAAAATGAAGTCAGTAGCAAAACTCCACACCGTCACCAGCATTAGAATGTCTGGGTGCACATACAGAATTACACCATTATGTTCTCTTAAAATGCTAGACGTTTAACAAAATAACTGTTTTTAGAATAATCCACCTACCACGATACGAAACAAGCTCCTTGTTTTGATTGCATAATAAAAACATATCATCTTCCAAAGTAATGAAGTTGAGATATTGGTCAAAAACCTACACATCAAAACAAAGGGATCATTAGTAAAAATAACATGTAAATGATTAGTTTATATTGAATCACTACTATATCAAAACATTATTTTTATTTAAGGAACAACAAGGGCTTATATGCAATAGCAGTATTATCTTTGCAAAATAGTTCCAACCTGCACAAACTGAAATACCCAATTTTGCCAACTCCCAACTTAAGAACCCCACACTCCAAAAAACTTGTTGAATCAGTTTTCAAAGTAACAGGTACTCCAATATGAATGTTTGGAATAATGTACTTTACCTTAGCTACTTGTGCTACTGCACTGGCACCCAGAGCAGCATTTGCAATATCTTCCAGTTTACTTCTTGAAATGGCAGAAATAAAATTTAAATAATAATATTCGTAAAGTTGGTTTCTAAGATCCTGAAAGAAAAAAATGAATGTTAAAAACACCAGAATTTTTTAGATAACAAGTATACTTTAAAAATGAAAGCCTTTACTATACAGTAGTGCTTCTAAAAATTAATCTCCTATAAGGCAGCATAACCCATGCCAATAACAGACAATATATTCAATACTAGGGAGTTTTGCAGAAAATGTTCTTCTGAAGTGTCAGTGTTTAATCTGCAGTGTCCCAAAGCTTAGTTTGAGGTGCACATCCCCAGTCCTAGATTCATTCGTATGTATGCTGACATGTGGGAAGCATGCTCGAATGTCTCATGCAAATAAAATAAATAAAAAACTGGGCAGAACACAGTGGTATGTGGTTTCATTTGTAATCGCCCCAAGTTTAGTTAAAATTCTTGCTCCTTACTTGCCAGTGGCCTAGGGTAATCATTTGTCAAGTTCATATTCCACAAATACAATGCTTTTGACTGGTGAGAATGTGTGCATCTCTGAGTGGACATCACTCCTGGTTATTAAGATGTCTAACATGGGATAGAATAAAGCTTATTCAGAAAAGCAGTTATTCTGTTATTTTGATAAGCATGGGTAAAGCAGCTTCCCATTTAATATTATCCAAGTATCCACACTTCAAACCAAAAATTAACAGAATATGCCATTTCTTTATATAGCCTATTTTGACCCCAGTAAGAAGCTTTTCTGTTGAGCTCTTTTGGGAAAATTTTGAATATATTGATTAGTTCATTTTTCTGCACATTGTGTTATTGCATCTGTCTTGGATTAGATCTGTCTAGAGAAGAACTCAGTCTGAGATTTGAGTTTAAAAGCCTCTGCAGTGTCTGCATGTGTCCTGCAGGTGTCAGCAGTGTTAAATTGATATGCTGGACATTCATTCACTAAAAACTGCAATCCTAAATTGCACCAATACAAAGGTTGTGGCCTGCCCTGTATGGGCTTTGATGGGAGAAAAAATTAATCTATGCAACCTGATTATATATAATTCCACTAATACCATCTGTTGCCTCAGCTTGTATAATATACATTAAATCTACAGGAATGGGGCATAATGAATCATTTTCATGGTCATGGTTCCAGAAATCACTCCAAGAGATATCTCAGATTATGAAATGTTACATTCAAATCACCTGAAAAGCTTAATCAAATTAAGAATGTTGCAATTCACAAAAGGTGAAAATCATATTGTCATAATGCTCAGAGGTTGGGGTAAAAGAGAATGAAGGTTTTTTTCCCCATATGAAAAGGAGATTTGAGTTATACCTGATATTCACTGCTATATCAATTTCTGGATTTTAAGAAAAAGTTAAGCAAGCCAGCCAGTGTTACAAACTGAGATATGAAAGCTAGGAGCTAAATGCATCTTAAACCTAGGTTATGGGTGCAATAACGGAATGTCTAGGCAGATTTTTTCATAACAAGAATGAACTGCAGCTAAAATATTATGCTCATTTTTCACATGATCTGGTCCTTCCCCTGCCCACCCCCCTAATATTCTTAAGAGGGTCTCTTCTACAGTCTTCAGAGAGTAGCTGGAAGTGGGGAGGCAGAAAAAGGTCTTCCTTTCCTTCCACTCTGCAGTTTGAAATCTTGGGCACAGTACTGCACCCAGAGCTCAGAAGCTGCTCATGCTAATGAAATTCCCTGTCGCAAAATGAGCCTAGAACAATGGGAGCTTCGAACACTTGACACCTGATATATTCGTACACACTAGCACAGGTAGTAGATGGACTTTAAAACTGCAAGGAAAGTAGGGAATAATCATACAAGACAACATGTTTGCAGGGGCTACAGCAGTAGCAAGCTGTCTCTCCTAACGGCTAACGACACTTAAAAACCTCTTTGATCCATAGCATAACCACTGTAAGGAGTAAGAGTATTTTCAAAGCAGTTGGCTCATCACTGGATTTGCTGATGTGGAGTACATGCTGCAGACAATGAAGTCACAGCCCTAACATCTATGTAGCTGAAGCATAAACACTACTTTTTATCTGGCAGTAAAACAAAGTCCAGTTTCTTGTGTTACAACATGAATTTTTAAACTCTTACAATGGACATTAAGCACGTCACACTACCTGGCACAGCCTGTCAATATTTTCCTCTGTTGGCATTACAAAATATATTGCTGGAACGTCTGGAATAGAATCTCGATCGGAGTGCAGAAGACTGGAAATAAAAGAACAAGCTTCATTTGTGAACTGTTTTACTCTTTCTTGAAACAAATGGAACAACAACAAAAAGCCCTAGAAACAAAAAAGGCTTCAACAGCTTCAATCCTATGCACATTTGCTTGGGCAGAGCTTGACCGTGCAATCAGCCTTCTTCCAAGTAATCATCTATTGGATTGTGCACACGGCACTTTCTACATAATTTGCTGATGCAGAAGTAATGCTAGTTTTTCTTTAATTGCAGTTTAACTGAAAGCCTGCCCAAGGAAGGTGTATTCCTTTCTCTCCTGTTCCCTTAACTATAGTTAAGCAGTTTGTTGACCACACATCATGAATTGCAATCAAGGTTAACCACGGCATCTCAGTGTACCCATTCATAGCTTGTATGATTAGTCTGAAAAAAGGAAAAGGAGCTGTCTCAGGTGTTTCAGAATTATGACTTGAAAAGGTAGATTGCATAGACTTAAGTATAATGAAAATATGTTTTTCAGATATGCTCTTACTGTATGCCCAGTAACTTGCAAAATTAAAACTGCTTTCAGCCTTCTCTTAATTTTGTAATCAATGTAATGGATTTATGTGCTGTTTTAGGTAAAGACTGGCATACTTAGACATGCCAGAGCTTCAGTCTGCTCTTTACAAGAGAGAATACATCACTGTAAGCATAACTAGCATCCTTCAGCTTCCCATTATTGACCAGTTACCCAGCTGGTGGTTTAACATGCAACCTTATCCTCCTCACCATAAAAAAACCACATTTTTTTTTCAAACAACGTATAAAGTAACACAACCGCAAAACGTATACATATAGATACATACAGATGTAAAGTAATGCCCATGTCTCTTAATTCTTTCACTGACAATAATGGAGATATTATATCTTGGCCAAATCTGTCATAAATGAGAACCTGCAACACAAAAATACCTATTAGCATAATTCCAGTAAGGAACTTGACATATTTAGGGGAGAGGATAGGACTCTTTTGAGGTCAACCAATCAGAGAGGAAGAAGAATGCTATGGTCAGGTTTTATTAGTTGCATACACACTAAGCAAACTAGAAAGCAATGTCAGTGCATGGATCACCATTCACTTCAGTGGGGCCTGAGCAGAGGTTGTGCAGCAGCTTTATGTCCATGAGTTTGTGATTATTTAACAGATAAAGGGGTCTTAAGCAACATTTCAGATTTGAAGGAGTCAGTCACATTCTCATATGCTTTGAAATAAATACAGTGGTACCTCGGGTTAAATACGCTTCAGGTTACATACGCTTCAGGTTCTGCTAACCCAGAAATAGTACCTCGGGTTAAGATCTTTGGTTCAGGATGAGAACAGAAATCGTGCTCCGGCGGCGCAGTGGCAGCGGGAGGCCACATTCGCTAAAGTGGTGCTTCAGGTTAAGAACAGTTTCAGGTTAAGAACAGACCTCCGGAACGAATTAGGTATGTAACCAGAGGTACCACTGTAATTTCCTTTAAAACAAATTATTATTTAAAAAATATGAAAACAACAGGAAAGCATTAAAAATTTTTGTTTGACATTGCATTTTTTTAAAAAAAAATAAGGGCAGCCTGTCATACAAAACCACGAGAGAATATTTGGACATAATAACTAACCATGATTTATTGTGAAGGGAATAATTCTAGATGAACCATTGGCTAAAATGCTTTTCCTGCTCCCTCCAGTGCAATTGAATTAAGGTTTTCCCCCATGTTTTTTTATTAAACACAGTTTAGTTTCTAAATCAATCAATCTCAATGTTATGTCTCAAGCTTCAACTGTACAGTGGTACCTCTAGTTATAAACTTAATTTGTTCTGGAGGTCCGTTCTTAACCTGAAACTGTTCTTAACTAGAGGAGTGCTTTCACTAATGGGGCCTCTTGGTGCTGCTGTGCTGCCGGCACCCGATTTCCATTCTCATCCTGGGGCAAAGTTCTCAACTCAAGGTAACTCTTCCATGTATCTGAAGAAGTGTGCATGCACACGAAAGCTCATACCTAGAACTAACTCAGTTGGTCTTTAAGGTGCTACTGGAAGAAATTTTTTTATTTTGACTATGGCAGACCAACACGGCTACCTATCTGTAACTAACTCTTCCATGTTAGTGGAGTTTGTAACCTGAAGCGTTTGTAACCGGAGGTGCCACTGTATTTAATGTTGTTTGTCAAAACCAGGCAGCTTCATAATATATGGCTTGTTTCAAGCTAATCAGAGTTAAGATTAACTGGAGTTTCTCAGGGTCACACAACACAGCAAGCCTCAAACAAATGAAAGAAAGGAATAGCTTCAGAGCTCCTCATTGCAGCCATGCCAGAGAAGGAGGGAATGGGGCAGTCAGTGTACATCTGATGCTCACCTAGCTAGTTCCTGTCAGAATTAAAAAAGTGTTTTATGATGACATCTGGACTTAAAAACCAACTGGAAAAAGTAACATGCACAATAAAGGCTGAAATGGTTCAACATGCAACAATGTTTCTTAAACCATTAGTACAGTTTCCTCAATAAAATCCATCACCAGTGTCAAATATACTACCAAAGGAATTACTTCTATCTACTCAGTTATGTTTACTTTCACAGAGCTCTTCTTTATGCAGTTCTATGGGGTCACGAAGAGTCGGACACGACTAAACAACAATATAATTAAAACACTTTCATTTTCATTATCAGCAATTGGTCCAAGTCAACAACCTATTTCGTAAAGCTATAAAATGTCATTTTCAAGAACAAGGCAAATAAGTTAATTTGAAACTAGAAACGATTACCATGGATGTAAAATTGGCATATAGTTTGACTTACTTTCCATACTGGTTCACCTGTACTGTTTTTAACAGGTGGCACATTGAAATTCAACATACGTTTTAGAGCCACTGAAAATGAGAGAAAAGAGGATTTTGAATAGTTTTGAAAACGTATGACTAACCACATAAAATCTATTGAGAACCTTTTCAAAATATTGCAATCTGACTATATGTTATTTAGAAATAAACAATGTTAGAGTTTATTTATTTGAGATTATTGTAGTCAAGCAGTATATAAATTGTTAAAATAAAATAAATAAAGAGGCCATGGCTACTGTCTTATTTAAATTAATAACAACATTTGTCAAGATGTGTGGATATTGTAGCAACTGAAGAGACAAGAACCTAAGAGCAGAAACTGGTATTGTAAAATAACAGTGTGTTTCCATTGTACTTCTTATGTACCAAAGCCTTCTTATACTCAGAGACATAAGTATGATGAAAATTGACGTGAAAGTCATATTAGATATTCCCAAGGCTCTGCCCTGAGACTAAAACTTTTTAAATAATCCATGAACAAACGCATGAATGGGAACAAAATGGCAAAGGAGATTCAGCAGAAAGTGTAAAGTGTTGCACACAAGGGCACTGAATTTACATATATTCTGTCAAGTCCAAACTGGTAGTGACTTCTCAATATCTCCGACATATGAAGAATGAAACTGTAATAAAAAATGTGTGTGTGTGTTGAAGTCTGATGAAGAAGTCTAGTCCTAAACCCAAACCCCGACATGGGTGAATCCGTGAAGATTTCATACACCTTTGCAGTATGTGCTCCAGAATGGTTTCTTGAAACATTTCTTACTAATAAATATATGTTCAGTATGGAATGCTTTGGCAATTACAAGCCATTGGGACATACTACACTGACCTGCTTCTGACTGGATAACATAGGCAAATCTGTTTGTTTGAAACAACCTTCCCCAACCTGGTAACCCCCAGATGTTCTGGACCACAAGTCCAACCAGTGCTGATTGCGGCTAATGGGAACTAGTCCAAAAACAACTGGAGGACACCAGGTGGAGAAACTCTGACTTGAAGGGCTGTGCTTCAGTTTGGAGTAGTAACACCAGCCATTAAAATCACAGAAAAACACCCAGCCTAAAACCATCACGATCGCATAGATGACATGTTCAGAACTCCTCGGAGCACAGCTTGAAAAGATGAAAACAATGCTGACTCTGATAAACCTTATATTTTCCTTTGAGGATGATGTGTGTAAGGTACTAAAGGGGCATTTCTTGGGGATCATTTGTTCTTGTATCTTCTAACAATGCCTTGCAAATTGCTTAACGCGGGTAGGCGGATGATGCAAAGGCTGCTTTTAACAACTAATAGCATGACTCCACTTTAAGTTTAAGGGCTCCTTTGGAATAACTGTAATGTCTATGAAACTGTGACGGCTGTCTCTTTGTGGACATGATGGGGTGGGGTGGATTCCCCCCCCCCTTTTTGTACCAACTTAAAACTCCGTAGTGGTCTATGAAGTACCTACTGCCCTATAATCCCAAAGTGTTGTTGCTGTTGGAGGGTTGGAGGCAGCGAAAGAAGAAACACAGCCGCGCCAGGAAACTAAGAGCAGGATGCGGGGTCAATACAGGGAACCCTCTCGGCGCCCAAAGTAGGGCAGGGCTCCGCTCCTCCAGAAGCGGGTCGGCCAGCCAAAGAGAGCCCTCTTCGTGAGGGTTTTAAAGGAAGAGGCCCCGCAGAGGATGCAGAAAGGAGCAGGCCGCGCGTATCCTCCGTGAGGTAACAAAGACGCCGCGAAACCCTCCCGCCGAGCAGGGCAGCGGCGGCGGCCCCGCCGCACCCCGCGGGCTCCCCGGCAACAGAGGGCCGGCGCCCCTTCGAGCCTGTCCCCGAGAGAAAAGCGGGGAACTCACCCGTCTGCTTCTCCCGGATGCTGGCCGCCATCTTTTCTGCCACTCAGGCCGGCTCCGCCCCCGTCGCCGCTACAGCAGCCGGCAGACGTGGCGCCCCGGCGAGGCGGCCCCTGCTGCTGCTGCTGCTGCTGCGAGCGACCTGAGGCGCGGCGGGCGGAGCCTCCTTGCCCGGCGTCCCCTCTGGCTCCTCGTATATCCCAGCCGCCGGCGCCGCAACTGGGGCTTCTCGGTTATCTTCGGGGATGGTTGGAAGAGGAGAGGGCGGCGGTTTCCCCCTTCTGCTTCTTCCCACCGCCGGCTCTTCTCCCACTGAGGCGCTCGCGGCCCTCGCGCGGGACGGGGTTGGCGGTGCCGGATGGGGCGGTTCTGGCAGTGAGGAGCCAAAATATAGGGAAGAGGGAGAAAACGCCACGCACAAAAGTTGCCTCCTAGGAGCCGGTAGCTTCTTACGCTTGAAACAGCTGTTAGAAAATATACAGGGTTTCATGGGGAAGGGCTGGGCAACATCCTAGATCTGACCACCATGTACCCCCCCCCCAAAAAAAAACCCTTTTCTCTCTCTCTAGTAAAAGACTCGCATAAGATCATCATAATATTCTCAAGGCTGCAATCCTAGCCCCACTTACCTGCTAGTAAAACCTCCTTAGATTCTGCTGGATTTACTTCTCAGTAGACGTGGGTAGCCTTGCTTCCTAAATTATGATTTACCTCCAGGGCTACCACTGGTTTTATTATTCCTTTGTGATGGCTTTTGTTGTTGCTAAACCCAATAGTCACACAGAACCTCTGTCTTCAGAAGTACCAAATATTAGCAGAAAGAGAAGAAAGCCATTGTGGGAGTAAGAATCTGGCTGACATTAAGCCATATGCAGAGTAGACCCACTGAAATGAATGGAAACATGATTTCAGTGGGTTTGAGTATGGCTTAATTGGATATGGCATTGTATTTATATTATTTTGCCATATACTCTTTATCTTATTCAGGGCTTGTATTCCTAACAAGTTTGGCCTAAAGTCACAGTTCTCCAGGTTAGCTAGTCAGAGAGGTTTACAAAGTGCTAGAAGTTGACATTTGGTCCTGTACACAAGCACTGTTGTTATTTAGGGAAGCTTTTTAATGTTGAATGTTTTACTGTTTTTTATATATGATGGAAGCCACCAAGAGTTGCTGGGGCAGCCCAGTCAGATGGTCAGGGTACAAAATAAAGTAATAATAATAATAATTTAGTCTACCACAGCAATTCATACACAAACCCACAAAAAAAACTGCTTTGGTGTGTGTCCCGCCCCATTAATTGGCCACTGTTGGGAGACAGATGGAGGAATGTGACTCTGTTGATTCTTTTTGATCTCTCAGCAGCTTTCAGTACCATCCACCATGGTATCCTAGAATACCAATTGTGTTGGAAGCATACAGGCAGCCAGTGTTGTTCTAGATCCAATTCAATGTGCTGCTTTTGACCTATAAAGCTCTATGGCTCAGAACCCCAGTATATTCTGGCATGTCTATTGTTATGTAGTGTAGTTTCACCCTGGGCCAACAGGGGGATACTGTATATAGTTTTCACTCAGGTCTGTAGATAGTTTTCACTCAGGTCCGCGGCAGTTATTTTAGGCGGGAACTCTGGGCTGTTGTGGTTACAATGTTGTCAGCCGGCTGCCTATAATACAGGCCGGCTGAGCTGTTCGCCGTCGGTTCTAGTCCAGCTTACCTTAATAAAGAGCTACTTGAAGAAATCGCTGTGCCGGCTGCTATGTCAACCCACGACTTAACACTGGCGACGAGGATGGGATAGATGGACATCAGAGCACAGCCAGATGCGGCCAGCCTCTGAACTGAGCTGAATCACTGAGCTGAATCACAGAGCGAAATCACTGAGCGAAATCACTGGGCAGAACCAATTCAGAGCTGACTGTTCTGGCTGGAGCACTGTGTTCCATCCATCGCCCTTCACGCCGGCATCGGGATCATGGCTTCACTTGTGCCTCTACCGCCGTTTGCGCCAGCCTCTGAATCATGGGACTCCTACCTCGCTCGGTTCGACTGCTACCTCCAAGCCAACGAGCTGACAGCAGTATCAACGGATCGGAAGCGGGGCCTATTCCTCAGCCTCTGTGGGCCTGAGGTGTTTGAGACGGCCCGAGCATTGGTTGCGCCTGAAGCAGTCCAGGCAACACCATGGGACACGATCCAAGAGAAGCTCCGCAACCACTACGCACCGAAGCCGTCCAAGATTGCTGCCCGCCATGCGTTCTACCACCGGAACCAGGCAGAGGGGGAGTCAATCAACAACTACACCACCGCCCTGCGACAGGCTGCAATGCACTGTGAGTTCCGAGACTTAGACGATGCCCTGATGGATCGAATCGTCTGCGGGGTCCGGGACATCCATCTGCAACGGCATCTCCTAGCCAAGCCAGACCTCACGCTACAGAAAGCCATTGAGGAGGCAGTGGCCTCAGAAGCTGCAGAACGCTCCGCCCAGGAGATCCGCAAGTCCAGCAGCCCGCGTCTTGCTAGGGAGCCAGTTCCGGTGCATCATGAAGAGGCCAGCAGTGATGAGGCATCCTCCAGTGAAGACGATGACGTGCACCAGACAAAGCGGGAGCGCAGGAAGTTCCAACAGAAGTCCAAGGGCCAACCGGAATGTGCTGGCTGCGGAGACAACCATTCCCGTGCCAAGTGTCGATTCAGAGACGCCATCTGTAGGAAGTGTTCCAGAAGGGGCCACATCGCTAAGGTCTGCCGATCGGCTCCGTCTGACACCCCCCCTTCATCGACTCGCAAGTCCAAGTCTTCACTCCAGTCTGCCAAGGAAAGTTGTTTCGCTCTCACCAACTGCCGCTGCCCGTCTGGAACCACGATTGGCCAAACCGACTCGCCTACGCGACGCAAGCTGAACGTCACGGTGCTCATTGAAGGAGCTCCATGTGACATGGAGATCGACACCGGGTCTGCCCTGTCCATCGTGTCATGGAGCACCCTCAAAAGACTGGTACCCAGAGTGTCCAAAAGGCAACTCGACTCTCACCGCGTACACCTGAGAGACTACCAGGGAAACGACATTCCCGTGGTAGGCGTTGGCCGGTTCCGGATCGCCTTCAAGGATTTTTCGGGCCTGCTCCGGTTGGTGGTGGTCGAAGGTCAGCGGCCAAGCCTCCTAGGGCTAGACTGGTTTGATGCCCTCGGCCTGGAAGTCTCCGGCATCAACTGCATCTCTAACGCAGAGACTGAGGGTCTGGTCAAAGACTTTGCCGAGGTTTTTGACGGCACCTTGGGCCAATATACAGGTACGCCCATCTCCTTTAGCCTTGATCCACAAGTCGCCCCCATCAAGCTAAAGCCACGCCGGGTTCCCTTTGCTCTCAAGGCTAAGGTGGACGAACAACTGGACAAACTGATCGCCCAAGGAGTTTTGGAGCCGGTTGACCACGCAAAGTGGGAAACCCCCATCGTCACGCCTGTCAAGCCAGATGGGTCGGTGAGAATCTGCGCTGACTACAAGTGCACGATCAACAAGGCGCTTCAGCAGCACGCTTATCCGGTTCCTGTTGTCCAACACCTGCTGCATTCCCTGGGTGAGGGTAAGGTCTTCGCTAAGCTGGACCTTGCCCAAGCCTATCAACAACTGCCAGTCGATGATGCCACTGCTGAAGCCCAGACGATCGTCACCCACCGGGGGGCATTCCGTTGCCGCCGGTTGCAGTTCGGGGTGAGTGTGGCTCCTGGCATCTTCCAAAGCCTTATGGAGCGTCTCCTGCAAGGGCTTCCTGGCGTGGTACCATATTTTGATGACGTCTTGGTGTCTGCAGACTCACACCAGCAGCTGTTCGAGCGCCTCCGTGCCGTGCTGACCAGGTTCCAGGAGGCCGGGCTCAAGGTAAAGAGGGAGAAGTGCCAGATTGCCGTTCCACAGGTAGAGTTCCTGGGCTATCTTATCGATGCCTCCGGCCTTCATCCAACCACATCCAAGATCCGCGCTATCCAGCAGGCCCCCACACCAAAGAACAAAACGGAGTTGCAGGCATTCCTGGGGCTGCTGAACTTTTATAACATGTTCCTGCCCCACAAAGCCACAGTGGCTGAGCCTCTTCACCGACTCCTTAGCACTAAGACGCCTTGGGCCTGGGGTCATCGAGAGACGGCGGCCTTCAACGCGGTCAAGGCCCTCCTTTCTTCAGACAGTGTGCTGGTACAGTACAGTGAATCCAGGCCGCTGGTCCTTGCCTGCGACGCCTCACCTTTTGGCATCGGTGCTGTCCTTAGTCACCGTTTTCCAGATGGAAGAGAAGCACCGCTCGCCTACTTTTCCAGGACACTATCTCCGACGGAACGGAATTACAGCCAGCTCGACAAGGAGGCATTGGCACTTGTGGCTGGAGTGAAGAGGTTCCATGAATACCTCTATGGCAGGACTTTTGACCTCATCACTGACCACAAGCCACTCCTGGGCCTCCTTGCCGGTGATCGTCCAACTCCACCGGTCCTCTCACCACGCATGCTGCGATGGACTGTTTTCCTGGCTGCCTACCACTACCGGCTCATCCATCGCCCGGGGAAATCGATGGGCCATGCCGACGCCCTCAGCCGTTGCCCTCTTCCAGCATTTGTGGAAGACCCGGCTCCAGCTTCATCGCTCCTTCTGATTGAGGATCTTCCGGCAGCGCCTGTATCGGCTGCCACTGTGGCCTCCGCCTCTGCCCAGGATCGCACCATCAGCCGGGTGCTCAACTGGGTGTGGAGGGGGTGGCCACAAGGGCCTTTTGCATCAGAGTTCCAGCCCTTCGCAACCAGACAACATGAACTCTCAGCTCATCGCGGCTGTCTGCTGTGGGGAGACCGCGTCGTGATTCCCCAGGGGCTCCGTCAGCGCGTCCTGGAGGCTCTGCACGTTGGCCACCCGGGAATTGTCAAAATGAAGGCGTTGGCTCGGTGTTACGTCTGGTGGCCTAATATGGACGATGCCATCACTGCCTGGGTGTCCGCCTGTCAAGCGTGCCAAGAGTCGAGGCCTGCACCACCGGCAGCTAAGGGACACACCTGGGAGACGCCAAAGACACCCTGGTCGAGGGTGCACATCGATCTGGCTGGCCCCTTTCACGGCCGGACCTTTATGGTAGTGGTGGACGCCTATTCCAAATGGCTGGAGGTCGCCCTGATGCCCTCCACCACCACCGAAGCTGTCATCCGGGTGCTGCGAGGCCTGTTTGCAACGCATGGGTGTCCTGATGTCCTTGTCTCTGACAACGGACCGCAGTTCACGTCAGGCACGTTTGAGCGGTATCTTTTGGGACTGGGCATCCGCCATGCCCTAACGGCACCTTTTCATCCATCCAGCAACGGGCAAGCGGAAAGAATGGTGCGCTCGACAAAAGAGGCACTGGCGCGCCTGGACCGGGGAGACTGGCATGAGCGGGTCGCCGAATACTTGTTCGTGCAACACATCACCCCTCATGCGACCACAGGGAGGAGTCCTGCTGAACTGCTTATGGGCCGCCGCCTCAGGTCACCGCTCGACCGGCTACACCCAGACTTTGCCGTGGCTGAACCCCCAGGCTGTGCCAACGCACCACGGTCATTTGTCCCAGGAAACCAGGTCTTTGCCCGGAACTATGTGGGGGACATCCCTTGGGTGCCAGCCACAGTAGTGGGAGTCACTGGACCTCGCTCGTACCAGGTGGCACTCGAAGACGGACGCTTGTGGCGACGGCACATAGACCAGCTTAGGCGCAGGGTTGGGGACTTGGACACTACCGAGGTGCCCCCAACTGCGCTTGCGGCTCCAGAAGAGACACGTACAGATGGCGAGGCCCCACTTACACCTCCCTCGCAAACTGCCAGTGTGGAGCCGAACCAAGCCGTTTCAGAACAGACTCAGACCACTCCACTTGCGGAGGCTCCACCCACAGCAGCGGATCCAGGGGAGTTGGTTCCAACGCCACCTAGGGTCGCACCACAGCCTCAGCGAGAACTGTGTGGCCCTCCGGACTTGGCTACCAGTCCCCGGCGGTCTGGCAGAGTTTCCAAGCGCCCAACTTATTTAAAGGACTATGTTGTTGGACAGGTATCACTGTTGGTCTAAGTATGGGAAATGTAACCGATATGCTTTTGTGCCTAATTGAACCATTACGCGTAGTGCTGTATATAAGGAAACCATTACGATTGTAACTAACGCCTTATCTTGGTGGGGAGGGGTGTTATGTAGTGTAGTTTCACCCTGGGCCAACAGGGGGATACTGTAGATAGTTTTCACTCAGGTCTGTAGATAGTTTTCACTCAGGTCCGCGGCAGTTATTTTAGGCGGGAACTCTGGGCTGTTGTGGTTACAATGTTGTCAGCCGGCTGCCTATAAATACAGGCCGGCTGAGCTGTTCGCCGTCGGTTCTAGTCCAGCTTACCTTAATAAAGAGCTACTTGAAGAAATCGCTGTGCCGGCTGCTATGTCAACCCACGACTTAACATCTATCCCAAACATACCTGCATCCTTCTCCAGAGCCCATCCCTCTCTTTGGGGATGCTTGGAGGGTGGTAACAAGAGGACCTTTTCAGTTGTGGTTTCATTGGTTTAATGCCTTTTGCAGTGAAGTCGACCTGGCATCTTTGTTTCAGCACCAGACTTATCTCCTCCACCCAGCTTTTGATGGATTACAAATGGATGTTTTGCTACTGCTGTGCCGGCGATTTCCTGTAGCTGTTATAGGGATTGTTACATTTTTGTGGCATAAAGTATTACTATTTGTTTTTAATGTGTGATAAGTCACTTGACTGGATGTGGGTGGCACTGTGGGTTAAACCACAGAGCCTCGGACTTGCTGATCAGAAGGTCGGCGGTTCGAATCCCCGCGACGGGGTGAGCTCCAGTTGCTCTGTCCCTGCTCCTGCCAACCTAGCAGTTCAAAAGCACGTCAAAGTTCACGTAGATAAATAGGTACCGCTCTGGCGGGAAGGTAAATGGCGGTTCCGTGCGCTGCTCTGGTTCGCCAGAAGTAGCTTAGTCATGCTGGCCACATGACCTGGAAGCTGTACGCCGGCTCCCCCGGCCAATAAAGCGAGATGAGCACCACAACCCCAGAGTCGGTCACGACTGGACCTAATGGTCAGGGGTCCCTTTACCTTTTACCTTTAAGTCACTTGAAAACCTTTGGGTAACGAATGACTGACAAGTCAAATAACAGTATTTTTAAAAAATATAATTTAAAGGTTGCTTTATGGGATAATTATTCTTACTGAGCAATATTACCACCAGAAATGTGTAGGTCCAGAGCCCTACAGCTTCCAAACCATCTTCATGGCAGGGGAGGAGGAAAAGTGTGCCAGAAGGAATAGTCTTCTTCCCATTGGAGCAAATGGCATGGGGATGGCATGTTCCGGCTCATTATGTGGCATAATTTCCAGCATGTTTGTGTCACTGGGATTTCAGGGTGTTAGGATTCAGCACATTTGCTTCTTCATGCTGCTGCCCATTCTCAAGGACCAGCAGGCCAAACATTGCAATTATGTCCTACCTTCCAAGGAGCTCAAAGGGACAAAGAGTTTTGCTCCTCCCCATTTGCAGGGTAGGGATTTCAACCCTGGTCTCCCAGGTGTATCCACTACATCAATAGTGTAGCCTTTGTGAAGTGTATAGAAGCATCTTCAGAGGCATGTTTTTGGTGGAAGGGGGTAGTCTAAATTTGGGAATTTTTCTTTCTCATCCTTCAACCCCTCAGTGGAAACACTAAGTTTAGTTTATAATCTTTTCCATAAGTACCTGAACAGGAATCATATAAAATATATAAGAATGGGAATTCCCTATCACACTTTAGGAAGAAATAAATCAGTGTCATTTGTGAATCTTCAGAGCTATAATATACCAATTTTATTTGTAAAACGAAGCTAGGTAAGTAACACTGGACTATGATATAAGATATTCCTGTTTGCACTATTAACATTGTATGGTAACATGAGGATTATCATGAATCCCAGATGAAGCAACACCATTGTTGCACATGAACATCCTCAAAAGAATCAAGTCCAACTACATTTGAATGCATATATATTTAATACTGTTAACTGACACATCGTTGATTTATTGCACTTTATATACAGTACATGTAAATGACGGTTCTCCCATAATACATTGCTGCAAGTAATAGAAAAGCAAACAGACACTGGAAGCCATAGAAAGCCCCAGGAAATAGATATTACAGTTTTAAACAAAAACTAATATTTACAAACTTATAATTGTACATGCAAATTTGTATTCTACACTATTTCTACATAATGCTAATTGTTTAATCCCCCCCACCCATGAAAGAGTTCAATCATACAGAAATAGTGCCTTCCTTTAATCCAAATTACAGAACAAAAAAATCAATGAATTTAAGAATGCTATGATAAAAGCATTCAGTGAAGTGTTAAAGGTACCTGAGCTGCCATAAGGAATACTGTTGCCCTGAATTGACGTATATTTGCGGATTCCATTCATTTGCAGTTTATCCTACTTATGCTAGTATAGATGTAGCATTACAACTCTAATAAAGTAGTACATATTCAAATAATCACAATTAGGAGAACTTAAAGAGGTTCACATCCTGTGCACAGAGGTTTTAAGGCAGAAATAGCACAACAGCATTTTCTTTACTCCTAGTACTTTAACTCAACAAACGGCTAAGCTAACAAGGTCATAAAATCACAAAGTGCAAAGAATAGATTGCCAGGATGCACCAATCATGGGAAGTAAATTAAATCCACAGATACTGCAATATAAAATACAATGATCAAAACTTCTGTAGGGAACACAGATTATACAGTAGACCAGTGGTGTCCATACTTTTTTCAAAGAGGGCCAGATTTGATGAAGTGAAGGGCCATGAGGGCTGACCAAAGTTGTTGACCTTGTTTTTTAAGATTGTAGTTGTGGAGGTCTTTTTAAGGGCCCCGAAACAGACTTTGGACATGCCTGCAGTAGACCAACATGTTTATAAACTTAGAGGATTCTATTCCATGCTGTATGAATAGAGCTGCTCTGCCCCCAAACACCTCCAGAGGGTCCCCCAACCTTCTGGAACAGATTTTGAGGGGGGAGGGGAATGCAGGGAAGAAGAGAGAGGAAATTCCATTGTGCAAATGGAAAAGCTTAATTGAATACAACCCATAGCAGCCCAAAATCCTTTCTTCCTGTAGCCTACAAATTTTTGCTAGTTTGGGTAGCCAGCAAAATCTCTGCATTCCCCAGTACGGGAGGGAGCTCATTTCCAATGCTTAGAATGACATGGGAGGTCTTTTAATGCTCAGCATGTCTGGGAGGTCTTTTAAGCAATTCTCCTCCCTGTTCTTAAGCTCAAGGAAAAGATTGAAGCATGTTTATATGATGCTTATGATGTACCTGGAGGATTTTCAAAGCACAGTGCAACTGCAAATATATAGGCCTGCAAAACCCAGGGCAGGGAGCAGGACATAAAGAAAAGCCATATACAATCCAACAGAAAACACTGGAAAATTATCTTTTTGAGTAAGTGAAATATTTTACAATAAGGCGGATAGCTCAGTTGGTTAGAGCGTGGTGCTGATAACACTAAGGTTACAGGTTCAATCCCCATAAGATACAGTTGCATATTCCTGCATTGCAGGGGGTTAGACTAGATGATCCTCTGGATCCCTTCCAACTCTATGAGTCTATTCTAAGGTTCTATACTAAGGTTTACAGGACTCACAGTGTAGTATGGAATGTTTAAATGTAAGGATCTATGCTACACAGAGAATAATAATTCCTGCAACACTGCAATTCAAGATGTATTTCTACATATAGTTTGTTGCCATTCTCATAACAGGCACATATAGGGCCTTCAATGTGTGTGAATTTCTGCTTGCTTTCATTTGAACTTTGATATGAGTTTGGACAAGAGCGGTGGACTTGTAATCTGGTGAACCGGGTTCGCTTCCCCGCTCCTCCACATGCAGCTGCTGGGTGACCTTGGGCCAGTCACACTTTTCTGAAGTCTCTCAGCTTCACTCACCTCACGGAGTGTTTGTTGTGGGGGAAGGGAAAGGAGAACGTTAGCCGCTTTGAGATGCCTTAGGGTAGTGATAAAGCGGGATATCAAATCCAAACTCTTCTTATTCTTCTTCTGCATGTCCTTTTGACATGGCCCTTCTCTTGAAGTCAACCTCACCTTTTCTCTCAAATGATTGACATCTAAGTGTCCATGTTCTTTCTTAAGTCACTTATAACTAGCACATAAGAATATGCTTACACTTCTATGAATTGCAACACCTTTACACACCAGCACATTTTTCTAATACCAAGGAAAATATTTGGAATGACTGTAGAACGGAAATTTAATTTTAAAGCAGCTGGGATACTGCACCACAGCTGTATTCAGTGTCATAAAGCTCTGTTATTCTTTTAATATATATATATATATATATATATATATATATATATATATATATATATATATATATATTTGTTTTCGTAGATTTTCACGGGTACAGGAATGCAGGTTTTGGTGTCCTCGGGTGTCTTCCCGTGTAAAAGTTGGGGTGTCTAGGCGACGTTTCGACGAGGTCTCACTCGTCATCTTCAGGCTGGTGCTTTCGGCTTCTTGTTACTGGAACAGAGCGGGATCTCAGTGTTTGAGTTCCTATAAATACTGTAGAGGGGTGTGGTGTATTGCCTCAAAAGTTCTGGGCAGAGGGGAAGTTCCCAGGCTAGTGTTCTTTTCTTCTTTTGTTCCTTAATTACTTGAGGGATATCTTGAGTGATTTCTTGAGTGATATTCTGAGTACCACTTAGGTGGGTCATTAGGTGTGGATTAGTTGCTAAAGCCTTCGTGTCTTGACCTCTTGAATTTGTGAAGAGTTTTTCTGGGAAGATGGCTGTACTGCACTTAGTTGTGCTTTGGCTTGGCTTCGTGTATAGGGGCGAGCTGTGGTTTTGTGCCCTGTGCCAGCCAGATCTGTGTAGGGATTGCAGGGGGGTGCAGCATCCGGAGTTGCCACTATGGTTTGGTTACTGGATGGTGTCTGTAATTTATCTGTGGAGAGGGTCTGGGTTTGGGTCTGGTGTGGTTGATTGGTGGTGGCGTTCTGTGTGCCTCTGGATCTGGTGTCGGTTTTTGTGGGGAGGGCTAATTTCCAGATGTCTGGCAGGCGGGACGTGTCGTCACGCTTGTTCATGTTGTGAGGGTGTTTCTCTATCTCGATGGCTTCCATGATTATTCTCTTGTGGTGATGTTCCATGTTAAAGAGCAATTTGGAATCTGCAAAATTAATTTCGTGTCCTGTTTCTTTCATGTGTTGGAAAAGAGAGGAAGATTTTTCTTCTTTTTTGACGGCATTCTTGTGTTCTGCGATACGTGCATTTATTCGTCTGTTTGTTTGTCCAATGTACGTGGCTGGGCAGACTTTGCAGGGTATTTCATAGACCCCTTGGTTTTCCAACTGGATTTTATCTTTGGGGTTTCTGAGGATATTGGCTATTTTTTGGTTGGTGCAAAAGGCTGTTTTGATATTGTGTTTATGGAGGATTTTGCTAATTTTATCTGTAGTGCCCTTGATATAAGGAAGGAGGGCCATGCCATTGTTTTCTTCCGTGTCTTGGTTTTTGGGGGGTGTTTCTTTTTGGATTAGCTTCTTAACCCTGTTTTGCTGGTATCCATTGGCGATTAACACATTTGAGAGATTCTGTAACTCAGTTGTCAAGTGGTCTTTGTCAGCCAGGCGTTTGGTTCTGGAGATGAGGGTCTTGGCTACGGAGTTTATTTGTGCAGGGTGGTGGTGTGATTGAGCATGTAAGTAGCGGTTGGTGTGTGTTTTTTTCCGGTAGATAGTGTGTCCTAGGGAGCCATCAGGTTTTTTGTAGATTAGGACGTCAAGGAAGGGAAGCTGGTTGTTGGCTTCTATTTCCATAGTGAATTGTATTTTGGGGTGTAGGCTGTTGAGATGTGTGAGGAAGCTATCTAGTTTTTCTTTCCCGTGTGGCCAAATTACAAAGGTGTCGTCAACATATCTGAGCCAAAGTTTGGGTTTGTGTTCTGACTTGTCTAAAGCATTGGTTTCAAAGTGTTCCATGTACAGATTTGCGATGACCGGTGAGAGGGGTGATCCCATAGGTGCTCCTTCTATCTGTTTGTATCTTTGTCCATTGTGGATGAAGTACGTGTTGGTTAGGCAGTGGTTGGTCAGGTCCAGGATGTATTCGGGGGGATTGTATTTGTTTTGAATGGCTGTCAAGGCTTCATTAATGGGCACTTGTGTGAAGAGAGATACAACATCGAAGCTCACAAGTAGGTCATCGGGATGTAGGTTTTGCTTCTTTATTGTTTCTATGAACTGGAAGGAGTTTGTAACGTGTGAAGAGATGGATTCTGCATAGGGCTGAAGTTGCTTAGCGAGAAATTTAGCGAGATTTTGTAGAGGTGAGCCTATGGAGCTGACTATTGGTCTGAGTGGTGTTCCTTCTTTGTGTATCTTGGGGAGGCCGTAGAGTTTGGGGCATCTGGATGATTTTTCTCTGGGGATGATTCTTAGCTGGATTTCTTCACTAATAGGAGAGGCTTTTATTTTGGATTTGGTGGTTTTTTCCAGATAGGTGGTGGGATCTGTTTTTATAGGTTGGTAGGTAGGGTCTTGGAGTAGATTTGATAGTTTTGCTTGGTAGTCCGATGTGTTCATCACAACAGTGGCATTACCTTTGTCTGCTGGGAGAATGATTATGTTGTTGTCTTTCCTCAGGTTGGTGAGTGCTTTCTGTTCTTCTTTGTGTAAATTGCTTCTGGGTGGTTTGCTGGAGCAGAGGATGTTGGTGACTTCAAGTCTGATTTTATTGGCTTCATCTGGGTTGATTTTGGTTAGGCTAGCTTCGACTCCGCATATGATGTTTTCCGTGGGGATGCGTCTCGGGGTAACTGCAAAGTTGAAACCTTTGGAGAGTACTTTGGTTTCAGTTGAGGTGAGGATCCTGTCTGATATGTTATGTACTGTTTGTTTCATGGGTTGTTGTGGAGGGTGGCTGGGCTTCTGGCGTCTCTCTAGTTTGTGGAGTTTGTTGGTGTGTGTGTCTGTCTTATGTGAGGTCTCAGTTTCAGCTCTCCAGACGGCTAGTTGTTTGCATTTGTCCCAGAGTGCAGGGTGGATTTTGTTACAGAGTTTGAGGTGAAGAGTGAGCAGATCTTTGTTGGTTTGGTTTAGTAGGTATCTTTTCTTATGTAGTTCGTTTCTGATTAGGGATAGTTCAGTTCGTTTCAGGATCCTTTCGGTAGCTGGGGTTTTAGAGTGGAATTTAAGTTGGAAGCATGTGGGAATTAAGTTGTTGTCTCGGCAGTTGCGTAGGAACAAGAGATCACATAAGATGGTGGCTCTTCGGATTTCTAGTTTCTCGTAGGTTCTTGTCAGCTGGAAGGTTTCCTCCCCGTAGAGGTGAGATATTTGTTTTCGTAGATTTTCACGGGTACAGGAATGCAGGTTTTGGTGTCCTCGGGTGTCTTCCCGTGTAAAAGTTGGGGTGTCTAGGCGACGTTTCGACGAGGTCTCACTCGTCATCTTCAGGCTGGTGCTTTCGGCTTCTTGTTACTGGAACAGAGCGGGATCTCAGTGTTTGAGTTCCTATAAATACTGTAGAGGGGTGTGGTGTATTGCCTCAAAAGTTCTGGGCAGAGGGGAAGTTCCCAGGCTAGTGTTCTTTTCTTCTTTTGTTCCTTAATTACTTGAGGGATATCTTGAGTGATTTCTTGAGTGATATTCTGAGTACCACTTAGGTGGGTCATTAGGTGTGGATTAGTTGCTAAAGCCTTCGTGTCTTGACCTCTTGAATTTGTGAAGAGTTTTTCTGGGAAGATGGCTGTACTGCACTTAGTTGTGCTTTGGCTTGGCTTCGTGTATAGGGGCGAGCTGTGGTTTTGTGCCCTGTGCCAGCCAGATCTGTGTAGGGATTGCAGGGGGGTGCAGCATCCGGAGTTGCCACTATGGTTTGGTTACTGGATGGTGTCTGTAATTTATCTGTGGAGAGGGTCTGGGTTTGGGTCTGGTGTGGTTGATTGGTGGTGGCGTTCTGTGTGCCTCTGGATCTGGTGTCGGTTTTTGTGGGGAGGGCTAATTTCCAGATGTCTGGCAGGCGGGAAGTAATTAAGGAACAAAAGAAGAAAAGAACACTAGCCTGGGAACTTCCCCTCTGCCCAGAACTTTTGAGGCAATACACCACACCCCTCTACAGTATTTATAGGAACTCAAACACTGAGATCCCGCTCTGTTCCAGTAACAAGAAGCCGAAAGCACCAGCCTGAAGATGACGAGTGAGACCTCGTCGAAACGTCGCCTAGACACCCCAACTTTTACACGGGAAGACACCCGAGGACACCAAAACCTGCATATATATATATATATATATATATATATCTGACAACAGTTAAAATGAGGTATTATGTTTAGCTTCCTTATTATAGTTCACAAGTAATAGCTAGGATACTTGAAATTCACTTAGAATGTAAAATATTTTCTCATCTCAACAAACCATAAGTCAAAACTTACACAAAAACATGATTTTCTGGCTATATTACAAACCAATGTAAAAGGGATTTGTGAATCTAGTTGTCTGCTAGTGTATATTTGATTATAATATAAATGGATGGATGGTACAGTACATCAGCAGACAATTATGTCACCAGTTGCCTTATGTTATGAAGTGGGGCTGTGCTAAGGATGAGATTGGGGCACAGTGTTAAAAAGAAACCAAATAATGCAAAATGGTTTGGAAAGCTTTGTTTGTTCATCATTTTGAATCAATGTTCAAAATGTAAAGACTGAGATTAAGCCATTTCCACGATCAAGTTGCACGTCTGTGAGGATGAACGTGTGTGTTATCCAGTAGCAGCTAGCAAGCTTCTTAAATGCTTCATCATTCAATTTTCAGCATCCATGGTAGTGACTAATGCACTTCTGATTCTAACCTTAGAGTACTTCTGATGGTGCAATCCATAATTCTTTTAAACTTCTCGTAAGACTTTGTTATTGGAAGCTCTAAACAATTAAGGTGTCTCTTTCCAACAGGGTATTTTATATGCAGAAACTTAACTGCAGGCTCAGGATCAAAGCCAATGGGTGGGATATCACGAATGCCAGTTGCAAACACTAAGATGTCCTCTAGAGTTACTGCTGACTCACCACCTAGACCAAGAACGAGGAATTTGATTAGCTGAAAACAGCTTTTACAAGACTTTCACATTAGAAGGTAAGAGTGACTCAAGCTAATGATAAATTGACCATAGTTAATCATTACTGCAAACGTAAAGTGAAACTAAAATTCATAGGCAAGGCTTGTCTTAAGAGTTTGATAAATAGGAACTGAAGTCTTTTTTAAAGCCCCCAACACATTCCAGATTCCTAGTTCAGATTCATTTAGGTGGGTCCATTTTTTCTTACCTTCTATTTCCTGTAAGTAACCCATCCAGAAATCTAGACTTCTGGCTTTGTCTGCTCCTGGTACACAGTGGATAGCAAAGAGATCACCAAGAAGTTTTGCTGTAAGTTTCTCAGGCTTGTGACATAATATGCTACAGAATGCATCAGGATTCATCTGCATTTTTTCCAAAACACCAAGTGTTTTCAAACCTTGTCTAAAGCTAAGGGGGAAAGAGACAATGCATTGAACCAAGAAAGTGCTATGAGGTTTTTTTTGTTTTTAAAAAGATAGGAAAAAAACTGCCAAATTCATTTGCATATTACAAACACCACTTTAAATTTCTAGAAGCAGTAATTCCTCAGGGCTTTGCTGGAATTATTAAAAACAAAACAAAACAAAACCAATTTACTGATATATTTCTGTACATGTACTAGTCAGAATACCCTTGCTGGAGCTGGTACCAGCTACAGATTCTAATCAGTAATTTATTTTAGAGCTTCTAAATTTTCCTGAAAGCTACTCACAACAATGGATGGTGTCCAAGTGTGGCATCCAGCTTACAGGAATTTCCCTCTTTTCCCTTCTCCCAGGCAGCCCCAGTACACTCCCTGAAACCGTTCTGGAAAGTTGGGGGATCCTGAAGGACAGATTAGGGAGCAGGGAGGCTATAGAGGCAGCCAAAAAGGGAAATCCTGTCACATCCACAGGTAAAATGATGGATCTCGCCCCAGTGAAAGAAAGCTGCAGAGCTTCCTCCCTTGGGACACTATTAAGTATATTTAAGTATTCATCCAACAACTCAGTTTTTCAAATTTGAAATACCAAATATCTTTAAGCATTTTTGAGTAACAACGTAAGATGAACAACATTAAGAACAGGCCCATGGCTCACCTAGGATCATATTCTCACAGTGGCCGACCAAATGTGTGAGAGAAGCCTGCAAACTGGACATGAGTGCAACAGCACTCTGCCTACTTGCAATTACCAGCAATACATCTTTCACTTGGTGTCATAATAAAATTTTATATTTTCAGTACTAGTAAATGAGAGGGGAAGCCACCACTAGAACAATAAATTCTTCATAACACGTGAAACTTGACTTGTAAAATTTTAATTTATAAATGCAAAACATGAGTTAATTCACATGGAAAGAGTGTGGCTACAGAACCCTGGAGTATAAATTGCAAAAGTATAGTAATGGGTTCTATGTGTAAAACAAACCTTTCAAAAGGTAAAAGTGTTCTCTTTATGACATGGTAATTCAATATCTCATTCACCAACACATTCTTATCATGTAGAGCTGTTACAGGTTTCAAACATCCAGCAATGGCGAGATATTCAGAGCAATCACTTATTGCTGATTCTAAGCTGTTCAGAGTTCTTGCAGATTTTATCTACAGTAAGAAATCAAACATCAACTAGTTAATTTGATGAATAAATTCAAATGGATGGATGCAACTTCCTCTTTGTTTCAGATCTTATGTCTGATCACTTTTGGCTAACAAATAAGTGGCACATATATTATGCCAACTATTGCTGAGAAAAGAAATGCCCTCAATACCAAATTGATTTAAAATTAAGATGTTAAAAGAGAAAAAAATACCAAGATCCATCCCTATAGTGCTATGCAGTTGTAGAACAACCTACCTTCTCTATTGTCTGCAGAACAGTCACATCAGCAACATCTTCAATAGTTGGTTTCACATTCTCTGTGCCATAAACAAGGCAATCAAACAAGGTCTTGGAAAAGAAGCTAGGAGATGGCCCTCCATGAACCAGAGAAACTGCTATCATTTTTCCAGCTTCATAGTATAAATTATCTTTAAGAGCTGAAAGTACAAAGTATGTAAAATAACTATTGTGCTTACTAAATGCAGCTGGGATGAGCCCCAATCAATCTAACCAACTGCACACCTACTTCAGTATTATGTTTCCCATCCAATAAAATGCCCCCGGAAGCCCAGAAAAAGTGCACAGAGGCCAGAGCTCTCTTCCCCCATTTGTTGCCAGCACTTAGTGCTCAGAGGCACCATTCATCTGAACAAGTGCCCATCTTCCATAAATTTATCTCAATCTATGTAAGCCAACTGTACTTAGGGGATACAAAAGAAACGGGCTGGACATTTATGCTTAACCACCAGGACTTGTTTGTTTCTCTTCCCCACTGCATACCCAACCCCTGTGGTCACAAAAAGCTGCCCTGGAGTTTTAGTCAGAAAGGAAACTGAGCCATCAACTCTACTTCAAGAAACAACTGGGGCAAATGCTCAGGGTTTCTTTTGGTATGCCAGCAAATGTGCTCACCAGAGCTTAACAAAAGCAATTTTTATTACCCCAAAGAACCATGACTTAAAACTGTATTTAATAGTTCTCCTGTCCCTTGATACATAGTAAAACAGAACAGAAGCTGCCTCCTCTACTTGTATTGGTTTTTGTTACCTGGACAGAGTCAATAAAAACTCAAAAAGACAATTACCAGCACCCCTCTAATTGGAGTTGCTCCATCCTCTATTACCAATTTTGCTATTTCTGAGCAGCCTAAACAGCAAAGAGAGTAAGGAGACTCCTATATAACAAAGTGAATATTCCTATTAATATTAATTGGAGTATTCGTATTACTGAACTTGCAGTACACAGCCAGTGTGGTGTAGTTGATAGCGTTTTTGAATTTAGATTGTGGCAAGATCTAGGTTCAAATTTCTGCTCAACCCATGCAGTTTGTTAGGTAGGAAGACACTTGCTTAAGATGACCTAATTCACAGCTTGCTGCACACCACATCAAGAGTGCTCAGAACCCAATGGAGAAGGGAAAAAGAAGCATACAGTCGAACCTTGGATTTCAAAAGCCTTGGCTCCTGAACAAATCAGCTCCTAAATGGTCGAAACCTGGAAGTGAGTGTTCTGGTTTTCGAATGTTCTTTTGGAAGCTGAATGTCCTGCAGCCAATCAGAAGCCGCACTTTGGCTTCTGGACGTTTTGGAAGTTGAACAAACTTCCGGAATGGATTCCGTTCAACCTCCAAGCTACGACTGTACCCACTTTCCTCCAAAAACATTTCAAATGTTTATAATTTAGGCTTACCTTGAGAATCAAAAGACAATATTTTTGAGGAATCGCCTTCAAAGAGCGAGGAGTTCTGAAGGTGACGAATCAGTAATAGAAAAAAATCTCCCTTTGATGAATCCATATGTGTTTTTCTCCTGCAGTTTATATACTTTACTTCAATAGTATTGGCAGGATTGAAGCTCCGCTTCTGAAATCCCTTTAAGGCGCTATCCCAGATGTTTCGTCTATTGATATTCAGTCTTGTTCGTTTGGTATTAATTTGTGATCTTAATTCCCTCAGAATATTGGAAACTTTTCTTTGCTGCACTACAAGTTGCCTGCACAAAATAAAAGGACTGTTTTATTAGCACAGCATCTACTTAGGTATGTACAGCAATATTTCTGGATCTCTATAACCATGTAACCTCAAGTTGCCCAATTTTTTAAAGAATAAATTACTAATGGCATCCTAATAATTAGCTAACTGAAACTGCTAACAGCATGATAATCTCTCTCTCTTTTTTAAGAATTAGCATACTTACTACTCAAAACATTTCAATAGCATTTAAATAAGGAAGCACAAAGTTTCTTGTTGAGAATAGAGTCAGACAAAATGCTGATAAACAGCTGTGCATCATCTCTTTAAATACTATGTTCCCCACTCAGTTCTGTATGTCAATAAAATCAGTGTAGTGGATTGTATCTAAGACTATACCAGCAGACTTCCACTAGTGTGATGGGATTTCTCCTCCTATGCAGCCCCCTGTGCATCTCAAAAATATGCTCCAGAAGGTGTCCTAACCTGGACCAGATTTTTGAAGGTTTATGGGGGCTTCAGATGCAGGAGAGGAAGGAGCAGTTGCATATAATCCCCAGTCTCTATCTAACCTTAAAACAATGGTCTGGATCAAAAGAATCATTAAACTATTTCCACGAGCCTAATGGGCAATATCTAATTGTGATATCTTGATACTGTAATGAACTACTATTTGTGCAAATGTTATTTTCCTGTCCTTTCTTCCTGCCTCCAGCCAAAGAATCTGCTCTGGAAGGTCAAAGAAACATTTGGAGCTGATTTGGAGGCCAAGTCAGAAGGTGTGTGGGCAGGAGTAGAAGGGAAAGCCCCATCGTGTATGCTGACATGACACTGGATCTCAAAGTTGTTTCATACTTGTTCTCCTGCCCATAGCAGTTCCCAGTGGGAGGTAAAAATTCCACTGGGCTGCAAGCTCAGGGTCAATCCCTGCCCCCAAATTCAATCATTCGGTATAAAATAAAAAAGATTGGCTGACAGTTCAACATTTACTTACGTTTTTCTTAGTGTCAGATTCCTCACGGAAGGACTAATCACGGAGGAAGGGGATATCAGTCTATTATTCGAAGAGGGGAGATCTAGTTGTGAACACTGAGTAAAGGCATTGGGGCATATCTTTGGGGACCTAGAAGGGAAGAAGCCCAACCACCTTGTTAGTTGAGTTAGCCACACCCTGACTCAGAAACAGCTGAGTCAGGATACAGGTATCTCCAGCATACAATATTGTCCATGACAAGTGTACAGTCAGTAAATTACATTTGTTTTTTTGTAAATGAGTACTTCAGGCATGAAGGATTGCTTCTAGATGCAAACAAAAAAAGATTTGCACCATGTCCTTAAACAAATTACATGCTTTATGCTACCCCCCATTCAAAGAATACATTGCAGGCTGTTTCTGAAGTCCCCAAATTTCAGAACAGCTTGTTGGATGGAATGAAGAGCTGCTACAAAAAACTCTGGAACATTAGGTTGAATTCATGATTTAGCCCTTTGATCAGTTATTATTTTTAGGCTCTAACTATAATTTGATAGTGCCGATGTTCACACAAGCTTTGCCACATGAATGAACAAGAATGAGCTGCAGCAAGCCTTAAATTTGATAGCACATCCCCACTGTCCAATCCCAGTGCAGGCTGGAGTTCAGGGGCAGAAAGTTTTGCTTTTGATTACCCACCATTTGCCACATCCTCTGGATCTGGAATTGGGGTTAGTCTTAACCACAGTTAAACATGTCAGTTTCAGTAGCTATGGTTTGAAGCTGGCACTGAAAGAAAGTACAGGGAAGGTGGCTGCTTGGTGCTAAAAGGCAAGGAATTCCATAGTATAGGTGCTGCCACACTAAAATATCCATTTCTCACAACTGTGGAATGAATATTACGTGGCAACTTTAACAGTGCCAATTTTGGTCAAGTGACATATATGGAGTAAGGTTATGCCGCAAGGAAAACATTCCCAAGCCATTATGGGCTTTATATAACAACAGTTAAACCTTAAACTTGGCTTGAACAAATCGGCAACTGGTACAGATCTTTGGGCAGAGGCATTATGTGCCGACAGGGCCTTACTCCTGTCAGCAACTATGCTGCAGCATTCTGCATTAACTGCAGTTTCCAGGCAAAGTGAAAGGGAAGCCCCACATAGAGTATACTGAAGTAATCTAATATTGAAGTCACCAGTGCTTTCCCAGCCCAGGAACAGCTGAAACCGTCATACCAAATGCAGCTGGTAAAAGACACTTTTAGCTACTGGGGCTACCTGGGCCTCCAGTGGCAAAGCTGGGTCCACAAGAACCCCCAGACTGCACATCTGCTCCTTTGGGCAAGGGGGTGGACCTCAGCCAGGACAGGCAACTGACCAATGTTACAGACTGCAGAACCAAAAGTAAGAACTCTCAACATCCCCCAGCCATGTGGGAAGAGCGAGCATAAACATGAGGTTCACTGCAGCTCATTCCTGTTCATTTACATTGCATTCAACTGTGGTTTAGCATGATGTGTGAACACTGCCTGTTTGTTTCCACGCAGCTGCAAATGAAAGAACATCACATGCCTGACAAGGAAGCCAAGATGGGATCCAGGAGACTGCCTGGGACATTTGGGTGATGGCTCTTCCAGCAAGCTATCGCCAATATCTGTTTTTTCTGCCATACTCCGAGAACGCTTTCGCCATTTCTGACAGTTCCCTGTGTAATGAAATTAACACAATTTTTCATCCAAAATCTTTTTTAAAAATTAAATTAATTCAAGTAGAATGGTGAACAGTTTCATACCAGTTGATTTGGCAAGGATAGTTCTACATTCTATGCATTCCCAATTTTGCTCCCAACTTGTTAGTGAGGAACATGCCAAGTGAGTTCCACTCGAACCACAATATTGACAGCGCTTTATTTCCCATTTGCTAAAAGAAAAGAAAAATGCATTTTAAAAATTAAGACCGTTAAACTTAAAAAAGAGAAGAGTTAACTCAATGTAACTAGTTATGGCTTCACTTTGCATCAGTATATTTCTCAAGATGGGACATAAATTTCAGTTGCAACATATATGTGGTAAAATGGGAGGTGCAGGTCAAAGATTACCAATATTATTTTATATTTAATATATTTACCCTGGCTCTCTTTAGCAAAGGATACAAGATACCTAGCAATAATAAATAATACACTTTTAAAAAGAATCAAACATAACTCCACAGCTGCAAAAGCACACCGGGCAGGACCCAAATGTTCTATTCCGCTCACAGAACTAGCCATTCAGTTCAACCTAATGGTAACTCAGCTCTACAGATAGTCAAAGTATGCCATCCCCCAATGCCTTCTAGAAAAGCCACCACTTCATTGAAGGAATAAAAATAATGATGAAACCTTCCTAGTGATGGCATGGGACATGGACCAGGTCCTCTAATGTTGACACACACATAGGGTGCATGCTTTCCTGTTTCTTCAGAGTTTCAGATTTCTAAACATGAAGACCTAATGACTGGCAACATAAAATCAATATGCCAATATCTTATTACAAGGAAACAAAAACTCACCAGGCAATTTAAGTTAAGGATCACTAGTTTTGTTGTCTTAGTATAATTCCATATATAGAATAAGGTGATCAACAGCTACTAACTATGACAATTATGTTCTACCTCCACAGCTGGCCCTATAGTGGGGCTTCCTACAGACATCTAGGGAAGGTCATTGCAAGAACAGGATGGTGGACTAGATGGGCCTGATCCACCAGGCACTTATGTGGTCATCATCATGTCCAACTGACTTTGAATTAAATTAATTTAATTTAATTATGGATGGAAGCAGGACAAGATGGCATTCCTATAAACTACGAGCATATTTAACATTCTTTTGTCCAAGGACCACATTTATTAATACCTATCAGGCTCATTGTAGTTTCTTCCATTTTCGCAGAGGCAGACATTGATGTCACAGTGTTGGTAGCACTGAAGAAGGTCCTGGTATGCATTCTCTTCCAGTTCCCATGAGGCATCTCTGGAAACATTAAAACTTATTTGAACATTTCAAGCCTACACTGCAGCTTTCCTTGTTTCAATAGTAATATATGATTTTACTATTATCAAGAGAAGATAGAATCTACAGAAAATCAGTAGCTGTTGGATAGTCTATGCTTTTGTAATTCAGATCTCCCATCTATCGGAGCAAGCTGATTAACCCCTGGGTTCCTGAACAACCAGCATTTACAAAATTTGGAAAACTTCAAAAAAAGATTTCCCACATCCCTTTCTAGGGTTAAATGTGGCTTTGTATTGTGTGTGTCTTGACAAAAATCATTTGTCTCCTAATCTAAGTCTCTGTGCCTTCGTCTCTTAAGAAATGAGTTGTTAAAATACTTTGCAGTAGCTAAAATGTTCAGTTCTTTCCATCTTGCATCTTAATTTCAACCTTTACTATTAAAACTAATGAAAAACATGCCTCCTGCCCTTAATATAAACCCATGAAAAAAGCAGCTTAATAGAAAAATGATACAAAATAATACACCATAAATTTCAAAAGAGAATTAACCATGTATATCTCACTCTCCTGTTAAATACACCTAGTGGTATACAGCCTTAACTATAAACCTGTACAATATATTCTTAAAAATAAAACAATATTTTGGGAGGTACTTACTTTTCTGGAATATGTAAGCCCATTCTCAACATTTCATTCTGAAATTTCTCTTTATTATTACATACTGGGCATCTAAAGAAAAATACCCCTGCACTTAGCGCTTGACACTGGATCCAAAAGAGAGAAAAATGATCAGTAAATCAGACAAGATTCTGGATGCTGGACAAGATAAGGGTACAACAGACAAGATGAGGGTACAACACAGTATCTGTAGTAGGCTATACTAATGACAATTTCTTTAATGCTTATTACCATTACTATATTTATTTATATCCTGGCTCCCCCCCCCCCCCGCTCAAGGATGCCTGTGCAAGTGAAGATCCCAGGTCCCATGCAGGTTCATATGAGAAAGAAAAACTTTCAGATAGCCTGGACCTAAGCTGTGTAGGACTTTATAGGTCATAACCAGCACGTTGACTTGTGCTCGGAAACAGACTGGTAGCCAGTGGAGCAGTTGTAACATTGCCTGCTATATCCTGTTACTTTTGCAAGTGCTTACTAGTTCTGAGCTTGTAAAGCTTTCAATGCAAAAAGCACATTTACTCCACATTATCAGTAGTTGTGGCTAAAGAGTACAGGATGAGTTTGGCAGTTCTATCCTGGTTTCCAACAGAAAACTGATTTTCCCAAGTACATGTTACTGCATTTGCTCATATTCATTCCTTTTATCGTCCTCCCAAATCTTACTAATGACATTTAGATTGTAAACTTTGAAGTAGGAATATGGAAATTTGTTTGTGTACATGCATGCGTATGCTACTCTAGGAAACACCACTGATGCAGTATAAAACTTTATAGTTTGCTCCCGTGCCAGTTATTATAGAATTTGTGACTCTTATTTCAGTTAGCTTTTAGTGCAGGGGTGGGAAACCGTTTCTCCCTGGTGGGCCAGATCTGTCTTTGCCCTACCACCATGGGTAAGATTTGCCAGGTGGGTGGAGCCATCACCTAACAATCATCTGATGTCACAGCGATATCAGGTAAAAAGCCTCTCTAGGAATCTTCTAAGTGTGCCTCTATAGCAGTCATGGCCAAACTTGGCCCTCCAACTGTTTTGGGACTACAACTCCCATCATCCCTGACCACTGGTCCTGTTAGCTAGGGATGATGGGAGTTGTAGTTCCAAAACAGCTGGAGGCCATGACTGCTATAGAGGCTTCTCAGGTTCATGAAGCAGTTTGCATAGAGAATGTTGCTAAATATGAAGGTCTTTCTTCAGTTTTAGCAGGGGTTTCAATGCAAACCCCTTCTTGATTCTGAAGCAAGGTACACTCCCACTGCTCATCAGCTGATCAGGATCAGCTGATGGGTGGGTAGGTGTTCATCTTGCTTCAGCAAAGGAATAGTAAGGAACTCACTTTAAAGTTCTTTGCTTGAAGCTGAATTGGTCCCCAACCTGAAATGAAGTCTCCTGGAAGAGGGCAAAGCTGGCTGGCTCCCTGAACAGGAACATTCAATTCTGCAACATTTTTATTGCAGGTCCTACTTGAATTAAACTATACAAGTGCTTTCCATCATTGTACAGCATACTTCTTTTTAGTAGTAAAAGGAAGTAATATTATTGTGGTGTTCTGGACATACTTGCAAACAGTCTCTATGAAACCAAGCGTTTTTGCAGCACGGACTTGCCAAAATGTTATACGATGGTGCATGTTCAACCAACTCTAAACATATGGTACACTGTGATGATCCTTTAGAGTTTGGGGAACGTTTTTGTGTGGGTCGGTGTTTCCAACAGTATGACCTGAAAAATACAGAGCCACTGCAAGGTTATTATCTGCAAAAGCTTACTGACATTCCAAGCAACAAAGAAACATGGGGCAACTTAAGACCAACAAATTTCTCTTGGTATAAGCTTTTGTGGGCTGGAATCAACATCAGATATATGAAGTGGTCACCTAAGTGGATATGTATATATAAACAATGTGTACAGAGAGAAGGGTGTTTTTAAGACCCAAAGTAAGCCAAATAAGCAAGCAATGAATGAAATAGCAGTAGAGGTGTTGCATTACTATGCACAGCAGAAAAGTTCTAACCAATGGTGATATCTGATCTCTAGGGATTTGGGAGGCGTTTATGTGGTTGCAAGATGAGAGAAGAGCAAGAGGGATTCCTGTTTTTATGCGAGTGGAAATCTGTCGTGCAAGTGGGACGCCACAACTAGATATCATCCAATTTATATATTGTATTTAAATAACTCCACATTAACAAGAACTTTGCAACTTGCAGCTTTTTGGCTCTAGTTAATTTTACTAAAAGTTAATGAAAATAACTTACGGAAAATTTTCTCTGAATTGGAAAATGCATCCTCTCTCAACCCCACAAGGAAAGTGGTAACTTCGTTTGCATCTGGACGCCACACAACCAATTGAAGCACCTCTTTTCTTACAGATAGCACATTTCTAAAAACAAATACCACCAGTTGTTTTAATTTTTTGTTTTAGTAGTTATTCTAACCTCTGCTTAAAATAAGAAGCAATATATAACTGTATAAAATGTATATTAAGAGAAATGGACTGTTGAATAATTCATCATTACTAGTCAAAACAATAACAAGCCTTTTCTCAAATGTTCCACGAGGTGGAACCTCGACTTACGTACAGCTCTAGTTACATACCGTTCCAGTTATGACCTTCAGTAGGTGCTTCGACTTATGAACTTTTCTCTAGATACGAACAGAGGCCTTGCCAGCAGCCCGGAGCTAGCCCGGCTGGCTGCGGAGCAGTGCTGAGGTCTCTGCTGCTGGGGAGAGGGCCCCCATCCCACCCCCGAAGCTGTGGAAGAGGTGCCGCCTGCAAAAGGCACAGCAGGGCGCACTGTAGCCCCAAACCCCGCCGAGGAACTAACCTGAGGAAGTCCAGAAAAAAACCTGGCCTGGCAAGAAAAAAAAGTGACCCTGGCCAAAGTGAACCAGCTCTTTACTGACCCTTGCCCCACCCCCAGCTTTTGGCCAGGTAAGCCCGCCCACCCTCAGTGCACGTAAGAAAAAAAATGTTATTTTTTTCATCTACAGTACTGTCTTATTTATTTTATAGTACAGTACATTGATTATTGCCTTCATTTTATGGATCTATGGTCTCGTTAGACAGTAAAATCCGTGCTAAGTTACTGTTTTAGGGGATGTTTCTCATCGTCTAGGACGGATGAATTCACTTTTCCATTACTTTCTATGGAAAAGTGTACCTCTACAGTGGTGCCCCACAAGACGAATGCCTCGCAAGACGGAAAACTCGCTAGACGAAAGAGTTTTCCGTTTTGGAGGTGCTTTGCAAAACGAATCTCCTATGGGCTTGCTTCGCAAGACGACAATGTCTTGCGAGTTCCTGCGGGTTTTTTTCCCTTTCCCCCCCTTTTTCTAAGCCGCTAAGCCGCTTATCAGCTGATCCGATCAGCAGATAAGCCGCTAAAAGCCGCTAATAGCGCTAATCCGTCAATGGGCTTGCTTCGCAAGACGAAAAAACCGCTCGACAGAGAGAATCACAGAACGGATTCTTTTCGTCTTGCGAGGCACCACTGTACTTATGTACATTTCTAGTTATGACTGGACCTCCGGAACAGATTATGGTTGTAAGTAGAGGTTCCACTGTAGTTCATTTTTCTATTATGTAAATGAAAATGTAACTAGCTTTCTTTTCTCTTTTGGTTCACTGCAAAACCAAGCAATAATCCTGTCATCTGCATAGCCACTCATTCAGAATTGTCCATTATCACTAGTATTTTGTATACAGAACTCCAGCTAATGTGAACATTTAAAATGCTGGTTTTCAATCTTTCAGATTTGCAAATAACTTTATATAACAACAGAACAGCATTAATGACTCTGTCTTAAAAATATATGTAAGTATCTTACTCCCAATTCCCACTCTACATCTTCAGTACTTCTATTTGTGGCAGAAATTTCTAGCATGCTTTTGGCATTTCCAGAACCGTTAGTTTAGAGATTTGATTAATTTTGCTTAACACCAATCACAGAGGTTAACTGTTTTTATACAGTTAATTCTACAGGTTACCTGAGAAGTGATTTGGCTTTCTCAACTTCAAAAAAAAGAAAGGAGCAGGATTGTTTACTACAACTAATTTTTTTAATTCCCTGGGTTTTATTCACTGCTATCCTAACCAGTAACTAGAAATGACTGCTTAATGCTATACAGATTTCTTTAACCAACACAGTTGCATCAATATCTGCCTATAATGCCAGAGCAAGACTGTAGCCTTAGTGAAACTCAACTATATCATATTTTAGCATATTGTACTGGTATTCATGATGCTATGTCCTTCTGGTCACATAACTCTTTGGAACAGTCTCAACATTCAAGATATATTCTTACCAGTCTTGCAGCTCGATTAATTTCTTTTTGGATGTCCTCAGGTAAAAACCCATAAAAACCTTCTTCGTCTTCACCTCTCTGCCAAATCCCACTTGACATTAACTACAATAAAGGAATGGATTACTGCTAAGTTATAAAAATGGTAACTTTCCACTTGAGAAAAAACATTACTGAAGAAACCCACGTACACATGCTCTGCTCCAGCTGATCATAATACCACCCCAAGGAGGTGTTGGTTTTCACTGTAGCAAAGTACTTAGAACTTGGCAGGTTCAAAAGAAAATACTTACCACACAGTAATAATGAACAGTGAGATTGTAGTCCTCGTAAGTCCTCCTTTCCCCATACTTTTCAGGACGGTCATCAGCCCGTTGACAAAATTCACAGGCTAAAATATTAATAAGCAATTTTATATAGTGCGTTAGTTCTCTGAAATGCTTTTTCTTTAGATGTTTAACAGATGTTTCAAGTTGTAAGATATACCCTTTCGACACAAAGCAACAATACCTGGACACAATGGGTGGCATCCAGTATCCCTTCCATTCAAAGAAGGGACTGAGATCTAGCAGATGCTCCTGCTAGAGGAAAGTGGGGAGGGGGAGGAGGCATTGTGTGGCATGATGTTCAGAGACAGGAATGAGCTGCAGTGAGTGCCCCTCCCTTGCACAGCTGGGGAGGGCGTTTGGAAGCACTGAATGAGGGGAGCATGACCCTGAAGCTCCCCGTGGAGCATTTCTCTGTGCTGAACTATGTTTTGGCACAGAGGTCACCCATATTTCTGGAACAGTGGCAATTCACAATCACAGACACATACACTCCCTCTTCAAAAATACGGGAACATTGCATCCAGTTGTTGAGTTCAATAGGAAAAATCAGAACTAAAACAAAATTGCTAGAACACTGAAGATTGTCCAACATGGGGGTTTTAGTGACTGATCTAGTACGGATAACAAAGCCAAGAACATGATACATAGACGATGAAGCATTCTATGTCTGAAGATTTGGGGCAGGGACTGCAAATCTAATTGCAAGGTTAGGTATCAGTTTAAATAAATCTTTCAAATTCCATCTGCCAGTAATTACTGCAGTGCTTGTTTGTAGCAGGTTAGTGTGGTACAGAGGTTAGATTAGGACCTGGGAGACCAAGGTTCAAATTCCATCAGCTAGAATGCTTACTGGTTGACCTTGACCCTCTCTCAGCCTAACCTACTTCACAGTACCTTTGGGAGGATAAAATGGTGAGGAGAACAATGTATGGAACCTTTAGCTCCTTGGTACAGCTAGGCTTATTAAGAATGGGGCAGAGTGACAATGTCCAAGAATAGTTAATTATCCAGCCCCTGAAACAATTGTTACATGAATTTGAAATGGCAAATTGCACTAGCATTAAAAACACAGTTCTTTTTTTGTACAAATCCATGATTGGCATTTGGTTACATTAATTCAGGCTTCCTCAACCTCGGCCCTCCAGATGTTTTTGGTCTAAAACTCCCATGATCCCTAGCTAGGAGGACCAGTGGTCAGGGATGATGGGAATTGTAGTCTCAAAACACCTGGAGGGCCAAGATTGAGGAAGCCTGCATTAATTAAGTAAACATGCACAGTACTTACTCAATTTCTGAAGGCAGCCAACAATGTTATCACTCATCTTAGCGTTCTCCTTCCAACTGTTAAATATGGAAGAAGAAAAAAAATCAGTTGCAGCATACCTGATATTAGTCTTTTTAGTCTAGTACCATACCCAGTATTCTCTGTTTCAAATTAAAAACAAAGTACAGGAAACAGAATTATTGGTTTAACTACTCAGTATACTTTTCTGCTGTCATGACAAATCTGGCTTCAGGTTTTGTATTAATCAGTAGTTCATTGAAATTTGCCGTTATTTTTAAAAGTAGCCACAACAACATTTTTAGAATAAACTTGAAATTCAGAAAAGCAAATACATTATCTTTTCGGTGGTACAAAATTATCTGGAAGAAAATAAGCTCCTAGCGTCCTTGCAGTTAGCTATTTTGTCTCTGTGAGTCAGCTGAGAGTCCTGCCTTCAGTCTTCATCCAGAAAAATAAGATGATAAGGAACAAGTGAAGAAAAAGAAAAAAAGAGGGAAGGAGGGGTAGGGGAGGGGATGAGAGGGGAGTTGAGTTTTTGTGTCAACTGAAGAGGCAAGCAGTGAGATGAGGTAACAGGTCACAAAGGTTATTACTTTGGAGCAATTAGGTCATAAAGGCTCTTGCTCTGGGACAGTATAGTTGTTATCCAACACTCCAGAAAGGTAGCTCATGAGCCAGTAAGCTTATACAAAAGGGTATTTTGCCATTATAAATGCCTCTTGCTCCCTTGGAATGACTTGGACTGTTCCCTTGGGTACCAATCTAGTACAGTGGTGCCCCGCAAGACGAATGCTTCGCAAGATGGAAAACTCGCTAGACGAAAGAGTTTTCCGTTTTGGAGGTGCTTCGCAAAACAAATTTCCTATGGGCTTGCTTCGCAAGATGACAATGTCTTGTGAGTTCCTGCTGGTTTTTTTCCCTCCCCCCTTTTTCTAAGCCGCTAAGCCGCTTATCAGCTGATCCGATCAGCAGGTAAGCCGCTAAAAGCCACTAATAGCGCTAATCCTTCAATGGGCTTGCTTCGCAAGACCAAAAAACCGCTAGACAAAGAGAATCACAGAACGGATTCTTTGCGTCTTGCGAGGCACCACTGTAGATTGCTATCCAATAAAAATCTCAGTGGTAAGTTGAATTTCTAAGCCTGTAAAATAAGACACTTTGCAACACAGCAAACCCCAAGATGCAAGTATCTTCCATGCCTAGTGCAAAGTTAATACTTTGCTTAAAATCTTCTTCCCAAACACAATATGTCAGTTTAGGTTAGCCTCCAACATCCCACTTCTCCAACAAGCAAAGATATCACAACAGTTTAGCTTTGCTAGCTGGAAAGGAGACTAATGAATTTGCACCACTATTGCTGCATTACACTGACCATGTGTAAAGATTTGAATTAAAAGCTAATTTTATTTGTTTTAGGAATACAGTATGCACCAATAAAAAGTTCTGAAACAGATACTACATAGAAATCCTAGTTATAAGCTCCATGCAGGATCATCCATTTGGGAGAAAACAGGTCTGCAAAAATAAGGCTTTTGCCTGCTGCTCAAAAGACAGCTTGCAGGCATTTTATTCCACAAACAGGGCTCCAACAAGAGATAACTCTCTGCCCACCCCCACTTCAGAGGATGGCTTCCAAGAGGGACATTGGTTTGAAATTGGCAAAAGGCCTCTGCTTTGGCAACAGTATTTAGCTGACTATACAAAACAACCAAATCACAAATCTTTTTTGTTTTTGTTGATAATTGTTTTTAGATTACCTCTCCTGAAAAAATATTCTTTTCTCAATAATGTCCAAAGGCATTCAAGATCCACAAGCTCTAAGTATTTCAGCAGTGATATCATCTGTACAGGTAGGATTTCCTGTGTAACATGGACAGAAGCAGATGGGAAAGGTTACAACCTTCACTATCTTCAATCATTCCTCTTACAGAAAAAGAAACTGGGAATATTTTATTATCCTAAACACTTGTCTACCCAGAAATAAGCAAAATACTCCTGAGTAAGCATCTTGAGGATCACAGCAGAAGGTTCCTAAATTCAGCAGATGGATAAAGAAAGGTATGCATGCGCACAGAGCCTTAATGATCTTTAGCAAACTTTCATTTCCTCTGCAGGCTTTTTTGTGGGGTGGAACTTGGGTTATCTGGATCATGCTAAGTAATCAAAACATTGTTTTAAAAGCTTTATTTTTCTATTTCCAGACAGGTACAACATGGGCTACAAAAATACATTTCATAAGTCAAGGCTGATACTTTTTATCAAAAATTAATAAACGTAACAAGGCAGGTTTTATTTCAAACTTGAGATGGTGTCATGACTTCAGATAAAACAAAGGCAAAGAAAAGGATCCAGCTGGGGGGCTGTATCCTGAGCTTCTTCACCTCTGGCAAGCCACTTTGACAGGTGGGTGGGACTGTCTACCTGTCAACCACCTGATGTCACCATGATTTCAGAGAACCTATCTGTCTCTTTTGCTGCACCTCTTCAAGTCCAAGTAGCGTTTGAAGTCATTGCCAAACACCATTTTCTTCACACTCTGCTTTCATGCAGGGACAAGCTACATTCCGGAGTTCCCTGTTCTCACTGGGGCTTGAAGTCACACCAAACAGCTGATTGGCATTGACTTCAAATCCCAATTTTGTCAGGGATCCACTCCACCTGGGAGCTCTGATTGAGTACTCCTGAGTGGAACCAACCCTAGCAGGTCTTGGAAGCCCTGCTTACCAAGAAACAAGCAACAGTACACTTTACAGCAGGCTTCCTCAAACTCGGCCCTCAGGTGTTTTTTGGCCTACAACTCCCATGATCCCTAGCTAGCAGGACTAGTGGTCAGGGATGATGGGAATTGTAGTCTCGAAACATCTGGAGGGCTGAGTTTGAAGAACCCTGCTTTACAGCTCCCAGTTGTTCGTTTGCAGCCATGTTTTTAACTGCCCCACACCTGATGTCATATAAACCACTCTGAGGATTTTCCCAAATCAAGTGGTACAAAAATTTCATGAAATAAAAAATAAATAGAAAAATGATTTGGGGCATGGCTTGGAGAAAATGGCTTTGTGGATAAAATTAGGACCCCTCCTGGGCCAAAGGTTCCCCACTGCTGAGATAAAACAATAGAACACCTGCAGCTAACAGTCACTTTTGAGAACTATGGAAAAAATGTTGTGTGTATTAAAAACAACAACAACTTATTTTGGAGCAACCTCTGATTTCAAAGTCAAATCTACACTGCCACAGTCAGTCAGTTTTAAATAAAATGTTCTAAACAAACAAAACAAGGAAAGGAGACAGAATTTCAAATGCATGTTTTCCCTTCTGTTAACAGGCAACAAAGACAAGCTTTGCACTTCAGGAGCTTTCACAGATGCCATTTCAGTTCACTGTATGTGTCCTGAATTTAAATATGAAATGGTCTTAAGTTCACATTGTGGTTTGTGACAGCCTAATGCTACCACTTGAAAGGAAACCACTGGGCTATTTGTTTAGCAAATCATATTCCGTTTTTAGCGGAAATGCTCTCTAAATTGAAGGACAGCTCCAAGCAATAATAACCAGCCTGCATGTATTATACACTGCAAATCTGAAATGACTTAACATTCCTGAACTTAGGAAGTAGTATCTTAGAGTCTTTTAGCTCAGTTTACTCAGAACTGTCCACTGAATTCAATAGGACTTGCTTCCTAGTACTTTGGACTTACAACTTACAAACCTACTTAGACTGGAACCCAAACAGTAATTTAAGAAATCTCACTAGAAAAAGGAAGATATTTCAGCCTAAGATTCTGGGGTGTTCAGTGGAAACAGGGAAGATAACCCTATGAATCAGAAGCACGTGTGTAATATATGGATGCTGAAATATGTCAACTGCCTCAGCCCTTTCACTACTTATAGAAAAGAGTGCTCCAACCATAAACAGTTGCTAAGTCACAGTGATCAACTTGACAGTAATAATAATTTTATTATTTATACACCGCCCATTTGGCTGGGTTTCCCTAGCCACTCTAGGCAGCTCACAGCATATATCAAAGCATAATAAAACATCAAACATTAAAAACTTCCCAATACAGGGCTACCTTAAGATGTCTTCTAAAAGTTATGTAGCTCTTTATCTCCTTGACATCCGAAGGGGGGGGGGGAGAGGTGTTCCTCAGGGAGGGTGCCACTACTAAGAAGGCCCTTTGCCTGGTTCGCTGTAACTTCACTTCTTGCAGTGAGGGAACCAGCAAAAGACCCTCAGAGGAGGACCTCAGTGCCTGGGCTAAACAATGGGGGTGGAGACATTCCTTCAGGTATACTGGGCTGAGGCTGTTTAGGGCTTTAAAGGCCCAGTGGGGAAGAGTCAGTAAAGGGGTGTTATCTGCTTAGGGCAGTGAATGACTGAGAGCATCACCACAGTGGTTGGGAAGGAAGAGACAAATGAGAAATGAACTGAAAAATGGCTCCTTGTCACCTTCCAGCCTTGCAAAATAATGGCACAAAGGGAAACAAATGCTATTCTCTTTTTGTAAGTGCTTCCCTGGGTTGAGTTGCTTTTTTATTTCTGGCATTGACAACTGCGTGGCACGAAGAAATTCAACAGGTAAAGCTTTTCCTGACATAAAGGAAGTGATGGGAAATGGTTTGTTTGCACCAGCTGAATTCCTTTATGACATGTTTCCAGACTATGAACCTGCCTGCTCTTTAAGTTCTGCATTTCAGGCTCTACTCCTAGATGTCATTTTCAAAGCTGAGGTGGGTAACTGGGATTTAGGGACTCTTCAGTGATGATGTCCCAGTTGTGAAATAGCCCCACTTTAGTGCATTACACTAATGCATAGGGGAAGTTCCCAGTGTGTGAATTAGTGATCAAGTTATCCCTATCCAGGAAAGGACATAGTGTAGCGCAATTGTAGTTGATGGTAGGCATTCTTCTTTCCCATTATCTGTGATTTCATTTTTCTGCTTTAAATTGTTTTAATTTACAATTTTACCTTCATAAGTCACAGTACAAAATGATTAAATTAATGATTTTAACTTTTTGACAGGTGAAAATTTTATTATTTAGAGCTCTGAATGAAAACCCTATTGTTTCCTTGTTTTCCCCTCAAATTTATTTTGTTTTAATTGTAATGTCAAGAGTTGAATTTAAGAATGTTTTTGAATATAAAATGCTAGCTGTTAAATGTAGAAAGAGGAGCTCTGTCACAATAAAAATATATATGTGGAAAATCATATTCCTGGGGATTTCAAACATATAGAAAACAGGCATCAGTGGGAAGAAAGAGGGGCTGTATAAAATAAAATCCTCAGTAAACATCCCTTTAAAGCAAACAAATAAGAGTTTTATCCTACCTTAAAGCTAATAAACTTACTTTAGCATAATCTACTTTGAACCAATTTCACAATACTATGCATGTTTACTTAAAAGCACGCCCAACTGAATTCAATGGGGCTTACTTTCAAGTAAGAGTGCATGACTAGGGAGTAAGTCTTGCACAAAACACAGCAAGTCTGATATGCACAGGATTACACTGTAATTCATCAGCCTCAATGGTATTTTCTGTAGTATGGCTGTCCCTCAAAAAAAATTCATTTTAAGCATGTTACAGATTCTCCTACTGTATTTCTTTGAGCAGAAGTAACTTTGTCAACCACTTGAAAAACTGTTACTAGACAACAGCACGTTGCCATCTGAAAGAAAAGCTGGGAGGGGGCTGTACAGTATATCTTTCTTCTCTTCCCCCACCCAGCCAGGAGGATGAAATAAGGTATTGCTCTGGAAAGAAAAGATTCCAGTTTTGAAATACACAGAGAACTGAGTACTGAATTTTGGGCTCTGGGGGCATTAGTGTGTGGTTTCTCTCTCTACATATAGGATGTGGAATACTTATAAATATACTCCAATATTACAGAACACCAGTAAAACATCCAGTGTCTGGCACTTTAATTACATTATATACCTTTAGGCAGCAGGCATAGAACATTCCTCTTCAACCAGCCTTTGCTGATTCACATTCAATTAAATGTGTAGTAGGAGGGGAGATTTTTTGGTTTGCCTCTGTTCCTATTTTTATTGTGCATTTTGCCTTTTTTATATTGTATTTTTATGTTGTACCACCCTTCATCTGTAGATCTCAGGGCGGTATACAAATTTAATAGACAGCAATACAGTGGTACCTCAGGTTAAGTCCTTAATTCGTTCCGGAGGTCTGTTTTTAACCTGAAACTGTTCTTAACCTGAAGCACCACTTTAGCTAATGGGGCCTCCCGCTGCTGCTGCACCGCCAGAGCACAATTTCTGTTCTCATCCTGAAGCAAAGTTCTTAACCCAAGATAATATTTCTGGGTTAGTGGAGCCTGTAACCTGAAGCGTATGTAACCCGAGGTACCACTGTAGTAATAATACCAAAGGAAACTGAAGTCAGGTAAGTGCTTCTCACCACTCAGACCGTAGGATGCGCCCAACAACATCAACATCACCCTCCTATACCAACCATGATTTGCACCCGGATCCTAGTGCATATTTACTCCGAAGGCAACCCACGGGGAGAAGAATACAAGGGCCCTCGAGATGAGGGCAATGGCTCACCTAGTCCAGCATCCTGTTCTCACAGTGGCCAACTAGATGCCTGTGGGAAACCCGCAAGCGGGACCCGAGCACAAGAGCAACTGGCATTCCGAAGTAAACCCCACAGCAGTTTACTCTCGTGTAAGGATGCTGCAGAACCGCAGTTAAATACCAAAGCAGCTGCTTTGCATGCAAAATGTCCCACTTTCTCAGGGTTGGCAGGCGCTCCCTGCCTGAAATCCCGGAGAGCAGCTACCAGCCAGAGCAGGCAATACTGAACTGGACGGGCTGATGCTTCGGCGTCTCCCGGAGCGCCGCGTGAAAGGCGGGAAAAACGCCCTCCCTGCGCGCGCCCCTTCTCCCAACCCCCGCGGCCACCATTCTTGCCCCGCGCACCTCAGGCTCACCTGCGCGATCCGTAAAGCGGGCGGACCTGCACCCTCCCGCTCGCACGTCCACTCCAAAATAACCGCCCGAGCATTCAAAACTCCGGCATCCGCTTGCGTCACAAAGGCGGCTAAGGACGCGAGGAGGAAGCCCCGCCCCGCCCCGCCCCTGGTCCTTCCGATCGCTTGGTCGGACGCTCGGCTGCTCTTGCCTTAATTAAGCAGAATTCCCGGATCTCCGAGGGACATCTGTTAATCGGACGCTAGGCTGCTGCTGTCTTGGTGCTCCTCTTCTCACTCATTCTGTCTCTTAGCTGTCGTAGGAGGGAGGTGCTTGCAGTGCCTTCGCTCCTCTTCACCTCCCGCGGTCCGAAGCCTTCGGGGCGACGCGGGGTCGTAGCGGCGAAGCCTCTCGCTCGCGGGAAAAGCGGCCGCGGCGGGGGACTGGCTTCAGTTTGAGCCTGGCTTGCTCGCCGGGGACGTGCATTTTCGCCCCAAGTTACCGAAGCACAGCCGGGGAAGGTTGCGCGGGGCTGGCGGGGAGCGGAATACAGTGGTACCTCGGGTTACATACGCTTCAGGTTACAGACTCCGTTAACCCAGAAATAGTGCTTCAGCTTAAGAACTTTGCTTCAGGATGGGAACAGAAATCGCGCGGCGGAAGCGGGAGGCCCCATTAGCTAAAGTGGTGCTTCAGGTTAAGAACAGTTTCAGGTTAAGAACGGACCTCCGGAACAAATTAAGTACTTAACCGGAGGTACCACTGTATCAGCCACCGAAACGGGAGGCGCCTCGCTCCGCTGTACTTCGGTTTCTGCTAGTACAACCCCATTGCTTTTTCCTAAGTAGATGGGTGCAGGATCGAGCCCAGGGGATGTACTCTCTGGGGGAGCAATTGCGGGGAGGATCGCAACAGAGGGGCAGAGTGCACACATTTTACAGCTTGTCAGTTTGCGCCCCAAGCTTTGCAGCATAAACGAGCTGACACACGCACGCGCGCACCCCATTACTGACAAATAAACTCCAGTGTGTTGGCTTCCTATAAGGCAAGCTGAATTATGAAGTCTTAACTCAATTAAAAGGGTAATGCTTCCAACCCTTCATGTTGGCTACTGTGTGAACAGGATGCTGGGCTAGATGGGTCATTGACCCGATCCAGCAGCAGGCTCTTTTCCCGTTATATTAAAGCTGTATATGTCGTAAATTAAATATTGATTCCCTGAGGTGTGCTGTTCCCATGTGCTGTTTTCTAAAAATGGGGTGTGATTTGTGAGAACACTACTGTTTCATTTTAAAATCTCGGAAACTGATTGTGAGAGGTAGGGTGAAAATTCAGTGCACAGTAATTTAACTCGATAGTGTTATAGAATTGTAGAACTGGAAGGGACTGTGCAATGCAGGAATCTCAACTTTGTAATTTTTTATTTCTCCCCAACCCATTTTGACTGAGTTGCCCCAGTCACTCTGGGCGGCTAAAGCATCCTACATCTGTTTGCTCCAGGGATACTATTTTCCAGAGATTTGCTCCTTTAATGATGAGATATCTTCATTTGCAAAGCAATTCGTTAGCACCCCTACTGAGGCAATAAAAGGGTTTTCTTTTTGTCTTTCTAATGAACTGTAAATACTCTGCCTCTATTTCTCTACCACATATAAACTCCTCATAGTTTACTTTGTGTTGTTGTTTTTTCCTTCTGGCCACTATAGCAGTTGTGACCCCTCACCTCCCGCCTCTCTTCCATTTTTTCTTCTGCATCTAAGAGCATTAGGCCCATGCAGCTATTGGTGCACTTCCAACCTGGCCATGGTTAGCTGATCACTAGTGTTACAGCTGCACCGAGCCTTGTTAGGTTGACTGGAAACATGATGCATAACTAGACATTCAGGAAATGTGCTACCACATAGTTGTTTGATATATTCATAACAGCTGCACACTGTGTTGTCAAGAGTTCCTTCTTGACACAACATATACTACAAGATAATCTAATTCGTCTCCAAAATAGCAAGCACAACGTTCAGATAAAATGCTACCTGTGCAGCTTTGCCCAAAACATTTAAATATATGTTTGTACAGAGAACCATACAGTGCTACCTCGGGTTACAGACGCTTCAGGTTAAAGACGCTTCAGGTTACATACTCTTCTAACCCAGAAAGAGTACTTCGGGTTAAGAACTTTGCTTCAGGATGAGAACAGAAATCGTGCAGCGGCGGCCCGGCAGCAGCGGCAGGCGCCATTAGCTAAAGTGGTACCTCAGGTTAAGAACAGTTTCAGGTTAAGAACAGACCTCCAGAATGAATTAAGTTCTCAACCTGAGGCACCACTGTAGATTGTTTTCCAGTGAATCTAATGGGGCTTACTTTCAAATAAGTGGGCAAGGAAAGCCTTGTAGCCTTAATTACAAAATTAAAAGATAATTCCTGGTATGTAATACTTTAGACAGGAGATCAATATTAAACTGGCTTATCTAATAGTTCTGTGGTAATTAAGTTTCACATATTCAAACTTCCAACTTAGCACTTCTTAGGTGTATCACTTTGATGTTTGCCATAAAATATAACTTTTTAAAAATACAGCCCTCTTCTATTATATTCTTACATCCTTGTGTGAGTGTTTTGATCCAGAAATAACCTCTGGCTGTGCTGGGTGCCTTTTAAATTCAAACATGCCACCTTCTTAGCAGCAGGAATTTTTTCACAAAACAGCAATTTCAGGTCTCTTGTTACAGGGTTGCTTGGATAATAAGTAGCTACGTGAGCAGCAGTGCCTGGGAATGATATTTCCCCTGCTGTGTGACCATGCGGCTTCACTGGGGAGAGCTCAGATGTTGCCTGTACGTTTGCGTTACTTTGCTCTAATGTGGGTCACAAGTATAATGTGTTTATACGAATGCAAGATCATTCTGCCACATTCCTTGGTCTTTGAAGCACGGCACAGGCTCAATTGCTCTTCATTTCCCTCTTCCTTGTTTCACACTTTTAATGGTTCGTCTTTTCAGATGCATTTGAATGTGAGTTTCAGATTGAACAGAAGCCCAATTAAATGTGAGTCAACTGAACACAGGTAGGATTTGGCTTGGTGCGGCATCCAACCGATACAATTTTTGTTTCTTGCACCTGTGCTTTGAAACTAGTCATTCAGGTTTAGCTGCAAACTAAAAGATATTTGGGCTGAGGGGACAGTCTAATTTTAGGTATGCAAAATTGTGATAATGATTAATATAATTTCCAGTTGTTTCATTAATTCATTCATCAGATGAGTCACAAGATTCCCTTTGTTAACTACAGTGTAGAGATGAATGCTAGCAAATGTCCCATATCTCCTCAACTTCCAGCCAACCAACCATGAGACTCAGCTTAAAAATATGGCTGCCAGACTTCCTTGGCATCTGCAGCACTGCATCTCACCTAGGCGATGTTGGCCGTGACTGCTAATGTTATGTACTGAAGTTCTCACTCTGGGCCAGCAGGGGGATACTGTAGATAGTTATGCAAATAAGGGATTGAAAGTGACGTTCAGTGATTGGATAGTTTTAGAAAATTGTTACAGTTACGTTGTACTGGAGCTCTTTATAAGCAGGCTGGCTGAGCCCTTCAGTTCTGTTCTGGCCTGTGAATAAACAAGAGCTGTTTGAAGAATCGCTGTGTTGTCTGATATGTTCACCCACAACTTAACAGGTAAGATGTGACCATTAATTGCCAGATTTCATTTTGAGAGACAGCAAGCACAGTTTGTCTTACTACAGATCCCTTCGGATATCCTTTCCAGTCCCATTAACCACTTTTCTAAAACCAGCTTTACAGTGTTATAGCACTATAAGTCTTTTGTTTTTAAGTTATATTTCACTATTTTAATATTTTGAAAATGTAGCTGAAAAAGCATTCCTGTACTAATTCAAAGATTAAAACGTTAGAAAAGCATGGGATGACAAAACTGCTCCCATTGCAAAGTTATAGTGAATGTGTGCTTAGTTTTAAACAGCCATTCAGGTAAATTGAACCTCCCCCACTATGGCAACTATGTTATTCCCACTGGTTTTAGTATATTGGATGTAACTGGATGTACATACAGAAAAGGATAGAACTCCCAGTAGTCAATTGCAATTCCACTTGATGGGTCATGATTTGGTAGCCCTAGCAGTCACTTATCTGGAAGTAGTAGCCTAGTAGCTAGGAAGAGTTTGTGTATATTCTTTATCCCGTTTTTCCTTTCCCCCACTTAGGATTCTCATTTTAAATATCAAATAATACATGGCAGTCAGAGGTGTCGATACTCGGTTCCAGTCACTGGTAAGAGCTATCACAAGTCTTTGATGACGGCCATTGACAAATAGTCCCTGCTACTAACAGGTTAAATTGCTCCAACCCTGTCAACTTCCAGTTTCAACCTCATGCACCTGCTTTTCTCCTCCAATCAAAACTTACAGGAGAAAGAGTCATAAAATTTGTCCATTGCATGTGTTTCGGTAAAGATGAGATCTTATCTGTGCACAAGAAAGAGCAAAGTATATGTGATAGCTTTGCTTCCTCTTGTCATTGCCTTGGGACTTGCAGTTTAGATAAGAAGGGCTTGTGTTTTCACAAAGTCAGAGGATACACATTCGTCTTGAGGCTTTACATTATGAGTTGTATTCAGCTAATTTTTACTTATAGTGCTCACTTTGACATAAATTGACCCAAGTTCATTGCCATTAATTTCAGTGAGTCTACTTGAGTAGTAGTTTCCTGCAACTCTGTTGCTTTACTCTCTGTCCGTTCTCACAATTGTCATGTTCTTATTCCCCACTCAGGCCTGGCCTAGTTACCGTATTTTTTCATGTATAGGAAGACCTTTTCTAATGAATTTTTTTAGTGATAAATTGAGGGTCATCTTATACACAGGCTAATACGGTGTCAGAGCAGGGGATTGTTGGAAAACAGCTCAACAGCTCAGCAAACTTCAACAACAGGGTTTTTTGGGGTTTTTTTTGGCAATTTCCCAAAAATAGGGGACATTATACATGGGGTCATGCTATACATTGTAAAATATGGTACATTATAGAACACTCCCCTTATTTCAGTATTTTTGCCAGCACAGAGTTTCACAGAGACTTTGGTAATGGGACCACTCTGATGGCACATATGGTTTGATGCAGGGAGTTCACCTTCCTCCTCCTCCTCCTCCTCCTCCTCCTTCTTCTCTGCCCTGAGGTTCTTCCACCATGTTCTGTGTGTGTGCATGGATCCTTAGCTTGTGACTGCTTGATTACACCAAAGCCATTTCATACAAGTAGTCCATCCTTGTTTTGAAGTGAGGTATTGAAACTTCACTTTTGTAGGAACGTCTATTCTACTGTCCAGTTATTTTATATAACACATAAATCCTTATATCCGCATATGGACCAGGGTATACTATAACAGGAAACTGTTTTCTCAGAGCACCTATTCACACATGATAATATCCCTATCTCCATCTTAATGCCATTTGTGACAGATTCGTGAATATGTTCACGAATCTAAGTTTGGCTTAGGAAGAACTTCCTGACAGTAAGAGCTGTTCGACAGTGGAATTTGCTGCCAAGGAGTGTGGTGGAGTCTCCTTCTTTGGAGGTCTTTAAGCAGAGGCTTGACAACCATATGTCAGGAGTGCTCTGATGGTGTTTCCTGCTTGGCAGGGGGTTGGACTCGATGGCCCTTGTGGTCTCTTCCAACTCTATGATTCTATGATTCTATGTTGCAGCATGAGTGAAAATAGACGTGTGTGTTCATTACAGTTGACAGTGTACATATGGACACATAGATTTTCTACTCGGAAGAAGTGATACTGATGGTTGCTTTACCCCTCCATAAAGCAGCTTTCTAGAATAACAAGTCACCACTAGATGGCATCAAAGAATTTCTTAGTTATCCACGGCAGAAGAGACACCAAGAAAATCATGAATTACAAAATGATTTGTTTCAGTAAAATAAGTGATCTATACTGATAAGCAGTGCTTTTTTATGGGGGGGGGGGGTACGCAGGGGTACGCATACCCCTAAACATTTTGTGAATCTAAGTTTGGCTTCATTGAGGGGCAGTATTTCAATATGAGTAGGAAAATGAAAATACCCCTAAACATTTTTTTTTTAAAAAAAGCACTGCTGATAAGTGAAATGTGATAATTTAAGTGAAGGTATAAGGATTCATCTGCCGAATTCCATTAAACTCTGGAATACAGATGCCACCAACTTGAACAACTATAAAAGAGAATTAGACAAATCAATGGAGGGGAAGGCCATCAGTGTCTACTTGCCATAATGGTTTTGCTTTACATCCACTGTCAGAGGCAGTTTGCCCCTGAATACCAGTTGCTGGGAATCAGAAGAGGGTAGAATGCTGTTGTGCACACACTCTGCTTGTGGACTTCTCATAGTTGCCTGGTTGGCCAGAGTGAGAATTAAACGCTGGACTAGATGAGCCATTGGCCTGATCCAGCAGGACTCGTCTTAGGCTCTTATTCTCCAAGCCATGATTTAAGGATGAATGTATGGAGAGCAGATAGCCTGCTGTTGTGACCTTCCTCTTGCACTGAGCCTTAAAAGACAGTAAATACCTTCCATGCAAGAAGGAGGAGGAGGAGGAGGAGGAAGAAGAAAAAAAAGAGAGAGGCTTTTTTGGCCCACAGTCAGACTCAGACTTCAGGCTTTTTGAGAGGTGGGCTTAATTTCTGCTTTTTCTTTAGTCCCTAGATAAACCTCCCTTTCTGCTAACAAATATAGAATGCAACTGTCTCGGAAGCAATCCTTATTATGCTTGATTAGACTTACTCGCAGGTCGGTGTGCATAGGATTATAAACCTTTGTGTTTTAAAAAAACATTCCTTGCTTTGCTTGCTCAAGCCTGCTCCTACTTTGATCCCTGGCCCTGCAAACGTTGTTCCTATCATTCCCACTACTTGCTTCTCTCCCTGCATCCAGTGGCGTAGCTAGCTGTTTGAGTGCCCGGTGTGGGGCCATGCCCTGCAGCCAGGGGCGGGGTGATCCACCCGTGGGGGTGGGGTGATCCATCCGTGGGGGAAGCGAACTGCCCATGGGGGCGAGATGATCCGCCCATGGGGCGGGGCAAGCCTCTCTGACGCTTGGAGCCTCCTCCCCCTCAGCTGTAGGGCAGCTGAGGGAGAGGCAGTACGCAGACGCAAGTCCCACACTGCTGTTTCAGGTAGCACGGAACCTGCAGGCGCCTAAGCCACCACGTCACTCCTAAAAAGTTTCGTGAGCCCAATTTTTTATTTTTTATTTATTTTAAACTCATTTTGTCACCCACCACTCAGTAATGACACCTGAGGTGGACTGCACCCTCCCCTCCACACACCCCTTGCTCCACCACTGCCTGCATTTGCCTCAATTGCCTGGGTTGCCCTTCTGGAATTGACATTACTATCATCATCATCATCATCATCATCATCATCATCATCATTGTATTTTAATAGGTATAGAACAGGAAAAGCAACATCCCAGTTACAAACAAGAAAGGGACCATAACAAGGGATGAGAAAGCAAACATAGTTTTAGGCATGTATGGCATACAAAAGTCATAATGGACAAATGTAAAAGTTCGGTTACAAAAGAAGATCATCAGGATTAAACTCAAGAAAAAGACAGCACCAAAACATTGCATGATCCAGTCAAGTATATTTCCACATATGCCAAGCTTGTGATGACAGTTGTCTAGAAAATAGTGTTATCAGCTTATAGAGTGCCCGGGCTCCCCTTCTCATTCCTGGGTGCCAAACTCTGGATTTAGCATGTTAAAATGCAAGCCAGGAGCCAGCTTTGTATTGTGCTGCTAAAGATGGGCCATTAGCAGGGAACAAGGGCAGGCAGATGGGTTACCAGCAGAGCAAAGACTCTGCGCCAGCAAATGGTTGCAGCCCTTCCCTGAGCTCTGGGTATTTAGCAGAACACAATACTAGAGTACTGAGGAGGGAGATTCAGGATTGCAGTTGAGGATGATGCAAGCTGGAGGGGAGCAGCTGCAGCTTGCAAGCTGTGGCAAGTTGGAGAGAACAACGTGGGCTGACAATTTTAATTGGACACTGGAGCAATGGGAGAAACAATGGGAGTGCAATGCTTTGAACCCCTCCGTCATAAGTTCCGGTTGTATATATGTGTAAATAAACCATATGTCATAAAGATACCACAGTCTCCACTGTGCCTCATTTCCAAAGGAAACACAACTCCTGGACCCCTGGAATCTCGCATCATTGGGAGATTGGGATAGTGTGTAACAATATATTGTTTGCTGTAAAATAAATAAAGGAATGTTATATAATTTAAAAGTGATTCTTGTCCTTGTCTAAATTTTAAATGATGTATGCTTTTTTCTGTAATTGCCATGTTCCATAAAGAATGATACCACCTGTCCAGCATGAGATCTTGAGCTGTTATCAGTTGAGTTGTAAGAACAAGACGGGCTGCTACAATCATATAAACCATTATTTCCTTTGATAATATGTTAGCTTTCCCCCCATCAAAAATATTTAACAGCATCTGTTTAGGCCAACGTATAATCTGTTCCTTAGAAATATTAATCATTTCTGTGTGAACCAACTTCCAGAACTTTTTAACAATGGTACAATCACCATCGGAAGTGGCATGTGCCATTGTGCCACGTTGCCTGAAGCCTCTCCAACATAATGGTGGTATTGATGAGAACATTTGAGATAGTTGCCTTGGCATGCAATACCACCTGTGGAGTAATTTGAGTGTGTTTTCTTGAAAAAAGCTGGATACTGATTTCAATGGGCAAGTTTCCCAAAATTTGTTCAAGTCATTAACCTGCATTGTTTTTACCAAAGTCTGATTCCCATACTTTCATAAGTGTTCCCATGGAGCCAAAAGTTACAGTTAATAAAATAGCTTTTTTTTAGATCAGAACTTTTTCACCTCTTCTCATTTTGGTCATTAGGTTCTCAGTTTAGGTTAATGGCCTCAGGGCTTCCCTTTTCATATAGTATTTTGTAATGAAGCTGAAAATTTGATTGGAAAATATCCAGATTGTGTGGAAGCTGTCTGACCTCTTTTTGAGTCTTGCATGTTATTCTGTTTTTGGTGATATGCACCAATGGACAACCTGAGCGCATTTGATTCCATTTCCCTTTTCACATTCAGCCGGCTGAAATTCTTGTACAGTGGTACCTCGGGTTACATACGCTTCAGGTTACACACTCTGCTAACCCAGAATTAGTGCTTCAGGTTAAGAACTTTGCTTCAGGATAAGAACAGAAATCGGGCTCCGGCGGCGTGGTGGCAGCAGGAGGCCCCATTAGCTAAAGGTTAAGAACAGTTTCAGGTTAAGAACGGACCTCCGGAACGAATTAAGTACTGAGGTACCACTGTACCATTTTTCACTCCTGTGCTGCACTTTCCTTTTCGGTTTATGGCATGGCATATGTAAAGTATGAAAAAATTATAAAGTTCATTTATAGCCCTCTTTTTTCCATGAAGTGGTTTACATACAGATCCCATGTAGGCTGCGTACACATTGACAGCTTGAAATATGGTGAGGCTTTTTTGTTCAGCTGTGTTTTAAGTTGCAGTCTTGTGCTGCTGTACAGACCAAAGGGGGTAGGTGGGAAAGTGTTGACCTTATGCTCATAACCTAATTTGTTTTCCTGTGCCAAACACCAGTTCACTGAAACTGTCACCTGCGCACGTGCTATAATCTCTGCATCCATTTTCAAATCGGATGGAAACTAGTTTGAAGGAAAGCATATCAAACAGGATTATTTCTGTTATATTATATTATACCTATGGAGAGTGGTTAACATTTTGTAGTCCTTGACTTCAAACACCAGTGGTGGGAATGCACTGGAATCAGAGTAAGCAGTAATATACACACTGCTATTGTCTCCCATCCAGGCACTGACCACAAACTCCTCCTTTTCTGGAGCAAGGTGGCTGCATTATGAGCCTTCAATCCATGTACTTGACTGAGGTACACCTGTCGGTTCAGTTTAGCTGAATGTATATCTTTCTGTTTGGACCATTGGCAACCTCTGATAGCCACACTGTACATGTGTTGGTTTGCTGCTTCTGGTTAAATTCTAAAATTGCACCAATTGGAACCGACATGTTCTCTTTCTTGCATGCCTATCTGTGACCAAGAACTTTAATCACTCGCTGTGAAAGCTGTTCTCTCCCTTTGTGAGCCAAAAGCATGTGGGGTTTCCTACACCTCCTCTTGTCAGTCTAGATGATTCATGAGGCAGAGTAGGCTGTGTGCCCTATATCAATACAATTACATAATCAGTACCTGTAAGTTAAATCACTCTTCACACCCACTAGTGAAAAATATGACAATAAAGCTATTCTCATTATGATTTTGATCCATTGAAAGTAATTATATATAGCTAGAAACTATAGTTTGAAGCATTATCTTCACCCCATACCTAAAACTTTTTGTTCTCCATAGGTAGTGCTGAAAAAAGAATGAGCCCATTTCTGAAGAGGCAAAGTATATAATTTTTTCCCCCATGGCACTATAATAAGGCAGGAAAAAAGGAGGCAAGAAAGGGCTTGATTAGTTAATTGAAGGTCCTGTAAATGTCAGCAGTGAGTTCCTGAAACCTGGATCTTTTGATTTAGGGGCCACTTCCGCAATGCAAGCCATAGTTAAACATTAAGTGTGTTTGTGTGTGTATAAAACCTCTCTCCTATATATGACTTTTCCCTAAGCAAAGGGTCATGTTCCTGTAAAGATATTCCACAAAAGATGCTTATCGTTGGGGTCTGATCTAGATGTTACACTTTACCAAGTGTTATTTTGGAAAGTGATTTTGGATATTGTTGATTGTTTGCCTTTTACAGTCCATTGTAGATGTTTGGCTATGTTGTGTGGTACTTTGAAAAAACAACAACAACCCAGTTCTGTGGTGGTGCTGTCACAGGGCTTCTTCTCCCATTAGGGACTTTGAAGAATTCTATCCCATGAGTTCTTGCTAGTGTTTGAGAGGCAGTTGCTGAAGAGGTGGCTGGAGGTTTTGTACTCAGTGAATAGGGTGCCTCTGTTGCAGAATGTGGGAGTTTGAAGTTCTGCCTTTCACACCCCCTCATTTGTTAGGAGTCCCCCCCCCCAACCGTGGTTTTCATGTCATTATTACTGTTTTCTAAATTACAGTGCAGTATGGTAATTAAAATTAGGCTAGAAGGTCGATGCAATGTGTTGAATGTATCTGTATATTATGCTGGCTTTTAAAAAGTTTTAAGACAGGAACATAGGAAGCTGCCTTCTACTGAATCAGATCAATGGTCCATTCAGCTCATTATTGTCTACACTGTAGAGGAGCAGTTTCTGAAGGTTTCAGATGGGGCCTCTCCCAGTGTTACCGAGAGCTGCTGAGGACTGAACCTAGCATCTTCTGCATATAAAGCAAATGCTTGACCACTGAGCTATGTACAATCATTCCCTGTAAATATTTTTTTTAAATGTTCTAAAAATCAGACTTAGGCAAATGATTTAGATGCTTCAATCCAGAAGAGATGCAAATATGGAAGCAGACTTTGATTACTTGACAGATCAGGAACTGTGTGTGTGCATTCGGACATGCAAGCAAGTATGCATGTTGCCTATCAAAAGGTTTTATAGTTTTCAGCAGAGGAGTTCTTTAATGGTCATTCCCATTCTGCTAGAACCAGTCACATGTGTCAAGATCATTCTTTTGCATACCTTGAGCATAAATGGATGCTGCCACCATTTCCGCTGTTTCTAACATTCAGGCTGTGACTGTGCCATGACTTGTGTAGAGAAATCTCTTATCAACTCACAAGAGGCAGTTATCAGAAGGCTTGGGGGAACCCTGCATTTGACAAGGGTGGAAACCTATTGAGGGGGGGGGGGGACAAAACAAAAGGGGTGGAGACCAGTGAGAAGAAGAGAGTATGCTCAGTAGATGCAGAATGCTGATTGGCTGTTTTGTGTGTATGTGAAATGGATTGGGGGTGGGGTAGAGCAGGGAGTAGGATAACGAAATGGAATAGTTCAAATTGTGATGGCCTGGGAATCCGATTCAGAGGCTGAACCGGAGGAACCCCAGCCTGCACAGGAGTCCCCACCTCCAGGGCCGGCTGAACTGGGGCAGGGCCTTGGATCTGAAGCCCCTGCACCTGTGCCGGATCCTCAGGAGCAGACACCAGGTGAATCCTCTCTGGCTCTGGAGGTGATTGAAGACACAGTGCCTACAGGTGCGCCTCTCCCAGCCCTGTCAGGGGAAGGTGAGTCTCCCCCCATGTCCATTAACCCTCCAGCCTCTCCTGAGCTGCAGAGGCTCAGGGCAGAGAGGCGGAGGGAACTGGTTTCTCCCAGGAGGAGTGCTCGCCTTAAGGCCAGGAGAGGCGGGGCCGCCCCTGGCCTCAGAGAAGATAAAGGCCAGTCAGCCCGGTCCCAGGTTGCGGGAGCAACGTCATTGAAGAGCTGTTTCGGCCAGCACCTTGTCCTGTTCCTCCAGAGTTCCTGTCCTTGCCCTGCTCCTCGCCCTGGACCCCGCTTCACCCGTGGAGGACTGTCTGCCAACCCTCGACTCAGGTCCTGGACCTCGCCCCACGGTAACCTCCCCCTGGGACCAGCACACAAATCCTGAAAAGGGAACACTCCAGACTGCACTATTTTGTTGCCGCAATAATGTGGTAACACTAGGGAAACACTGCAGAACATATACTGTAATAAAGCAGAACAAATCCACCACTAATGCACTGTTATTGTGTCAGGTCCTAAGAAAATGTTGCAGAATACATCCACAACAAAACGCCAGTCTGGAGGGGTTCTGAGTGACTCTCTGTAGGCCTTGAGTTTCTTTCTTATTATAGGCTGGGAGCAAATTGCAGGAATGCAGTTTCACTCAGGTTTACACCTGATGTTCCTAACTCCTGGCAGATAATAGAGGGATGCTTGATTTGGCCTGATATATGGCTAGGAGAGACTCATGCTTAAGCAAATCTCCCATGCTGGAACTGCTGCTCTGCTCCTTCTGGCTGTCCCAGTTATACCCAGAGCAAAGTCAAGTCTCTGCTTGAACTGCAGATGGTAGATGTCTAGACTTCTTTTACAGGGTCCCTCTTTTATGATCTAGGGCAGTGGTGACGAACCTATGGCACGTGTGCCAGAGAGGGCACTCGGAGCCCTCTCTGTGGGCATGCACGCCATTGCCCCAGCAGGGCCGTAGCTTCCGTGCCGGGGTCGGGGGAGGAGGAGGAGAGGAGAGCTTGCGCGCGCCATCCAAAGCCTGCGGCACCAGGGCCTGCTGAGTGAGCGAGGGACTGAGCAGACATTGACTTTTGATGCACCAGGGCCTCTCGCCAGTCTGTTTTTCCTACTCGAGAGTAAGCCGCCTTGAGTTTAGCAGGGCTTAACTCCTAGGTCACTAAGCATATAAAGCCTGCAGCCTAAGAAGGGGCTGCTGGGTTTACATGTTCGTTGCACTTTCCCGCGGAAGCCTACAGAGAAATTAATTCCGTGGAGGCTGTGATCAAATGGCAGCCGAAGAAACGGCAAATAATAACAACAACAACAACAAATTATTTATACCTTGCCCATCTGGACTGGGTTTATTTATTTATATTTATTTGTATGTGCGCACGCGGATAATCATTATTATCTCATATTAAAAATTGGGAGGGTGGCTCTTAGTAAAGCCCTCCCATGTACACTAGTGGCCAAAATTGTGGAACCTTCTGGAAAAAATGTATTTCCAACGTTTGATGGCTCATAACATCACTTTGTTTTGGAGTAATACCAGTGTGTTTTCTCTGTGGGGACGCAGGGGGACGCATACCCCTTAAAATTTTGTGAATTTAACGGGAGAAGAAATTCACTGTATTTATTTTTCCTGATTTGAACTGTATTTATTTTTCCGTGGTGGTGATTTTCTTGAGTCAAAATGAGAGTACCCCCTAAACATTTTTTTTAAGAAAAAAAGCACTGAGTTATACCATAAAATTATATATCATTGGAAAGATAATTTAATGAAGAATGTAATGCAATAAATTTTATGAAGGATTATTAATACAACAGCAGTCATAAAGAAGAAACATGAAACACACAGAAAAAAATGAGATATTCAAGTTAAATTGCCATGTTGGCACTTTGCGATAAATAAGTGGGTGTTGGGTTGCAGTTTTGGTACTCAGTCTTTAAAAGGTCACCATCACTGATCTAGGATTTTTGTGATGGTCTATACTTTTAGACTGCTTCTCCTAGACAAAGTTCACTGAACTAGTTCAAAAATCTCTGAAAGTGGTTTCTATAATTCCTAGGTGAACTAAAAGTGAATTAAGTTCATTTTCGGGTACAACTTTTATAATTCATCCTCTTGGTTCATCCCAGCCTCATAGCTTTCATTTAAAAAGAGTCACACAAACAAAAGTTAGAAAGCAAAATGTGGAGGCACCATCCTAAGGTTTATTAGGCAGATACAGAGACACTGCTGTTGCTAAAGCTGCTCACTTAGTCACTTAATCACTGCTGAGCAATTGGAAGGAATGTGATGCATTTCCTGGATCTTCCTTGCTGAAGAGATTTTGACCACACCATACATTTAAAGCACATTCAGCAGACATTTAAAGCACATAACGTCCCCTAAAGATTCATGGCAATTGTAGTTTCACTAAAATTCCCAGTTCCCCTAATAAACTATGAGAAACTAAAAAAGTAGCCAAGGTAAGTGATAAATTGAACATATGCAAAAGAAGAGAGAGCCCCCGTATCTTTTAACAGGTACGGTATGTAGAAAAAGGAATTGTTGTAGCAATTCCAGAATAGGTTGTGTAGGTTTCCAGAATACCTGGGTAGGAATTGAATTTAGGGCAGGAATAAAGCAGTGGAAGGAGAGATGGGGGAATTGAGACTAGAACTAGAACCAGGGAAAAAACTTGATTTAGATATGGCAGGCAGACTTACAGACAGGGAGGTTCTTTTACTACTTAATGATAGAAATTAGATTGAGTCTCATTATTCTTAAATCAAAAGTTAATCTCAATGGATTTGTGCCGCCATATGCTGGATGTTCTGTTAAATAACAATTTGCTACTAGTTATGCTGCCTTGTCACTCGAATGAGAGGGGAAGGTCACATCGCTGTCCGGTTTCTTAGCTGAGCCCACATCCTAGGCCTGTTTGCCCCTGTCTTGCATTGGAAACCTATAGGCCTGTCCAATTTCGCTATCTGTTTCTTTGATTTATTCTGAGGTGAACCACAGACATAAGAGCATAAAATTAAGCTCCATTTGAACTGTGCAACTGATTGATTAATTTTGCGAGGAAAAAGAAGTCAAGGGCACTAAAGAACAGGTTGTTCGGCGTGCAATGCAAGTGATATTTATGAACACATAGTAGGTGTGCATAAAGAGTATGTTTGTGTAAAGTGGTATTTTATTGAAGAATGTGATGTAGGTTGTCATGGAGATTAAAAGCTTTGAAGTGCTTTTCATTGGTGCTAGTTATGGTTGCTGGGCACAAGGATATTAGTTCTGGCACCCTGAATCTTTCATTGTTGCAAAAATAATTGCACTTTCATCTGCGCTGCAAGGGCTATTGAAGTAGGATAAATAAATGTAGACACATGAACACATCTAAGTTTAAAGGTAAACACGGTGCCCTTGTGACACGTCTCTGGTCAAAATGATGTGGCTGCAGCGTCCACAAACCACTCAAATGCTTGTTTTCTGTTGCACGGCCGTTCAGGCCATTTACAAGATGTCATTACAAGCTGTATAGAATCGGCACTTGCTTCAAAAGGCAAAGGCGGCGGAGAGGTATCGACAGCCTCTGCGTTGCTGGTAAATATAAAGGGGCCCTTTAGAAGCAAAAAGGCAAGCTGAATGAAAAGCTTGTGTTTCTGTAAGGAGAGTCTGGTATACGGTATTTGTATAACAACTCCAGCCTCACTTACAGCTTTTTATATATATCTAAAAAGCAGAGCAATTTCTCCAACGATTAGGCGGACAAATTACATTGACAAGTTTTACTTCTGTGAAAAGCTCTGGACTGTCTGTACAGGAACACTGTTGTTTTGCCGAACTGCTTTGGGTAACTTCTTAACCAATAAATCAATGGCAGGAGCTGCAACCTTAAACGGCAGGCGGCCACAAGCACAAAATAGACATCAAACGAGTTTTCAAAACTGACTAAAAGTGATGGTGATTAACTAGAATTATAGATATTTATATTTAAACTGACACCACAGAATACTTTTGAATCTTGACAGATATGTGGAATATTTAAATGCAGTAATTGCAGTTACGGGACCTCCTGGGATTAACCTGTTCGAAGGGTAGTGACATATTACAGGTTTGGGAAGAAATAATACGGAAAGGGATAGAAATGAGATTAATTCATGCATATACAAGTATGTAGTGTTATTAGTATTCTGTTCTAGTCTACCTTTGAAAACACACAATGTTTTAGAAGTTTCTCTTCGTTCTCTTGTAGCGCAGTCGTGTGAGAGTTTACTCGGATGAAAGGCCCAGGGTGTGTACAGTGGAGCTTTTTCCTAAGTGGTTGTGGATAGCATTCTGATAAAGTAGCATAATCTGTAGACTAGCTGACAGTTAACAAAACTACCACCACATATCCTATATCTAAAGTTTAAACTATGGTTTTGTTCTATAGTCAGAATACTTATACAGTGTATAACCAATGTGACTGTATTTCAAAGGGAAAAGGGCTTCTGTTCTTTTAAGATTTTAGATTTGGGATTTAATTTGTAAATGCTCATCGGTAACCTATCTATCTGTCATCTATCTATCATGAGGTCCGGCACCGAGGGCCTTCTGGCGGTTCCCTCATTGCGAGAAGCAAAACTACAGGGAACCAGTCAAAGGGCCTTCTCGGTAGTGGTGCCCGCCCTGTGGAACGCCCTCCCATCAGATGTCAAAGAGATAAACAACTACCAGACTTTTAGAAGACACCTGAAGGCAGCCCTGTTCAGGGAAGTTTTTAATGTGTGACATTTTAGTGTATTTTTGGGTCTTTGTTGGAAGCCGCCCAGAGTGGCCGGGGAAACCCAGCCAGATGGGCGGGGTACAAATAAATAATAATAATAATAATAATAATAATAATAATAATAATAATAGTAATTACAGTGGTACCTTGGGTTAAGAACTTAATTCGTTCTGGAGGTCTGTTCTTAACCTGAAACTGTTCTTAACCTGAAGCACCACTTTAGCTAATGGGGCCTCCTGCTGCCACCACGCTGCTGGAGCATGATTTCTGTTCTTATCCTGAAGCAAAGTTCTTAACCTGAAGCACTATTTCTGGGTTAGCGGAGTCTGTAACCTGAAGCATATGTAACCTGAAGTGTATGTAACCCGAGGTAGCACTGTATTATCTATCTATCTATCTATCTATCTATCTATCTATCTATCTATCATCTATCATCTATCTATCTATATCTATCTATCTATCTATCTATCTCATCTATCTGTCTATCTTTCCTGGATAGTTGATCCTTGATCCAAATAAAAGGGGTGGGGTAGAATTATGGACTTGTATTTGGATGTCAACAACTTAGTGTGGTCGTTGCAAAAAAACTTACATGCACAAGTCACACAGAAGACGCTTTTCTTGAAGCACCCATAGTGCCATCACACTACACAGTGGAAATAGCATTTACATGCATTGCTGATCTGGGATGAAGTCACTTTTCCACAGCTGGATTTGTGTGCCCTTTAGGTGGCTACAGCTGCACACAGGAATTATATGAGACCCAGGACTAATCTATACCGATCAGTTAAAATATTATAAATGCGTTATAAATGTGTGACACCAGAGGGCGCTGTAGAGCAATGTAAAATCGTCAATGTAAAATTGCATTGAGAGCTACATAACTTTTTTAAAAAAAGCACTTTTAAAATCAGTATAGATCTAGCCCCAGAAGCACGGCGAAATAAAATGCATGCTTGTCATTTTTGTATTCCCTGTTGCCACTTCTGGGCAATGTGTGAAGTAGCTCTTCTGGTTGCAGGAAACCAGAATGATGAATATTACCCACTTGACCAGGGTATTTTTTTATTGCCACTTTTTGGTGATACATACAACCACAGGGAAGAAGTGGAATTGTGTTGTGTGTTAATGTGCAAAGGGCAAATTGCAAATGGACTCTGTAGCTCTCATGTCCTCTCATCACAGCATTCAGTTGTGATCATTAAAAGAATCCTTCAAATGTATTTGTTTGGTAATCAATTCTGGAATTTCTAGCTGGATATTCTAGAATATAATCAAGGCAGCTTACAAACGTTAAGACAAACTGTGTAGCAAAAATCTCTGGTGATTATGAGTGTACTAAGGGGCTGCATATCAGTGGTAGAGCACTTACTTGCCATGCAAAAAACCTTAGTCTGGAACCCCAGAAACCCATTGCCAGACAATAGTGTGTTACTTGGCTCAATGGTCTGACTGGGAGTGAAGCAGCTTCCAATGTCCCTTTGAACTGCAGATTTCATTATGCGGTGAGAAAAAAAGAGCTTGTTATCAAACTTCCCTTAAAGTGCAATCTTATGCATGTTTCTTCAGAAGCAAACCTCTGCTTTATTCAAAGGAACTGACTCCCAATGTGTTTTTTAGGACTGCAGCTTTAAACATATTCGCTTTGCTGTCATCCTATCAGATTGAATGGAAGTTCATTGGCTGCATTTTATGTTCTACTAACCTGCCCATGACAACAACAACATCAAATCACGTTGTTGTTGTTGTTGTTGTTGTTGTTGTTGTTGTTGTTGTTGTTGTCGTCATCATTATCATCATCCTATTGTTGTTGTTAATTTATTTATACCCTGCCCATATGGGCAGCTCCCAACAACAACAACAACAACAACAACAACAACATAATAAAGTGATAAAGCATCAAACATTAAAAACTTCCCTAAAATGTTTTTAAATATTATTTTATGTTGTTTTTAAGCAGATTGTTTTACTGCATTGTTGTTTGCTGCCCTGGTGTCAAGAACTGGGCAGAGGAGGAATGGTGGAGACCGCCTCCCCATCCTGACCCTTCCAGGGAGGAGGAAGAGGATGACAGTGTAGAATTACAACAGTGGTTTGCGGGAGGTCACAGCTCAGAAGCAGCTGAGGGGAAAAGTTGGGAAATAATGGAAGAGGAGGAGCAGGCAGAGCTGGAACAGCAGCTGGCTGGTTGTCATTAGAAAGCATTCCAGACCCACCTTCTCCCAGAACCTGGCAAGCCTTAAAAGTAGGAGAGCAAAAAGCTCAAAGACAGAGGGCACATAGTAGCACCCGTAGAAGAGACAAGGTGAATGACGAATGAGAATGTGGGAGAGAAGGGGGTGGGGATTCACTCGGGATGCCATTATCCAAGAGGCTGGGTTCTAGAGCTTCTCTCTGTAAAGTTTGAAATAAAAAAGGATGGTAAGAAACTTTTCCTTGTCTTTATATTATCCTGGGCAACAAACTGGGAGCCACTGACAGCCTCCTGACACCTGAGCTCTATTGGGAGGAAGGGTAGAATAGAAATTTATAGAAAATAATAGAATAGAAAATAATAATAAAACAACTTCTGGAGGGCTGTAGGTTTTTGATCCCTGACCAGCACCACATTTATTGTTGTTATTAAGAATTACATCTTTCAATCAAGTGATTATTTGGGTGCAGAATTTAGTGTCTAGGCTGCTTTCATAATAAAAAATGGGAAACAATTTATAGCTCTGCAGTGCACCAAGAATGAAGATTGTGGTAGGTATGGTGACTCACAGTATTAGAGGAATCAGAGCTGAAAAAAGCGAATAGACATAACGTCACATTTTATTGCATTTTTAGCTTGTCACAGCCTTTGCGTTTCTACGGTAAATGTAGCTGTATTTGCATTTATTCTAATGCTCAGCGCCTCGCTTCAGAGTTGTCCAAATGATGTATGTAGGCGTTAAAAGCATTCGGGGGAAATGGAAGTGTTTGGATAAGACTTTTGGTTTTTTAGATGTGTCATAGTTCAAAGTCATTAGAGTCTCGATTCTTTCAGATTACCTATTTTCTTTTCTAAAAAATAAAAAAAAATACCGGCTGCAGATTATTGGCTTCAAGCTTCCTCGGATTCCCTTGGGAAGGAACATTGACACTGAGAGCAAACATGACGTGCTCAGCTCATATTTTAAGACAAGTTACAGCAATTGGGCTTGCATTTTGCTACTTTTTGCGTGTGCATCCTTCACTCATGTGCTGTCAGCTGCAGAGTATGAACACAATTCAAAACTGGAAGAGGGTTTTAAATTAATGCATTGCATGAAGGCTGTGAGGCACAGGTCCTAGGCAAATGATTTAGTTTAAACTGACTTAGAGCGGTACCACATAGGAAACATATGTCGGCTGCCATAAAATAAGGCCTGTATTGAGTTTCTCCTTCATCTCTGGAATGTCCAATGCTGCTTAACCTGTGTCTTGAGTCTTGACATCATTATTCTGAAAGCCTATATCAACGGTTGGCAGTGTAGCACAGGCAGGAGGTCATCGCTCACCTGCCTTCACAGTCTTCAGTATAACTACGGCAGAACTGGATTTATGGTAGCGAGTACAATCCCCCCAAAGGGACACGGGTGGTGCTGTAGGTTAAACCACAAAGCCTAGGACTTGCTGATCAGAAGGTTGGCAGTTCAAATCCCCGCCACGGGGTGAGCTCCCGTTGCTCGGTCCCTGTTCTTGCCAACCTAGCAGTTCGAAAGCACATCAAAGTGCAAGTAGATAAATAGATACTGCTCCGGCGGGAAGGTAAACGGCGTTTCCATGCGCTGCTCTGGTTCGCCAGAAGCAGCTTAGTCATGCTGGCCACATGACCTGGAAGCTGTCTGCGGACAAATGCCGGCTCCCTCGGCCAATAAAGTGAGATGAGCGCCACAACCCCAGAGTCGGTCATGACTGCACCTAATGGTCAGGGGTCCTTTACCTTTACAATCCCCCCACAGGGGGCTGAGCCACAGGCCACTGATCAAAATAATAATGATGATGAATGATGATGAACAGAAGGTGAGAGGGAGGAGGGCATGCAAGTAAGAAATATTGAGGGGGTGCCAAATTTTGTTCTTGCTCAGGGCCATATGACCAAAGTATGACCTGACTGCTAGCTCCTGTGAGATATCGGGGTGAGGCATGAAAAACTCAGTGCGGTGTGGCTGCTGAGGTGGAGCCAACCCAACACTCCTGTTATGTCTGTACCACACTGAGTTCCCGATGTTTCCGCCTCTCAAGAACTGACAGTGGAACCGGTGAAGGAAAATGCAAAGGAACGTTTAAGTTGTATTACATATTATGGACCAGTAGAAGGTATTCAACATGGGATTGCCATTTTTGGCAGTAGCCTCAGTGTTTTTGAAAACCTGTATCTCTTCCCTTTGAGTGTAATTTTTTAAATTCAATTTCTGTTTTACATTTTAGAATATCCACTTAAACAACCTTAAATTATCAATGACTTCCCCTCCTCTCTTTCCATAGTTCATTTTGCACAACATAAATCCCTGCATATTTTATATAAACTAAACCATTCAGTACCCCATTATTACATCCATCAAAACTTATTTACACTGTTGAATTTATCTTAATGTGGCCCACATTTTCAAATAAACACAAATTTCCTCCATATATTCAATAAATATTTTCAAATCTTCTTTAAACATATGTTCTTCTTGTTCTCTTTTTCTATATTTTAAGATTGCAAGCTGCGCATATTCAATCAATTTAAGTTGCCCATCTTGTTTAGTTGGGACTTAGCTCGTTTTCCATTTTGGGGCTAACAAAACACAGGACATGGTAGTGGCATACATAAATAAACATCTCTTCCCTTTGTAGCAGGCTGGGTTTACTTATATAAAACATCACAATTCAGGTGTGCATTGTTAGATTCAGATACCATATCTGTATTAAAGATAGGAACTGAAGAGTTAGCTATTTCAAAATTAAGTCTAGGTGTGCAGCAATGCTGGGTTTTACTATGAAAGAAATGAAAAATAAATTAGCTCCTCAGTGGGGTTTCCACATTGAGAATTTTGCATGGGTTTCTGACAGATAGAACTGGAGAGTGTAGGAAGACGATCAGTTGAAATGATCAGTGTCATGAATCATCCTATTATGGAGAAATCGGGGCTATTTCCTTTTTCTTTTTTACCTGAGGAAGGGGGAGAACAAGGGGCATGACAGAAGCATATGATGGTGGGATGGATACAGGGAAAGTGGATCGAGATAAGGACTACCGGTAAATCTCCCCAGACATCAACAGGATCATTCAGTGAAGCTGGGAAGCAGCAAATCTGGTACAAAGAAAAGGATGCATCAACATACTGGATGGAACATATCATAGAAAGTTGTGATAGTCTTTTTTTTAAAAAAGGGGGTGGGGTGGGTGGGGCTTGAAAAAGAAATGCACAAGATAAAATGCCTTTTGTCTTCCCTACCTTTGCAATGAAAATACAGTGGTACCTCGGGTTAAGGACTTAATTTGTTCTGGAGGTCCGTTCTTAACCTGAAACTGTTCTTAACCTGAGGTACCACTTTAGCTAATGGGGCCTCCTGCTGCTGCCACGTGATTTCTGTTCTCATACTGAAGCAAAGTTCTTAACTGGAGGTACTATTTCTGGGTTAGCGGAGTCTGTAACCTGAAGCGTCCTGAAGCGTCTGTAACTTGAGGTACCACTGTATGCTGTGCTGTCATGTTGCTGAGTCGACACATATAATATGTTATAATTGAACTTTGAATATTGAAAGCAACTGTTCCCTGCCCCTTTCTAGCTATGTTTCAAAGGAACATAGGTGGAAAGCCTGCAAAAAGAGCACTTAATCCTTATAGCAGTTAACATCCCAGCCAGTATCTCCCATGTAGCTCATGAAAGGTCTCAGTCAATACCCCCTCAAAATCCACAATACAAGAGAGACTGTTTGCTTGTCCTGCTCAGTTCCTCTCCTACATTGAAACAGATATCTATTTTGCTCAGTAACTCCCCCCCAACAACAGAGACCACAATCTATCCCCACTGAAATGCATGGAAGTTATGCAAGAATATTACTGATTTGGCACAAGAGAAGATTCTAGTGGATTGGGCCCATAATCTTTTCATATATCACTTTGTATTTATAGTAAGTTTAAGAAAGACAAAGAAAAGGAAGAAACTGTTTTGCTTAGTATGAAAGAAAGCCACAAAATGAGCATTCAGCATGAGGAGTATGTCAAGGAACAACAGTACCTTATACAACACTCTGGAAAAATGGTAAAAAGTACAAGTGTTCACACCATATTGTAAAGTAAATTCTTTAGAAATTGCTCTGTTATCTCAGAGGTAGCAGACATACCATATGCCGTGTCTAGCAGTTGCTATGGTAACTACTCTTAAAATTTTAACACAGGAGAAATGGTTGCCTAAAATCTCCATGGCTTGGGAGGCCATATTCTGCTCAATAGTTAATGCCCTGAGCTTCATTAATAATCTTAATGCAGATTTAGAGTTCCATTTTAAAAAAATTGTATTTAAATTGCATCATAATTGTGGGATATGGTAGTATTTGATACTTCTGGTTTTAGGTAGGTTCACACATTACAGTTGTGATACTGAACCTGCCTGAAACCTTATTTGCATTGTGGCTCCTTAATATGGAACCTGAGGTGTGCAGCGGGGTGTATCTTGTATGCATGTATTGATTACCCCAGTCATGGACAGTCTCTGTGTCATCACCCAGCTATTCTAAAAGTGGCACACTGCATCCAGGAAGCTATAGCAGTGAGATGGGCTTGGCCAATATTGCAAGTCACTCTTATGACCACCATTTTATTATTATGCAGAGGCTGTTTCAAGTGGTCTTCACCTGGCTATTGCACAGCACACATTTTTCCATGGGAGCGAAACAAACCACAATACAGCTATACAGCTGCAAATATAAGGTTTTAAGTGTGTTTTAAGTGCATTATGCGAATGAGACTCTAGATGGGGCCAGTGAGCTGATGGCAATTTCTACATATATTTTAAAATGTTTTTTTAAAAATTCAAAGTGTTTTTTATATAGAAGTAGATGAGTTCAGTATACAACATTAATGCCAGTGTGGTGTAGTGGTTAAGAGCGGTAGTCTCGTAATCTGGGGAACCGGGTTCGCGTCTCCGCTCCTCCACCTGCAGCTGCTGGGTGACCTTGGGCCAGTCACACTTCTTTGAAGTCTCTCAGCCCCACTCACCTCACAGAGTGTTTGTTGTGGGGGAGGAAGGGAAAGGAGAATGTTAGCCGCTTTGAGACTCCTGAAGGGGAGTGAAAGGCGGGATATCAAATCCAAACTCTTCTTCTTCTTCTATCTACATTTCCTCAATCACGGCTTGAAAAAAAGCATTATGAGAAGCAAGAACAGGTCTATAGCTAAATTGGGTGGGGTGTGTGTGAAGTGGCTGTTTTGGGATATTGGGGCTTTCCAAAGGGAAAGAGTATGCTTATCTTTATAATATATTCTCTAAAACGGGCTCCCTAAAAATGTTACCTAACTCAGAATTTGATGGTTGCATTCTTTCCTCACAAAACAGGAGTACCCAGTTTTAGGAGAATAAAAAATACCGGTAGTTTTCACAGAAGGAAAAAGGGTGTGCAGAACAAGGCCAAAACCAAAGGGGTCAAGGGGTCAAAATACCTCCTGTGAAATTTCCTCTGTGAGGAAAGCTTAAAATGTTTATGGAATGTTAGGGGTTTTTTTTGGGGGGACGACGACAAGTAATGGAACGGGGGAATTCTAGACAGCATGGTGAAGATAAAGTACATAGATAATTTCTCTCTCTCTCTCTCTCTCTCTCTCTCTCTAGAACCTGAGGTCATCTGTCAAAGCTATTCTCAGGATAGAGAAAAAGAAGGGCTTCTTCCCATAAAGCAGACAATGGAAATCACCACCACAGGATGACGTATGGCTACTTACTACCACAAGGTGAAGTGTAAAGCCAACTTAGATGGCTTTAAAAGGGGGCATTAGATATATTCAAGGAGGATAAGACTATTAATTGCTGCTTCTAGTAGTGCTGCTAGCTCCAGGATCAGAGTCAGCATGCCTCTGAATACCCTGGGGGACTAACAGCAGGCGAGTGTTGATGGAGTTAGCTGCAAAAACATCTATATTTTTAGACAGTGATACAAGATACATATACTGGCATACATAGGGTCACATAAACACGCAAGGGTTATACTGTGTAGGGATGGATGAATCTGTCAGTTTTGGTTTCTCTCTATTTCTCCTTTTCCAGGTCTTATGTTTGGTTCACCTCATTTCCCCATACTTTCCTGAATTTTTCATTAAACAGCCACACGAAAATTCACATATATTTTCATCTGGTTTGCTGTTAATATGCACAGTATAATACACAATTTTGTCTAGTATAGGAATAACAGAATGCATTTTTTATTTTCATTCATGCACAAAGTTTTGCATACACTTTCCACTCATCTAGGCAGTTTTGTACACATCCTTTGGTTGGAGAACTGCACCACAAATTCTGGAGAAGGGCAAATGGCAAAGGAGACCTGTGTTTCGCTTCACGTACTGTTTTGCGAAGTATGAAAATACGTTCATATTAAAATGCGAATATGATCTCCTCCATCCTAAATGCTATGTTGATGTAGTCAATTGCCCATGTATAAGCTTCACTGCATCATCACTTTAAAATATCAAGCAGTGGCCCCATCTGCAATACACATCTGAAGCATCATCACACCACTTTAAACAGTCATGGCTTCCTACAAAGAACCCTGGGAACTGCAATTTATTAAGAGCGATGAGAGTTTTAGGAGACTCTTATTCCCCTCAAGTGTGCCTCTGAATTTGAGTTAGTTGTGGTAAAAATAACAATTAACCCAGATGGTCACATGTGCCACAAGAATCACCACAAGAAATTATCAGTATTTGAGTAAGCAGTTACCAGATCTTAGACTGAATGACTGATTGATTGCATTTTATATGCCATCTTTCTGTGAAGTCACCTAAGGTGGTTTGCAATTTTCAAAAGCCAAAACAAATATAAAGTTGGCCCTGGGGGTTGGGGAGGAACAGTTTGACTTGAGTGGGCCCTGATGTTGGCCACATTCACACCATAAATTTAAAGAACTATGATACCACATTAAACGATCATGGCTTCCCCCCAAAAATCCTGGGAGCTGTGGTTTGTAGAGGCTGCTGAGAGTTGTTAGGAGACCCTTATTCCCTTCCCAGAGCCACAGTTTCCTGAGTGATTTCATAGTACAGTCATACCTCCGGAAGTCGAACGCCTTGCGAGTCAAACATTTTGGCTCCCGAATGCCACAACCCTGGAAGTGAGTGTTCTGGTTTGCGAACGTTCTTTGGAACCCGAACGTCCAATGCGGGTCCGCAGCTTCTGATTGAGCTTCCTGCAGCCAATCGGAAGCCGCGCCTTGAATATTTTGGAAGTCGAACGGACTTCCAGAATGGATTCCGTTTGACTTCCGAGGTACGACCATTTTTTAAATGTTTGGTGTAAATGTGGCTGCTGTCTTTGCATGCACACTCTTCTTCCTTCGCACATGGCAGTTGGTATCCGTTCTCCCTGTGAGGGGACAGTCTGGCAGGAGCAGGCCCTGATGTTGTCTTTGCCTGCCTCTCTTGTTCTCTTCTTCCTTTCCACAGGAATGTTAAAAACCTGGTAATAACTAGCAGCCTCCACAGTGGACAATACTACAGTGGTACCTCAGGTTAAGTACTTAATTCGTTCCGGAGGTCGGTTCTTAACCTGAAACTGTTCTTAACCTGAAGCACCACTTTAGCTAATGGAGCCTCCTGCTGCCACCGCGCTGCCAGAGCAGAATTTCTGTTCTCATCCTGAAGCAAAGTTCTTAACCCGAGGTACTATTTCTGGGTTAGCGGAGTCTGTAACCTGAAGCGTATATAACCCAAGGTACCACTGTACGCTGCAGGTGCTTTTTCTATTTATTAGAGATTTCTATCCATCCAAATGGAATTTTAATCTCCTAAATGTTGGTGCATTGGTGAGGGTCTTTGGCAGAGGATGGGCCAAATACACACCAAGTCTCAGAATGTCGCCATCCCTGCCCACCCCTGATTCTGGACAGGTGCATTACCTGCTCCCAAATTTGCTTTTTGGGATGGAAAATAGAGGGGCAAAAACTCTGGGGAGTTCTGAAAGCACATCAGTTTGATTTCGCAAAATTAGGGAATCTGAACAACTAAACCATACTCTTTCGTTTTTGCCTCAATTATATTCTTTCAAAAGATGTGTGAAAAAGTAATGGGCCACACAATTAGTAATTATAAAAGAACAGAGTTGCCTGTGTTTTTTTGGAACTTGTGCATGGAGAGCTCAAATGTTATCATTGCAGGATTTAATTTAACGATCATTTATTCCCAAACCTGGCTGTGTGCTTTCATTATTCTCCATGCCCTGGTGTGTGTGTGTGTTTAAATGAGAGAATCATTGGGAATTCTGCACATGTCCTCATCCCAATAAACACATTTTAGATGTGGCATTTTGGGGCATTTAATCACCAGTATCCATCTTGTCTTTGAAGCTGGCTACATGCTACAGTGGTACCTTGGTTTTTGAATGTAATCCATTCTGGAAGACCGTTCGACTTCTGAAACGTTCAAAAAACGAAGCATTTACTTATGGAAGCATTTACTTGCGGAAAACTCAATACAGAAGCAGTGTGGCATGTTCAACTTCCAAAAAGCGTTTGAAAGCTGAAGCAGTTACTTCTGGGTTTTTGGCGTTCGAAAACCAAAATGTTTGACTTCTGAGACGTTCGAAAACTGAGGTACCACTGTATAGGCCAAATGGTAGCTATAAGCTGCCTCTGGTAGGACTGCCTCCAGGTCTAAGGGATCCCTTTTGGGCCTGCTTCATGTGCATCGGTTTGAGACTGTGAGGATCGGTGAGGCCCTCCACTGCTGTGGGGAAGCCCGGCCCCTCAAGTTTGTGGTGGCTCAGCCCCATCCCTGCATACTTTGGTACCATAGAGTTGGTGCCTATTGTTCCCAGGATTCTTTGGAGGAAGTAATGTGCTTTAAATGCATGTGGTGTACGCAGCCAATGAATCATGCCAGTGCAAAATGAGTCCCTCACTTATAGCAGGGCAGGGCAGGGCAGCCCGTTCTCCCAGAAAGAAGCAGTGTTGTGGAATCTCCTCTCCCAAGCAGTAGGGAGAAAACTGCAGCAAACTGTTCACACCATTTCATTTCTTCACTGTTTATCTGCTCTACACAGACTTATGAATTACTCTAGGGAAAGAAAAAACACAAAGGATGATATAACTAACAAACATGACATGACTGACAACTGGGCAATGAGGATGTGCATTTTAAAACACAATATGGAAACGGTGAGAATTCATTAAAGAAAGCAGTGGTAGGCAGGCTGATTGGATGAAGATTACTTCATTCCTGCTTGATGGTATGTTCTGCAATAATTCCCTGCTTGACATTGTGTTTGGGGCTGCAGAACATTCATGATTTCAGTCTGACCCCAGCAATTCCACCTCCTGCGTGGAGAGCATTTGCTTGCAGGAGGTGACCTGCCGCTGAGTATACATCAAGGCACTGATGTTCACAGTATAGCTGATAACTGGTGGAAATGAAATAATCTGTATTGACACATTTGGAAGTTTCACATCTTATCCTACTTAACATGCTAACGTGATAATTGCTAGACTGATGATTTTTCCAGTGACACATCTTCCTTTGTCAATATTTAGACCTGTGTATAGAAAGCTTATCTAACACACCTGGCTAATTTTCACTTAATTTAAAAATAAATGGAACATGTTTAGCTTGCAGGGTTAGTGGAACAAAAATAAAATGGAAAAGGGAAGGTTTCTTTTTTACCATTTTCTTTCTTGAAATATATGCACATTGTAGAGTTACTGATACACAGGACTAGAGAATGGGCAACAAGGATAATGGATTTTCTCCTAAATCCCCTCTTTTAAAAACTTCATTCAGGTCAAAGGTTGGGAAAAATTAATTCCACTGACATAAATCCTGGGTCAGTTTTCACTGACTTGAGTGCTATCTATTCACCATTCTACTTATCAGTTTACTTATGAGTACACACACACACACACCAGAGATTGTAGGGAGGCTTAATGAATAAATACAGTGGTACCTCGGGTTACAAACACTTCGGGTTACAGACACCGCTAATCCGGAAGTAGTACCTAAGAACTTTACCTCAGGATGAGAACAGAAATTGTGCATGGTAGGCCCCATTAGCTAAAGTGGTACCTCAGGTTAAGAACGGTTTCAGGTTAAGAACAGACCTCCGGAACTAATTAAGTTCGTAAGCAGAGGTACCACTGTACAGTCAATTGAAGCCACTATTGGTGATTTTTACTGGAACTGTAAAATAACAGAGGGTGACATCTGGTTTTGTCTGTCAGTGAGCAAACTGGACATCCACACACAGAAATTCCTCTTCCTTTCCTGATCCTGCTCTTTCCCATGCACCCAAAATTTGCTCTGCGGGGGATGGAGGACCCTCTTGAACAGATCTGATGTTGCAGTGGGCTGCAGGCAGAAGAAATTCAATTGCATAAGAAATTTCTGTTCACATGATATTTCCCAGAATGTTTAAAAAATTGTTCCTTGTTCCCGGCACCCTAAGTGGTGGGGTGTTTCTGGGACAGCACTCTTCTGTGTTTGATTTCCTTTGGGAGGAGAGATCACTGTAAGCTTCTGGAATTTTGTAGTAACACAAGAAGCTGCTGCCTTATACTGAATCAGAGCATTGGTCCATGGCTGGCAATGTGTCTCCAGGATTTTAGTCAAGGATCTCCCAGAGTCCTACCCAGAATTAATCTTGGGACCTTCTGCATGTCCAACAGATGCTCTTCACTGAGCTATGGACCACCCTTGATAATATTTAACTTATTTACAAATATGCAAGCCATCAAATACACCAGCCTTCCATATAAAGTGAACCTACCCTCAAGTTTCATTCCTCATTTTCTTTTTTTGCTATTAGGACAATGTCCGAATGATGTCAAAAGGATTCAGAGTTTGCGTTCCTACCTATTTGTGTAGCATTTTGGCCTGCTTTCTGCCAACACCTGAAGACATTTCTTCCCGACCAGTTTTTAATTTTGCTGTGACAACTATGTTTTTTAGTTCTGTTCTAGCTCTCTTTGGTCTTATAACAACTTTTTTTTTATGTGATGCTATTTTTATTTATTTATTTACTGCATTTTTCATGATTTTTATAATTGTTTTCTTTGCTTTACTAGCCACTTTGAATGACCTCCCTTGGAGTGAGAAATGTGGGTTATTAATTTTTATTACACATCTCTCTCTCTCTCTCTCTCTCTCTCTCTCTCTCTCTCTCTCTCATCTATCTATCTATCTATCTATCTATCTATCTATCTATCTATCTATCTAGTCTGATTTCCAGCCAGGACAGTCGGTGTAATTTTTCATTTGATAACAGCCTAGTGCTCCTGCCCTGAATGCTGGAGACATTACTAGCCATGATGCAGCTGAATGAAACATATGAACACAAAAGAAAGATTCTGATTTACGACATTAGTTTTCAAGTGGTGGGTGAAGTTGCAGAAGCTGCTGGCATCCTGATCTAAGGTCACATGAGGATTGTCACACAAGGCAGGGCATTCTTAGTGGTAGCACCATGTCTGTGGAAATCTGTCCCAAGTTAAATCAGGTTATAGTTCAGCTGTGTTCAGGCACATTTTGAAAACTTGCCTGTTTGCCCAGTCCTTTTGGGTGTGATTGGTGTTAGGTAGGTAGTATCTGCTGCTATTTTTATGGATGTGGATCTGTTTGATGTTTTATATGTTTTTATGATTAATGCATTGTTTTATGTTGCTAGCTTCTCTATGTTCCTTTTTGGGAGAAAGGGTGGGATGTAATAATGACCAATAAATAATATAAAGGTGGGCTACACCAATAGCATTCCTGTATGTACTACTTCAGTAAGACTTCCAAGTCGATGTCTATGATTGTGCTGTTTAATACAAGGAGAATGATGGAGAGAGACAGAAAGAAGGGAAAAGAGGCAAACAGACAGAGAAACTGATAATATTAAAAGTGGGTGCCTTGTCACAGTTTGGGGTTAAAGGAGAGTTCAGGTCTAAAAACTTTAAAGACGTCCGTCCTATAGAACATATGTGGATCTTGTTAGCAAGCAAACTTTCCAGTCAACTTGTATCCTATAATGCTTCACTGTTTTATGGTATAATCAACAACAAAAGTAGGTCTGTGATTTGGAGTTTGAGATTCCTGCTGCTTGAGTTTTTCATCATTAGTAAATGTTTGGCAAATGCTGATTGCGATCAAAATACAAACATAATTTTAAAAAGAGAACTTGCATTACCTGAGTTTAGGCTGTTGTTTTTGTCATAACTTTGAGAAGGATACCAAATTCAGTTAATGGGTTAGAAAATAAGGCGGGGGGCGTACGCGAATATATTTATGTACAGTGACATTATGCGTTTTTAGGTCATTGTGAACCATTAAATCCTTGAAGCTCTCTTCTATCTACCACTTACTGCATCTGAAAACTAATGCGTTGCATGGGTCCTAATGACTATGGCATAAGTGCAGAACTATAAACCATAATGTGACACTCTGAATGCAGATACATCCATGCAATGTGGGGGATCATGAAGAAGCCAATGAGTTATTGTTCCGTATAGTGTGCTATCAAGAAGAGTGCCTCTTCTGTTCTTACTGTTAGAAAGGTTTCAGACCGATTGGATTATCTGTGTTTGCAAACTCCTCTTTAACCCAACTGCACATGAAATTCCCTGCCTTGCTGCTTTTCAGACTATGAGTGGCATCTGTCCTTACCCTGTCATGCCAGCATAGCTTTGTAGCACGGACTTGTTTTGTGAAACAAGCCTAATTTGCAGTGCTAACAGTGGGCAATCACTAATCTTTTTGTCTCTGCTGGCTGTGTGATTATGCTGCATTCAGCGTTGAGATCTGTTTTGAAATTCAATTTTTGTTCATTTATTCCCAGTGTCACAAAGCAATCTGTTGTCAAGTCCTGTTTTGTACATTCACGGGGAAGAATCAAGCAAGAAGTTTGTTTCTGCGTGATCATCATCACCACCATCGCCACCACCACCACCACTACCAGGCCTTTATCTTACAGCTGCATGTTCATTAATGTATTTTGCTTTTGTCTCTATTCTCAATTTGTGCTGAGGAAAACACATTTCTCTCAAAGAGTTTGCTTTTATTGCATGTCTGATACTTTGCCCCTTGTGCTGGGAGTCTTTGCATTGTGTTGTGATTGCCTCCACATTTATTAGAAACAAATCTGGTCTCTGCCACTTGTTTACCCTCATTGTGTCTTTATGTATGGGTATCTGTTTTTAATTAGGCACACTCTAAATCATTCACTGCTTGCTAACACTTTCATTGGGGAAGCACAGTTTTCAGTAACCTCGCAAATATCCTGAGTTCTTTGCAAAATCAAATCCGTATCTCAAAATAACTTTGTCATAGTCTCTTGTTAGCAGTGACACACACACACATATATACAGACATACAATCAGTCTGTAATTAATCCATCTGTTAGCTGTTCAATTTTACACTGTGCATTAATTATGTGCTTATTTTCCAAACGCAATGGTCAATGGTTTATCCTTGTGTCAGCTGACTAAGAAAGGATGCAGCTAGCTCATGATACACACTCATTAACTCCATTTCCATTTGCAATCATAATCCACAGACCAGACAAGACAATGTTAATCTGGATTTACTGCTATTAGTCAATGGGTCTAAATCAGCCTGAAGCACCATATTTAAGCTTTGATAGTTTTCTTTGTTTTCTTTAGAAGGAGTAGCCCATTCTATGTCCAGAGTGTAGGGTTTCCCATAATGCTGTAATCAAATTTTTCTAAAATATTGTGGCTAGTAAAGTACAACATCACTACTCACATTGCCTCCTTAATTCTAGAACATATTCAGGTGCATCCTCTGATGATTCTCTAGGCTAGCCTTCAGAGCCCTCCAGACTACAACTCTCATTAGCACCAGCTAGCCTTGAGAAATCAGGCTTCCTGCAGCAAGGAAGACCCCTGGACTTGCGGAGCCTTCGATGTGTTCTGGAACCCTGGAAAAATCAGGGTTCCAAAATGCATGGGAGCTTCCATGAGTACAGCAGGCTCTTCTGCTGCAATCATCTTTAAACTTGTGGAGGGCAGTGGGTATGAACACAGTGTGGCAGAATTAGCGCACTTGTGCATGCTTCCCCCCTATGTTCATTCAAGTCCACATATCAGAGGTGGCTAACTTTCAGTCCAAGCCAATTTGGGTGTCACAGGGATTTACTGGAGGAGGAGAGGTAAGCCCCAATGTACTAGCAGAAATCCTTTTATAGGATTCTGCTAGCAGAACGGTTTAGTTGAATCTCCATGTTGGAGAACCTTCAAGGCTCTGATGCATGGGTCATAACTACTAGAAAACATGTGTTCTGTGTGGTGTGTGGTGTGTAGTGGGCCTAATCCTGTGGAACTCCCCCCCCCCCACGAGATTAGAAAGGCACCCTCCTTGCCTCAGGTGTTTTGTTCTAGCAGGAATTTTAAGGTATGGTTTTGTTTTATTGTCCATTTTCTGCAGATTTTTTTATTTACACTGCTTAAAAATGCAAATAATTAAGTTTGGATATAAATTACCATATTTTTCAGTGTGTAAGACTAGGTTTTTTCCCTAAAAAATAATGTCAAAAATTAGAGGGTGTCTTATACATGGGGCCACCTCCCCCCATTTTCTTAAATCTGAGTCCCCCCAAATAGGGGGCATCTTATACATGGGGGCATTTTATTGACAGAAAAATATGGTAAATAAAAATAATATCTCCAGAATCATGGCAACGTTCTCTCCAAATCTTTCTCTCTTTTTTATTTTGTTACTGGTTTGGCAGTCAAAGTGAAAATAGTGACCTGAATGAGGTCACTCAGGAAATCTATGGCTGCAGTTTAAAGATAGGACGCCTTTGTCTCAACTTTTCCTCAAGTAAGAACATTTACTGTATTCCAGCATCAATCTGTGGTCACTGCAGTATTGCCAAGTTGTTATAAGAAACTCTTATGAATCCAAATTATGCATTCGCACTAACAAGGCTGCCTAGGATTTTCCACATTATTTACTAGAATGTAATACCTTGAACACATCTGGACAGGAACTGCAACCCAGAGAACAGCAATTTGTGGTTTAAAAAATGAAATAAAAACTGTACCAGGGTGATTGTTTCTGTCTTGGCTGTCACTGTATATCTTTGGTTTGTAACAATAAACATGATTGATTGGTTGAAGTCCAATATTCTTTCCACTGGATCATGCCATTTGTCATATTGCTTTTCACTTAGTCCCTGTTTGAGAAAGGACAGAACCCACCATGTGAAGAAGGCATGCTTGACTCTCCCAAAGACATGATTATAGATGAGCTTCTTCTTGCTTGCTTGGCAATTTCCAGCTCATTGTCTCATCTCATGTTCCAGGCAGTGCTGCCAAACAGTGAGTTCTCACCATCAGCCGAGGAACATTTTTTAATCTCATCATGCTGCTGTTATTGTGAATTACTGTTTTGGTAGACTGTAAATCATATGAGCTGTTGGCATCACAAGGTGTGTTGCAAGGGAGGGGGAAGCCCAACTTGTTCTCACATCCATACACAGTGAAACCTCAAATACCTCATATCTAAAGTGTTTGGCTGGTCAGAAGTTTGGATGAACGTAAGGCTTACTTCTACAGGGCTCCGTGGCTAGGTGTGTTCAGATAAGGAGTCCGCTTTACAATGCAATTTGCAAAACAATGTCCAGAAACTCTCACAGGGGATTCTCGGGAACCCAGAAACCATATTCTCCAATCTTGGCTAAATATTATCCAGTTGCAATTTTCAGGTGAGCAGTGAGTCTGGTGGGGTAAAAATAATTCCTGGAAAACGTGTAGTACAAATCTTCACCTTTTTGATCCTTCTTGTTGTTTCCCATATCTTCTGCTGCTTTGAAGCCATTTCCCCCTGGCTGCTGCTGTCTTTTTTCTTATTGGATAAGTCACATGGGTGATCTCAGCCAATTGGGCATCATGAGGTAGACAGGATGACATTGTGGCACAATGTACCAATGAGATTATTTAAGTATGTGATGATGTCATTAAAAGTGAATGAAAATACTTCAGGGTGAGGAAATGCCTTCAGGATTAGACAGCCACCACTTCTTCTTCTTTTTCATTTATTTATACTCCACCTTTCCCCCTCAAGACACCTTACAGATAAAAACAAGACCCATTAAAAACTTTGAACAAGATTCACCCCCCACTTTATTTTGTTTCATCCCATCTTTGAATCCAAATTCAGAAATATGTGCATGCTTCAGTGTGCTGCACAGTGCCCATGGGCTCCTGAGAATGGCCTTTAACCAGTGATGGTTCCATGGTGTAAGCTGGGACACTGCCAAAAACTTGTTTAGGAGGGACAGAGGGAGTGAGCTCAGTCCCCTACCCTACTAAAAGAGGCAATTGGTGCTATCAGAACTCCAATCCAATGCTGGGATGCAGAAACCCACTGTTTGTTTGGAACTGTGGATGTAGCACAGCTGGATTCTCCATTCAGAATGACAATCCAAAATGAAACAGATTTTTTTTAATGCCATAGGAACACTGGAAATGGCCTTATATTGGTCAGACCACTGGTTCATCTAGCTCACACTTGTCTACCTTGACTGGCAGCAGCTGTCCAGGATTTCCCATCTCGACCTGGACATTCTGAGAATTGAGACTTGGACCTTCTGTGTGCAAAGCTGATGTTCTACCGCTGAACTACAACCAAAGTTGAATAAGCCCCATAAAATCAGTGTAAGGAGAGCTTATGCACATTTAGTGTGCTTCCCTGTTGGCTTCCCCAATATGTGTGTGGGGAGGGCGTGCAGTGTGGGGCAATGGCAGGGATGGGGTAGCCCTGCTCTCCCCCTCGCAAACCTGGAGTCAGAACGGCACAACCCACACACAAGAGAGAGGAAACAGACAAATGCATGGAGGAGAGCTCTGCCATTGACTGTTCGCCATGATGGCAAAATGGAATCTCCACGTTCAGAGATAGTATTCTGTAAACCAGCTTTGCCCAGACTGGTGTTCTCCAGATGTGTTGGACTCCAACTCTAACCAGCTGCAGCCAGCACAGATGTCCCAAACATTTGAGGGTACCAGGTCTGGGGAAGTTGATAACGTCTAAGCTGCTAGATTTCTGCCTCTGTGTTTATTGTTCCTGAATAAAGAAGGCTCTTGACTCCTGCTGTTGCTTTAAATAAGAACATCTAGTCCAGCATCCTGCTCTCACAGTGGCCAAGCGGATGCTTGTGGGAAACCAGCAAGCAGAATTCAAGCACAACAGTAGTCTCCCCTTCTGTGCTTTCCAGCAACAGGTTTTCAGAAGCATCGCTGCCTCATACTATGGAAGCTAAGCATAGCCACTGTGGCTGTTAATAGGCCCCTCTATGAATTTAATCCTCTTTTACAGCCATCTAGGCAGGCAAGCTGGAAGGAAGTTGAGTGTATTTCTCCACAACCATGTCAATAGAGAAGGAGACACTACAGAGAGGGTCATGTAGACATTGCAGTCTAACTAACACCCTGCTCAGTGCAGGAGATCCAGAAGTAGAGTATCTTCACGAGATCACTATCTACTTACTGCTTAAAGACCTCCAGTGAGGAAGAGCCAACCCCTATCCCTCATATTTTTTGGGGGGAGGGGCAAGCGTTTATAAACCATACTTTGGGTGCTCTTCAGTTCCATGTCCTAAAAGAAAATAAGCCACCCTAGTTGGGGGTGGTGGTGGTGGATGTGTGCGTCCTTGCGAAAAAACAACAAAGAACACCCCACAGCAAAACACCAAACCGCTGCACAGTAATTACAATTGTCGCAGAATAGGAAGGCAAGCAATTAAATGCTCCATAGGTGCTGCTCGTAATTGTTGCAGGCAAATCAGGAGATTAAGCATAGCAACAATGCACAGCACAAGATGGCCTAAACTCTGTTTTTCCTGCAGAACTGCAAATAGTAGCAAATCAAAAGGCTGTTCTCCTTAATTACCGCTGTATGAGGCATCAGGCTAAAAGCAGGCTCATTCTGTAATGTTTTCTATACAGCTACAGTATGAACATACAATGCAGGCCTTTATGCGCCACCTAATAGACAATATTACACACCAAATTATTGCCTGCTTTCATTTTGCAGGGAGAAATCACTGGTGAGCCGAGGCCATTGGCTTCTCAGCTTCCCCAGCAAGCAATGTGTTGACTGAACTGAGAGAACAGTTTTACTTCTTCAAGCCAGTGGTGACTATTTATACTTAAACACATTGCTTCACAACTTCCAGCATCTCGTATTATGTGACAGCGTGGAAGCGGGATGGACTGCAGTCTCCGCTTGTGAGCTTTACAAGCTGGCGCTTGTGGTGTGCTTTGCGAAGTTTGCACATGCCCCTTCTCTCTTTGCTCTGCCGTCATCCATCCTGCGGCTCCAGCCTCCACGTGGGACCCAAACTCAACAGGCCCATGGAAGGGAACAGGCAGTGGCCACAGACCTCCCAGGGCTGTGTGGAGAGCAGCAAATAACGCAGCAGTTTTGCACATGGAAAGCTGATATCCTCCACATTTATGAACGTCTCACTCGAGGCATAAACAAGGCAAGCAAAAATAAGACTGTGAAACTGCTTAATTCATGAAAAGAGCCAATTATTCATGTTGCTATAGCACATTTGTTTTATTTTTAAAGTCGCATGGAAGGTCATCAGTAAACAAATGGATAGAGCTTTCTTCTTATTCGCAGTATTCAGCTGCTACGAAATCTAAATGACATAACTAAATTCAGTAAAATGTCAAGGGCCACTCTTGGAGGAACTGAATTGCAGCAACTAAATAAATAATAATTGCGTTTTCTGAGCATTTGTTTTGGCTCAGTTTTTCACTCTTGAAATGCTATCACCGCAAGATGGTTTTTAGCTCTCCCTTTTGTTGCAGGGGGAAGGGGAGGAAATGGATTTGTGCTTTTTGCGTGAGTGCCTAGTAGACAGGCCAATACAGTAGTTTGGGGTTGTTTTTCTTGCCTTGGGACATGTTCATTGCAGGCAAAGAGATCCCTTTGGGTTCAATCAACACCTGGATATAGGCCACCATCCCCTACACATGGTGGCATAATATCTGTATTATTTATACGCCACCCATCTGACTGTGTTGCCCCAGCCACTCTGGACAGCTTAAAACATATGTCAAAACATAATAAAACATTGAACATAAAAAATGTCCCTATGCAGGGCTGCCTTCAGACATCATCTAAAGGTTGTATAGTTACTTATCTCCTTGGCACAGGGGTCTCATAACTCCATACCCTCCAACATTTCTCCGATGAAAATAGGGACATCCTAAGGAAAAGCGGGACATTGCAGGAACAAATCACAATCTGCCCTGGAAAATAGGGACACAGAGTGTCTGCAAAGGCCTGACAATATGTTTGTACAAGTACTAGGCTATTGGGTGGGGATGGGCGGATAGATAGATAGATAGATAGATAAATAGATAGATAGATAGATAGATAAAGGAATGTTTTCACCTGTTGCCTAATGAAGGTGCCAAGCGAGCCTTCCTAGGGAGAGCTTTCCACAAACGGGAAGCCACGGCAGAAATGGCTCATTCTCATGTTTCCACCCTGTGGACCTCTTGTGGAGGAGGCACGTGAAAAAGGGCCTCAGAGGATGTTTGCAGGATCCAGGTTGGTTCAGCGGTCCTTAAGCATGCTATGCTGATGCTCTCAGAAATATGAAAGATCCAAGTGTGACTTTTCCACACCAAGTGCCCAGTCCTGCATCACCAACACTCTGTTTCTGCGCCAGGTCTGGGAGACTGAACTCTTTGCTTGAGAGCGTCATCTAGGCTTGAGGTACCAGCCCACCAGAGCATTTAATCAGCTGACACCATGTTCTACAAAGCCACAGTGCTTGGTCCTCAAGTCTAATCAACAGGTCTCTGGTGTGAGGATGCTAATTTCCCAGCGCTCCTGATGCCCTGTTGACGGAGGAAGAGGAGGAAGAGGAGTGCAGGGGGAGCGCACCGCCCCCGGCAGCATGATCCTGGTGGGGTGCCATTGCGGCTGCTCCCCTGCCTGCGCTGGGCGCCAAGCCCCTATGGGCGGTGCGCATGCCCCCAGGACGTGTGTCATGCCCCCAGGATGCGCGCCAGCCCTGCCCCCGCCTGCTCTCTGCCCCCTGGTGCATGAAGCGCTGCCACTGCCTGTTGATGCTTCGGAATTTGAGCCCTGCCTGGTTTTGACTGCACACCTCCCTCTAGCCCCGTGGTTCCCATCGTGGGGCATGCGCTCCACAGGGGGGCAATTTGATTTTTAAGGAGGGCATTTTCGAGAATGAGTTATTAACAGTTAATGGCCTTTTAGGCTTCCTCCACATGAATTGGAGTTCACTTTTTGAATAATAAGAATGATATGTCTCAGGATTTTAGAGATGCTTAGGTGGAGCATGGCCAAAAAAGGTTGGGAACCACTGCTAGCTCCTCCTGAGACTTGCTTGTTGCTCTACAGCTCAACCCTTGTCTGTTTTGGACTGCTCATCTGCTTTAAGCCCACAGCCAGTTTCCTCAGGGTCCCGTAACCCAATGGCCTGGTGCCTGACCCCTGCTGAAGGCGGGTGCCTGCGGAGCCACTAAACCTTCTTCGCCAACCCCTTTCTCACAAGCCAGCACAATGCCCTCTGAGGGAATCAGTGGGAAAACATTTGGTCGCAAGGTCAATGTTTAGCATCTCCTGGTAGGGCTGACTGAAACCCCCCCTGCCTGAAATTCTGGAGAGCAGCTACCAGTCAGTGTCGACAGTACTGAGTTAGATGGACCAATGGTTTGACTCAGTAGAAGCCAGCTTCCTGGGTTCCTAGGTTTAATCTTCCAGCTCTGGGTTCAGCTTCTTTGAGATCAGCAGACCATGACAGATTGAGCCCTTAATTGGTGGCTCACCCAGCAATACTTTGCTTGGTCAATATCCTGTAAAGAGCAGGCCTCGGCAGCTGACTAAATATGTTTACTAGAAGCATGGATAATTGATTTTTTTAATATGTTAAGATCAAAGGATTATTCTACATATGTAACAGTGTAAAAATGAGCCAAATCTGGTAAACTTAGAAATATACAGCAGGGAGATGTCTAAGTTGCGTGCTGAACAGCTATGTGGGAATCTACTGCATTAATTACCCTCCTATCATTAGTGACAAGTAATTGCCATAGCAACCTCATTGCCACCTCTCTCTCTCTCTCTCTCTCCCTCTCTCTCTCTCTCGCACACACACACACACACACACACTGCACTGAATGAAAAGTACATAAACCTTATTTTACTGAATTGCAAGATATTACCTCTGCCACCTGACTAAATATCTGCACTTAATTTTAAAATAAAAATCCTGTGCTGAGCCATGAAAATAAAGGCTATTCAAGCAAAGACAATCAAACCAACAGTAGATATTTTACAGGGGATACTGGACTTAAAAAACCCCCAATCAATCTGAAAAGGAGTTGATGTAATTAGGGATATTAGAACATTTTTTAAAACAGAGGGCCTGTTTAACCCTTTCCCTTCCTGCTCTTTGTCCCCCACCCCCCACTGTTTTTCCAACAGCAAATGAAAATATATGAGGTCTATGAATAAAACAGTTCTGTTACCTCCCTCCCCCCTTACCGTTGTTGGGTCCATTACATTAAGCAATGTAAATAAATAACTTTCATTAAAGCAATAGTACACTATGGTACTTGTGGTAAAACCAGTGCTTAACTTATGGCATAAATTTATGCTAGTAAGAACTGTGAGATTCCTTCTTTGCCGTGGATGACCAGTGTGCATAATTATCTCCACTTTAGAATGTGACTGCAAAGTGGTAAGAGCTTTCAGCAAAAATTATAACGGGGCAGTAGCAGCTTGTTTAGTGGTTAAGAGTGGTAGACTTGTAATCTGGTGAACCGGGTTCGCATCCCCACTTCTCCACATGCAGCTGCCGGGTGACCTTGGGCCAGTCACACTTCTTGGAAGTCTCTCAGCCTCACTTACCTCACAGAGTGTTTGTTGTGGGGGAGGAAGGGAAAGGAGAATGTTAGCCGCTTTGAGACTCCTGAAGGGGAGTGATAAAGCGGGATATCAAATCCAAACTCCTCCTCCTCCTCCTCCTCTTCTTCTTCTTCCTCCTCCTCCTTGAGATAACAATTGCCTTCCATGATATAGCCCCTTTTAAAATTACTTTTAGTTTGCTTACGAAATCTTTGGGGTTTCCTGGAGTATGGGGCCTTTGTTTGCTTCTTAGTGGCCCAATTTTGACTCCCCCCCCCCAACCTTGGCACTCACCCCCTGAATTTGCTGTTGTAAGGAGTAGTATGTGTCTGGGTCAGGCAGTTGTCGTTAGGCCACAATCCCATCCCCGGTTACCTGAGGATAAGTTCCATTGAACTCATTTGGCCTTACTTTTTAGCAGATACTGTATATTTAGGATTGTGTTGTCAGTGTGAGAATAAGGCTGTTACAAAAACATGCAAATATGTGTTTTCACCTGTGAAATGCTGGAAGGTAAGCATGCAAGTGTGAGCGCAGGGCAGACCATCTTTTAAAAAAGAACTAGGAAATGGTGGGAGGGAGGAAGCATGACAAAAGCTGTTGTTGTTTTTGTCCGTATCTATCAACCAATGTCTCCTCAAGTACATCAGGGCTGAGGCTCACCTTCGAAAAATGAAAGAGAAGGGAAGGCACTAGGGCAGTTATGTATGTGTTCAGGGGCTCACCCACGCTTACCCTTTGCCCCATACTTTCTAGGTAGAGGCCCACACTTTGAAGCTCAAGGTCTGAGCCCACTCTTCCCTTGTTTTCCCCAGGAAAACCCACCTTTTTAACGCTGAATGGGAACAAATGGCAATTTGGGTTTTCTGTGGCTTGCCATTTGCTCTGATTCAGAGTGGGTTTCTACGGGGAAAGCATCAGGGCAAATAAACTAAACCAAACCAAATTAAAATAAAATGAAATAAACACTCAGACACGGAGCTTTAAAGTGTGGCCCTGTGTCTAGAAACGCAAACACAAAAGTAAATTTGGATGAGCCGCAGGTGAAGAGATATAGGGGAAAGAAATTTGAATGACTAGGAAGGAAACAAGAATAAGGGGGGTGCAACAGATCCTCTTCATCTTGCCTAAATACTGAGATCTGGTCTGCTGCCATAATTAAGAGGAAATATGGTGCTCAGCTTTATTGTGCACCTAAAAACCAGATAAAGCCTGCTATATGTGCTAGTACCACTAGATGTCGCCAAACCACCAATAAAATCACCCAGGTCTTTGAATTTAAAAATAGACTCTAGGTTTCTTTAACCCTATCATTCAGCACATTTGAATCTGAAGGCAAAATTATACCCTTTAAAACAAAAGGAAACTGGAGAAAAATGCAGAAACACGATGCATTGGTATAAACCATTTGCATCCTTCCAGTTCTTTCTATTGATTATCTAGCAGTGCATTTCAAAGCTAAATATGACATTATTTTTGCTTCAGATCCAAAACAGAGATCGTTCCTCTGCTCAAAAGATTTTTTTCAGCCCTGGGCAACAAAAGGGAAAAGATGAAGGGGAAGAAGATTATCTCTCCATGAATAAGGTGATATGCAAATTTGTGGCAACAAAGCAAACAATGCTACCAGGTAGCAAATTCCTGGCAAAAAAATTGGATCTTTGTAGCATTTATTTTAGATTACATTTACTATTTGTTTCATTAATAAAAAAAAATAATTAATGCAGATTTATTTTAGCAGCAGCTTAAAACGAATGTCTATTATTTGTTTAATCAAATAAAATTACTGCCTGGAGTTGTGTTCAATTTAAATCTTTTCTTTCCTGGGAACACGTTTGTCTGTCTAATCCTACAAAGGCAAGGTTTTAAAGGCAGGGAACAATAACTTGTATCTGCAAGGGATTGAAATGTGTATCTGGTTGACTTAAATAACAACCTCTGTGAAGTGGGGATAGAGTTGAGGGGGGCGGGTAGCTGATTGGACCATTTCCAGTCATTAGCTTCCAGAATGAAATGGTCGGCCAATCACACGAGCCATGGACCTACTCCATCCTCCCAAAGCAAATCTCCCGTCTCTCTTGAACTATTTAGCTCATCTGCTGCTGATGCAACTGCACAATCGTGTTCTGATGCTCCGTCTCGGGACGAGGCTTGGCCTCCTGTCAAAATACTGGGCAGCACGCAAGCAGAAACAAATATCCATTTGTGCTCCCCTTTAAGTAGCACACATCAATTAGTTCATCGCTGCAAGGATTCGCAAGTAGCCTGCATGTCTATCCTTCCTGGTATTCTGCTCCCTTTTAATCATAGCTGTCAACTTACAGATTTGAAAATAAGGGACCAGCAGCCTTGAAGATAAGGGACCAGCAGCCAAAATAAGGGACCTGCAGCCTCACCTGTTCCAGGCACTCCAGTCTTCCTGCAGTCTGGTCAAACTCATGCTGGTAGCTTCGAGAACACTGTCCAACCAACTTTGTAACCAGAGGTTCAACTGAATAGAATCTGAATCACATGCACCACAAGGCCTATGCAGCCTCAACTTAAGATGGCTCCCCGGCCTGGCTTTGCACTGCAAAGTTTGTAGCAGCACGTGCAACAAAATGGCATCCAGCATTCAAAAAGCCCCTCAGCTTGCATTATCTAGCCACACACAAGGCATGCAAGCTCCACCCCCCCAGTCGTTCTTAGACTTCTTATTGGGTGAGCAACACAGCCAAGCAACACAGTTGGAGCCTCCCTCCTCCCTGGCTGGCAGGGAGGGAGGGAGAGGAGCTGCTTCCTTTGAAATTTAAGGGACATCATTTAAGGGACATTTAAGGGACATCCATCAATAAGGGACAGCAGCGGGACATGGCGCTGGAATAAGGGACTGTCCCTTCAAATAAGGGACACTTGACAGCTATGCTTTTAATTGCTCTGGGTCTCCATGTCCACATGAGTGATTCATCCAAGGTTGGGGGGTGGGGTGGTGGTCAACAAATTTATAAGAGAATGGAATGTGGAACCTGGAGAAGGTAATTTGAAAAGATAGAAAGAAAAAGCCAACAATCGAACATTTATGTGGAATGTAGGTTGTAGAACATGAATCGAAGAATGTAAGACATTTTAACAGCATAGAGATTTATGCAAGTGCAGCAAAAAAGGGGTTTCTCTGACATATTTTCCTCTTCTCTGTAATTTCCTCTATTCTATCACCATCTATTTTCAGAGAGGTATGCAGGTGGCGCTGTGGTCTAAACCACTGAGGCTCTTGGGCTTGCAGATCAGAAGGTTGGTGGTTCGAATCCCTGTGACGGACTGAGTTCCCGTTGCTCTGTCCCAGCTCCTGCCAACCTAGCAGTTCGAAAGCACACCAGTGCTAGTAGATAAATAGGTACCGCTGTGGCAGGAAGGTAAACGGCGTTTCCGTGCGCTCTGGCTTCCATCACGGTGTCCTGTTGCGCCAGAAGCGGTTTAGTCATGCTGGCCACATGATCCGGAAAGCTGTCTGTGTACAAACGCTGGCTCCTTCGGCCTGAAAGTGAGATGAGTGCTGCAGTCCCATAGTCGCCTTTGACTGGACTTAACTGTCCAGGGGTCCTTTACCTTTACCTTTGTACCTCTTTTCAGAGATACAATGCTGAATGTTTTACTGAAGCCCTCCAGATGTTCGTGAACTACAGTACCCATCACCCCGGGGACCATTGGACCATGCTGTTGGCCAATAAAGCGAGATGAGCACCACAGCCCCAGAGTTGGTCACGACTGGACCTAATGGTCAGGGGTCCCTTTACCTTTATCTTTTTATAGCCCCATCATTCATCTTTGGTGCTGCTTCTGCTGTTGTGTTCCCAGAGGCATGACCCTGCCATCGTAGGAACATAGGAACCTGCCCTACTACCCTAAGCCAGACCACTGGTCCAACTAGCTTGGTGTTGTCTACACGGACCGGCAGTAGCTTTTCAGGGTTTCAGGCAAGGTTCTCTCCCAGCCCTACCTGAAGATGCCAAGGATTGAGCCCAGGGACCTTCTGCATGCAGAGTGGATACTTTCCAGTGAGCTGTGGCCCTTGCTTAATCCACACATTAAGGAAAAACTTGCTCTCCCCATGGTCTGGAGCCCTGTGTGATCAGATCATAGGAGAAAAGTGGGATGTTAATGAATAAATGCTATAAAACTGCTGGATCAGTTTGAAGCCAGAGTGGCTTGAAGCTGAAGCATTCTGGATTAAATGTTTTAGATTAAATGTTTTGGTTCACTATACGTCCTGCTCATTTTGCCCAAGGTCTGATTAGCAGTGCCATCATAGACCTTTTGGCGCTAATTAGAAATGTACCCACTCACCCCGGCTTTTGCAGGGGACTGATGTCTTGCTGAATTGCAAATAAGCTGTTACCTGTTCGCTGAACTATTATACTGTTGTTCCATTTAAAATTATTCTCATGGTTTTATTTTTTTTGGCGAGTTTAGTGGTTCTTCTTTACAGTCCTCCCTGGGTTAATCAGGGACCTGATTAAGGGTTTGGGTAGAAATGCAAATAAGTAAATAATAAAATACAATGGGACCAGCATCAGAAATGGTTATTTGATATAATTTTTTTTTAAAAGTAGTATCTTTGTTTGTTTGTTTAAAACATTTCCTACCCTGCATCAGCCTGAAGGCTGTCAAAACACCGAACAATAATTAAAAGCACAAGAAGACAACAAGACGAAAAATACAATCAAGCAGAGCAGCCGAAAATAAAAAACCCAAAGCTGAAAAAAAGGCTAAGAGGCCTGGGGAAAAGAAAAAGGCATTACCTCAGTGCCAAACAACATCAGGCTCAGTGCCAGGTGAGCTTTCCTGTGGAGTGTGTTTCTGGGTTGAGTTGCCACAACTGAGGAGACCCTATCCTGGGTTTCAATCCACCTCAAGTGTAAAGCGGTGGGAGCCAAAGAAGGGCCTTTGAGGGTCACTTAATATTTGGGTGGTTTCATGTGAGGGAAAGCAGTTGTTAAAGCAGGGGTGGAGAACCTGTGGCCCTCCAATTGTTCTTGGACTCGAACTCCCAACATCCTTGACCATTGGCCAAGCTGGCTGGGGCTAGTGGGAATCCAACAACATTGGGAGGGTGGTAGATTAGCCACTGCTGCCTCAAATACATTATCCCAAAGCTAAGTGAAAATGGCCTCCCCTAAGTCTCAACCCTATTTGTAAGTGGCAAAATGGTGGGTGGTGGAATTTGCCCCCTCTTAAAAATGGGGTTTGTGTTGGGTGGATTCCTCAACAGTGTTGGGATGGATATAAAAAACCCCACCTTTTTCTTCTGATAATTTTAGCTCAGTTAATACTGCATAAATTGTTTGTTAATAATAATGGGCTGAGAGAGGAGCGAAAGGATGGACTAAGAAAGCCCAGTGGGCTCAGAGAGGAGGACTGGAAGGAGCAGGAGCCACGATATATTAAAATAATATTGAACAACATCAACACGGGAATTTTATTTTTATGCATTTTTCATTCAGTGGGTATACATTTTTTTTAAGGAAGGAAAAAGAAAAGAAAGGACAACACAACACACACCCTGCACACAAAAATACACATCATGGACATGGTATGTATACAAGAGGGGAAAAATAGCATAGAGATTTTGAAATACTGTGTGTATTGCAAGCACGCATGCACACACACACTGCATTTATTAAAAAAAAATCAAGAAAAGAGCATTCAATTGGAAGGAAAACAATAAGGGAAAAATATACAAATGAGTTAAGTCATGGATGAGGAAAACAAACAGGCAAAATACTAGTTAAAGTTACTTCCAGATGGATTCATACTTTGCAGGGACTATATTGAGATAGGAGTGATTATTAGGATACATAATAAAGGCCCACAAAATACCTCCATAATCCTCAGGCTCTGCAGTTCCTTGCAGCACATGCAGATGAAAAGGTTTTCCATGACTGCAGTATTTCATAGAACCTCCCCTGGCCGGATTTCTTCCCTCATTTTAGAGCCTATTTGCAACCAGATGTCTGCATTGGATGGTTGGATAACACTTTCTTTGATGCACATAGAGGAAGGGAAAGTCACTTGCCCACTCCTCCACCATCTGAGGACCACCGCTGGTGCTGGAGATGTATAAAATTAGGCTAGAGTTTCATATTTTGTACTTTGATATGCCGTCTTCTCAAAAGGTTGAAAGAGCCCACATGGAAACAATGGAGATATCCTAGTGAACATATGAACCTAAGAATAATAAATGTATGAACCATTTAATGATACAGTGGTACCTCAGGTTAAGAACTTATTTCATTCTGGAGGTCCATTCTTAACCTGAAACTGTTCTTAACCTGAGGTACCACTTTCGCTAATGGGGCCTCCCGCTGCCGCCCTGCCGCCGCCACACAATTTCTGTTCTCATCCTGAAGCAAAGTTCTTAATCTGAGGTACTATTTCTGGGTTAGCGGAGTCTGTAACCTGAAGCGCCTGTAACCCGAGGTACCACTGTAAATGGAATGAAGAGCCCTGCTGACCAAAGGCCCATCTAGGTCAGCATTGTGGCCAACCAGATACCCATGGGAAGTCAGCAAGCAAGTTATGAATGAAAGAGCGCCCTCACCTCTCGCCATTCCCAGCAAATGTTATCCAGAATAATACTGCCTCTGACACTGGACACAGGGCGCAGCAATCATGGCTAGTTCCTCTAACATAGCTAGTTGGGTACCAATAGCCTCATCTTCCATAGATTTGTCTAATTATCTCTTAAAGCTATCCAAGATGGCAACTGCCACTACATCTTGTGGGATTGAATTTCACAGTTTATCTATGTGTTGTGTGAAAAAGTATTTTGTCTGTCCTGAATCTTCTAATATTCAACTTCCTTGGATAGCCCCGAGTTCTAGTAATATGAGAGAGGGAGAAAAAGCTTCTTCCTATCGACTTTCTCCACACCAAAGATAATTTTATACACCTCTGTTGTGTCTTCTCTTACTCACCTTTTCCCTTAAGCTAAAACAAAAAATGTTTTAACCTTTCCACATAGGAGAGTTGAGCCAACTGCTTGATCATTTTGGTCATTCTTTTCTGAACCATTTCTACACGACCAATATTCTTTTTGAGGGTATTGCTTAGTGCTAAAAAGTATTTGGTGTACTTCAAATGTTGATCTGATAAAATTTGTACGTGGTGTGGGGAGAGGGAACTCTCTTTCTCCCTCATAATATTATATCATAATATCATAATATTAGAACCTGGTGCCATCCAATTAAGCCAAAGGGGAGGAGATTCAGAAAAAAGAAAACCTGAGTACTTCTTCATACAGAACATAAAACTGAATGCACCAACAACTCAGATGTTGTTAGAAGGGGTGTATTTATTTATCTATATAATTTATATCCTGCCATTCCTGCTAAAGGAGCCCAGGGCAGCAAAAGCATGTGGCAAAAAACTGAAACAGTCTGAAAACAATTCCAAAACTGTGAAAGATCTCTTCTTAAAAGGCCTGTTGGGATTTAGATAATTTCATGGACGACAAGGCTATCAATGGCTACTAGTTGTGATGGCTAAAACACCTTCAGGATCAAGGGATCCATGTAGGAAATCACAAGTGGAGGAGAGTACTGGGTAACTGCTGTTTGTTAATTATCAATGCTTATCTTCCCCCAACTAGCAAAAAACCCGACATCGAGAGCAACTGGAATAGACTGGAATCTTTTGTCAGGTTACTGCTATCAGATTATCCGGGAGCAAAGGTCCTGATGGTAGGCGACCTAAATGCAAGGCTAGGGCCAGACGACCCCAGTTTAGAAACTAAATACAGGAATAAAATTGGGTATTGTGCTCCTTTCTGGCTTGTGGGCTTCTCAGCGGCATCTGGTTGGCAAAGGCAGGCAACAAGATGCAGGAGTAGATGGACCTTTAGTTTGAGCCATCAGATCTCAGGCAAAGAAAAGACGTTTATTTCAACACATGTCTTACATTCTTCAGTATGTGTATCATCAGCAGGGTCTGACCAGAAGATGCGTGTGTTACCAAAGGCAGATTCAGGGGCTACACTGGAGAAAACCCACTTTGTTTTTCCCTTGCATGCTGTGCTATCAACGCTTTTGCTAGATAGCAAAGGCTGAACAATAAATGGTGTTCCAGTCTCCATGCTACCATCTGGTATCTGCGTGTGCCAGTAGCACTGGTGAAACACTAAGGAAGAAAAGAGGGAAATTCTTTCTTTTGTGGGGTGAAGGTTGCTCAGAGATTCCACTTTATCTTTCATGTATTGTTTTCACCATAATCCTTGGAACAGAAGAGATGTGGCTTCTTGCTGGACCCGAAGTCAACTTGCTATCTTTCCAAATCTCAGCTTCTGATCAGTTTCATTCAAAATGCCAAGGCCAACCTTTCAACATCCTGTACAAAAGGCATATTGAGTGTGTGGGCACATGAGTCACACATTCATCGCACACATGAAAGCAAAACGTGCCGGAGCTCTAGGAAACTAGACAGAAGGGCTGACAAGCCAACTGTGATGGAGTGAGCCATATTGAACCTTCTTTAAATGCTGCTGCTTGTGGGGGAAACTTTCTGAAGGAATATCCTGCTGGATCCTGTTTAGTGAAGAGAAAGGTGGGCCGCACTGAAGTCTAGAAGATACCTCCCACTTTGACCTTCCAATCCTGCTGTTCTAGCTTGTGAGCTGCATGCCTTCCTTCATGGGTAGCTGGCTGTCGGTGGGGTTGTGTTATTATGTATGGTGTGGAAAAGGTGGACAATGTTTTCTCCCTCTCTTTCAACACCAGATCTCATGGACTCAAATGAAGCTGAATGTTAGAAGATTCAGGACAAACAAAAGGAGGTACTTCTTCACACCGCATACAGTTAAACTGTGGAGTCCATTCTGTTGAGAGACACTGATGACCTCTGTCCTGGATGGCTTTAAAGAAGGATAAGACAAATTAATGGAGGATAAGGCCATCAGTGGCTATGTTCTATGCTGGAGATGGAGACAGTATGCTTCCCCATTTCTGGAAACTGCTGGAGAGGACAGTGCCATTGGGCTCAGAGCCTGCTTGTGGGCTTCTCATAGACATCTGGTTGGCCACCATGAGAACAGGATGCTGTATGTCATGTATGTTCGAAAGCTGGAGCAGCGTGACTCAATCTTTGCAGTGAGGAGACAGGACTCACATGCTGCCCAGGGATCCTCCTACCTGTGGATTGTTGTACCAAATCATTTGTTTGGTTGCCATGCAAGAGCACAAGAGGAATAGTCCTACTTGGTCAAACCCAAAGGCTTATCTACCCCAGCATCCTGTTTTCAACAGATGCTCATAGGAGGTCCGCCCAAAAGACATGAGTTCAACATCACTCTCCTGTTCATGATCCTCAGCAACTGATCCCATCTTGCACACGGATGAGGGTCTAGGCCAATGGAAGAGGAGGATCAGTCAATATCGGCTCTTCAGACTGTCATAAGGGGTGGAGAATAAATTGGGTTAAGTGTCAACTTACCCATATGAAGCTGCCTCACATAAAGGTAAAGGTACCCCTGCCCGTACGGGCCAGTCGTGTCTGACTCTAGGATTGTGTGCCCATCTCACTTAAGAGGCCGGGGGCCAGTGCTGTCTGGAGACACTTCTGGGTCACGTGGCCAGCGTGACGAAGCTGCTCTGGTGAGCCTGCACCAGCGCAGCACACGGAAACGCCGTTTACCTTCCTGCTATAAAGCGGTACCTATTTATCTACTTGCACTTGGGGGTGCTTTCGAACTGCTAGGTGGGCAGGAGCTGGGACCGAAAGACGGGAAACAATTCCAAAACTGCCGCGGGGATTTGAACCGCTGACCATACGATCAGCAAGCCCTAGGCACTGAGGTTTTACCCACAGCGCCACCCACGTATAACTGGCCCATCTAGTTCAATATTGTCTACTCTGCCTGGGACTGGGTCTGGAGTAATAGCCTTTCCTAGTTTCTGCTCCCTGGCCATTGAACTGGAAACATAGCAGTAGAATTTGCTGAAGGCAAGGCATGTGCTCTTCCACTGAGATGCTGCCACTCTCTTGCATAATGACCAAAATGGCTGACAGGTCCCAATGTATTATACCTTCCATTCCCTATTCAAGGAGGGAATGTATCATTAACACCTCCATGGGAAGAGGATTAAGGCTGAAGGATTAATTAGTTAATTTCATCTAGCTACCCCATAACAAGTGTTCTCTAAGAAGCTTGGAAAGCAAAGCAAAACAGAAAAACCCCCTGACAAAAACATTAAAATGTTTTAATAGGATTAAGGAAATCCAGGTTCAAATCCCAGCCCCCCCATCGTTGTGAGATAAAATGGGGGAGGAGAGACACCTATAAAAATTTAGGGCTGCCATATTTTGAAGAGCAAAAAAGAGGACGCTATGATGATTCTCATTTTAAATACCCCTCCTATATGTAAGCTATAGAAGCTGTGATATATTGCTGAGGGGGGCAGGAGAGGAGAAGAGGAAAGCATGTCTTCAGCCATCAGTTATGTCTATGTCTCATCCAGAAAGTATAGCCAGAGACATTTTGGCAAATATAAAAAATCCTCCCAGGCAGAAATTTTACTGCTGAAAAAGAGGACATGTCCTGGAAAAAGAGGACACATGGCAACCCTACCTGTATTATTTGTAGGAAAGATGGGAAGTAAATATCACAAATAAATAAGTAAACAGTGACAACAAATGAGGTTAAAACCTGCACACTCAATTAAAACACAATTTATAACCTAAATTTAGAAGAATTGGTATGTTTCTATCACACTCCTAATCCCAAATGTGGCCGCTAACTGTTCTTTAGTTGAGGGCTGCAATTGTTTGAGCACCAGTAAATTCAGGAGAGCCCATAATGTGCACCTACAACAGCATAAAGTCAGTCAAATGAAAGACACACAAGGTCCATTATATCTTTTTAAAAAACCCTATGTACCTCAAGTTTCTAAAAAAAAACACCTTTTTTGATGCTGCGGAATAAAAGAATGTAGTAGTTCTGCTCTAAAGAAGCCTGCTTATTTTTTTAATGCAGCTGGCTGAAAGTACAATTGAGGAAGTGAAAAATAGTTTGGGCACAGCCTGGAGATTAAAATGCATAATGATTCTGCTTTGTTATATCTATTCCATCGACAGCACACACTGGCTTTCATCCAGAGATCCAACATGCCTAGCACTACGCTGTTTGCATGCTCCTTCATGTGAGAATGTTCTTCCAGTGAATAGATGGCCAGCTGTCAGCTTCCACAGTCATCACCTGGTGGAGCAGAGGGCAAAGGCAGAGTGATGTGAGGAGCAGAGTCGTACCTGGCATGAGTCATGGGACCAGCACTGCATCCAGGTACTAGAGAGAGTCCCCTTCCCCAGCCTAGGAGACTTTGGCATCCAGCGATTGCATCCATCAAGATGTTCAGTTTATAGCTGCCTTTTTACATGAATGTGTTGTTCTATATATATATATATATATTTGCTTTCGTAGATTTTCACGGGTACAGGAATGCAGGTTTTGGTGTCTTCGGGTGTCTTCCCGTGTAAGAGTTGGGGTGTCTAGGCGACGTTTCGACGAGGTCTCACTCGTCATCTTCAGGCTGGTGCTTTCGGCTTCTTGTTACTGGCACAGGGCACAAAACCACAGCTCGCCCCTATACACGAAGCCAAGCCAGAGCACAACTAAGTGCAGTACAGCCATCTTCTCAGAAAAACTCTTCACAAGCTCAAGAGGTCAAGACACGAAAGCTTTAGCAACTAATCCACACCTAATGACCCACCTAAGTGGTACTCAGAATATCACTCTAGAAATCACTCAAGATATCCCTCAAGTAATTAAGGAACAAAAGAAGAAAAGGCACACTAACCTGGGAACTTCCTCTCTGCCCAGAACGTTGGAGGCTATACACCACACCCCCTCAACAGTATTTATAGGAACTCAAACACTGAGATCCTGCTCTGTTCCAGTAACAAGAAGCCGAAAGCACCAGCCTGAAGATGACGAGTGAGACCTCGTCGAAACGTCGCCTAGACACCCCAACTCTTACACGGGAAGACACCCGAAGACACCAAAACCTGCATTCCTGTACCCGTGAAAATCTACGAAAGCATATATATATATATATATATATATATATATATATATATATATATTTCCAATTTTGTTTTACAATTTAGAATATTCATTTAGGCAACCTATCAATGACTTCCTTTCTTCTCTTTCCATGGTTCATTTTGCATAGCATAAATCTCTGCATATTTTATATAAGCTAAACCATTCAGTATTCCATTGTTACTTCCATCGAAACTTCTTTACACTGTTGAATTTATCTTAATGCTGCCAACGTTTTCAAGTGTACTCGATTATCCCCCATATATTCAACAAACATTTTCCCGTCTTCTTTAAACGAATGTTCTTCTTGTTCTCTTATTTTATAAGTTAGATCCACAAGCTGCACATATGCCAACAGTTTAAGTTGCCATTCTTCTTTGGTTGGGACCTCACTCATTTTCCATTTCTGGGCTAACAAAACACGGGCCACCGTAGAGGCATACATAAATAACCTTGTTCGACAAACAAAAACAAATTTTGTTTGTTTGTTATGAATGTGTTGTTCTTGGTGGTTGGGGGATGAAGACATCTCCCAACCCCTTGCAAAGAAGAGAGTCTTACATTTTAAGTGGACTTGGGAGAAATCACAAGGTAGAGCCCATTCCAATCCTTTGTCATAACTTTGGGCTCCAATTCCTTGACTCAATCACAAATAGGAAAGAACACTCCCAGGACTGTAATTTAGATATTCTGTTTCCCAGACATTCTGTGACTGTACAAAAGCACAAGTTCCTCATTGTTTCTGTTCATACAAAGCAGGACTGTGCTAGAATATGACCACCACACCTCACCTACCTAAGGGATGCATGAGGCTCTCGATGCAAAGATAGATTACAACGCAGAAAAAGAACATATGGCTATAAGCAGGAGGTGAGGTGATGCGATTTGTAGTCTATGAAGAGCTGAAGGGCACTATATTGACTACCTCTACCAGAGAGTAACTGTTAGTCAGACTAATCGATGATGGGCTAGAATTATGCAGACAGACCTTTCAGAATTCTAGCACAGCACCGATTGCAGTTACTCTCTGACACAGGTAGCCAATATGATGTCCTTCAGATGTGGTTGGACTACAAATCTCATCATCTCCTGCTCATTAGTCATGCTGGCCAGCCTGGGACTGATGGAAGTTGTAGTCCAACAACACTTGGAGGGCACCACATTGTATATCCCTACTCCAAGGTCTCAAGCAGAAAGGTCCCCCCCCCCATAGCCCTGCTACTAGGGATCTTTGGCTATATACGCCAGGAATTGAAAGATGTTTTGCCATTGATTTATGAATCCTACCCCTGTCCTTGGGGGGGAAAACCCCCACTCCAATAGCTGTCAGACTAGAACACAGGGCTTAAGAGCGACTCCCTAACTCTGGGGTAGCCAATGCTGTACTGTCCATATATTGAATAAATAAAAAAATTGTCCAGTAGCACATTAAAGACCAACTAAGTTAGTTCTGGGTATAAGCTTTCGTCTGCATGCACACATCTTCAGATACATGCACACAAAAGCTTATACCCAGAACTAACTTAGTTGGTCTCTAAGGTGCTACTGGACAATTTATTTATTTTTTAAAATTTATTTCGTCTGCATCAGACCAACACGGCTACCTACCTCCATATATTGCTGGACTACAATTTCCAGCAATCTGGACCATTGGCCACCCTTGCAAAGGTTAATGGGAGTTGTAGTTCAACACCATCTAGAGCAGTGTTTCCCAAACTTTTTTGGGCAACGGCACACCTGTCTACTGAAAAAAAATCTCGCGGCACACCACCATTAAAGCCCCGCCCCATGACGTCAGCGCGCAGCATCACGCCGGGAGGGACGCACGAAAGTGAAAGTTTTTTCCCTCCCCCCTCAGTCCCTCGCTCGGAATTCAGCTCGTTTGGGGCATCGCTCCGGCTGCTCCCTCTCCCGCCGCGCAGGAGCGATGCCTCTCTCTGGCTCTCCCTCCGCGCAGGCTGAGGGAGGGAGGGAGGTGCGCGTGTGACCCGTCTCTGCTGGGAGACCAAACCCAGCGAGGCAGAGTCGCGCGGAGGCGCCCAGGCAGCGCTGCCGGCTGCGAGGAGGAGCGCCAGGCAGCAGCAGGAGGCACGGCCTCTCCTCGCCGCCGCCGCCCCGCCTCTCGCCGCCCGACTCGCCCGCCTCCCTCCAGGCATCTCGCGGCACACCAGCCGATGTCTCACGGCACACTCGTGTGCCGCGGAACACCGGTTGGGAAACACTGATCTAGAGGGCACCCTCCTGGCTATCCCTGCCTACTTACCCACAATGGTAGGGCATAGTTCTCATGCGACATCGCTACAAAGGAAGAGGAGTCAAAGGGGGCTTGCACTTTCTGGCTTGGTGCAGCAACAGTGCATCAAACATGCTTTGCTTTGCCAGCCGGCTTTCACTCTGTCTCTGTGAAGAGGGGGGGAAAAGATTACTTGCACATGTTTAATTTCCAGATTCTAAACATATCACACTGCACCATCATAAAGCTTTCTGGAACTCCAATCTTTTGCTTCCATAGGTAATTAGGAGCTATTTAAAAACCCATTACCTTGTGCAGAGCACTATATATAAATAATCTTTTCAAGTTATAACCTCTGAAAATAGAATGACAAAATACTTTATTTATAGTGAACTCACGCTGCAAGAACGCAAGGGAAACTGTGGAAGCTTTATGCTGTTGTGTTTCATTTTCTGCAGACATCACTTTACATGTGTGCTGCTGACGCTATGGAAGCTTACATTATATTTTAGGCTGCATTGCTTTTTACAATTAGATGTATTAAACACAGCCCAGCAATATATTCTGAACTTCAGCTCACTGTTGAAAAAAGCAATTAATATACAATAACAGTTAATTAGGTGACTAAATGCCATGTGGGTATTTATAAAAGGGTATAAATATAATTAACTGTAATAAAACATGGAACTTTCAAGTACCTGCGGAAAAGAATGTTTTTTCCCCATTTATGTTTATTGCAATTATACAATTGTTGACTGTTTCTAAAATATCTAATCGTAAAGAGGTTTATCGTAAAGATATACAGCTTTGAAAATCATAAACGAACAGTTTCTTAGCTTTGTAATGTGTACATATTCCACTGAATGGCCACAAAGAACTCTTTTGATTATGTGAAGTAGCACAATATGGATAATTTAAAAGTCTGCTCTTTAATATACATAATAATAGATGCTATTTTGTATTCTTATATAGAAAAAAATAGGTGTGCCTCACTGACAAAGACTGAGATCCTTCAAAGGGAATTCTTTCATAAAGAAGGACAAAAAGACTATTTAGTATGGTAATGCTGAAAAAGTAGACAGCATAGCAGACTTTAAGTATAATAATCAGCCACTGAAGATAACTCATGGGGCTAATTTTTTTTTAAAAGACAAACAATTTACTTGTTCATCTGTTTATTTTGGCAACTTGGATTAATTTTGCCCCTTTTACTCTATGTCTTTCTCTCCAACAAGTTGAATACTTTTATGGTACACTGTCAGGAAAAAAAACACACCAGATCATTAAATCTTCATGTCAGTCGCGAAGGCCAACCTTTTTATTGCAATTCTGCCTTAGGAACCCCAAGATATGAAATATGGCATAATTGCTGTTTGACACTTTTGATCTGTTACTGCTCTCTAAAACCATAACCTTGAAGAACTAATCTAATTTCATTGCAAAAACCCCCACAAAAAACGCAGAAGTGATTATTAACCTCAAAGGAGCTGTGAATAAGTGTTACAGATGGAAGACGATGTGGAACTTCCATTCATCCAGTCAAATTAAGTGATCAGTCTCTATTTAGGAACCTTTTTCAATATATTTGATCCCCCAGGGGATCAGGATCCCACCTGGAGCAATGGGGTTGCAGCAGCTCTGCCTGCATTTGCAACAGCTTGAGGCATGTCGACTCACATGGCTTAGGGAAATTGCTGCCAGCGTAAACCAAATAATTCCCTCCCTCTGGCCCTGGAAGGATAGCTGGGAAGTGCAATCTCTCATTATTAAGATATCTGCCATCCTGCTGTAACTCTGTGTCACTGGTCGAGTTCACAGTCACCTTTTCATCTGAGTCACAAAGACTTCCCTCCCTCCCCCCATGTGACAAAATTACATTTAGCAGTCATCAGCACAAGGGGTTCCTGGAGGGTGCAGGTAGAATCCTGGAGGCGGTCACCGCTCAGCTCTGGGAAACTTGACCAATTTAATCTCAAGCCCGGGACATCTTCACCTGTTTGGTTTCATATTTTAAACTTGATTGGAAGGACGAAGGTGTCATTAGGACCTAACGCTTTCTATCCGCAAAGATTTTTCTCTTGAAAAGATCACAGTGGTTTCAATATACTAGTCTAAGTTTTCAGGTCATACTTGTTGGAATTAGGTATTTGTGAGGAGATAGTGGTGGCTTGGGCTGCTGTCCATGCACCAACAACTACTACCTATCTGGAAGTAAATACAAATAGGTTGGCCTCATAGGAAGCTGTTACTCTGCTAGTGCTTGCTAGAAACTGAAACAACAAAAATGTATTTCCCTCCCCAAGAATTTTGATTCCTCCCCCTGAGTCAGCATTGTAGCCAAAGTATTAGGACTGATTAACAATTATTGTTACTTATTTTTATGTTTCCAGCACTGCATTATTTCTATATTGTTGGAGTCATACACAAGACAAATCCTACTCTCATTGCATAGAAATGAGTTTTATAATCCCAAACCATAATATTTCGCAGTGGAATGCAACAACCTTAATAACCTTTGTAGATTTATTAGTGGTAATTTTTTGTCTTTTACTGCAGTGGGATGTTTTAAAAGCACAACACAATCCCATGCAGCAGTTTTAATAGTGCAGAACTTCAGCTGTTTTCTTTTAAAACTGAAAGTATTTTGCAATTCTTAAAAGAGAGGTGCTCTTTGAAGCAATTCTCAAACTAAGGGCTATATAAAAAGAAGTGTTCTTAGGATCAGAGCCCAAATCTTTAATTAGATTTCTACTTTAAACTCTGAGATTTCTAAGCACAACTGTTGAAGCATCTTGAATGTTAAAGCTTTGGAAAACAATTGTAGAGCAATCCATTTTTGACTTAATTAGCAACCACAATTTCTTGTTGGCAAATCTTGGTTGAGTTAGATGGGATGATGTGTATGTAGTTATTCACATGCCCCTCCCCATACATTTAAGTGTCAAGTTAGGAGTTCTGAATGTATACAAACAGGCTACTAAAGAACATGGATAGCTCAGTTGGTTAGAACTTGGTGCTGATAATGCCAAGGTTGCAGGTTTGATCCCTGTATGGGGCAGCTGCATACAGTGGTGCCTCTGGTTACAACCTTAATTCGTTCCTGAGGTCCCTTCTTAACCTGAAACCATTCTTAACCTGAGGTACCACTTTAGCTAATGGGGCCTCCCACAGCTGCTGCGCTGCCGCTGCACGATTTCCGTTCTCATCGTGAGGTAAAGTTCTTAACCCGAGGTACTACTTCCGGGTTAGCGAAGTCTGTAACCTGCAGTGTTTGTAACCCGAGGTATCACTGTACCTTGCAGGGGGTTGGACTAGATGATCCTCGGGGTCTTTTCCAACCCTACAGTTCTATGATTCTATGAATGGATATCTGTAGCCAGATACACAAAGGGATGCTGTGCACACAATCCACTTTCCAGTCCAGCAGCACGGGGTGTGCACATGGAACCCATTGAAGGAAGAAGGAGTTTGATTCAGCCCCTTCACTAAAGGAATGATGGTTGGTATTTTATTTCTAAGTGTACAGCTGAGGCTGTTCAATGAAAACTGGGCCAGAGGAGTAGGAGTAGTAATAATAATAATAATATATTTCACCCTTGGATTAGATTATTCCTCAGGAAGACTCTCTCTCTCTCTCTCTCTCTCTCTCTCTCTCTCTCTCTCTCTCAAATCTTGCAGAACATGGTTTGTGCAGTCTACACAAACAGCAGACCCCATGGTAGGCTGCTTAGATAGCAACTCTTCAGATTGCAGGTAAATAATGGAATAGCATGTTTTGAAGGGGGACGGAATCCTATATACAGAAGCCTAGTACAAAAAGCCAGAGAGACACCTTCTCCACAACATCACTTTATTTCTGCACAGAGAGGGTTTTTTTATATTGGACTTAGAGTCAGCGAGCTAGATGAGAACTTCATTGTCCTTCTTAGACAAGAACAGCAGAGGAATAGGAAGCTCCTGATTTTACATCAGCTATAACTAAATCCAGTGACACCCTGTGACCAAATTATATCATGACACTATCCATAAAGGAAGTAGCATTCAAGTATGCAATTTTCCCATCTGTAGTTTGAAGTGCTCCAATTCATGAAAAAACCAAACAAACTTATGCACGTGATCTGGTACTTCTGTAGAGAAAATGCAAAATGAAAAGTCGTCTTCTTCTTCTTTGGTGATCACTCGTAGCCGAGTAAGATTGTCTTCCATAAACATGGTTTTAACAATGAGTCTGTAAGTGACTGTGGAGGCCAATTCTGGACCCATACGTCCTTCCACAGTGGGGACATTGGTTTCTGGGTGGGAGTTGATCACGGTGTGGATTTGCCAAGTGTGCCTTCCTCTTAGCATGTTTCTCCCTTGTGTCCTGAGTTTGAGTGTCTTCAAAGTCCATGACACCTTTGGTAAAGGCTGTTCTCCAACTGGAATGCTCGCAGGCCATGTTTTCCAGTTGTCGGTGTTTATACTACACTTTTTTAGATTTGCCTTGAGACAGTCTTTAAACCTCTTTTGTTGACTACCGACATTACGCTTTCCATTTTTAAGTTTGGAATAGAGTAGTTGCTTTGGAAGACAATAATCAGGCATCCTCACAACATGACGAGTCCAACGAAGTTGATGTTGAAGAATCATTGCTTCAACACCTGTGATCTTTGCTTCATCCAGTACACTGAAATTAGTTCGCCTGTCTTACCAAGTGATGTGTAAGATTTTTCAGAGACCGTTGATGGAATCTTTCGAGAAGTTGGAGATGGCGTTTGTAAGTGGTCCATGTTTCACAAGCATACAGTAAGGTTGGTAGTACAATAGCTTTGTAAACAAGCATTTTGGTTTCCCTGCGAATGTCCGGTCCTCAAACACTCTGCACTTCAATTGGAAGAAAGCTGCACTCGCAGACCCTTGTTGAAAGATAACTGCCTAGGTAGGAGAAGTGATCAACATTTTCCAACATTACACCATTGAGTTGGATTTGTGGCGCTGCAGAGGGGTTATTTTGTACTTGTTGTTGCAGCACTTTGTTTTTTGGATGTTGAACAAAAGGCCAAGCTTTTTGTAAGTTTTTGTGAAAATATTTAGGATGGTTTGGAGGTCATCCTTTGAGCGTGCACACACTACGTTGTCATCAGCATACTGAAGCTCTATGACGAAAGAATACTGAAGCTCTATGATTGAAGAGCTTTCCATCTGTTTGATATATGATTTCTACAACCCCCCTCCCCTCTGCAGCTCACTTAATTCTGCTCCATAGGGTGCCCCCTAAGCAGATTTAAGTGTGGCTTAGAGAAGGGGCAATTGCTAAAAAAAAGATTTCTTTCCCTGTTTTCCTTATTGTCAGAGCTGCTTCCAGATCCTAGCTCACAGAGGATCACGCTAGCCAGCGGTCACTTGTAAAAGTCTTTTATTGAGTTACAGTTTCCATTCTCAAGCTGCTGCGCGCAGCTCTACGTCTTAAGGGTTAGACCGGCGAAGCTCCGTCTGAGTCTCCGCCCCCTGTGCACCAGCTTACTAACCTAGCCTTACTCCACCTCTTCCGCCTGACCGTTCTTCTCTGGGTCCCTCTGCCCCCCGGGGTCTCTTCCTTCCGGGATTCTTCTGACGCTGACCCCCCCGGACCCTCCTGTCTCCTTGCGCCGGGCTTTAGGACCTGGCTCCCTTTCCGGGCTGCTTACTGCGCCACCTTCCTGTGCATTTGAACTTGGCGCGCACGCCCAACCTTCCACTTTCTGCCTGACCATTTCTTCGCTCCCCGATGGAGGTGTGGCCACTCCTGACTCGTGCCCTCCCTCCTGTTGTGAGCTGCCAGCGCTTGATACCTGGCGCCCTTCCTCTCCCCTGCTCTCTGTTGGTGACGCTGGTCCCGATTTCCAACTGCTCCCCTCTGAGTCCCCTCTGGCCCTTTCTTCCTGGGGTGTCCCCCTAGGCTCCCCCCTTGCCCTGGCCACTGGTGCTCCTTTCTGTGAATCTTCTGATTCACTGGAAAGACTCGGAGATCTCGGGTCGTCGTCATCACTCATCTTTTCTTCTGCCTCCTCCCCCTCGCTCTCTGTTTCCTCCCTTGCCCTTGCCTCTGCTCCTGAACCCCTGACACTTATGGAAACCTTGCCAGCAGCTGAGTAACACCATAGGATCCATTAGGCTCAAAAGGGCCTTTGGCTGTGCAGGATTTTATCAGCTGTGGTGCATAATTTTGCCTGAATGTTTAGTTCCTAAAATGGGTGGTGCTGGGAGAACAAGCACAGAGATAAAAATTGTGGTTTAATTTTATTCCAGGACTTAGGGGGACTCAATTTCAAAGATGTGTGCAAATGTGACTGGCAACCTCAACCCTGCTTTGTGGGAATCCCTTGCAGATGACCACAGTGCCTGGAGACAGATAGTCAGGTTGTGTCTCCATGGCTGTGACCAGAGAAGGAATGACGGCTGAGAGGAGCACAGAGAAAAGAAACGCACAACCGGAGGCCTTCATCTGCCCCAGTGGCAACAAAACATGCCTCTCCCATATTGGTCTCTGCAGCCACAGCGGGTGATGCAACCTTCCAAAGGCGCACTCCTCTATTGTCTCCCAAGACAGAAGGATGCCAACATGGGGAATCATTTATGAACTGAATCTGACCGTTTCTGATCAGATGTGAAGCACTGAGAATCCTCAAGGGCCTTTTGCAGGGAACTGCAGTTCATGGGCTATACTTGTAGATGAATACTTAAAAAATATAATATATATATTAAAAATGATATTCTACTATTTATTTTAAAAAATCAGAGCAGTTTACAACAATTATACACAAAGCCATACAATATATGTGAATTAGTTCATCACAATGTGGATCTCAGCTTGAATACTAAGCAAAATCTGACCACACAGCATAGCCACAGAATCTTCACATATAACTGGTTAGTCACCAAAAGGAATGATTCAAAAGAATGTTATTCAACTCACAGGATACAAAAGATCCTGTCTCAAAATAAAATGGCATTTCATGCATGCCACCAACTTTCTATAAGGTTCATTTGAGCTATCCACAGAAAGCATATTCTATGTGATAAATTTCCATTGTTATACAGCTCCCTCCCCCTACCGCAGAACAATTTTCCATTCAAATTTAGATTCATTGGAACTTTGCTGTGACTATTAAAATAGATGGTTGCAGGAATTAGATTTATGGGGCTGACAGTCATTTGTCATATCACTGGGATCAGCATCTGTACTTTGTCACGCATAGAGGGAAATATTATAGTCTATTTGTGTTGTGGTAAGGGGATTAGGTCAGGATTTGGGTGGGGGGAAATCTGCTCTTTCCTGATATGAAAAAGGATAATAAGATTTTTAAATAAATTATTTCCTTCCCCGGCTGAGTCCTGTGCTATTATACGAAGCAATGGCCTGAAAGCATATAGAACTATCACATTGCGTTCCATTTTCTTCTGCAATATTTCTTTGCAGGCAATTTCTATCTGTGGGCAATCATATATCCATTTAAAATATATATAAACAGTTTGTCCAAAGCTGTGTGGGAAAGCATGTTCAGTTAAAAGGATATTACTAGCATAAATAGGGGGTGGGGTGGGAAAGTATCCCTAAAGCCTTGAAGAGCTTTGGACAAGCAAAGCAAGCTAGCGGGGCCACTGGCTTAACCTAGAGATGGGCAAATCTGTCAATGCCAGTTTCTCTCAGTTTCTCATTTTCCAATCCTAAATTCAGTTCTCCCGCACAACTTTGCATTTTTAAAAAAGTCCTCTTGGAAATTCATCAGCAGTTTTCTCCAAACATGAACGTGTTTATGTGCAATTTTGCCCAACACACAGACTTTTTTTTTTGCAAAGCTAATTCACCTAATACGATGCTGCCATTTTACCAATATATGCATTTTTACAAATGCCTTATCTTAATTTTTGTACAAATTACTTAGTTGGAGAAGTGCATTGCAAAATTCAGATAAGTGCAAATTTCAAAGAAAGGTTTCGTTTTGGTTTGTATATTACCTTGAAAAGTTCATAGTAGGTAGATTTGCCTTTAAGTGTGAACTGAGTCAAATTTATCCCAATCCCTAAGCTTAACAAAGTATTAGATAGCTTTATATAACCTCCCCTGTTTTCAGTGCTCAGGCTGCGAATGCTGTCACATAGCATAGCCTTAAAAACACCAGCTACATGTAAGAGGGAGATGTCTACCAGCTTGGAGAGACCCCATGGTTTGTGGAAGTACTCTACCAAGTTAGAAAAACCCCCAAGAAAGGGACCCTCTCATCAGCAGCCCAGTGAGGACCGAGTGGCCTTGGGAAAGATATAGCATGGCATAAGGTGATTGACAGATGGGTCAACTTCCTCCACGCAACTGGAGTTGTGATACGGCTCATCATGCACGGAAGAGGTGACAAGTTCCTCTGGATGATAGATTTTCTATGGTTGGTGTCTGTAGCCAGTCTGCCCTTCTTAAAGCAACCCCCCCACCCCAGTTAAAAAAAATAATCTGATGGATATTGTTTGCATTCTCTTTGGTTCTTGTGAGGAAGTAGGTCAGGGAATTCAATTATTCAGCAAGAAGGGAGATTTCTAAACAACACTGCACAATGGAGTTGGCACATCTAAGATCTTTGCTGACTTGTTTAGCTGGCATATTCTGCTAAATCAGCATTGGCAGGACTCCACAGTGCATGTCACCAACAGTGGATGTTACTTTAAGTAAACACCAGTCCTGGCTGTGGCAATATGAGTTTAGGGACTCATTCCTTGTCCAACAGATGGGTATTGGGTACAAGGTAAATAGTGAGTTCCTGATTCTTTCTCTGCACACTGCGGTGAATATGGACACAGAGCAGCGGTCCCAACCTTCTTGGGTCCATGGGCACATTCAGAATTTTGAGATAATTTTAAGGGTCAGCATAAAATGGCTGCTGAGGTGAGTGGGTGTATGCTCATTCACAAAATGGCTGCTGTGTAGACGCAGCCCATCACAAAATACCCATTTCACAGAAGAGAAGTGAGACTAAGAAACAAACTACTCATTTCACAAGGCAAGGACAACATTCACACCATACATTTGAAGTGCTACGATACCACTTTAAACAGTGCCAAAGAATTTTGGGAGCTGATGTCTGTTAAATGTGCTGAGAGTTGTTAGGGGATCCCCTATTTCTCTTCCAGAGTTACAACTGCCGGAGTGAATTAACCATCAATCCCTGTTCATAGGGAACTCATAACAACATTAACAAACTACATCTCCCATAATTATTTGGGGGAAGCCATGAGTACTTAACATAGTATCATAGTGCTTTAAGTGTATGAGGTGAATGAGTATATGAGGCCAGACTCTTTCTCTCCAATCACTCATACAGTGGTACCTCAGGTTACATACGCTTCAGGTTACATAAGCTTCAGGTTACATACTCCGCTAACCCAGAAATAGTGCTTCAGGTTAAGAACTTTGCTTCAGGTTGAGAACAGAAATCGTGCTCCGGCGGTGTGGCAGCAGCAGGAGGCCCCATTAGCTAAAGTGGTGCTTCAGGTTAAGAATAGTTTCAGGTTAAGTACGGACCCCCGGAACAAATTAAGTACTTAACCCGAGGTACCACTGTATACTCATGGACCCCTGTTCTGTCCCAAACAGATCCTGGTTGCTGTTTTCCTTTTATTCCCTTATTACCACCTTTTCTTTGTTGTACACATACACAAGTACAGGTTTGGTTCTAGGTTTCTGGGGGCCCTTGAACGCAGATTATCAGTGAGCCCCTTGGTCTCCCTCCCTCCCTCAAATCACACTCCTCTGTCTTGGTGCCAACCATTTAAACCAAAACAAATTTTGACCAATATGGCAAGCACTGTATTGTCAAAGAAAAACACAGACTTTAACATTTTACCACACAGGCTATCTAACAAAATGCAGATAATGAAAAACATGCATGTACAGCATGCCCAGTAATTACAACCAAATATGTCAGGGGGAAATTAGTAAACTGGACCAGTGTTGTATTATGAAAGCCATGGGACTTGGACCAGGGCATTTTTAGCCTATTCAATAATCCAGACCTGATAAAAATAGCCTCAATCTCTGTTGCCAGACCAAATAAACCAAGTGCAGCTATAATCAGCAGCTTTGCAATCTTTCTGCAGACCACCTGAATGGAGTCTGGAGACCACCAGTGGTCTAGTCAAGCTGTGGGGAACCACAGATGTTACGTAACTACAATTCTCATAATCCCTGGCCACTCCTCTTCTAATCTAAAGAATAAGATGTGAAGTTTGTTCTTTGCCTCCCACACACCAAGGCCTCTTTAGCCTCTTCTTCCTTCAGTTTTCTGCTTACTACCCCCTTTCCTCCACATTGCATGCGCACAAAGTGTATTATATATAAACTATGGTACCTTATATATAAACTATGGTACCTCAGTAGTGTATTCTGTCCCTCATCAATATATGATGTCCCTCATTTTAACAACCAATGACCAATGGACGAATGCTCCTAGTAAGAGAACAAAACACACCTGTATCTTTCCCTCCCTCCCTCCACTCCTGGATAGCAATTACTAAGATTACTTCTCACATTGCCTAGGGCTGCCATACGTGTGGCAGTTCCTGAACACATCCAGGATTCATCCACCAAAAATAGCGCACAGGTGTGATTTTTGAAAATTGATTAAAATGTCCAGGGAAATCTAGTCATATGGCAGCCCATATAAGAAGTGGTTGTGTGTGTGTGTGTGAAATTCCTAAAAAATAGTTCAACTACCTTGGCCAAAACAAAGCAAAACAAAGCTGAACAACTTTGGGCCAAAAACTTTGTCCGGATTTTCACGTTTGGAAATATGGCAACCCTAACACAGTGGTACCTTGGGTTAAGTACTTAATTCGTTCCGGAGGTCCGTTATTAACCTGAAACTGTTCTTAACCTGAAGCACCACTTTAGCTAATGGGGCCTCCTGCTGCCGCTGCGCCGGCGGAGCATTATTTCTGTTCTCATCCTGAAGCAAAGATCTTAACCTGAAGCACTGTTTCTGGGTTAGCGGAGTCTGTAACCTGAAGTGTATGTAACCCGAGGCACCACTGTACTGCCTGTAAGACAAAATGAGCTTATGCAGATACACCTGTTTTAAAAGGGAGCACCTTATATATAGCTATATGGGCAAAGGGTACTGTTGTTACTTTCTTGACTGTTTTTCCTTACCAGGGCTGCTTATTCTTTTCAAATTCACAACTGCTTTCACAAAGTTACAGTGGACGGGAGGTTAAGTGAGCTGTCATCAGAGTGTCACTTCCTTTCACAAGCACTGAAGCACCTTCATGTGTGATGGTGCTGAGGGAAAAGTCAAAACTCTGCAGAACTCCCACTGAACACAGTGCTGCTTAAAAACAAATAATTTCTCCTGTAAACAATGAAAGCAGACGTATTTAGCTTTATAAGTGATGCAGTTCTCATGATGAAGAGGATTGCTAGCTGTTAAGAACTTTCTCTCCCCCTTTCTTTCAGGACATACAATAAAAAAATCTGTTGTTTTCTGCACTTTTGGCGACTTGTTATTCTCCTTCTTTCTGTAATGTACACTTCTTTCCCTGGAGGCCTGTATTTCACTCAAGCTTTGCAAATGTTGAACCTGTACAGCAACAGCAGCAGTTCAAAGTATTACCAAAGCCATTAGATCATTATTGCTATTCTAAGATTCGGCCTGTGAGCATGGTAAGCATTTTATATTTGGAAATTAAATCCTACTGGGAATCCACAAATCTGCTAGCTGATCTCTCTCTCTCTCTGTGTGTGTGTTTGTGTATCTCTGTGTGTCTGTATATATACATTATATGGTCTGTTGCATTCACTTGAGTTGAGAATAAAAACATGTCAGATCTTCTTCCCTAAGCAAAGTTTCCCCGATCCAGAATTTCTGCATCCCCCAAGGTGCTGGGCAGGAATTGTTGTGTATGAGGAAGCTGCAGAAAGTGGGAAAAGAGAGGATAGGTGGATGGTCCACTAAGACATGTGATAATGATGATGATGATGATGATGATGATGATGATGATAATAATAATAATAATAATAATAATAATAATAATAATAATAATAATAATTTATTATTTATACCCCGCCCATCTGGCTGAGTTTCCCCAGCCACTCTGGGCGGCTCCCAATCAGTGTTAAAAACAGTACAGCGTTACATATTAAAAACATCCCTGAACAGGGCTGCCTTGAGATGTCTTCTGAATGTCAGGTAATTATTTATCTCTTTGACATCTGATGGGAGGGCGTTCCACAGGGCGGGCGCCACTACCGAGAAGGCCCTCTGTCTGGTTCCCTGTAGCCTCACTTCTCGCAATGAGGGAACCGCCAGAAGGCCCTCGGCGCTGGATCTCAGTGTCCGGCCATCAGAGCCATCTCTGATCAGTACATGTGGTGCGATGCAGTTGCCATCCTGTCAGTAGCATCTCTGCTACTTACCTGAATGTGGCTGGGGCATGGTGGCGCAGCAGCTAGGTCAAGGGCGCACAATTGTGCTGGTGGGAGCATTGGATTGGATGTGTCCATCCTGCTGGTGCTATTGAATGGCCCCGCCTTCAACATCACCCTTTCCAACCCCCCCCCAAGTGTTACATTTTATGTACAGAATATAGGCCAATGAATATTCCCATTATGGCTCTCTGGTGTGCTTTCAAACTGCTAGGTTGGCAGGAGCTGGGACAGAGCAACAGCAGCTCACTCCATCGTGGGGATTTGAACCACCAACCTTCTGATCGGCAAGCCCAAGATGCTCAGTGTGCTCTGGTTTCCGTCACGGTGTTCCGTTGCACCAGAAACGGTTTAGTCATCCTGGCCACATGACCCAGAAAAATGTCTGTGGACAAACGCCAGCTTCCTCAGCCTGAAAAGTGAGATATGTGCCCCAACCCCATAGTCGCCTTTGACTGGATGTAACCACCCAGGGGTCCTTTACCTTTTGTGTGTGTGTGTATGGCTGTATATACAGTATGTGGAATAATTTACAGTGGGTCTTGTCATTAGAACAATTTTTAAAAATATGTAAATAAGTCTGCAGGTTATTTTATTTGTGGGTGTGTACACACTGTGATGGCCTGGGACTCAGGCTCGGAACTGGAGGAGTCTCAGTCTGCACTGGATCCTCTGCCTCAGGCGGCATCTGAAGTGAGTCTGGGGCCTGATTCTGAAGAGCCCCAGTCTACACAGGTTCCCCTGCAACAAGCACCAGCTGAACCGAGTCAGGGGCCTGAGCCTGCCCTGGCTCCAGATGTGGGGATTACCTCATTGCCTTCAGCTGGGCAATCACTTACAGCTGCTCCACTACCAGTTGGGTCAGGAGAGGCTGAGGCGGCCTCTGGGTCTAGTAACCCGCCGACATCTCCCGAGCTGCAGAGACTGAGGTCTGAGAGAAGGAGAGACCTGAGTACTCGCAGGAGGAGTGTTTGCCTTTGGGTGAGACAGGGAGGTGAGTCACCGGGGGATCAGGACTGGCCGTTACCCCGTCAGAGATAAAAGGCTGCCGGACCCCGCCCCAGGTTGCGGGAGCAACATTGCTGCTTGCTGGAACCTGCCTGTTACCCTGTGCCTGACCTAGCCTGGTTTCCTGCCTTGGCCCTGTTGGACTGACTCCTCGTGGAATCCTTGGATTCGAGACCGGACCTGGACCACGTTGCTCAGGTTAACCCCTGGGCTCAGAACACACACACACACACACACACACACACACACACACACACACACAGCCCTTGATCAGGATAGCTCTGAGAGAGTAGGGTACAAAAATGGCAACACAATAAAATAAAAGCAGGCATAACTCATCCCAACTAAACCAAGAAACAAACAACTTTTTAGAAAAGCACATCAGACCACAAACAAATAAACGTTTTTAAAATGTCTTTAAAAACCAGGAAGTTTTTAAGTTGACACTGGAAACACCAGCTGAGCATTGTAGGCACCACTACAGAAGAGTCCCTCTTCTTCTTGTAAGCACAACACACTTCAGCAACTGATGAAACTCAGAGAAGGGTAAGTTAGAACCAGTAGGCTTCACCTTCTGGAAGATACCTCAGTCAGTAGAGCATGAGACTCTTAATCTCAGGGTTGTGGGTTTGAGCCCCAAATTGGGAGAAAGATTCCTGCCATTGCAGGGGGTTGGACTAGATGATCCTTGTGGTCTCTTCCAACTCTACAGTTCTATGATTTTAGTGTGTTAGGTTCAGAATCTAAGGCTGCAAACCTAAACTCACTTATTTGGGTGTAAAGCGCATTGAATTTGATAGGAGTTACTTCTGAGTAGACATGGTTAGGACTGCAGTATAAGTACCTAAGTAGGGACAAAAACATGAGGACACTGTTAAACGCTAGAAAATTTCCAGCTATGAGAACAGAACCCTGAGTTCTTGTACTCGACTGTTTGCTGTAAGCGGATGACTGACCACCCACTAATTTGTTCCTTGGCCATATGTTCAGTGAAATGCAGCTGTTTCATGCAAATCCATTTTCTTGACTTTAAGTATGATTACTTCAAATCTATTGGTTCCACAAGAATGAATAAAAAACGGGAAGAGAGGAAGCTGTCTTATACTAGTCAGACTATTTGTTCATCTAGCATTAGATATCTAGAATTGCTCTTCCGGGTCTCCAGCAGAGGTCTTTCCCATCACCTCATCTCACACCAGGTATGTATAGGAAGTCCACAGGCAAGACCTCAGTGTGACAGCACTCGCCTAACTTGTGATTCCTGCCAATTGGTATCCAGGGGCACGTTGCCTCCAACAGTGGAAATAGAACCTAGAAACTTGGGACCTTCATGTCAACATGCAGAGGGACCGGGAGGCCAGCTGGCAAGCCCAGCTCGGATATCTCCTTCCATCGGCCTGTGCTCTGGCGTAAATCAGTGACCCAAACTTCAAAAGCTAGGGCACGCAATTAGCAGAGTGTACTGTGCACACAGAGGTAGGTGTGAGGCGTAAGTCATGCTACAGCTACAGATTTATTAAACATAAATCAGAACAAAGAAACATGTCGTCTCTCATGTCGTCCCAGAAAGAACAGCAAAAGCAAAAGCAAAAACTATACACAAACGGAAGTTCCCAGCATACTGTGCTGGAATGTAAACAGACATGTGACATGCAACAATTTCACACGTCTGTTCCTTAAGGTGGAACGGAATTCTCAACACTTCTGCATGTTAACCACGAGCTCTACCACTGAGCTATCAGCTCTTGTCAAGTTACATATATTTAGCCATTATGCAATTATGTTTCCAAAGAAATTACTCTTGTTCTTGGTTCAAAACAAAATTATACAAAGTGTAATAATACTTACCGCCCTGAGATCTGCAGATGAAGGGTGGTACAGTGGTACCTCAGGTTACATACGCTTCAGGTTACATACGCTTCAGGTTACAGACTCTGCTAACCCAGAAATAGTGCTTCAGGTTAAGAACTTTGCTTCAGAATAAGAACAGAAATCGTACTCTGGCGGCGCGGCGGCAGCAGGAGGCCCCATTAGCTAAAGTGATGCTTCAAGTTAAGAACAGTTTCAGGTTAAGAACAGACCTCCGGAACGAATTAAGTACTTAACCCGAGGTACTACTGTATATAAATTTAATAAAATAATGCTGATGTTGATGATATCAATAACGTTTATAATGTGAACTGCTTCTTCCCTCTTGCAGTAAGATGATTAGAAATGACAATTAAAAATTAGTGTATGAAACTATTTTTTTTGGGGGGGGAAGGGCAGAACCACCCAAGGGGACTCATCTGCTTAATAGTTTTGTCAGGAAAATGGTATGTGCATTTGTCTCCTTCATACCTACAATTAATCCCATTAGAAAGTTTTGTTCATCCTTGAGTGCTTACTTGTTTCTGTTCATTTCTCCATTTTTCTCTGCACTCATCTCTGAAGGAAGAAGCGAGCAGTACTGCACCGTGCTTCCTCTGGTTAACTCCACCTGGAAAAGGCAGTTGTGTGCATCAAAGTAACCTCCACAATGTGATGTGACATCGATTGCTTTGGGCACTAGCTGTGGATTAGCGCTACTACACACTGTAATTGTGTGTGCTGCGTTGTGTTGTGGTGTAATACAGACAAGTGAGCCTACACAATCAAAGCCCTCACACACACAAACAGACATCACATGCTATAATTTTATTTGTCTGTCAGGCCATGGTAATTGTAGATGGCAGGCAGGTAGTATAAAAGCAATTCCATTTTTTCCTCCTGTTGTGGCATGTTTTGCCTTTTCTTTTTCCTCCAATTCAAGGGGGGGGGGGAGAGAATTGAAGAAGAAAGGGTCAAGTGATTCCCTCCCCTTGTAGTATAATTTCAAAAGGCATAATTTGAATGAGAATTTCCTTATCTTTCATTTGGTGAAATCTTGTCCTGCTGCAAGCTTCTATGCATCTTTCTTTAATACATTTCTGTATTAAAGATTATTAAACACAGGCCAAAACACCACCACAATGTCCTCAATATAATTCAAATATAACTATGTAGAAGCAGTAGTTTATGCATGACTTAATAATTAGTTGCAGGGTCATCCTATATATAGCAAAACGTAAGTGTGGTATCTTAAAGCTTCTGAATGGATTCCTATTTTTAGAAAGAGAAGTTAGGCCAATCCCTCTGTGCCAAATCTGAAAAATCCATTTTGTTATTGTGTAGGTTGAATCACTGTTTGCTATTTGGAACACAGAAGATGAAAACAGTTTCCCTAGCATGAGGACTATATATTTTTCTAACACAATATTGTCTAGAATGAGAATACAAAATATCTTCACCTGTTTTATTTTTCTCTTGGATTAAATATTTTGCACAAAACTGGAATGTACTTTTCCTGGAAGAATACCTTCCATAGAGATTTATCCTTTAAAAATGTTGCTCCCCACCTGCCAGGACTCAAATGGAACTGGATCAGATCCTAAGCTGATGTTAAAATAGGCATTTGCATCTTGTGAGTCATCAAGACTCAAATAGAGTTTGCCATTCACATCTATTTTGAAGAAAAAGCAGATGTGCGCCCCCAAAGTGAAACATGTTCCAATTTTGGACCAGGATTCCCATGATAAGTTTCCTGCCAAAAAATGCGGCTCCAAGCTGCCATTTTTACCAAAGGTACTGCCTTCAGTAAACAACGCCTTCAGGGACAGAAAACTGGTGTGTGCTCCCAATTGGGACCTCTCAGCTAGTACCCCTATTATTATTATTATTATTATTATTATTATTATTATTAGACTGCCCTTCATCTGAAGATCTCTGGGCAGTTCACAACAGAAAAATACAAAATGAGAATACAAATCACATAATAAAACAGAAACAAACCAATAACCCCACACACTTTTTTAAAAACCGTAGAGTGTTAATCAGTTGAATGCCTGGTTGAAGAGAAATGTTTTTGCCTGGCGCTTAAACATATGTAATCAACACATCAGGCGAGCGACTCTTGGGAGAGCATTCAACAAATGGGGAGCCACCACAGAAAAGGCCCATTTTCGTGTTGCCACCCTCTGGACCTCTCATGAAGGAGGCATATGAAGAAGGACCTTGGACGATGATTGCATAGTCCAGGTCAGTTCATATGCAGAGAGGTGGTCCTCATGGTATTGTGGTCCTGAGCCATTTAAGGCTTTATAGGTCAAAACCATCACTTTGAATTGGGTCCAGAAACTAACTGGCAGCCAGTACAGTTTGGTCAGGATTGGTGCAATATGCTCAAACCATCTTGCCTGGCTGGCAACCTGGTCACAAGATTCTGAACTAGCTGAAGTTTCCAGAGCACAAGTGGTTGACCTAAGCAATCCAAGCACCTTGTCCACATCCTTGAGCCTTACTCAGGACTAATCCATACTGGCCAATTTAAAACGTTATAAATGCGTTACAAGCATGTGACACCAGAGGGCGCTGTAGAGCAATGTGAAATTGCTTTGAGAGCTGTATAACATTTCTTTTTTAGTGTTTTTACGATCAGTATAGATCCAGCCTAACTGAAACTTATCCAACACAACAGGACTACACGGTGCTCTGAACAGCCCTTGAGAGTCATTTGATATAAAAGCAGAGTCAAGATCCTGGTGGATGCAAGTGATGTTGTGCTCAAAATGCTTTGCAAACAAGTTGCAGCAAGCTATCATTGGTTCTACAGCCTCCTTAAGGCCAGACTGTAAGGGGTCTTGTACTACCTGGAAAAGCTCTGCTGGCGGGCATAACGAGGATGGCTTCTTTCATTCTTTGCATTCATAAATATTAGAAATTTATCAGTTACAGATAGGTAGCCGTGTTGGTCTGCCATAGTCAAAATAAAAAAATTCCTTCCAGTAGCACCTTAAAGACCAACTAAGTTAGTTCTTGGTATGAGCTTTCGTGTGCATGCACACTTGGTATCTGAAGAAGTGTGCATGCACACGAAAGCTCATACCAAGAACTAACTTAGTTGGTCTTTAAGGTGCTACTGGAAGGAATTTTTTTATTTAGAAATTTATCAAAAACAGTTTAAGGACTGCCTTCTTCCAGATTAAGATACACAGGAATTTTCACTGAGGTCTTTCTCAGAGTGTCCTCAGCATCAGAAATCAAGGAGGTGATAGAAAGAGATAGATAGCACTCAGTGGCGTCTGACTGTGCAGTTTGTCTGGCACCTGTGTTAATATCTTTTAGGTACAAGGTTACAGCATTTCTATTCTCAGAGGCATTTTAAATGAAATTATTATTATTGTCATTGAAATGATAGCTATATTTTAAGCACTGTAACTGAGTTGACTATTCTGCTTGTCTTGATAAGTTCTGAAGTTGTGATGACTTTAGAACTGGCATAGGCAAACTCGACCCTCCAGTTGTTTTTGGACTACAATTCCCATCATCCCTGACCCCTGGTCCTGTTAGCTAGGGATGATGGGAGTTGTAGTCCCAAAACAGCTGGAGGGTTGAGTTTGCCTATGCCTGTTTTAGAAAATGCTTCTGTTTTTACTGTGTGGGTTTCTTTTTGGCAATATTTTAACAATACACTGGCATTTCATTGTACATTCTTACTGTGAAATGCCCTGAGATATATTTGTATGAAGGACAGTGTGCAAATACCATAAATGAGCAATCCTATGGAAGTCAGGAATACAGAGAATCTGTGGTGGAGGAACTCCCACTTCCTTATAATAATAAAAAAAAACACCTGGCAGCTGTGCATATGATCCAGTGTGTTTTCATGTGTAGGCTTGCCATATTCCCCAAAACTAGAAAGCACACACACTGTTATGTAATGAGCTGAATCCTAGAACAATAGGATCCAGAATGCAGCAGTCCGATTGGTCCCCCCAATCCAGCTCCAGGTGGAAGTGAATCAGCGACCTGATTGGCCTGCGGGAGAAGCCAATCAGGATCCAGGTGGAAGTGAATCCGCAACCTGATTGGCCTACAGCCCGGAATTAGCCAATCATGCGGGGCCCGTTGTGTAAATAATGTATATATAGCTAGACATTTTGGGAAAAGTTTCATTCATTGCTACTATGAGCTACTAAAGAGCATGAAATTCACACTCGACTCCGAGTGTATTTCACACACACTCCCATCCTGCATGTTTGAGGCAACCCAGATCGGAGGGGGGGGGGCTAACTGGGGCTGCTGAAGCACTTGGCACGCATTATGGCCAGGACTTCTGGGGACGCCACTGCATCACTTTCCAGGCAAGGGAAAGATGGCTGAGCTGCCAGCTAATCCTCCTCAGCTGCCAGGCGGCGACAGCCGAAGTCAGGCTCACTCACGGCAACAACATGTCAGTTGCCTTCCCCTCCCCACTAGCTTCTTAGTGGTGCCTCCTCCTCTTCCTCCTCCTCTCCTCTCAGCAGGACCTGCGCATGGTACGACCCTGTCCCCTCCTTCCCTCTCTCCTGCTGCTGAGAGCCCCGTGTTGGCAGGGGGAGGGGGAGGGGGAGGCAGTGGCAGGGTGTGTGGTGGCGCTGGCTCGGCTCATGTTGTAGGGAAGAAGGCACAACTCTGCTTCGCGTTCCCATGCCAAGGAGCTAGAGAAACTGGCTGTCTATTCTGCAGAGACTGTCATGACCATAGTTTAAAAAGAAAATAAAAAGGAAGAAAGAGAGGAAGGAGGGAAGAGAGAGAGAGAGAGCGCCACCACACACACACTGCCTGTCAGGAGCTTGTCCTACACTCGAGTAAGACCCTGGCAGAGACACATGCCCAACTGGCATGTTCTCTCCCTCTTGGTCGATCGTTTGGGAGCCTCAAAAGCTTTCTTCAGCCCGAACATCACAGTGACCGATGCCACACTTAGGGATCCGCAGAGTCTTCGCAGCTTGCATAACAGACCTCAGCAACTCAGCATTTTGGCTAATCTACTTTATTTACATATAAACACACATGGAGCACTGCAACATGGCTCCCTCTCTCTCTAGCATCAGACAGCAAAGAGAAAGAACAAAGGACGATAGTCCCACTTCATGGAGCACAGTAACACAAACATCCTGTCTCCGTCACTTCCCACTCTGTGGAGTCAAAACATCATGTGATAGACAACAATCCCATGACTGCAATCATGGAGCAGGAATTCTAACACTGCTGCCCTCCCACTCCCCATCCTGACCTGATCCTGACCTGATCTTCCACTCTGAGCACGCTCTGTGGCAGGAAAGGAAGTGGCAGCACGTATAGACATATTTTTTTAGGTTTTTAAAAGCATGTTTTGAAAAAATAATAAACCCTAGTTGCCGTATCAGCAAAAACAACAACAACCCCGGATGCCATTTTAGATGTCTGATTTCCGTGTATGTCTTGAATTTTCTTATTCATGTGTATCTGAGCATGAGAAGGATTCTGACTGAATTAGAGCTTGAATCACAAAAAGCAGACAAGTTGACATGACACACATGTAGCCTGATCCTTCACAGGTTTACTTGGCAGAGTAAGTCCCATTGAGTTCAGTGGGATTCAACTGAATGTGCATAGGATGGCAACAGGGCCAGATTTAGGTCTGATGAGGCCCTAAGCTACTAAAGGTAATGGGGCCCTTTATATGTCCAGCTCTCCTTGGTCAACAACAAATTGTTGCTGTTTTTTGTGTTGAATATATGCTGTATGGTAATTTATGGACCTAACAGGTATCTAAAGCCATTTGCACATAACAAAATATGTATTTTATCTAATTGTTGAACTGAAATTAAGAAGTATAGTAATAGTGAATTTTTTGCCCCCCCCCCAAAAAAAGTGGGGCCCTAAACTATAGCTTGTTTAGCTTATACGTAAACCCAGCACTGGATGGCAACCTCAGCATTGGTTCTTTTGCATGAACATACATATTTATTTGGAGAGCAACATGTAACTCCCTTTTATATGCCATTTCTGTACGTCTGGTTAGCATGATATTCTCCAAAATCCACACAAACTGCATAACGGGCACATTTTACACTGGCCTTCAGTCAGGGTTGCTACCCTCATTGTAGCACATATTTATCTCCTGGCAGGTAAAGACACCTAATTAACACAAATTAGTACTTAATTGATGTGAAATCCAAGCACCTCCCTTCTCTTTATTGGCAGATTTCCAATATGACCATCTATCCTACTCAGGACTAATATCTAAATAATTGAAACAAGAATAAGAATGCTAAGATACTGAGGGTTTAGGCAACTTCAGGATTTGGGGAGAGGAAGCTGGATTAAGTCTGTTGAAGCAAAAACAGCAAAGAGAGGATTTCGTTACAAAGACCTCCTTATTACATTGTTTAAAGGAAAACAATATGGGAATATAAATCTGGCACACCAGCTACTACACCTTCAAATGTGTTGCTAAAATTCTGTCTTAAAATCAGATTGCTAGTCAGGAGTTACAAGAAGTTAAGACATGGCCAATGTATGGTTTGGACCCAGAAGTCTCCCCTTTCCTCAAGAGAATCCCAGTGCTATTTGGATATGCAGACAAATGCCTTGCGCCTCTAGAAAAGCAGGCTGTTTAGGGTTGCAGCCTAAAACCAGCCAGAAGCAGATTTTTAAACTTGAAGTCGTATTGGTTTAGAGCCATTCGGAACCATTTTTGTTTCATTGGAAATTAGACAAAAGAGTAGGGAAGAGAAGAGACAATGTGCAGAAGGAAGAAGATTAATTGATTAGCACATACCAGGAATTAGCTACAGGGGGTGTCTGGCATACGAGCAACCTTGAATAGCTGTGAAGAAGATACAAACCTAATAAACAGAACAAAATATAGGCTTATTAGGAGACTAGACCTTTATAGTAAAAGTAGTATGGCTGCACGTCGGTGGCGGAAAATACCAAAATTAATATGAACAACTGGACAGTGCCTGGCATTCCTCTCTTTATTGATGTTTTATTGGGATTTTTAAATAAAGAAAGAAAAAGGAAAGGAAAAGTGCAGACTTAAAACAAAGAAAAACATTGCCAGTGATCAAGAATGAGACTGGCAGTGGCAGACTTTGGGCTCTCAAATTCCAGCAGCACCCTGTGTGGCACTAAAAATCTGCCCCCTCGGCCTCTTGCGCTGTGTTCTACAGCATTGTTTTGGTTCCCCCGCAGCATGGTGCCCAGTGACACCACACTGGTCACACTACCCTAAAATCACTTCAGGGAGTGGTAGTCTACTAAGATCTGGGAAGTTGTAGGACCCTTGGTCTCCACTGATTTATTTTGTTTCTCTAAAGCAGCCTTCAACAACCTGGTGCCCAATAGATAATAATAATTTATTATTTATACCCTACCCATCTGACTCGGTTTCCTCAGCCACTCTGGGTGGCTTCCAGCAGAATATTAAATACAATGATTCATCAAATATTAAAAGCTTCCCTAAACAGGGCTGGATTCAGATGTCTTCTAAAAGTCCGATAGTTGTTTATTTCTTTGACAATTGAAGGGAATGTGTTCCACAGGGTGGGCACCACTACTGAGGAGGCCCTCTGTCTGGTTCCCTGTAACTTTGCTTCTCGTAGTGAGGGAACCATCAGAAGGCCCTCGGAGCTGGACCTCAGTGTCCTGGCAGAATGATGGGGGTGGAGATGCTCCTTCAGGTATACTGGGCCGAAACCGTTTAGGGCTTTAAAGGTCAGCACCAACACTTTGAATTGTGCCCGGAAACGTACTGGGAGCCAATGTAGGTCTTTCAGGACAGGTGTTATGTGGTCTCAGTGGCCACTCCCAGTCACCAGTCTGGGTGCTGCATTCTGGATTAGTTGTGGTTTCCAGGTCACCTTCAAAGGTAGCCCCATGTAGAGCGCATTGCAGTAGTCCAAATAGGAGTTAACCAGAGCATGCACCACTCTTGAGAGACAGTCCCCAGGCAGGTAGGGTCTCAGCCTGTGTACCAGATGGGGCTGGTAGATAGCTGCCCTAGACACAGAATTGACCTGCGCCTCTATGGATAGCTGTGAGTCCAAAATGACTTCCAGGCTGCGCACCTGGTCCTTCAGAGGCCCTGTCCCCCAGAAACAGTACTTTGGTCTTGTTAGGATTCAACCTCAATCTGTTAGCCGCTATCCATCCTCCAACCGCCTCTAGACACTCACACTGGACCATCACAACCTTCAATGGTTCTGAATTAAGAGAGGTAGAGCTGGGTATCATCCGCATACTGATGAACACCCAGCCCAGACCTCCTAATGACCTCTCCCAGCGGCTTCATGTAGATGTTAAAAAGCATGGGGGAGAGGACGGAACCCTGAGGCACCCCACAAGTGAGAGCCCGGGGTCTGAACACTCATCCCCCAACACCACTAGATGTTTTGGGACTAGTGTTGACTGGGGCTGATTAAAGATGAAGTCCAATACATCTGGGGGACTGTAGATTGGCAAAGCTGCTCTAGGGTTTCAGACACTGTCAGGCACTGAACCTGAGATATTTTAGAGATAAAGCTTGTGCTCTATCACTGAGTTACTGGGATGTGGGTGTGGGGTGAGAACCAAGGGGTGAGAGTCTTCACCCTTGGACACAGTGTGTATGGCATGGTAATAAAAAAGAACACAAAAGAACAATGCCTCACAATCATGACCACTTCATTAGACTTAACTAAAATTGCCTGCATTCATATCCTTCTTGTTCACGAATGTTCTGAATGTAATGGATTTCAGCCACTTCTCATGCATCCAATTGTTTCAGCCCTTCAGTTGATAGACTTATTAGTTCATTTACATGTTGAGACAGAAGGTGATTTTTCAGAATGTGAAATTCTATTCAGGGATGGAGAAGAATACCAAACTGTTGTTGTGCTATAAAAGTTGCCAGAGACAATTTTATTTTATTCATTCCAGGAAAGATAGCATCTAGACTGGGTTGACATGCAGCTTTCCCAACAAGAATATGTCAAAATAGCCGCTGACAACTTGATCTCTGGTGGATTGTGTGTGTGTGTGTGTGTGTGTGTGTGTGTGTGTAGTCTTCAGAGAATCTAGGGGCTGACGTACATCCCTCTAGGGTGCATGCTTAGGGAATTCCCTCTGAAAGTTTTACTGCACACCAGCTACCAATATGTGCCAAAATGTGTAGCATAACAGGTGATAAAGTGGGTCTCCATATAGACTCCATGTTTTGCATTTTTCTCATTTAAGCAAGGCATTTGTGAAGACCCCTCTTAATCCCCACCCCCGCATTTCATTTGGGTGATAATCTGTTTTGCCAAAGGTCTAGTGATTAGGTCAGAGGCTAATCTCTTCCATTTCTGCTGAATGAACTTTTAAAACTCCATCCATTAAAATGTTAAAGGCCACATTCTGTCTTTAGATATGCACAGCAGAGTCAAAGGAAATTGTGTGCATTTGTCTGAAAACACAACCTAATCCCAAACAAGAGAAGAACTAATTAAATGGCAGCCGGGTTTAAGATGGCAAAAACAGCCTCATTCTCCAAGATGAAAAAGAGAGAGAGAGTCTTCAAGTTCTAGATCCATTTATTGGACCGAATGTTAAACATTAAAAATTGCAGAAGTAGAAAAAAAATAATGAAATGGGAAACAGCAACTGGTTACATGGCCATTGATTTCCAATGGTTGCAATTGGAGAAGGGAAAATTGCATCGGAAGAAGGAGGAGTATAAAAACTTGAGCAGTCCCTCATGCTTGATGTGAGCAGACTTGCCGAGAAATTGTATGTTGTACTGTTCACATGGACATCTATGACTTACAAAAATACCAGCACAAACAAGTCCTCAACAATAAAGCGAAGGTTTAGGAGGATTGCCTATATGACACTCTCAGCCCAGTATACCTGAAGGAGCGTCTCCACCTCCATTGTTCTGCCCGGACACTGAGTTCCAGTTCCGAGGGCTTTCTGGCAGTTTCCTCCCTGCGAAAAGTGAGGTTACAGGGAACCAGGTGGAGGGCCTTCTTAGTAGTGGCACCCACCCAGTGGAACACCCTCTCATCAGATGTCTAGGAGATAAAGAACTGCGCAAGTTTTAGAAGACACCTGAAGGCAGCCCTGTATGGGGAAGTTTTTAATGTTTGGTGTTTTATTGTGTTTCTATATGTGCTGAAACCTGCTCAGAGTGGCTGGGAAAACCCAGCCAGATGGGTGGGGTATAAATAATAAAATGATGATGATGATGACGATGATGATGACACACAGACCTTGGCATGCCATAGTACAGTCATATGGATGAAAGAGCATGAACATATGCAAGCAGCAGCCATGAGGTGTTAGACAGTAAGATTCCATAGCTGCCTTCCAATCCATCTCCTCTTCACTTTGAGGCTAGAATCCCAGCGCCCTCTCCTTCTGATATTCATTTTTTCAGGTTAACCATTCCCTTCCCTCTGAGGCAAAAGCCATATTTCTCCCTCCCCTTTTTCTTTGCATGACTGGCCTCCCAGGCAAGTGATCCTTACTCTGAGGGCAGGCAACAGCTGTGGCATTTGCTCAAGTCAAGATTTTTTTAACCCTCTCCTCACCAGTTGCACTGGGTAGTATGTTTACAGGCACAAAGCTCCCGCTCTTGGCAGATGCTTTCAGATTTGTTAAACAAGAAGGAGAAGGCACTTCTGGAAGACTAGGTGGTGATAAGAACTGAGTGATTTTGGCCAAGTCGAGGGTTTGTGAGAGAGAGACGTGCAGCCCCCCGGAGTACTGTCTCAAACCCTGCAACATTTCTCAGATGAAAATAGGAATGTCCAATTCAATAAAATAATAATAAGAGGAAGAAGAAGAAAAAGAAAAAGAAGAAGAAGAAGATGACAATCAAACCTCGGTTCTCGAACGTCTCGGCTGCCCAACGTTTCGGAAGCCGAATGCCGAAAACACAGAAGTGAATGCTTTTGTTTTTGAACGTGCCTCAGAAGTCAAATGGCTTCTGAGGCGCGTTTTTCATTTTTTTCCCACTGAACTTGCTGCCAGCCCTTGATTCTCTGTTTTCTAACGTTTCTGAAGTCGAACAGATTACATTCAAAAACTGAGGTTCCACTGTACCCTGCCCACAATAAACATAACAAACATTGTTGTTGTTGTTATTTAGTCATTTAGTCGTGTCCGACTCTTCATGACCCCATGGACCAGAGCACACCAGGCACTCCTGTCTTCCACTGCCTCCTGCAGTTTGGTCAAACTCATGTTGGTAGCTTCGAGAGCACTGTCCAACCATCTCGTCCTCTGTCGTCCGCTACTCCCTGTGCCCTCAATCTTTCCCAACATCAGGGTCTTTTCCAGGGAGTCGAGTCTTCTCATGAGGTGGCCAAAGTATTGGAGCCTCAGCTTCATTAAACATTTAAAAACTCCCCTATACAGGGCTGCCTTTAGATGTCTTCTGAAGGTTGTATAGTTACTTACTGTATCTCCTTGGCTTGGGGGCTGAAAACTCTATACCCTCTAACATTTCACCAATGAAGATAGGGGTGTCCAAAGGAAAAGCAGGGCATTCCAGGATCAAATCAGAAACCGAGACAGAAATAGGAGGGCATGCTGTTGAACTAAAAGTTGTTTTACGCTCTCAGCATCTCATCTCCATCAAAAGATGATCTACACCTGATAGCTTGCGGTGCTTTCCAGGTGATTTTATCACACAAGTTTTCCTTGTGCCATCATTCTGTCCTTTTGCAGTTTCTCAGGAATTGCAGGAAAACCATTGTAGCCATTCCTGATTTCTCTTCAAATATTAAAATTGTGCATATATTTTCTGTACCGTTTGCCAGCTTCAGCTGTTTACTCTGGGCCTTCACTCTGCTTGTCAGTTAACATTAATGTAGGCTTAACATTCACTTAGATGATGGAGATTCTGCAGAGTTTACTACTCTTTGCAACAAAGTTTGATTCCTGCTTAGAAGTATGGAAACATTTATTCTTTCTGAGCTTCACAAACAATCCTAACATATGGTACAGCTTATTAAAATATGAAATATGGGCTGAATGTTCAGATTTTCACATCAGTTACACTGGCACCTATTATCAAAGTGAAAATAGACAATTGTGAGAATGTTAAAACATATTGAAGCTTCTCTCACAGCCTCTAGGTACGAGCTTATTACTGATTGCTGGAGCCTTTTCTTAACTTCTCCTCCTTCTGCTTGCTGTTTTTCACTCAAATTATGACACCTTTTCTCTAAAATAAATTAGCAGGATTTTTTTTTTTTAACCCTCCTTTCAGTTTTCAAGTTTAGCTCCTTAGAGAAGATTAATAAAAAGTAGAGTCATTAGACTTTGGTATGAATCCAAGTTTTTGTAAAGCGAATAGGGAGGGGAGGAAACCCGCAGGAAGAAAAAAAAAGATTCAAATACTCGCAACATGCATGGAATTAGTACAAATCCTTCCGATTATAGTACTTATCATTATATGAAAGATTTGCTTTAATCCCACACAACGTCCATGAATGAGGGTTTTCAAAAAGTCTGCCTTTTCCCTGCTGACAGTAAGCTTGATCCTACAGGCCTCCAAAACAAAGCGTTTATACCAGGGTATGCAGCAATGGTGGAGCAGTGTTGAGAGGTCTGTATAAACAGCCTGCTGATATTGCTGTGACTGTCTCACAGTTTACCAAAGGACCACGCCATTTGGAACACGGCAGCCATAACCAAACCAAAATAATAGTTAAAAGAGAAAGCCCTATAATTGTGGGTGTTCTCCTTCCTTCCAACTTGCACGGTGTTTTGGGAAAAAAATATTGAGCGTATCACCGCTTTGTCGTCTTCTTTTTTTTACATGTATATTTCTAGGAACATACTCTCGAACAGTATTTCTGGATGGGGGTGGGGAGGTCATCCAAAATACCCAAATGGTTATTTACTGAAGCTTTCTGCAATACAACCATAAATATAAATTGTGATATTGAAACAACAAGTAGAGATGATCATTATTTGTCTTGTAAGCATCCATCGTTGCTCAAGAATGATGCTATTGAATTTCAACCTCAGTGGCCCTTTCCTGATTTTTGAGAGTCCCATGGGACAGTTTGTGGGGACCCTTATAAACTATAATGACTCCCTCTGAAGATCCAGAAAGTCTCCAGAGAATTTATGGACATGTGCTCATCTGAAGTGTCAACAGAGGAGTTTTCCCACGTCACTAAGGCAAAAACTGTCTTAGGAGGTTTACATTGGGCATCCAGCAACGATAAAGGTGCTGGTATGCTGAGGTTTCAGGAGCAATGTCGCAACAAACACATCTTCAATGGGTTGGTTACATTTCCAAAATCGCAGGTCTTCAACTGAGACAAAGCAGCAGCATGTGTTGGTGAAAAACGGTTTGTCCCCAAAGCAAGACCTTCTTTGGAATTATAATGAGCAGCCACTGATCTGTAAACAAAGTCTGTGGTTACAGAGCAGGGATTTTCCAAGATATGGCTCAGCCTCCCAGCTTCACCCACCCACCCTCCCTGCCCACAAAAAACACTTCATTATGGGAATCCCACGCGTTACCTTTTTGGCCTAGAAATTTCACACACCGGAACCCAACCCACCTATGGCTGCCATGCAACACAGCATCAGTTACCTAAATCTTGGATAACTTTATAGAAGAGTAGACATGTTTAGGAAGGCTAAGGCTATCAATGGCTACAGGTCATGATGGCCAAGTGTCTTTGAATACCAGTTGCTGGGGAACAAAAATGGGAGAGTGCTATTGCTCTCATATCTGGCTTGTGTGTGTTTCCCAAAGGCATCTGATTGGACTAGGTGGGGTGGTCAGAAAGGTGTATATTGTTTAAATAATCAGGGTATTACAGGACAAGTTGGTAAGGTATTTTTTAAATATGTTATCTGAATGAGATATGTGTTTTCTCCTTTCTCCCTTCTAACAGAACGATTAAGCCTCTTGACTACAGCACATTCCTATGCCTGTCTGTTTAAATATCTCAACTATGCCATCAGAGTGTGGATTGTGAATATGACTCCTTTGAGCCGCTGTGACTATCTGCGATCAGAAGTGATTTCTCTGTAATCTGTAACAGTTACACTAATCGGATTTCGGTCTGGCCAAACACCTCTAACGCAGCCGAGCAGAGGCATGCATTAACATTTTACACTGTTTTCCCTTTGAAGAGAAAGAGAGCACTTATAGTGTGATTAGATGGAATTAGAATTTTTTCATTAAAATGGTTTTAAAACACATCACTGGCTGAAGTTTAGAATCCCATTTAATGAGCACCAGAAAGAATGCCTGTTAGGAAGGGGGGGGGGAAACAGAGATATATTAATGTTGGGAGTTCTGTCCAGGCCCTCATACTTCCCCAAACAGAGGGCCAGATTACAAGTCCTTGCTTTTAATGGGGGAGCTGTGTGGGTTTGTCATGTGAAAAGCAGGGTGGAGTTTCTGAACCTTCTCACCACGCCACCCTTTGCATGCCGTCCTGGAAGGCATTTTTGTCCCAGCTGCCCTCTGATACCAGAAATCAAGTCAGCTGGGGAAAAGTGCCTGAGGAGCAGCAGCTGCAGGGAAGAAAGCTGCAGTGAGGACATTCATCACACATGACCTACCCTCTCTTGTGCTTTAAACAGCATCCAGCACCTTGTGTCCTGCTTTGTCTATGATCGGGGCAGGCCTACATTGAATGAGCATTTACCCGATTATTTGTCATTTGGTTCACACCACGTTCTCCTTCTGGCAAATTGTATCCAATGGTAGGCAGGAGATGATGTTCCCTCTCCAAATGATAGCCTCATATAGGCAGCCTAAGGGTTGGGAGATCCTCTCTTCAGTAGATCGGTGGTGGGGAAGGGACAGGTGTTGGAACAGAGGCAGAAGCACCAATATATGAATGTAGCTCTCACGCGAAAAGGTGCCTCCAACCAAATTATTCTTCTCCTTCAGCCCGCTATAGCACATCACACTCCATTTAGCAGGGTCCCTGCACCCTTGGGTAGGAGTTTTGGGTCTTGGGGGAATCCTTCTGGGGGCCCCTTCTTCTGGCATTTCTCTGATTCCAACACATTCTTTTCTTACTAAGTGATACCACGTAATTTTATAGTGGTACCTCGGGTTACAGACGCTTCAGGTTACAGACTCCGCTAACCAAGAAATAGTACCTCGGGTTAAGAACCTTGCTTGAGGATGAGAACAGACATTGTGCAGTAGCGGCGCGGCAGCAGCAGGAGGCCCCATTAGCTAAAGTGGTATCTCAGGTTAAGAACAGTTTCAGGATAAGAACGGACCTCCAGAACGAATTAAGTTCTTAACCCGAGGTTCCACTGTATTTTTTTTGTGGGGCAGGGGAATGACTCAGTTTCCCCACTGATGAAATAACAAACTATACTTGCAAATGGAAAAAACCTGCCCCTCTGGAAATGTAAGTAGCTCATTTTAATTGCTCATTATTTTAATTTAAATTCTTCTATGCCATATTTTCTGCTGTTTACTCAGCACCCAGTGAGGCTCACCGAAATCCCCAAGAGTTTTGTTTCTGGCTTCAATAAGTTCACGACTCTGTTGCAGATCAATAGAACTGATAAGAAAAGAGGAGTCATGTTTTTCTCCATCACTGAAGATGGTTTTGCTTCTCTCTGCTGGTACAAAATAGACCTTCTGCGAGTGAATCACGGTTACATTGGATGATTATACCTACAACACTAGACAGGCATCAGACATGAATCCAGGGCATTCCTGTGAAGGACCAAGAACTGCAGCTAGAATGAGAGTTAGCACAGCTTGTCATGCAGGGCGTAAAAAGTTGTGCCTTCTGAAATTTCCTGTACTACAAAAGTGTTGAAAATACGAGAGTCTGGCAACACATCCTCACGATACATTTAAAACACATGGCTATCCCCAAAGAATCATGGGAACTGTGGTTTAAGGGCGATAGGAACTCAATGCAGGGCAAACTAAAGTTATCAGGAGGCTTTGAGGGAAGCCACCCTCATTCAGTCCATTACGGAAGACCGAAATAGACCATTTTTATATCAACAACACCACATAGACGGAGTTAAAAATGTGTACTCATGAGGAGCACCCATCTCACAAAGAAATACCCATCTGGCTGCAGCACCCTAAGAATTTTACTCTCTACTAGTACAACATTTTAGAAAAATGCTGGAAATGCTACCTCTGTAATTCACAAGGCATATGGGGTTCAGCTTGGCGGTGTTTAGTTTACATTTGCAGGATTTAATATGCTGAGTCAGAATATCAGCAGTGCCCCCAATACCCTGTTCATTCATGTCTTAAGCTTTATCAGTCTGACTTATATTTTTGTAATGCCTGTTTTATTCACTCGTCAGATTGAAATTGGTTGATATTATATCTGTCCCCTCCCTTTTTTTTACTGTCAATGCTGCTGGTGTGGGCTTTGTTTGCTACAAGTCAATACACTTTTGTATGTCATTAAAACTCAAGCCCAGTAAGCGTTTAAAGGCATGAAGTGGCAGGAAAAAAATCTTTAACTTATGAGTAACTGCAGGTTGAATGTGCAAAGCTGCACTAATGGGGAAATATTTTCTGAAGGGGAATTCATCCAGACTGAACAAAGTGAATGAGTTGAAAATAATGTCATGAACTTTATAAAAAAGGGAAAAGAAAGGGAGAGGGCAGTCCTCTTGTGTAAAATGTATCCAGGGACACAACACACAGAAAACAGTGCTGCCCCAAAAGCTGGTGCGGTACACTCAAATTTAGAGGAGAGAGTCTCCATGTTGTATTCTCCAGCAGTTATTTGTGACATTGAGAAATATCTAGCGAGCGAACAAGTTGCTGATATGTACAAGAATCAGAGGTTTCTGTTGCTGCTGCTCACTCTGTCAAGCAGCTTTGCCAGACACGACCATGCTTTGCCTGGGTTTTTTTACCTTAATTAAGTGGAATATTAGTGAAACTGTGGGGCAGGTTTTTCCATTTGCTTTTCTTAAAGCTGTGATAATAAACCTCAGGCCAGGGGGCTGAATATCTGCTTAAGAGATGATTGTAGTTAAGTGGCATATAAATGCATGCATACATACATACCAGTCATATAGCACTTTGTGGGGAGGGTGGGATATAAATAAAATATGATGAAGATGATGATGTTGATGATGGCTCAACTCTATCCTGGACATCTCTAACTTCAGTAGGCCTTTATAGGTACAATGCATGTAGCCAGAGTGTTCCAGTCACTTTACACACAATATAACAGCTGCTACTAGATCCCCATAAGGCTGGTTCATTTTCTGATTCTCACATTGCAGATGGAGTGCCGACCTTGAGAAATTCTGGTTTGTCTAAGGCTCAGTTCACCTTCTGTGTTTATGCTGAAGTGAATGGGGAAATTGCATACAACTCACTGCTACACCTGATATAGGGAACCTGTGGCCCTCCTGATGTTGTTGGACTCCAACTCCCATCAGCCTCCAAAAACATGGTCAATGATCAAGACAGACGGGAGTTATAGTCCAGCTGGCGGAACACAACGTAGTGTTGTGTTAGCATCCATCTATCTCAGGAGACAATGGATGAGAGTGCCTTTGGGGGTGACATTAAACTGTTGGGAAGTTACAGCACCTGCTGTGGCTGTAGAGACTGATACAGGAGAGACATGTTTTGTTGCAGCTGGGGCAGAAGAAGGCGTCCAGTTATGCTGCTGCAGATGCACTACACTAAACACACTTACTAGGGAGGCTTATTTCCAGGAGCACATGCCTAGGATATCACTCTAAGACTGGGAAACTCAAAATTAATATCACTATTGCATCCTTTCCCTTTTACTATTGAAATTCTGCACTTTTAATAAAAAAATATATTAACAGCAGCAACTTCATTTGAGCTAGAAAAGGTTGTAAAACAGAATCTGATTATCATTTGTCTAGACAGCACCCTGCCAGATTGCTTTAGAGAGTAAAAACCAACAATCTCTGAGACGTAAGTAGAATAATAATAATTATTTAGTTAGCACTGTGGCCAAGGCTTTATGAAGTCATGGCCTCCAGAATTATTAATGATTTAAATCAAGAAATATTTTAACTATGCTTCAGAGATCTAAATGGTTTTAAGTCCCAGCTTGGGGTGGGGGTGGGTGGGTGGGGGGAGAAGTTCAAATCAACTGGCAAGCTTTGAGACAATACGTGTTGCAGGGGGGGGGGTATAGACACGGCTTGGCTAAGTGCACAGCTGTTATGTGCGGCCACAAAAAGCTAATGCATTAAATAGTTAATCTTTCATTAACGCTGTGTAATCAGTTGGCACGAATTGTTCAATTCTCATGACAAGGTGGCTATTCTCCTTTGTCACATGGAGTTTATTTGACAATTCAATATCCTCTGATAAATCCAGTATCTATCCCTCTATATTGAATGTGTTACTCAATAAATTAATAAGGCTGCTACTAGTTATTGACAAATGTGTCCATTTTCTCAGTTTCACATTTTTCCAATCAAAGTTCAGTTCCCCACACTTCCACACTGGTTTGCAAATTTTCACCAACATTTTACTACTACTACTACTACTACTACTACTTTTTGAATTTATATACCACCCTATACCCAAAGGTCTCGGGGCAGTTCTAATATACACATTTTTGGACACAATTTCCCTTTGACCCATTTCCCCCTAAAATGATGCATTTTTTAGTATGCTATTTTCACTAACGTATGCATTTATATGTACAGTTTACCCAAATCTATGCAATTTTGTACACATTACATGGCTGGAGAATTGCACTGAGAAATTCAGAAAAGTGGAAATTTCAAAGGACGTTTATGTTTCAGTTAACGCATTGTTTCGGAAGGCGCAATTAGGTAGGTTCACCTTTAAGAGCATCCATGAGGCATTACTAAAACTTTTAAAAAAAAATAACCTGAAAGGCTACCTTTTCCCCTACATTGATCCTGAGAAAAGAAAGGATCAATACTCAGTTAGGTTATGAGTTAGGTCACGAAGCTTTGCTGTTTAAGCACTGGATTTTTTTCTTCCTTAATCCAATAGCAACTCCATTCATAAAAAGCAATGAAGTGGCTGGATGGGAACCAAGTTTTTGAATGTTGGCTCAACATGTTTCCTCCTCGGGAAGTATAACACTAAAAGCCTACCTAGCTGAGAGACTAGAGGCTACTTTACATGTGTCCATTTCCTATTTAGCAACTGCTTCCTTCCTTGTAGGAAATCTGCATGTAGCCTGCATGATCAGTGAACATCCCCTTGCATGTTACACAAAACTGGGTGCACACAGTTTATATGTGGAAAGGATTGCCATCTGTTGTGAATATGTTACGGTAACGGTTATAGTGGCACCAGAAGAAGGGGGGAAATGGGATGGAGCAAGGGTGAGTGGGGGTTGGGAGCCCGGGCAGAAGTGCCTTTCTTCCCACTACTTACAGCCACTGGGGTTTAATGCGATCTATAAACTCATCTGTCTGTTTACATACCAGCAAATGATACGTCTCTCTGATCCACTTACATTTTCAAGCCTAATGTATACACAGGGCACTGATGCTGTGTATACAAGACACAGAGATGGCTGGGGGCTGTGTGCTGTCCCTGCTTTCACAGCACACTGTCACTCTTATAAATAAAGCATTGGCTCGGGTAAAGAGTCTGAGAGCCGGAGAGCCACATTGCGTGCAAATACAGCTCAGTGCCTGAGCTTCCTCGAGGTTGAAGCTAATCCTAACTGACATGTTACAGTAAAAGTACTTTATAAAATCAATATTAAATTCACAGCCTTTGACATCCTGGGACATCAAAGATAAAGGGGAAATAAGCCATGGAGTAAACAGTCCTGCAGCTATGCCAGTTGCTCAAGGAGAGAGGCAATGAAAGGCACGGGAGACCACGGGGTAAATTAGTACAGAGCTAGTCTTGTTTTTATACCAAGGTCTTGACATCAATGAAAACATTATAAAAACGGCACGCAAACCCTTACACACAAGGAAAAAAAAAAAGAGAGAGAGAGATCAGGAATAGCCTATGAAGTTACAGCTTTTGGAACCTGTGAAGGTTGAAAGGATGTAACTGTACTGAAGGCACACACAAGATTGCCCCCCCAACACACACACACAACTTAAGGGCAATTACATGAGTAAAAAAAAAATGCGCACACTCCTGGAGAAATGTTGGGTGAGGATTTGTCTGTGGAGATCTAATAATATCATGCATCTCAGACATAAACCCATGTGGATCTCACGATTATCCATACCCAAATAAAGTCAAACATTGTCTTGTTGCAGTTCTGGGTGTGAAATATGAATATTGCAGAGAGCTTGGGAAGAGGGAGGTCTGACAGGGCGTGAAAACCATCCCCATATACAAAATGGCAGAAGAAACAGCAGTAATTCTTTTGTGTTGCTGGGTCATTTTGTGTTAGCAAGACACACTTTTCTGGCATAACAAGTTCGCAATATGTTAGACTGGAAAAACCTGGGTTCAAATCCCTATGAAGGCTATGGGAATTGCTGGGCAGCCTGGGGCAAGCCATCTCTCAGACGAACACAATGTTGTGGTGACAATGAAATTAAATACCCGCAAGCAGATCATTTTGTGTCCCTTGGAGGAAGGGCAGGATACATGAAACAAATAAAATAAATTCCCATTTCTTTCCTCATCTCATCTAAGTTTGCTCTGTGATTGCCCAAAGTGATGACCGAAAGCAGCGATGCAATTAATGTGCTCTGAAGTTTACAAAATGTATATAAGTTAATGCAATACTTTCTGAGTAGGCCTTTTGATTTCAGTGGGTCTCCTCTCAGTATGATTAATGCTGGCTATCATTCGTTGTAAGTAATTCCAAGGATTAGCTAATCAAAGGTTGGAATAATGCATAAGCATCTCTACAAGGGTGAAATAAATTATCCACTTTGTTGCTAGTTTAAGATTCGTGCTATATAAATTTATAATGATTTGTAATGCTTGCAATATTTATTTCCTATTTGTTTTGTGTTCTCCATGTTTTTTACTCTCTAGGATACCTTGTAAAATAGATTTCACTTGAAGTGTTTCCTGGAAGAAGCAAATGGGAATATCACTCTTGTCTATTTTCCAGCATGTAACAGTACGCAAATGAACTTTTCACTCTTACCTTACGTTGCCATGATCACAGATGGTGCTGCTACCAGTAGTAGTTTTTCTAACACCTCAAACATATATGATGTCAACAACAATTCTGCTGTAGCTGTTTATTTCACTCTTTAGCAGTAAGCACCCAGCCCTTTTCTACTCATCATGATAACTGCAGAATAAACAAACTCATCCTTCTTACTTAGGCAAACAAACATGCTTCGGGGATGAGAACACAAATGAAACTGAACAGCTGAGCAAAAGAAAGTCTAATCCATTATGAAAAGTTCCAATATTTAACTCTTCAAAGGTCATGTTATTATAAAGGCTGCCCCCCCCCGGATCACTTAAGTAACTATAGAGTGATTTGGATCATGGAAAATATCTCCTCATTAAGGGAAAGTCTTGAGTAGACCAGGCAGAGGGCCTTCTTGGTAGTGGCGCCCGCCCTGTGGAACGCCCTCCCATCAGATGTCAAGGAAATAAACAAGTGCCTGACTTTTAGAAGACCTCTGAAGGCAGCCCTATTTAGGGACGTTTTTAATGTTTGATGTTTTATTGTACTTTTAATATTTTGTTGGAAGCCACCCAGAGTGGCTGGGGAAACCCAGCCAGATGGGCGGGGTATAAATAATAAATTTATTATTATTATTATTATTATTATTATTATTATTATTATTATTATTATTATTATTATTACTTTTGGAGGGCTCTTGCAGGTGAAGCTTTTGTTGGGCATTTACCCTGCCTTATTCATGGAATTTTTCAGAGGACCCTAATCTTAAATTTCTCCTGTTCTTTAAACAAGCTGCAATTGTCTGCCATGTCACAGATTGGAAATAATAATAATAATAATAATAATAATAATAATAATAATAATAATAATAATAAATCCTGAGGGAAGGAATGAAGCACATCTCGATGTGTGAGTGTGATGGATCCATTTGCTTGACCCTGCTACTGGGCTACCTTCAAGTAGCTTAACAGATCACAGTATTAGAGACTATCAGTAAATTGGGATATTGAGTTGAAATTTTTAACATCAAACTTTTTAATCGTATCATTATCACTCATCATAGGAAGTGTCATAGTAACTGTGAATAAAATAGCCACATGAAACTCAATAAATATCCTTGGAAATGCTATCATTTCAAGTTGCTTTCTCTAGCAAAAGCAATGTTTATGAAATATCAAGGACTTTCATTTCTGAACTTCCATTTTTGTTTCCATGGACATCAAAGAACTAAAGGTTTGCAGGGATTAAAACAAGCTTCTTTACATTTTCCCATGTTAGGTTGCTTCTTCATATTTCCTAACACAAACCCGTTTCTTTCCCATGCTGGAGAAGTGAGAAGCATTTGAAGTAGGATCTTAAAAAGTTGTACAGGAGCTGAAATTGCTTAATACCAGCTGGGGCTGATGGGAGGTGGAGTTCAACAACATCTGGAGGGCCAAAAACGGATCTCTGATATAACGGTATATTCTTCTAAAATGTTTTGGTTTTGCTGTCTGGTGCCTTGTCCTCCAGAGATGTACAGAAATGGGAATGAAAAGTGTCGGTAGCAAAAGATGACTGGTGGAAACAATAAGCTTCTAGGGTGTTTCTTTCTGTGAACAAAACAATTTCAGAGATTGGTGCAATGATTATACTTTGCCTGTTGAATAGTTACATATTCTATAAAGATATATGAAAGATTATGAAGTTCAGGGACATCCTCAGTCAAGCTAGAACTGAATTACTGCTACAGATATTGTCAGAGCTGCCCGAGGTCCCAGCTCACAAAGGACCAACGCCGGTTCGTTGTTATATACAAAAGTCTTTATTGAAGTTCAGTTTCGCTTTCACAGCCGCAGCGCGCAGCTCTACGTCTGAAACTCTAGACCGCTGAAGCTCCGTCTGAATCTCCTCCCCCCAGACACCAGTTTAAGACTCTGGCCTTGCTCCACCTCTTCCTTTGCTCTTTCCTCCTCTGGTTCCGCCTGTCCGCTGGGGTCTTGCCCTTCCTAGACTCTTCTGACGCTGAGTCCCCTGAGTCTTCCCCCTGCCTCCGGCGGGCTTTAGGACCTGGTTCCCAATCCGGGTTTTCTGCTGTCCCACACGCCTGTACATTCGAACTTGGCGCGCGCGCCCAGCCGGCAACCTTCCTCCTGACCGTTACACTGCTCCTGTCACTGCTTCCCCCTTCGGGGAGGCTAGCTGGACCTGACCTCCCCTCCATTCCCCCACTCTCCGATAGAGGCGTGGTCAGCCCTGACTCATCTTCTCTCCCTGCTGGAGGAGACGCTGGCCCTGACACATGGGACTCTTCCCCCCCACTACGCTCTGGTGGGGAAGCTGGTCCTGATCTCCCGCTGCTGCTTTGGGAGTCCCCGCTGGCCCCTTGTTTCTGGTGCGTCCCCCCTGGGACCCCCCTTGCCCTGACCATCGGCGCCTCCTTCTGGGAATCTTCCGATTCGCTGGAGAAGCTCATGGAATCTCTCGGGTCACTGTCATACTCCCCTACGCTGCCCTCAGATTCTTCCCCTTCGCTCTCCATTTCCTCCCTCCCCTGTGCCTCTGTTCCTGAGCTCCTGACATATATAATTAATTGACTTCTGATCCTACAGCTCTGAGAGGATGGCTTGCTAATCTGATTGAATATGTTTATTTGTATTGTGGAAAATGACATTCTGAGGTTTCTGAAAAGTTTTGGACTCTATACACTGGGTTATATCCAGTGCTGCCTGTTTCTTCATCAATGGCTCTTTGATCTATAAGTGACTTCCATGAACAGGATGGGGAGACAATTTTCACTGATCCCCCTTCTTTCAGCAGTTCCCTGCACCCAAAAAACTGTTCTAGGTGGTTAGAGACTCTTCACAACACTGTGGGAGATGCGGGAGCAGAGGGCGGAAAGGGAAATTGCCACTTTTATTTATTTCCTTGCCTATCAGCATTCATATACTGCCTGGTTGTAGTAAAACCTCTAAGCAGTTCACAAGTAATTTTAACATCATCAGTAAAAAACAGTTTATAACAATTAGAAATATTTTAAAATAATTGAAATTAATAGTAAAAGAGACTATTGTGAACGCTTTCTCTCTTCCATGAACACACTACATGTTAAGTATAGTAATTTAATTCACAGGAATTGTAAATACTTGTATGCATTACTAATAATAACAATAATAATAAAATAATAAAATTTTATTTATATCCTGCCCTTCCCAGCTGAAGCCGGGTTCAGAGCGGCTAACAACAGTAAAATAATACAACATTCTATGAGTTTAAATTTGAGTGGTTGGTAACTGAAAGTTCTCTAGTAGTTTTCATGTGATCGGCTAACATTGGTCACATGGGAGCTATCTAGTGAAGGAGAGACTCCATTTTATGTTGAAGCAAGATGACCGTATTTAGAATCCACTGTGAACATTGCTACATTGTATAGAGTGTTGGAGTTCTTCTCTGCTTGAAAGAAAAAGAGCAAAGCTGCAGGAGAAGATACTGTATTGGCCCGAATATAAGACGCACCCGCAAATAAGCCACACCTTTAAAATTCAAGGCTTATTTGTGGGTGTGGCCTGTCTCCTGGCTCTACTGCCCTGAACGGGGAACAGGGGTGGGGATGGGGGGCAGTTGGCACTGGTGCTTGGTTCCGAGCACGCTTTGCACCCGCCTCCTGGCACTACTGCCTCCTGGCATGCCCACACTACCTCTTCAAGCCGGGGCCGGGGGAGGCTTGGGCAGTGGCGTAGCGTGGGTTGTCAGCACCCGGGGCAAGGCAAGTAATTTGCGCCCCCTAACCCTAACCCCCAGATGTTGCACCCAGTGCGGCCGGCCCCCCCTGCACCCCCACGCTACGCCACTGGGCTTGGGAGTGGCAGGCGGACGGGCTGTGCGCTGTTGCCCTATGCTCCTGGCCTGCTTCTGGGGGGGGGGGACGGAGCCGGTCTGTTTTGCCGGCGGCCTCCCCCCTTCCCCCTTCCTTACGGTGGCTCGGGGGAGGCTTAGGAGACGTGGTTGGGATGGGCGCCATTGTCCTGCACCCCTGATGGTCCTCATGGGCAGCTGTTTCAGCAGCGATACCGTAAGGTTGTGAATATAAACCACACCTTAACTTTTTACAATCGGAATTTGGGGGGAAAGTGTGGCTTATATTCAGGCTAATATGGTAGAAGTGGAAATCTCTCATAGGAGCTGCAAGGCGTGGCCTAGCTGAGATATAGAAGGCTGAGCGCTGAGCTCTAGAAAGAGAGGAAAATACAGTTGTTTGGAAAAGACTGCAAACCCATGCTTGGAGAAGCATGTGAGTATAAATATGATGTTTTTATAACTTTCTGCAAGTAACGTTTTTGAATGTTAAAGTCTGGACAGTGGTTTAATTTCCAAAGAAGGGGGTCAGTCATATATATATATATATATATATATATATATATATATATATAGTAATGGGAATTGGGGTTGCTTGTGCGTAAACTGCAAACTGCTCAAAGCTGGTTGTATAGCTAAAACCTTTCCCTGGTTTGACAGCCCTTACAACGTGACTGTCTCAGTCACTGGCAGAATCCGTCAGTGGGCGTTTCCTAAACTTCCTCCAACATAAAAATTCCTTGACTCCAAGTCTCCTCCTAGATTCTCTGCGCGGAAGCTTTCTGCGCAGCGTGGGCGTGCCAAGTGGAGGTCCTGTGCTCTCTCTGCTGATTTCACTGGAAGAGTCTCGGAGCCTCCCCTCCGCCTTGCTCTCGGCTTCCCCTTTCTCCCTGGTGTCCCCTGGATTTCCTTCCCCAGCGGAAGCTCTCTCTCTCTCCTTGCTAGTTCCCTCCCCTGCATCATTACCTGCGTCTTACCTCTCCTCTCGCCTCTGATGGCAGTTCCCTGATATATATATATATATATATATATATATATATATATATATATATATACCTAGCTGTCTTTCACAACTCTTACTTCAGCACTACATACATCGGGGTGACTAACCCATGGCCTTCCTCATGCTGCTGGCCTACAATCCTTATCATTTATGACCTATTGATTGTGAGAGAAGAATGTTGGGCCACGTGGCTCTTTGGCCTGGTCCCACAAGGCTCTTCTTATTCACAGGATCACACTGTTAGGTAATTCATGCTCTTAAATTACTTGATTGATTACTCAACCAATAATTCTGTATGATTTCAATATAAAACGACAGTCCTGAAGAATTTTTTTTATAAAAAATTTGATGGTGCCTGTATGTGTCGCAGCAGGCACTGTCTTAAAAGAGACATTTCCTCTTGTGTGTGGGAGAAGGGGAATTTTTTTTTTCAGATGGCAGCTGTCACTTGAATTTTTTTTATAGTATAAGTATATTTTATGCTTATACTAAAAATAATAAACATTATTCAAAAATGTGTTGAGAACAGAAGAAGAGCCCTGCTGGATCAGACCAAAGGTTCATCTGGTCCACCATCTTGTTCTCTCTGTGGCCAACCAGATGCCTTTTGGAAGGACCTGAGCACCACAGCCCTCTCCCCATTTGTGCTCCCCAGCAACTGGTGTTCAGAACCAACCTGCCTCTGACAGTGGAGACAATATACAGCCATCACAGCTAGCAGACACTGATAGACTTATGCTCCAGGAATTCATCTAATCTCCTTTTAGATTCAGTTGGAGGCCCCCTTTTAAGCTAAGGAAATTGTTAAAAAATTATTAATTTGATTAATCAACGAAAACGCACAGGTTACCTCAGGTTACAGACGCTTCGGGTTACAAACTCCGCTAACCAGGAAGTGGTTGCTCCAGGTTAAGAACTTTGCCCCAGGATAAGAACGGAAATTGCGCGCCAGCTGCGCGGAGGCAGCAGGAGGCCCCATTAACGAAAGCAGGCCTCAGATTAAGAACCGTTTCAGGTTAAGAACGGACCTCTGGAATGAATTAAGTTCTTAAACCAAGGTACCACTGTAACTCTAAAAGAAATAGCAAGGCATCCTCTTGAAAAATGCATTACCTTTGAAATGTTTTTCTACTGTATGAATTGAACATGTCCTGAAACCTCAAGATGATCTCATAATGAGCTTAAATGTTGTTGTCAAAATGATAGTAAGTTCTTTCATGCACATACAAAATGTATAATTTGGAGATATTAAAGTGTGCCTCCGTGTAAACTGAACACTCAAACTGTGAATCTGCCAGCTAAAGTTCCCTCTGAAAGGAAACAGGTCCTTTTTGTAGCAATTATATTTGTAAATATTAAATGCCCAGCTGCATTTGTCTGCCCATGGACAAGCCCATTTTCAATTGACATGCTCGCCCACTATTGCCTCCTTCGATTTCTCATGAAATTAAGAGATTAAATAAATCAAACATTTACCCAGATGAATCCTACTGTGCTTCCAATGTATTCACAGCTTCAGATTTCAGGACCATTAAATTCAGTCCGACTAATTTCCTCTTGGTGTTTTTCTTGCTGTCTCAGGCTTTCACCTTCTGTAATCAACTTTTTTACAAGTTTCAAGTAAGAAAGGTTAAATAAGTCCTGAATCAAGGAAAACCTAATACAGTGGTGCCTCGCAAGAGGAAAAGAATCTGTTCTGTGATTCTCTTCGTCTAGCGGTTTTTTCGTCTTGCGAAGCAAGCCCATTGAAGGATTAGCGGATTAGTGGATTAGCGCTATTAGCGGCTTTTAGCGGCTTTTAGCGGCTTATCTGCTGATCGGATCAGCTTATAAGCGGCTTAGCAGTTTAGAAAAAAGGGGGGGGGGAAACCAGCAGGAACTCGCAAGACATTGTCGTCTTGCGAAGCAAGCCCATAGGAAATTCGTTTTTCGAAGCACCTCCAAAATGGAAAACTCTTTCATCTAGCGAGTTTCCCGTCTTGCGAGGCATTCGTCTTGCGGGGCACCACTGTACCACCAACCTCTTTTTCATGCACAGGACCTACCATTAGGGAAAATGAGGTGAGCACCTCAGGCAGCAGATGTTGGTAGGCAGCAGTGGCAGCCAGCCCTTAAGTGTTGCTTCCTTCATTTGAAAGACCCCAGTCATTCCAGTCAGTTGAAGGACAAAATGTTTGTGCGCTACATTATGGTTACCAGATGTCCCCGTTTCCTGTGGACAGTCCCCGGATTTACAAATCTGTCCCTGGACAAAATCTGTCCCTGGAATGTCCCCGGATTTCATTTAACGCCCCCGGATTTATATTTTAAGTGTTGCAGATTTATTAGTAGGGAATGAATGTTGCGTGATTGGTTCAACGGCACAAGACACGTCATATGGGGACCACCCGGCCGACTGCCCAGTGGCGCTCCGGGGCCAGGAAAACCCCAGAGCTGACGCAGGGAGAAGGAAGAGAGGAGAAGGAGAAGGAAGAGAGAGAAAGAGGAAGGAGAAAAAAGAGGGGAGCCCTGACCTTGCCATGCCGCTGCCGCTACTGAGGAGAACAGGTAGGAGAGCACCAGGCGCGCAAGGACACATGGCCGAGCCCAGGCCCGACCCAAGCCTACTCCATGGCGCCTAGCGCTCTGAGAGAGCAGGCCGGGGCCTAGAGGAAGGCTGCGTGACAGAGGAGACCACAGAAGAGAAGATATTACTTCTTTCTTTAAAAAATAAAACCATAACTTTTTTTTCTCTTAAAAAAAAAAGTGTCCCCGGATTCTTTGAAAAAGATCTGGTAACCTTACGCTACATGGCCTATCCTGGCCACCCCTGAAGTAGCCTCCTCCTGCTGCCTCAAGTGCAGTGGGGAATGCTGTCATGTCATTGGTGTCGAAGTAAGATTGACTATCAATTGAGACAGCTTTTGTATGTGGAATGCAGAGGGAGCACAATCTTGTCCTTTCCTTCAGTCCACAAAATATCTTGGGATGGCCCAGTTCACAGTGTAATATCTGCCCCTCCCTAGCCCCCCCCCCAGCAGTATTAAATGCAGAGTATCACATGGGTAAGTATAAACTTACCCAGCAGTATCACATGCAGAGGGAGGCAGAGTGGCAGCGGCGTAGGGGCCATGTACATCATCCTGGTGAGTGGCAGCACTGCCAGGAGGATGCTGCTATCACTCCACCTTCCTCATGCAGCTGAACTTACCAGACCGTAACTGAGACCCATGTGATAAGAATGAACAATGCTTCTGTCCCAGTGGGGCTTACTCCCACATACGTTCTTTTAAGACTGGAACGTCACAGCACAATCTACAGCATGTTTACTCAGAAGTAAGCCTACAGCAGCAATCCTGTACCCACTTAACAACTGGCAATAAGCTCTATTGAACTCAGTGGTACTTATTCCTGAATAGACATGGATTGCAATGCAAGGCTGCAGTCCTATGCACACTTACCTGAGATTAAGGGTTGTGGTGTAAGTGCTTTTGTAAAAACAACAACAACACTTGCATATTTCTTCACCTACTTGGTATCTGCTTTGATGAGTGCTACTTTTATTGCACAAAATGAAATGAAATAAAAATTCTTCCTATATTCACCCTACCTTGCGGATACTAACTGAACTTTCCATATGGCTGCGATCATTTTTGGTTTGGCCTTAAACATGCCTGCACAGGGCACATCTAGTTTATTGCTCAGTCGAAATGGCCCAGGGATTACTTCCCTCTCTGCATAATAAAACAGACAGCCAAGCAGCAGGAAGTCTGAAAATGCCAGCCAGTCACGGAATGGCAGAGTCCACTGCAGGAATAAGAGGCGTTTCTCAAGTCAGTAAACAGAGAAGGAAACTAAAGTAAAAAAGAAGCCTGTCAACCAGATGAAGGAGGGGAAAGGCAACAGCCTAAAAAGTCTTGAGACTGTTTTTCAAAAACTTGTATTGAAACTGAAAGCAAGTAAACAGCTGTGGTAGCATATCTATGACTCACTGCGCATTTGCACGATATCTTTGTCTTTTTGGGTGGCAGATATTTCTAGAATTCCGTGAGGAGAGTTTTCAAATAACAGCAAGCGTCTCACAGGGAGAAAAGATGGAGACCATGGATTTTTATAATACTAATTAATAAACACAAAGTTGGGTTGGGGGCGCGGGTCCTGTTCTTTCAGTCCCACGGCAGTTCGGTGTGTGTGTTTTAAAGTCAGTAAACTGAAATACTGCCATGACCTTGTTATCCATGGACCAGTGTATTTCTAGCCAGGTCATGAGCTGGTGGATTTTAATGACTGCCTTATTCTCCTTAATTTTCAGTCAGCAAAATGAACTGAGACCACCCCTCCCTATGAGAAACAGCCATTCTCCTTAATTTACTCGCCTTTAGTTGAATGCCACTTTCATTACTACAAGAGAAATCAAATTAGGGAATCTCATTAATTGTTTTCAAACTCTCCTGTGACATTTCAGGGTTTCAGAACTGCGTTTGACAATACAGGAGGAGTCAAGTGATTTGTGGCCTTTCCAGTTTGCAGTGGAAATGAGAGGATAGCATTATTTTACAAGCAGGCATGAGAGGATTAAGCCACTTCAAAGTCAGAAACAGACCCAGTGGTAGGCTGAGCAATAAGAAGTTCCATTTGACAGGACTGGCTCTGCCATTAGGCGGACTGAGGCAATTGCCTCAAGCGGCAGATGTTGTGGGTCAGCAATCACAGCCCCACCACCAGCTATTCCCCTTCAACCTCTGTCATACACCTAAACTTGCCTGCTGCTCACAGGTATACAAGAGGATGTCACCCTTTTGTCAATGTTGAAGCAAGTTTTAGCTACCAGTCCAGTCAGCTTCTATACATGGAATCTGTGACTTCCGGTTTGGCTTGCCATGGTGGAGGCTGTTGATTACATCTGAGCCGTTTTGCACGGGATATTTCGAGGACGAGATGGGAGTAATCATCCTCCCAATCCCCCCAGGGCTGGGAGGGCAGTTTTACCTGCAGATCGTGCAACACCTGCCCCCAATCCAGTAGGAATGAGGGGGCAGGGGGTGCTGGGTGGAAAACACTGCACGTCTCTTTGGCAACTCTCCAAAGTTGCCTCCATGAGTGAACAAACTCCTGTTTTTTAAGATGATAATTTGGACTTAATTAACGCACATGCTCTGAGTGAGGGGAGGTAAACTACACTGCCAATTGATTCAGCCACTGAGGAGCTAAAGGATTTGAGTGGAAGAGACTATCTTTACTATGGAACTGGTGTGTCGGAATGGAAGGGGGGGAGCCTCCTTTGTTTCTTTTTGATATACTGTGTATTTGCTATTTTACTTGGCAAATCCCCCTGGAAAGTCTGAATACTGATTATGTATGCAAGCGAGACTGTACTGTACTGTAATAGTGATCTAATTTTGATCTAATTATTAACTGTGTGGAAAAGTTTTACGAATTTGCAATTAATTCTGATGGACTGTTAAGAGCGGAAGATGAGAATTGAGGCTTTTAGCCAAAGTACAGGCTTGTCTGTTCTGGTATGAGATGAAACGAAGAGGTTTGGACATATGCCTGGAACAATTTGCAGAAAGCCAGATTTCCTCCATTTTGGGACATGTCGTATTGGATAACTATTGGCATGAAGAAGTGAAAGTGAAAGACACAGAAGAAAAGAAACACCCACACAGAAACATACTGTTGTGGTTTGAGGACCCGACCCCGCGATGCGAAATGAACACACAAGGACACGTGATATAAGGTTAATGGGCATGGAAGGGCCACAACTTTATTGTTTACAGCAGTGAAAAGGTATTGGCTTAGGCATTGGATCTCAAAACAAGTGGGTTTATTCACCAGTAGGTGGAGCCTGTTGATGCTAATCCAACTATAAGCTCCCCCCTGATGTCACCGAGGGTCGTGCTATGGCCTCCCGCCAAGCAGGCATCGGACAGAACACACGACCGCCAGATTCCTTTAGTGGAATACCCAAAAATTGAAGGCATAGGCGATGGCCACACCTAGCCCTTCGACACACCACAACACATTAATCCAATGCCTAACCTACCCACCAATACCACAAAAGTTGTGATGTCTATTTGGCCCACTGAAAGTTGAGACAGAGGAGTGAATTTTATACATTTTCTCTAACAGGGGTGGGGAGACTTCAGGCTTGGTGGATCTACTTTGTTTTTGTTTTTTACTAGAATTTTGAGATCTACCGATCCAAAACCAGATGCAATATGATTACTCAGGGTGAGGGGAGGGGGCTTCTGTTATTGGCATCCACCTGTCTCGAGATATAATGCAACATCAGGGTGGGGGGAGAGGGGTCTTTGGTTTTCCATCCTGGCTCTACAGCCTGTGGCCAACAAGATGCTTATGGAAAGCATAGATGAACATGAGTGCAACAGCATTTTCTCCATGAATTTGTCTAATCCTCTTTAAATTTTCAAAAACTTATTTGAATTAGAATATAAAAAATACAACAACGCAAAGAATTCATATAGAATATGCCAAATGTACTAAGAAACCCCTCCACCTGCTCCCAATACACAAATGGACATAGAATTTTATTGTGGTGGTTGTCCTCATCCTCTTTTAAAGCCATCCAAGTTGGTGGCTATCCCTGCCTCCTGTAGGAGAAAGATCCATAGTTGAACTAGGAATTTGTGTGAAGAAGTACTTCCAGTTATCTGTCCTGAATCTCCCAATGTCCAGCTCCACTGGCTGCCCATGAATTCTAGAGAGTTATAACAGAGTGACAAAACCGTTTCTCTTTCCACTTTCTCCATTCCATGCCCAGTTTTATGAACTCCTATCAAGTTACCTCTCGCTCACCTTTTCTCTAACTTTTCAATAAACTAAAAAGTCCTGTGAGCAGAAGGCATTTCCATTCACAAAATGTGACTACTCCCCTACTTTTTGCCAATGCTCTGCTGGGACCAACCACATCCACATTGGTACCATAGGAGCAGATTTGGGTGGGTGGGGAAAGGGTGTTGTAGTTGAAATGAGGTGTAATCCATGTAAAAAAAAACACTGGGGCCTAATTTGATTAGTAGAATGACTGGCAGCTGGTGGGTGGGGCTTTTGTGTTACACTCTGGAATCAGCCCCTCCCTTCAACTTGTGTTTTGATCTCACCCATTATCTATGCTTAATTAAGTGTTCTATGTATATATTTAAATCTACGTTTGGTTCTTGCTCCCACTTATTTAATAATTATTCGCTGAGATTCAGACTGTTATGCTATTTATTTAGATGTTTTGCTTATGCTGGTCTATGACCGCCATAAAGTACTTGATTGAACCCTCCCTTCGGGTGTCCAGTTAAGTTCAGTTTGAGAGGCCAACTGTCATTCTTGCCTCATGATGTCATTTTAGTTTCTCTCAGACGTCATTGTGTTAAAATTTTCTTCATTGTTAAAGCTTTGTTAAACATATACGTTAGCCACTTACTTTGCTGAAAGAAAAGAAATTCTGCTGAAGAATGGTGTGGAATATCCTAAACTGGCTGAGTGAGGGGATATTCCCAGTTTGACAGGAGGATTAATTTTTTTAATCGCCCTCACCCTCCACAACAAGCCACATGATATTGGCAGAGTTTTGCTCATGGGCTTCTGGATCCAGAAGTTTTTAACTATATTCAGTGGTGGCTGGTACTTTAGGACAAGGAGGACACTGCCCCAAAACAACCTCAGTCAGCTTTGAGCCAACCCCTATCTGTTTGTCTGCCTTCTGACTTTCAGCAGGTCTAGGAGATGGCCTTGGCTGTCAGCATCTTCCTCCTTAGTGTTGCCCTGGAAGGAGGACTGGGGCAAAACTACCATTAGCCAGCTTTTCCTGCTTGCTATTGGCTGTGGCTCTGTCTACTGTTTGGGTTCCCTGACTCCCCACCCCTACCCCGGCTACCACTGTCTACATTGCTAATATCTAATAGGCATTCAAAATGCCCAGCTTCTCACCAACATTTCATCACTGTAAGATCAATCACCCAGATACTTATTGGAACTCATTTCCTCTCTCAGAGAAGGTCTCTTACTCGATTACATTTCCAACCATGCCTTCAGCATATTTGGATGGAAAATATAAGAATAAAACAAGCATTTCTGCATATGTCGTGGCAATGAAATTCAGCATTTGGTGCACTGGGTCAGCTTTTTGTATAGTGGGCAAGAAAGAAGGGACAGATTGTTGCAGCAGCTTGTTTGTAAATTACCAAATTTTACAGAAGCCCAGAATATTTGCTGCCTCCTTGCAGATATCGATCTGTTTATAACTTACAGGACAGTTTTATTTGCCAAAGCTGCCAAGATTCTTAAGAGAGAAAATGGTGGAAGAAATGGCCAATTCTCATGTTGAAGGCTGACTAACGTATTTTACTGACCTTTCACAATTATACACGACTTGCCTTTTACTGGAAGAATTTGTGAGAACCTTTGGTTAATGCAGATAAACTGACATTGAACTTGACCTTTGAGTGCCCAAGGGATGCTGAATAAAGCTCTTTCCCGTTGAGCCAGAAATATCAATGTGGAGTCTTTATGTCACCATTAAAATTATAATAAGGCATTCAAACACTCAGTATATGTATACAATAATGATACAAACGGGGATATATTTACAAAACAGTTGTTTTTATGAATGGCATTCTTGGCAAGAAGTTGAGCAGGCTGTATTCTTTGTAATCAGGTTTGACTTTTCAAAGGCATAATATGCAATTTAGAAAGAAATTGTAGATGATTTTGTGCTGATTACACTGAAGAGGCTGAATGCAGAAGTTTGGTGCCCTTCCCCCACAATCACGCTCCATTTGTGATGGGTATTGTGAGCAGTACTTGACTATTTTATTTAAATTTTGGAAATGTCTGCTGCAAGCTTCAGTGTTCAAGATAGCAGAAGAAACCACATTGAAAGCTGGCAAGTCATTTCAACAAGTTTTGCCCTGTGCCAGTTGAACAGAAGTGGAAAAAGGAACCCATAATATGGAATCCAGGGACTGGTCACAAATATCAGAAACCATGACCTAAAGTGCATGTTAGACTCTTATTCAAAGGTGAATAACACAAGTTATAAATTGGGGTACAAAATTCCCCATTGAATATTACTAGATTCAGGTAGGTAGCCGTGTTGGTCTGACGCAGTTGAAATAAATAAAAAATTGTCCAGTAGCACCTTAGAGACCAACTAAGTTTGTTCTGGGTATGAGCTTTTGTGTGCATGCACACTTCTTCAGATAAGAACCTGGTTCAGATATCAGGTTCAGATAAGATATCCAAAGAGAACTTGCTTCAAGACAGACCCAAAAGAGAAAATAACAGTAATCACATACAGCTCCCAAGTTAAAACAGTTCAGCGCATCATCAGAGATTTACAACCTCTCCTAGACAACAAAAGTTATCTTTCTCAAGCTCATTGCCTACAGGCAACCACCCAAAATAATACAGCAACCAGACTTAACATGGACACTGGTACCAGAGCCTGCAATAAACCCAGATGCTAACTTTGCTGCCACATACACCCAGACAACACCATCACTGGACCCAACAACATCAAACATACCATCTCAGGCCTATTTAATTGCTCATCTTCTAACATTGTGTATGCCATCAAATGCCAACAGTGCCCTTCAGCTCTCTACATCGGACAAACAGGCCAAACCCTATGCCAAAGGATAAATGGACATAAATCTGACATCAGGAAACACAGGACAGAGAAACCAGTAGGAGAACACTTCAATCTCCCAGGACATTCAATACAAGATCTCAAAGCAGCTGTCTTATTACAAAAGAATTTCAGGTATCTGAAGAAGTGTGCATGCACATGAAAGCTTATACCCAGAACAAACTTAGTTGGCCTCTAAGGTGCTACTGGACAATTTTTTAATTTATTTTGATTGAATATTACACGAGGCTTTTCCAGCCAACAATGGTGTGTTTGGGTAGCTGTGCTTCTTTGGTAACACACTAAGCTGTTCAGAATCTTACCTGACCATTCCAACTTTCTAAAAATGAAGTCAGCCTGAGTCCTACACAATGCTGAAAGATATTTAAAAGTTATAACAGATAGAGGACAAGAAGAAATCTTGTCCTGAAGAAGTTCTGAAGAAGTGTGCATGCACACGAAAGCTCATACCAAGAACTAACTTAGTTGGTCTTTAAGGTGCTACTGGAAGGAATTTACAGTGGTACCTCGGGTTAAGAATTTAACCAATAGTGGCTTCAATTGACTGTACAGTGGTACCTCTGCTTACGAACTTAATTAGTTCCGGAGGTCCGTTCTTAACCTGAAACCATTCTTGACCTGAGGTACCACTTTAGCTAATGGGGCCTCCCACTGCCACCATGCCGCCGCCACACGATTTCTGTTCTTATCCTGAAGCAAAGTTTTTAACCCGAGGTACTGCTTCTGGGTTAGGGGAGTCTGTAACCTGAAGCGTCTGTAACCTGAAGTGTCTGTAACCCGAGGTAGCACTGTACAAAATGTCCACATTTCCACTTGTCCCATGCCTAAAAAGCCTAGGTCTTGGCAGTTTCCCACTTGCCTGTGTTTCTTAGACACTGGTCTGAGCAGTGTTCCATTTGCCCTGCTGCTTTTGCCGGGAAAGCTTGCTCTTTTGCACTGAATCAGAAAACCCAATTGGTGTTTTCTCCAATTTAGCAGTAAAAAATGGGTTTTCCCAGGGGAAAGCAGGGGGACAAGTGGAAGTCTAGATGGGCCCTAACAGGCAACAGCTAAGGGACATTATCTAACACAGACATCACCAACATTTTTGGACCGGTGGGCACACTTGCAGACTGGAGAAACTGTTGTGTGTACCACCACTCCACAACCTATTCTGTTGGCTCTTTGAACTGTGGTAACTGCCTCTTTCTTGCTTGAAAGAAAGATGGAGGGGTGTTTATGTTTGAGTATGTGCCTGAATGTAGAAACCTCTTGATGTCTGCATGGCTGGGATGTAAGCTACTGTGCCAAAGTCAGTCATTTTTGCATCTGGCCCCATCCACCACTAATGTACAGCCCATGGGAAGCTGTCCACAAAGGAATGTGGCCCTGGTATAAATAGACTACATTATATATATATAATAATATAATAATTTATTACTTATACCCCGCCCATCTGGCTGGGTTTCCCCAACCACTCTGGGCGGCTTCCAACTGAATATTAAAAAAATATAGCATCAAACATTAAAAGCTTCCCTAAACAGGGCTGCCTTCATTTGTCTTTTAAAAGTAAAATAGCTGCTTATTGCCTTGACATCTGCTGGGAGGGCTTTCCACAGGGCGGGCGCCACTACCGAGAAGGCCCTCTACCTAGTTCCCTGTAACCTCACTTCTCACAGCGAGGGAACCACCAGAAGGCCCTCAGCGCTGGACCTCAGTGTCCGGGCTGGACAATGGGGGTGGAGATGCTCCTTCAGGTACCGTATTTTTCGTCCCATAGGACGCTCCGTCCCATAGGACGCACCTAGTTTTTTTGGGGGGGGAAGTAAAGGAAATTTTTCCCCCTTTATTTCCCCCCCCCAAAGCAGGTTGGGGAAACAGAACCAGGTCGAGGAACAGCGGGATGGCAGCGCTGCGCCTCCCTGCTGTCCCCCGAGCTTGTGGGGCTGGCCGATGTCTGCCCCGCGCAAGGGGCGCTCTGCATCAGGGCGCCCCCCCTGCGGGGCGGCAGGCTGCTATCCGCAGCGTGGGGAGCCCTGCGGGGAACTCCTGCAAGGCTCCCCACGCTGCGGATGTCTGCCTGGCACGGGGGGCGCTCTGCTTCAGGGCGCCCCTCGCGCTGGGCAGCAGGTTGCTATCCGCAGCGTGGGGAGCCTTGCGGGGAACTCCTGCAAGGCTCCCCACGCTGCGGATGTCTGCCTGGCACGGGGGGCGCTCTGCTTCAGGGCGCCCCGCCCACCGGGCGGCAGGCTGCTATCCGCAGCGTGGGGAGCCTTGCGGGGAACTCCTGCAAGGCTCCCCTCGCTGCGGATGTCTGCCTGGCGTGGGGGGCGCTCTGCTTCAGGGCGCCCCTCGCGCCGGTCAGCAGGCTGCTATCCACAGCGTGGGGAGCCTTGCGGGGAACTCCTGCAAGGCTCCCCACGCTGCGGATGTCTGCCTGGCGCGGGGGGCGCTCTGCTTCAGGGCGCCCCTCGCGCTGGGCAGCAGGCTGCTATCCGCAGCCTAGACATCCCTGCCGGACCTCCCGTAGGGCTGCCTAGGCTGCGGATGTGTTCTTGAAGCCTGGAGAGCGAGAGGGGTCGGTGCGCACCGACCCCTCTCGCTCTCCAAGCTTCAGCAAAAGCCTGCATTCGCCCCATAGGATGCACCCAGATTTCCCCTTCATTTTTGGAGGGGAAAAAGTGCGTCCTATAGGGCGAAAAATACGGTATATAGGACCGAGGCCATTTAGGGCTTTAAAGGTCAGCACCAACACTTTGAATTGTGCTCAGAAACATACTGGGAGCCAATGAAGATCTTTCAGGATCGGTGTTATATGGTCTTGGCGGCCGCCCCCAGTCACCAGTCTAGCTGCCGCATTCTGATTAATTGCAGTTTCCAAGTCACCTTCAAAGGCAGCCCCACGTAGAGTGCATATATAAGGTGGTTCATAAGGTTCTTTTCACTTGCTAGCATAGACACAAAGTTAATCAAGTCCCATGTCTTCCAAATGGAACTTCATGCATTTGCTTAAACCTCACTCCCTGAAATAAGTGGAACTCAAAAAGTACTTGTCTCTGGCTGGATCCTGCCCTATTTTCTTTTGTAGCAGCATACCGTTTTAGCATTCAAAAAATGTTAGCTTGTCATACTGAATAGAAACAAGGTTCATATTCCATGACAGGCATGGCACCTCTGATTTGTACTGCTTTATGGACATAAAGCTCTGCATATAGACAAGGATGTCTATAGGTTTTATCTTTCCAGATGAGAATGTTGCCTCTGTGGACTTGGCAGGTTTTTCTTTACGGTAAATGTCAAAGCAAATAGGGAGCCTCAGAAAAAAACCAGTGCCTTTATTATGATCGTAATTACATTACACCCTTATGATTGTGGTTCACAATGACAGGGGGGAAATTAAGAGCTGAGCATCCTGATTATGAGGTACAATTTGCTACACTGTAAAGGTAAGTTTATATTTCCCTCGGTAAATATTATATACATTATTTGCATTTGCTATATTGTATATGTTTGGTGTGTCAAAATATCACTTGGATCTATGTAAAACAGGGCTCTAGTTCACCTGGAGATTCCTCTTGGTGCCCTTTAATTGACATCTGGGCTGGAATTTATCTGCCGGAAACCATCCCACTCATAAAATAAAGCTGGCAGTGCTGAAAGAGTCGTGACCTGAGATCCTAAGTCATACGGAAATTACTCGGTGCTGTGGTTACTCGTGTAAGAAACAAAAATGCAATGTAGCAAGAATGACTGAACTGATCTTATTGGCATGAGTAAACCTAGAGAGATGCCTTTGCATGCAACGAGGAGCTGCAATGCCTTAGATTTTAATTCTAGCTGATGCATTAGCACACAGCGAACGGAGACGTCCAGCTCTCTTTTTCCTTCTTGATTTCTACGGCGAAGGTGGAAGTTCCTCTAACTCTCCTATCCCAAGACCCTAAAAGCAAGCTACTGTTATTCATTTTTTGAAGGGGAAAATAAAAACAGGCATGATGATCACATACAGCAGTATAAGTGGCTGATTCATTTTGTGGGCTGATATTTATTTATTAAATTTACTTTATTAAATTTGTATAACGCCCTTCATCCAGAGATCAAAGGGTGGTTCACAATATAAAAATACAAACTAAGAACATAAAATACATGAAAAACCCAAAAAACCACACAAACCAGTAAGCTCCCCTCCTACAAAAAGGTAATAGAATGTTAGTTAGCCAAAGGCCTGGTTATAGAGAAACATTTTTGCCTCATGCCTAAATATATATAATGATGGGGCCAGGCGAGCCTCCCTGGGGAGAGCATTCAACAAGTGGGGAGCCACTGCAGAAAAGATCTGTTCTTGTGGTGCTGTCCTCTGAATGTCTTGTTTAAGGCTTTAGAAGTCAAAACCAGCACTTTGAATTGGACTTGTCTTCCTACGTTTCAGGACCAAATATACCGTATTTTTCCATCTATAAGATGTCCCCTGTTTTTGCGGCAACAACCAATCGCCAGTCCACCCTTGGCACTATCTGTGTATAAGACGCCTCCTAATTTTTGACATTATTTTTTAGGGGGAAAACCTAGCCTTATACACGAAAAAATACGGTAGCACTCATAAAATTAAAAAGGTAATTGACCCTGGGTTGTATCTGTTCATGGATGGCTCTTTGCTCCAGTGGAGGCTTCCATGAATGGAAGAGGGTAGGACGTGATTTCTTGAAATCCCCCTTTTCTCCTGTATCTCTTCCCCAACTCTCTGGAGCATATTGGCTGCAGAAAGAAGGGAGAAGCAGCAAAAGAATACTTCCCCTCTTGTGTTCAGAGAAACCTCCTCTAGACTGAAGAACATTCCATGAATTGGTCAATTTTGGTTCCTCTCCATTTCTCATTTCTCCAACCTTAAATTCTGTTCTCCACATTTCAACATCATTTTTTTCGAAAGTCCTCATGAAAACTGATCAGCATTTCATTGTGGATTTCTCCTAATGTACACATTTTTGTATGCAATTTTACCTAATACACACATCTTTGTAAAGCAGTTTCCCCAATATAACCTCCATTTACATGTTGTTTTCACTAACTTGTGCATTTCTTTCACACTTTATCCTGTGATTTGTATTACTTATCTGGCGAACTGTACTGCAAAATTCAGAGAAGCGCAAATTTCAAAGTTGCTTCAGAAAGTGCGAGTTAGGTAGGTTTGTTGTTAAATGCAAATGAAATTGAATTTCTCCCCCATCTCTAGCTAGAATTTCTTGGTTGCCAGATAGTAATGCTATACCACTCTGTAGAGGTGGTGTTTTGAATTATGTTCTTTTCAAGCATGTAAAATAAAAAGTGGTGATGCTTACAGTTAGGATAAACAAATTCTAGTTAGGAGCAAGCCTAGTTAACTAATTAGGAGTGAGAATAATCAAAGTTGTCTTTGATTATGCACTTGTGGGGCAGAACCACAGACCCCACCTATGTTGCTGCTACTGCTTACTTGAATGGGGTAGCAGTGAGGTTGGGGCTCACCAATGGGAGCACCGCTGCCAATCTTCTGACAAAAGTAGGCAAGTCTATTTCCGGGATGGGGGTGGGTCAGAATGAATTTATTGTCTATAGCTGCTGCTCCCCACCTTGCATTGCACTGCTACACTCCCTTCTGAAATGCATAGCGTTAGTATTTCTGCTGACAGAATAAAAGCTCTTCTACCTGGTCTCATCGGAGACTTCCTGCTGTGTCAAAACATCAGCCTGTGCTGTGTGGGCCTGCTGTCCGTGGGGAATTAAATTAAGCTTTGTTGGTTTTATTCCACATCACTCATGCAAAAAGGGCAGGTTCAACATTAAGCTGCAGGCTGTCTTCCAACCTTAAATATTTCTGGGTTACCACAAGTCATAGCAGGATGCAGAAGGTGATTCCCTGTACTCAGCAATACAGCACAGGAAGCTATTTGCCACAAACTGAGAGCTCTTGGGAAAAAAAAGAGGTTTATTGAAATAGTTTGGTTTGTAGCCATACGCCTGGCAGTGTGGAAGACAATTATTTTGCAAATGAAATCATGCTAGATGACAAAAGAAGGCATTCACATTTGGAATGTAACAAATGTTTTAAGAGGGTTTCTCTCCCCCCTTTCAAGGCAGTGATTATTTCGACAAACATAAAAACTACACAACTCTGTTTATTTTTAAATATTGATGCTGTCACTATTAATACTAAACACTGAGTAAGAATTCACACATTGAGGGTGACATCTGAATGTGTCTGCTTGATATCAAAACAACACCCCTGAGGAGCATTGTTTTGACAGATTTAAACAGGCTGTGTGCCGTGTGGCTTAGTGGGCTGATCAAACTGCTTAGAACCTGGAATTGTGAATTTCACCTCTTATGACAACTCCTTTTGAAACACTAGGAGACCGCTTCTTTTCCTCTTGCCTGTTAGGGCTCATTTCCAGAACAGTTTTCATGTGGTTGGGTGCAGAATGAAGCCATTGTGGTTGACTTTTTCATCTGAAGTCATTTCGGTATGGTGAGCTTTGTCTTCTGAATATTCAAGCACAACCCAGGTTCATAGCTCATCACCCTCTGATTCAGCACAGTTTTTGAAGGTTTCCCAGGATGTAGAGAATCATTTTGAAGCAGAGGTTGGGTGGTCATCTGTCATGGATGGTTTAGAATGATTCCTGCATTGCAGGGGATCAAACTAGATGACCCCCAGGGTGCCTTCCAACTTGACAATTCTGTGATTCTATGTCTATGAGCAGTTTCAATGTCATGACTGGATCCAGCGCTGGAATGAACAGTGTCCAACTTCATGGCAATGAATGTAGCAGGACGAAGACTGCCTGTTGCAGGATGGCAGATGTACCCTCTGATTCCTCCCTGTCTGTGTCTGCACTCACACTGAGATCCTCAGCCTCTAGCCTTTTCCTGGAAGGACCTTCTTCCTTGGATCCCTTTTGATCATTTCACCCTCATGCTTCCAGCACCTCCCAGCTCGAACCTTCCCCATTGTCCCACCACCAGAACCCAGGGTCTAAGTCCTCATCTTCCCTGTCTTCTCTGGGGGACACTTGAGTGACAGGCTCCCCCCACTCCTTTTCATCTAGCCAGACCCTGACAGCCTCACTTAGAGCACATTTTATTAAACTAATCAATTGTGCCCCAATTATGAATAACAGTCGTCAGATCCTCCTTCTCCAGGAAGTGATGCAGCTCATTAATAATTTGCTGTATAATTCTTATGTAAAGAGCTACATGAATTGTACCTTGGCTTTCCTTTCCTTCCCATTTCCTTTTTCTTTTTGTAGTTTACTCGATGATCACATTTTCTCATTTCCCAAAAGGATAGTCTGTTCTAACAAAACCAATAAAGGGTCTTGTGGGACCTTAAAGAGTGACATAATGCCATAATAAATTTCTGTTTTTTCTTCAGGTACCTCAAAACTCTGTTATATTTTGTCATGTGAACACTTCAGCCTTTTAGGGATGGAGGCAAACAAAAGATGTGTATAACTTATCTCTCAGAGCAATCTACAGACATGCAATATAATGTTTGTTTCACCATCGTGGCCTTCAAATTTCTGCTTTTTCTGGTAACAATGGTAATCGGTTGAGTTCATGTGTCCAGCTTGTATCAGAAGAAGAGCTGGCCTACATTTATGGTCATTGTGACTCAAAATTCAAGGTAGACTTCCCAGGAGGCTTGTTTTGAAAAAGACAGTTATGGATTATTTTTGCCACTATGGATGTCTGTGGGTTAAAAACTACTGGCTGTCCACTTCCTGCTTGGGAAGTCCATCTGCACCAGGGCTTTAAATGACACCCTAAACCAGGGATTGCCAATGTGGTGCCCTCCATATGTATTGAACTACAACACCCATAATCCCTGACCACTGGCCATGCTGCCAGGACTGACAGGAATTGTAGTCCAAAACACCTGGGAAGATGCCATATTGCTACCCCTGTTGTAAGCTGTTCCACAATAGATTTACACACATCTGGTGTGTTAGCAAGTTGGGTGGAGCTGAGTTGTAATGAGATTTGTCAAAGAAAAGAAGCAGCTGGACTTCTGTCATTGGTAATGGCCTAGATTTCTTATATCACTCTTTTTAACACACTGCCAGTTCTTCTCCTTCCTTTCTGATAAACTTAATTGCATTTCCTCATATTATTCACAACCATTGGCAGGGCTTAGAATCCAGCAGGCTTACAGAGCTACATTTGTTGGAGAATGCTGCTGCCAGACAGCATCAGATTTCACAAACCCTTCAAAAACTGCACTGGCTGCCTGTTTGCTACTAGACTCAATTCAAGGTGTTGACTTCAGTATACAAGTAAGTGAAGGAGTGCCTCTCCCAATACTTGTCAGTCCGTGCTTCAGATTTGTAGGGCAGGCCTTACTGCTGATCCTGTTGATGATGGAGGGTCATTTGGCAGCAGTATGAAAAAAGAGGATTTTCAGCACAAGAGAAGATGAAGAAATGAATATACGACGGGACTGACAAAATAGGAATTGCATTTTGTACATACTGGACTTGGTGGTTAACTGAATAAGCTACATTTTAATATGTTATGTCACAATGTTGATTTTAACATTATATGAAACTGTATTTAATTTTGAGAAGTAGTTTCTAGTAAATAACTTTATAATGGTTATTAAACAGCCTATTACGTTTATATGTTTTTTTAAATTGGTTTTGTGTAATATAGGCATTCTAGTGGTTTTGATTTGTGATAGTTTATATGCATATATGCAAATGCACCCATAATTACTAGAATTTAAATAGAAGTACAATAACACTTCTATTATTGTAGGGGGAAGCTGCAGGCAGGTAACCTGTGTGTCTGCTCAGTTTGCTGTCCACGTGCTAGCTATAGAAAATCTACGTAAAAATCTACAATGTAACAAAAAACTGTTTCTCTGTAGGTAACTTGAAACACTATTTCAAATGAACAAAAGATTCTTCAGTGCTTTAATTTTTTATTTATTTTTACTGCATTGCACACTAACTCAGGTCCACTGTTAGATGTCCTTTCTTGTTGTTAACACCAATTGGATGGTTCTGCTGGTGTGTTTGCACAATGCTGACCTCCCCACCATCTCATCCGTCTCCTTCCCAGTAAGCAACAGTGAACCACCTGGCAGAAAACTGGCCTAGTGGCTCGCCCTCATCCAGCAAGCTGCTTCTGTTTAACACGGTGCACAGACCCTTGCGTTCCATGAGAGAAGTGCTGGATAAAATATGAGCAACAAAACATTGTTCAAAGATTGCAGTAGAGAGTGAAACATTTTACCCAGGATGCCTTTGGCCAGTCTGCTTTTGCAGCTCTGCAGCAATGCAGCTGATCAATCTCATGTCCATCTCTTATTAGTGTTTGCACTTCTGATCACTCCATGCCACCCTCAGTAGTTTTTGTTTTTGTTGAGGAACTCTGCATATATATTATTTCATTCTTTTTGTAAAGTTGGAGCAGTAGCAGTAGCAGCATTGTGCTTTAAATTAATGGCATGAAGGCAGCCTCTCTCTCTCTCTCTCTCTCTCTCTCTCTCTCTCTCTGTCTCCCTCTATACCAGTATGGTGTAATGGTTAAGAGCAGTAGACTCGTAATCTGGTGAACCGGGTTCGCGTCTCCGCTCCTCCACATGCAGCTGCTGAGTGACCTTGGGCTAGTCACACTTCTCTCTGAAGTCTCTCAGCCTCACTCACCTCACAGAGTGTTTGTTGTGGGGGAGGAAAGGAAAGGAGAATGTTAGCTGCTTTGAGACTCCTTCAGGTAGTGATAAAGCAGGATCCAAACTCTTCTTCTTCTTCTCTGATCAGGGCTCAAGCACTAGAATTTGTGTTGGCTGAAGTATTTAATGCCACCAGCCACCAAACTGCAACCGTTCTGTATTCCTTGGGAGTGGAAAACACTGGCCATAAGAAACTGGCAAAGTTAAGGCTAATACTAATAGGGACTCCAGAACAACTGGAATTGCTGTTGGTTTCAGGTCCTGCAATGAACTCTTGAAGCACAGTGTCAGAATTCAGTTCACAATTTTGAGAGAGGAGCATTTTTCTTCTGAGATATCCTCCAAATGAAGTTTTTTCACACAATGCATGACATTGTTTTGATTCAAAATAAACCAGGAATTAAAATAAATACAAAAATAAATAGAGTGAACATTAAAAAGACACCACGATTGCAGTATCTTTTCATCCCCCTTCTCCTCTGTACACAGCATATGAAATAAGATTTCTCACTTCCACAAGTAAAGCTCATTTTCTTTTGTTCCACCCAGGCTATAAAAGAACTTGTAAAAAACGAGATTGTGTTCAGCTGTTGTGTATGGTAGATGAAGGGGTTCTGTTTGTTCCTGTCAACACAGAGCAGCCAAGAGGAAAGAATAGTGTACAATACTTCCAAGAAGGGGGGAAAAGAGAGAGAGGCTTTCCAGAAGGAGCAGCATCTTCCTTTTATCTGTAAACTTGTCCTGCTGCAAGCTAAACATTTGCACCAAAGTTCAATTCGATCCTTTGCACTTAGGCCAACTGTGGCAATCAGGAGGTCAATCTTGGGGATGGATGAATGTTTCGCTTAGTTTCTCATTTTTCCAACCTTAAGTTCAGTTCTGCACACATCTACATCAGTCTGCCATTAAAAATGTTTTGAAAAAAATTCATCAGCACATTAACTATGTATTTTCTCTGATATATGTATTTGTGAAAGCTGTTTCCTGAACAGTTTGTATTATTTTTGTATGTGATTTTCACTAATATGTGTGATTTATGTATGCTTTCTCCTAAATTGATGCATTTTTGCACACATCAGTTGACTGAAGAACTGCTTCACAAAAATATTGAGAAGTGTTTTGAAGAAACCTGTATTTCCAGTTCATATATTAAGAAGTGCAGATTAGTTAGGTCTACATTAAAGTGTAAACCAAACTGAATTTCTATCCCATCTATTGTTGACCTCTGTTTAGTGCCTTGGGTCAATTCCCTAGAAGGTCAGTCAGTTTGCTTACGCCAATGCACAGACAGAAAGTCATTAATAGGGCCTTCCTAACTTCCTTCAGCTGCCATGTACAGTGGTGCAAATGTAGGGATGTAATCTTTTTTAAAATTTTGTAGACATACTTAAGATCAGTGCTGTTTTGGGGTACAAAATGAGGTGCCAGTTCTCATATATTGCTAAGAGTGCTGTGGGTGCTAGCACAAAAGAGAGGCCACATGCGGGGGTGGGGTGGGGGGAAAGTCCTGGTACTACATAGAATTATAGAGTTAGAAGGGAACCCAAGGGTCATCTAGTCCAACTCCCTACAATGCCAGTGAATGCTGTCAGGAGAAAAAGCCTTGCACAAGATACAAGGAAAGAAGATGTGAAGTGGATGGAGGGAAAGAAAGGGTCATTAATATCTTCACTTCTCTCCTATATCTCTCATGCATGAAACATAAGAATCAGAACTTTTCATTTTTTTTTTGCTTCTCTTTCTTTTAAGCTTTTTCTTAATTTCATGTTTTATTTTGTTTATAATATGTCTGACTCCTGGATTTCATTGTATTTGCAATTGATATACTGTTCCTTTTTACTGTAAATAATATCGTATAATTTTGTCCCTAAATAATTCTTTTTAAAAATAAAAAAGTAGTGGAATCTAGTTGCTTAGGCTAAACATAGTTGTGGAGAATATATCAGTGCTCAACGTGGAACTTGTAACAAAATACAGTGGTACCTCGGGTTAAGTACTTAATTCGCTCCGGAGGTCTGTTCTTAACCTGAAACTGTTCTTAACCTGAAGCACCACTTTAGCTAATAGGGCCTCCTGCTGCTGCCGCGCCGCCAGAGCACGATTTCTGTTCTCATCCTGAAGCAAAGTTCTTAACCTGAAGCACTATTTCAGGGTTAGCGGAGTCTGTAATCTGAAGCGTATGTAACCTGAAGCGTATGTAACCCGAGGTACCACTGTAGTGCAGTGTGGAAAACTCTTCAGCTATGGCCTCTTACAGGATATGCCATTCTATTCCCCCATCGTTTCTCCTCAATAGTCAGCAAACATTCCATGCCCACTGAGCATGCTCAGTTCTCATTTAACATTTTGTGTTCTCCTTCATGAGCTATCCTCTGAATTATTATTTTTTTTAAACTTCAGTTTCCCTCAAGCCTGCTGATGGCTCCCTCTTGTGAATGGGTCAGGGCAACCACCTTGAGTGATGCAAGCACACAAGCCTCAGAGTTGCCATACGTATGGAGCCTGGGATGTATGTCGGCTTTCCTTAAATAGCTCAACAACTTTGCCCAAAAAAAAACCACACACAAAAAACTCAACAACTTTTCACTGTTGGAATATGACAAGCCGTGCACCCACAGGCATCCTGTCTGCCTCCTCACCACTTCTGGAGAAGCAGCGATAGCAGTAGCATAAGTTTCTGCTGAAATCTCATGAGATCTTGTGGTGTGCATGAAATTTCAGATCTTGCTGGAAGTGGGTGCTACCATGCAACACAGGTAAGGCAGACTGCAGTTGCACCAAGGGATCAGTGCCAGGGCAGCAGTGGGGCAGGGCAGCATGCTCCTGTTTTTTCTCCAAGTGGCAAAACAGGATGTGTCACCCCTGGGATGGATGGTACAGTTTTGGTTACATAAGGGCCATCACTTGGAAAACTGAGATCACTATTTGTGTATATGATAGCTCAGCACAAAAGAACTCCATGTTCAGGGGTATTATATTCTCAACACCAGCCCATGCCATGCATCTCTCTCTCTCTCTCTCTCTCACACACACACACACAGCGCTTCCTTATACAGTGGTACCTCGGGTCCGTACTTAACCTGAAACTGTTCTTAACCTGAAGCACCACTTTAGCTAATGGGGCCTCCCGCTGCTGCCACGCCGCCGGAATACAATTTCTGTTCTCATCCTGAAGCAAAGTTCTTAACCTGAAGCAATATTTCTGGGTTAGCAGAGTCTGTAACCTGAAGCGTATGTAACCTGAAGCGTATGTAACCCGAGGTACCATAAGGAAGTAAGGAGTCCCTTGATTCTTTCTGCATTTGCAGTATTGTAAAACATATCTGATATTTTTCAGTTCCTTAGTCAACTGAAAAGTTAATATGTTTTTTTTGGGGGGGGGAGGGGAGCATAGCCAATATTGCATCACAGAACATTCTTCTGACTACCTGGGGAATAACTCAACAAGTACAAGTAGCCAGCAGAGATGGCAGCTTCTATTTTCTGCACACCCTGCACTGTGTATCTCATTGAAATGCGTGTATAGCTTCCTGCTGGCTCCAAGATTGTTTCGAAATAAGATAAACAAAGAGGAGGGGAAGAAAAGAGATTCTGAACATTCTGAATACTCCAAAATGTCTACGCCAAGCCACAGCCTGACTGCTATTTTTCACATTTGCATCCATTCACAGCTAAAGTAATGACAAGCTGTAGCCAAAGAAGATACAATGAGACAAACCCCTACTAGCATCCGCTCCTGTTGAGCTAGTATTGGGGTTTTAATGTCTGATGTCTGCACTGTGTGGGGTTCCATTATTTGTGAAACCCCCTGAAATGATTATTTGTTTTAAGAACAAAAATAATTCCTTAAAGTGAATATTGTTTGGAGTTCAATAATTACTGGAAACGTGAATCTGTGAAAAGCAAAGCTCTGTAACCAGCTTGGACCCAACTTCTCTAGGAGGAGAGGACCACCTGCAATGCCCTATGACTGAGAGCTTCTACTACAAGCATGAGTGAGTTACTGGCACCTTCGTTTTTGGTTTGGAAATAATCCAGAAATACCAGATTCCCTTCACTCCTTAGGGATTCACTGAATGTCTGTAAATAATTCCCTAGTTGCCTGATGATTTATTGGGTTCTTCCACCAAAGGATGATGTACAAGGCTCAGAATGGTTAGGTGGGCTTCCATTGGCCTGACAACAGAGCAAAAGCCATCCTTGTGGTTTTAGGTACCGGTTAAAAGTCACTTAGCTGCCTGCTTAAAATGCTGAATATACAATTCAAGAGGCCTGAGGATTTCCTTGGGGAGCATGCAGTGATGACATCTGACAGAAATAATAGCTGGGGGTTTGGAAGAGTAGCAGATCTCCCTTGCTGGCAAGTGTAGAGAAGCGTCAGAAGATGGCAGAGCTGTGCCACAAGATCCAAGGGGGTAGGGATGCCGCCACAGAACCATAGTGAGTTAATAGAAGGTCTCTTGGAAGATGAAAAATAATAATTAAACACTGCTTGTCAATTAATGCCAGCCTAAAAAAAGGCCCTACAGTTAGATTAAGTGAGGAGCATGGGTGGCTTGAAAACAGCAAGAAAAGAGGAAGGAGAGTGGTATGGAATAACAGAAGGGTACACTGAAAACGGAGCGTAATTAAACACACATGCATTTTCTCAGAGTTGGGGCACTCATATTCCTAATTAGAATTTCAGTGTAGGAGCCTAATTTAACCTTAGGGAGTCTTTATATTCATGTCACTGTTGTGCACAGCAATCAGCCTGGTGCTCATGTCTGACAAGCACATTTAGATTTCACGTTGTGTATAGCAAAAGTCTGTTCTATAGCAGAGTTTCACATCGAAGGACCAAGAGAGCAATCTACCAGAGTGCCACCTAGCACCAAATTCAGCCCTGTTGCTGCAAGCCTACATCTAATCTGACAAGATCAGGTAAATTATTTCCAACAGAATGTACAAGACTAGAAGTTCTTATACAGGACATCCAGTCAATCTCAGGAGGCTGTGCCATCTATCTTAGCCCAGAAGTTCTGCAACCCCAGCAATTAGACTTGGGCAATTTCAGTGCTTCATCTGTGGCCAGCTTTTGCCTGTGTTTCTCAAGCATTTCTGTTCCAGGCCCACCTGAACCAGAACCTGAGCAGGCCTCAGACAATCTCATACAACTCACTGGTGACACAAGTCTAGAATGTATAGCTAACCTAGAACTTTCTGAGTTACTTGATGACTGAGAAAAGCCTGTGTTGACACATTCCCAGGGATCGTGGGACAGCATATGGGCCTCAGTGCAAGCAAGAGCTAACCATCTCTCCAATTTGCAAACAATCAACCAACCAACCTTGTTTTCCGTGTCCTGGCAAGCTCACCACCCATCCTCTTCAGTGCTGAACGTCCTATAGCAGGCATGTCCAGCTTCAAGTAGCCTGTGATCTATGAGCCAATATCAAAAACAGGCAGTGATCTACCACCCAGGGATGGGTGCAGGGTGGGCAGGCGGGCGCTGGCTGCTTCCCACTAGGGGGCAGGGATGAGGGCAGTGTGGGTGGTAGGGATGGGTGCAGAGTAGGTGGGTGCCCAGCTCTCTCTCTCTCCCAAGCCAGCCCTTGCTTCCCCCCAAAGCAGCTCTCTCTCTCTCTCTCCCGTTAAAGGGGGCCACACAGTTGATGTGTATCCCTATAGTGCCTGCCCTCACTCCCTCCTTCCCTCCCATCAAAGGGTGCTGCACAGCTGGTCCTGATCCTGGTTCCCTCCGTCTCCAGCAGCTGCTCCCTTCCCTGATTGGGAAAGCCACGCTAAGCCCACCCCCTTCTTCCAGCAGCATTGCGCAGACCTCTCCCCAGCTCCCTCGCGCCTCCCTCCATCTCCGCACGTGGGGCGCTGCTCAGGGTTGCATCACTGTGGAGACTGGCAGCGGCTGCTGCTGCTGCTGTTGCAGATAAAGGTCCTGCGATTGACCAGAAATAACGCCGCGGTCCACTGGGGGCTTGCGATCAAGGTGTTGTACGTGGCTGTCCTATAGCAATAGGACATTTGGCAAGTGGAAGTGAGGTGGAGAAACCAGTTCTGATTATCACTATTGATGATTTCTCCACCTCACTTCCACTTGCCCTGGTCATGTGGGGAAAGGGCTATAGCTCAGTGGGAGATCATCTTCTTTGCATGCAGCCAAGCTGAATCCCCAGCATCTCCAGGTACGACAAAGAGGCTGGGCTACCTGAAATACTCTAAAGCCTGTCAGTTTTGGTAGACAATACTGATCTAGATGGACCAGTGATCTGACTTGGTATAAGGCAGCTTCCTATGTACTTCTAGCTGAGCTGGATTGAATGAGGAAGCCTTCCTTCAGGCCTCTCTTGCCTTATAGCAGATGGGTCTATATCTGGCAGTGATTCTTGCAATTTACATGTTCTCACAGGCATGCTGGCTCAGCTACTTGAGTGGACTGATTATGGACTTTGTTTTTATTTTATTTATTGAGACATCATTAACCACCCATTGACCATGCCCTCGGAGTGGTTTGTGACAATTACAAGTTGGAAATAGAAAATCAATACAAATAAACAAGAGTGGCTCACTAGATGGGATGGAACCGGTACATTAGCTTCCTGGCAGGTGGGTCACTGCTGCTTACTGGGAGGGAGAGGGGTGAGGCATTTGGGAGGTTGGCATGGTGCAAGCACAACAACAGAAGTCCCAGATTTGCTTTGGCAGTGTGTTTGCACCGGACCGTCATCCCTGCTACCTGTCCCTGTACCCTCCCAATAAGTGACCCACCTTCTGGGAAGATGGTGTAGCAGCTCCGATCCACCTGGTGATCCACTTCTGCAAATAACCATGTCGAAAATCAACATAAACACCATTAAATCCTGTTAAAATACTGTGTGAACCCTCTGTAAATACATGTTGTTCCAAGGGCTAAAATACACTAAACACAGTTCTAAGGTTCTTACCATGCATTTAAAGCCTATTGCTTCTCCCAAAGAATCATGGGAAATGTAGTTTACTTACCACAGAGCTAATTTGCCAGCACCCTCAACAAACTTCAGCCCCCAGAGTTCTTTGGAGGAAATCTGGGCACCACAGTTCAAGAAGGACACTGACAAACTGGAACGTGTCCAGAGGAGGGCAACCAAAATGGTCAAAGGCCTGGAAACGATGCCTTATGAGGAACGGTTAAGGGAGCTGGGCATGTTTAGCCTGGAGAAGAGGAGGTTAAGGGGTGATATGATAGCCATGTTCAAAAACATAAAAGGTTGTCACATAGAGGAGGGAGAAAGGTTGTTTTCTGCTGCTCCAGAGAAGCGGACACGGAGCAATGGATCCAAACTACAAGAAAGAAGATTCCACCTAAACATTAGGAAGAACTTCCTGACAGTAAGAGCTGTTCGACAGTGGAATTTGTTGCCAAGGAGTGTGGTGGAGTCTCCTTCTTTGGAGGTCTTTAAGCAGAGGCTTGACAACCATATGTCAGGAGTGCTCTGATGGTGTTTCCTGCTTGGCAGGGGGTTGGACTCGATGGCCCTTGTGGTCTCTTCCAACTCTATGATTCTATGATTCTATGAAATCATGTGCTTTAAACATATGGCGGTGGGTCACTTGGAAAAGGCCTGGAGGAATAAAGAGGTGTTCACCTGGGGCTGCAAAGAGCTTAGCATAGGGGTCAGATGAGCCTCACCTAGGAAGGACATTCCATAGTTGGGTACCACCACCAAGATGGCCTTCTCCCTAGTTGCTACAGCTCCTGGAACATGGGCTGCTTCAGACTACTTGTCTCTCTTGCGCAGGCCCTGCTTGCCCACCCCATTGGATTTACACAATGCTTTCCCACTCCCTCTCCAAATAATGTGATTTGTTTGCTTGGCTCTGAGGCCTTCCTTGCAGAAGCATGTTAAGAAAAGGTACTTTTCTTCAGTTTATGCCTTTTCACAGCAGCAAGTGTTAAGAATATGGGTCCACCGGATTCATAGCGTCTGGCATGTGGTAAAGCTGTCTGTCATCACAAACACAAACAGTGACAATACTAAACAATGAAGCGGTTGTTCAGCCATCAACACTATAATCCTATGCATGCCTTCCCAGCCCCCTCCGAATCCCTGTAAGGCCCTGACACAGTGCGCCCAGAGACATGCTGGGAAAAGGAAGATGGCGGGTGGCATTTCAGACCACCCAGAAGGCAAAGGAAACATGGTGGAAAACAGCAGCATGGTGGAAAATAGTCTGTAAAGAGACATGCTATTGGGCAGCCAGGGTGAATGGGGAGTTCACATTACTGAATAGACAAAGCAGGCTTTGTCCTAGGATGTCCTCAGCGTTCTGGAAATATGCAAGGTGAACTTAACACATTTATTGGTAACTGTGAACACATTGCAGCACTGGGTTCTCTCGGTTATGTTGTTAGGAATAAAACAGATTCCTTTTACAAATACAGTTTGTATTTTCTCACATATCCTCCCCGCGTGTCTTCACATTTTATTAGCAATATTTTGTAATTTAGACCATAGTGTACATTCTGCAGTACTTAAAACAGAAACATTACTTTCAGTAATGACAGTGATAGACAATGTACTGGCACCTTTTTTTTTTTTTTAAATCAGCTTAAATGTCTGTATCTGTTATCAGATGTCATAGAAAACACTGTGTCAATGTAACCCAAAGTAAACATTCATTCTTATTATTTGAACATATAGTTATTGAAATGTTTAATATGTCTCCCAGTTTCTTTGATTATAGCAGATTCTTAAAAAATAGCTGTCTTTCTTCTTAAAGGTTAAACAGCAACATATATACAACAAATAAAACCCTCCCGCCTTAGGAACTATGATGCCATGTAATGTAACATATCAAAGAGAAGAGAGACTCCAGATTCTAATACAATAAAAGAAAAATAGCTCATTATTAGAAATCAAATTATCAGATCAAATCAAACCAGCCAAAATGACTTATATGCTGTAGGAAGCACCTGTTGTCCGTTTTGTTCATATGTTCATAATGTTCATAAAACAGTGCTTCTTCTCTGTAAACTTGTTGTTTCTTTCTCCACCTTACCATGTCAACGTGCAACAGCAATCGTATCCCCACTTACCTGAGGGCAAGCCCCTTGAATTCAGTGGGACTTGCTTTGATTAGACATGCTTAAGGCTGTAAACCTTAGACTTAAACTTAGAATTGTAGAGTTGGAAGGGACCCTGAGGATCATCGAGTCAAATCCCCTGTTGTGCAGGAATATGCAGCTATCCCATGTCGGGATCCAACTTTGCGCTGGATCTAGACACATCAAAAAAGTTATTCCATGAAATGCGTTGTAAACTTCATACAGGGAAATTCCGTTGGCAAAAGATGGGACTCCACAGCACCATCTTGTGCAGGGATCAGCAAACTTTTTCAGCAGGGGGCCAGTCCACTGTGCCTCAAACCTTGTGGGGGGCCAGACTATATTTTGGGGAAAAATTCAACGAATTCCTATGCCCCACAAATAACCCAGAGATGCATTTTAAATAAAAGCACACATTCTACTCATGTAAAAACATGCTGATTCCCGGACCATCCATGTTTGCCTCCCTATGATCTTGTGTCACAGTGTTCTAACACATATAAAGTGCTTTATTTTTACGAATGTAGTTGAGTCCTGATGTCAGGGACTGGGCAGATGAAGAGGAATGGTGGAGACTGCCTCCCCAGGAGCCTTCCAGAGAAGAGGAAGGGGCAGATAGTATAGATCTAGAGGAGTGGTTCGACACAGGTCACACCGAGGAGGAGGAGGAGGAGGAGGAGGAGGAGGAAGAAGAAGAAGAAGAAGAAGAAGAAGAAGAAGAAGGGAAATAATGGAAGATGAAGAGCAGGAACCTGGAAGCATTGAACAGGCAGAGCCTGAGCAGCAGCTGACTGACACACTGTGGCTGGAGAGTAACCTAGCACCCATTCCCTTCCCCCAAACGAGATGTTCATTGAGAATAGCAGAGAAGAGGACTCAAAGGTTGGTGGTGCTTAGCAGCCACTGTAGGAGGGAGGAGGAGTCTGATGAACAGGGAAGTACAGAGAAGGGGCGGTGGAGCCTCACTCAAGGCAATGTTGGATAATGAATGGTGTGGATGGAATTTTGTCTTGGTCATTCTAATAATAATAAGGAACTGAAAAGCTCGCTTTTTCTCTGTCTCTCTGCTTTACTGGGCAGGCAGTCAGTAGCAGCCGACAGCACCCAGACACCTTGGCATTATTGCAAAGTCAGAAGGGCTTTGCAAAGTAAGTGGACCCGTGGCAGCACCCACAGCACAGGTATTTATGGTAGCTGCAGAGCAAGGTGTGGGGGGGCAGGCAGATGGCAGTGACCAGTGGTTCAGCTTTCCCCCTCCCCGTCCTTGGAATACCATTTTTGGGGGCTTCCTGCTGGGCTTCACAGATGCTTCAAGTGGGCTTCTTGCTCACCCATATCTTCAGTGGCCATCAGGAGGCTGGTTCAGCTGGCAGAACTGAGCAGAAGGGCGTTTCCGCTCTGTCCAACTCTCCCTCCCTCAGCCTGGTTGGATCACTCTGTAACGCTCTGAAATAGCAGCTAAAAAAAAAATACAGCAAGATGTGCAGGGCTGTATACACATCATACATTTAAAGAACACCCCCCGCCACTGCCCAAGAATCATGGAAGCTGTAGTTTATTAAGGAGGCTGCGAATTGTAGCTCTGTGAGGGATAAATTGCAGTTCTCAGTATTCTTTGAGTGTAGGGAAATGTGCTTTAAATGCATGGTGTGCATGCAGCTGTGTGCACACTGTACATTTAAAGTGCATGGTTCCCCTCAAAGAATCCTGGGATCTTAGTTTGTTAAGGGTGCTGGGAACTGTAGGTGAAACAAAGTCCCCAGAATTCTTTGCGGGAAGCATTGGGCTTTAAATGTCGGGTTTGTACACAGCCTTAGTTCCCTTTCTGCTGGTGCACTTGATTTAATATTGAAATGTCTTGAGGAAAAAAGGTAGCCAGAGGAGAAGGGAATAACAAGACACTTGCTGCTGCGCTCAAACCATATGTTAAAGAGGAAGTGTGAGATACCATGACACAGGTGTCAAGGCCTAGTTACCAAGTGGAAAGGTGCTTAGAATATTAGCAAATGCATAATCAAAGTAACAAGATTGGGAAAGGCTACGGGGAATTTTGATTAACACACCTAACGCTTCTAGCGCACAATCTGTGCTGGGTGATGAGTAGCAAACCAAAGACGCATCTGAAGAAGTGGGCCCTGGCCTACACACCCTTATGCCACAATGTCCTTAATAGTCTTAAAGATGCCACAAGGCTCCATGGTGTTTTCAACTAGAAGACCGTAGTTCATATTGCAAAGAGCTGAAAACATTGATCTTATTACATATTTGTGGGTGTTTTAAGAAACATTTTTTAATCTGAAAGTTGTGGCTCCTCTTCCTTGCTTGGAAACACAGTTTGCCATATTAAGCTGCAACATAAGGAGAAGCAGCATAAGGTAATGTGACAGACTGACAATAAAATACTACCTTACAGTTTATGCTGTGCCATTTGAATGGCCTCAAAGTATGCCAGCTCAAACCTTAAAATGAACAGGAAATGCAATGTTTGAATGCAATAAGAATTGGACCCCTGACACCAGGCCCATGCAATGAGCAGCTGAGGGGCCATATGGAGGCCTATTAGGCATTTGAGAACTTCTCCGTTTTTATGGACCACCAGCTTATTGGTGTTGTACTGCAAGAAGTAGTGAAACATGGTCTCCAAATTATGTCCGTGTTTGACTGTGTGAACATAAGAACTGCCCAGCTGGATCCGGCCAATGGTCCATCTAATCCAGCATCTTATTCTCATGATGCCCAACATGATGGCTGTGAGAAACACCAAGGCAGGACTTTAGGACTTTATTGTTTTCAGTTGTTCATGAAGAAACTCGCTGCAAGTTGAGTTAGTGGTCAAATAAACTTTACTTCTGATTTATTTCACATGCTTTATGCATGACAATGTAACAGAGACAGGGCTCCTGGATGCCTTCCTTGGAGAATAACCTTGCATTGTCACAAAATTTATGATAGTATTTAATTGCAGCCCAATTAGCACAATTGCATTTTTAAGCAGTATACAGTACACAGCAGTATACAGTGGTGCCTCGCAAGACGAAAATAATCCGTTCCGCGAGTCTTTTCGTCTAGCGTTTCTTTCGTCTTGCGAAGCAACCCTATTAGCGGCTTAGCAGCTTAGTGCTATTAGTGGTTTAGCGGCTATTAAAGGCTTAGCAGCTTAGCGGCTAAAAGGCTATTAGCGGCTTAGCGGCTTAGAAAAAGGGGGGGGGAGCGAAAAAAATCGCAAGACTTGCAAGACGTTTTCGTCTTGCGAAGCAAGCCCATAGGGAAATTCGTCTTGCGAAGCGCATCGAAAAACGGAAAACCCTTTCGTCTAGCGGGTTTTTCGTCCTGCGAGGCATTCGTCTTGCAGGGCACCACTGTACAGTACACAGTATACAGCAGTATACAGTATACACAATTGCTTTTTTATAATTTTTTTATTGGTTTTACACAGTTTTTATAAACACAAACAATAAACAAACACACAAACAAACATGTATAATTTCATGTCCTTTTTTCTTAAACCTTGCTTCGCCGACTTCCCCATACCTCCCCTTTCTACACCCCAATTTCCAAACTTATTTCAGCAAATCCTAACCCTTGGTTTTATCAAATTTTCCCCTTATTCTTTTCTTTTACTTAATCTTTTACAGCTGTAATCCCCCTTTTTTCTAGAACCTTGACATTTTAACATTCATTAATTTTACAATGTTTCTTAAGATAAATTTTGAATTTCTTCCAATCTTCATCCGCCATCTCTTTCCCCTGGTCACGGATTCTGCCGGTCATTTCAGCCAGTCCCATATAGTCTATCACCTTCATCTGCCATTCTTCCAGAGTGGGTAGATCTTGAGTCTTCCAATGCTTTGCGATGAGTACTCTTGCTGTTGTGGGGGCATACATAAAAAAAGTTCTATCTTTCTTTAGCACCAATTGGCAGACAATGCCCAAGAGAAAGGCCTCTGGTTTCTTAGGGAAGGTACATTTAAGTACCTTTTTCATTTCATTATATATCATTTCCCAGAAGGCCTTAATCTTCGGGCACGTCCACCAAAGGTGATAAAAGGTACCTTCAGTTTCTTTACATTTCCAACACTTATTGTCAGGCAAATGGTAAATTTTTGCTAGCTTGACTATATGTACCACCTATATATCATTTTCATAATATTTTCCTTTAAGGCATTACATGCCGTAAATTTCAAACCGGTGGTCCACAACTGTTCCCAGTCAGCAAACATAATGTTATGACCAATGTCCTGTGCCCACTTAATCATAGCTGATTTAATTGTTTCATCTTGTGTATTCCATTTCAGCAGCAAGTTATACATTCTTGACAAATTCTTAGCATTGGGTTCTAACATACACAATTGCTTTTTAAGCAGTATACAGCTTGTTAAGCAAGTGGGTTTTTTATTTTAAAAAATCTGCCCCCATAGAGGTTAGAGTTGCATTTCCCTGCCCTATATATGATAGTTTTGCAGATCATATGTTTCTAAAGGTCGGCGTTCAGTCAAGGTTAACAGTTACATCATTTTTGGTATAGAAACAGTTAGCTGCACTTATGCATCACAGCCCCCTGTGGTGTGATTATCATTTGATCACTAATGTATAGATGCCTTTTTTCTTTTTTTAAAAAGATCTCTCTCTCTCTCTCTTTTTGCTCAATTAACACATATACTCTCATGAAAATTAGCTATCAAGATGAATTACCAAATAATGATATTTAACACGACAGATTTGCAATTGTGAAAATGTCTCCACCCAAGAGCTCTAATTTGCACTATGGACAGTGAAGATTACTTAGTAAAATGATTCCACTCGCTAACTTTTATAAGGGCTCATAATTGCACATGAATACCAGAGTGTGTCTGGCAAATTAATATGGCAGACAACCCTCATATTAAATTTCATCTACACAGCCTCAAGCTTATGTCTTGGGACTCAGGCCATTGAAGCGGCCTGAGAAGCCCATTCTATAATTCAGTAATTATCCTGGAAATATTTCAAACAGTCCAAAAAATTTTAAGTATCAGAAATGTTTTCACAGTTTATAATTGTTAGGGGGAAAAATGTCTGATTTTCTTGGTTGGCATAAAACAATGTCTACTTCTGGTATGAGGGATGGTTTTACTATCTGGAGTGATTAAACAAGGTTGCCTAATTCAATAATTTATGAGCATAGTCAAATTATTAGCCATTGACTGAAAAAATTCCATTATGTCTCTCCCCCCCAAATATTTTCATTACGCTTTTGTAAAAGCAAATGCAATACAGTCAACAACCAAACATGTAGTGTATACAGAGAAAGTTACAACTTCATTACAGTTTAAATCATAGATGCTAAACAAGTGTTGAAGACCATTCTGCCACAAGGTGGTCTGGGCCGTTGGCGGTCTAGGGAGAGTTGTAGCTCTTCACAGAAAAGGAAACTACGTACGATCAAATTCATCATGTCTTATTTCTTTTCTGTGTTGTGTCGGGTGCCCAGATAAAGCTATGTCCCCTACTTCGTCTAACCAACTCTTTCTGGAGTGGAGGGTTGGACCCTTCCAGTAATTAGCTACTTCTAGCCGAGCTTTTTTTCAAAAGAATGTATTTGTTCACAAAGGCCAATGTGTTGTCTGTTCTGGAATGCCCTCTGTAAAGTAGAACACAATACCTCTGCAGAACTCCTCCTATATAATCCTGTGTGCTTGAGCCCATCAGAATCATGGCGCAGTCATGCCACATTTAATGGCTGCTTACTGCCCTTCCTGGTGTTCAGCAGTTGTGGCCCATCGCAGCGCCTCCTTTCCTTCTGGGTGTTCCGCGCCATTTTTGCCTGCCTCCCCATCCACCTTGGCTGCTGTGGAGGCTCACAGGTTTCCACCAAACCCGTTAATTCAAATGGGCCAATCCACAGCGCCCCCCCTGGGGGGGCATGGCGAGCGGAGCTGAGGGAGGCAGGTTTCCCTGAGGTCCACCCGCCATCTACTTAGTCCAGCTGACTCCCGAACGTAGCACCTAGTCAGCCAGGAGCGTCACCCACCCTTCCCTTCCCTTCATTAATTGTCTATCACTGCTATAACCATTTCCTTTTCGGTTAGAAGGGCTTTCCAGTGGTCTTTTGACGGTTGCCGTATTTTAGGTTGGGAAGGAATTTCCACTGTGTTGCAGGTTTCGTCTTCCCCATAGCAGTAGTCACAACTTTGATGGTTTAGGCCTTGGGGTGTGGGCAAGTGGTGACTCACCCACCCGGTTCTCTGCAGCAGAGATAACAAGGTTAGAAGGATCTGGAGGGAAGTCTCTGTCCAAAAGCCACTTGCACAGGGCTAGCAGGCCATAGATCTTCCCTAAGCATTTGGGGGCCAACTCGTAAACCTGCGTTTTGTGATGGATCCACCCACGAATGGAACCTGCCATGCCTCACCCCCCCCCGCCCCAGCAAGGATCCTAAGAGGGATACACACCCAGTGCCTATGTCAAGACTTCCTACATCTGAAATAAATAAAATTTCAAATCCCAGATGGTTGTCGTGTCCATTCATTTACCACTCAGGTAGTTGGCAGAGTTGAGGGGCTCTGTGGCTGGACATGTAGTTATCAGGGCAATGGTACATCTGGCATGGAGACCAGCAATAGATTGTTCTGCCTTCCTTGGCAAGCTTTGGATTCAATTTTCATAGTGGTGGTGCATGCTTGTGTTTGGCCTTCTATGACTTAATCACATAATAGGAAAGCCCTGTCCCACCCCTTTTGGATTTTTCACAAGCAATACTGGAGCACTGCGTCATACCACTTTGCTGTCTTTGAATACACACACCCACACCCACACACCCACACCCACAAAACATACATACATGAGATAGAGGAGGGGGAGGAATTAGCATAATTTAAGAAATGGTTGATTTTGATCTTCTGTAATTACACAAGGGTGCCAAAAACATCTTTAAACGCGTGTAGTATACATTTTGCTGAAGGGAATAATGTAGTGATTTCTGATTTAAAAGCTTAGCGCTAGCATAGAGGTTATGCCATTGCTGGTAACTTTGTGTGAACCCAGTAGTGAAATTCTGCAACTAAACTCATGGTCTTGTGAGTGACCGTTGCTAAAAAAATTAATCAAAAAATCCATGTCTCTAACTAGTGGCATAGAAGCTACAACACTAATGAGTTTGCAGAAAAGCTTATTTGCATGTCCAAACCTTGGCTGCAGCTCAAGAAGCAGCTTGTGTAGCAATCAAGCGGTAGCTCCTTGAAATCAATGACTGAAGACTCTGGGTATCTTGCAATAGTTAGCATTAATGACATCTTTATCAATCTTAATGTGCATTCATTTCCATCAGAGCAACCATTATACTAACACTGAAGTGGACCATTTAGTTACCTGGGCCCACTTTTCCCGTGAACCTTTATGATTAAACGGATTGAATGGTAGAGAAAAAACTAATCCCAGTTCACTGGAAATGTTTCCTTAGGAAATTCTCATCAGAAGACATAACCATAGTTAGGTCACTTTGACAAGTTAGGTCACTTTGTATAGCAAATGCTACAACTTTTTTTTATATATATCAGCTGAGCTAGGAAAGGGGGCGGGAAAGCCACCGTGAATGGCTTTAATATTCCTGGTTTTGGTGCCTTTGGTTCTTACCATTTACAACTGTGATTCAAAACTGCAACTCTCTACCCTTCTTTTGAAAACTTATGTAGAGAAAGGCAAGAAACACAGGGGGAAAAAACCACAGACAAAATCAATGGGACCCATAAGTACTATAGGAGGTAAGCCGTATGACTGATAAAAATAACAATACAACATATTTCAGCAATATTATATAAAAATGTAAATAGGTTTGTAACCATTGCGAAATAGGCTCACGCTGCAAAAAGCGCCCGCCTCCGAGTGAAAATACAAATTTCCTTGTTAATCTGAATCTTTGAAGAATGTGTTGTAGAGCTGGGGACAGGATCCCTAGATTATATCTCATTCTTATTGCTTCAGCAAAACCAATTTAGAAAGAAGGACTATCTCCTGCTTGGCAGCTGAAAATAAGCCTCAGGTTTTTTTATGTGTGTCCCCCCCCCCCCCAAGTATTATCTGATGTGAATCATCCAAAATAACATAACCAGCAGGATTTCCCCAATGTGGCTTATTGTTCCTCGGAAGCCTTAACACAGAAACCAATTACCAAAATGGTGAAGAGGCACAGGGCTGCTGTATTGCTGTTTCTTTATCAGTTATATTGCTGACGTCTTGCACTGTGTTCTAGGCCCGTTGGCTTTGTCTGTGGTTTTTGTGCAGTTTGGGGACCCTCTTCTTTGGGTTTGTGAGAAAGGCAAGACGTTCAGAGCAGCTGCACATCTGTGTTGTGTGGGAATGGCTGATGCCAGTTTGACCTGTATAAAAAAGAAGTCCCAGAAGCTTTTCCTGACAGGTGTCCCAAATTAAAATTTAACCTTCCCCACTTAACAAGCATTGTTGATGCCTGCAGTTGCCCTTACACACTTTTTTGAAACTCAGAAGCACGCAAACTATAAATACAGAATCTAACATGTATAATAATTAAAACAAGGTAAAAACCTTAAGGTGGTAAATCCTATCAGTTCCAGTTCACTAAGAATTCAGATTTAATGGCTTATTATTATTATTATTTTAGATATCCACTGGCTTAGAAATGTAAGAAGGCAGTGACCTGTATTCATCACATGCAGCATCGCTTCTGTTCTGCTGCAGTTTGGTTTCTGCCAAATGCTGTTATTCACCTTGCTGCCTGCTATGTAATGTATTTTACATACTTACATAATTTACAGATTTAACATAATTAATGACATACCGTAATTATTTCCACACTATTCATTTCAATGTAGAAATGTCAAAACAATGTTTTAAAAAACCCTCAAGAACATTGTGAGTGAACACTGATCGTATTCATTGGATTCCTGTTGGAGATTATTCCTGTTTCTGCTTCTGTTTCTGATGGAATTTTCCAACATCTCTACAATGGATGTCCATTTGTTATTCCAGGGGTTGATTTTTTCCTTACATGAATTGTGAATGCTTTAAAGCTTTTTGTGTGTGTGTGTGTTTTGTATTGTTTTGATAGTTGATTTCGTATTATAGCCATTTTGGGAAGAGGCCCTCTTGAATAGTGGGTTCTACATTTACTGACACTTAAACTTATGCTTGTGATGGTGAAGTTTGCTACAAGCAGTTCAAGCATCAAGGAGAAGCGAAGAAATAGAAAAGTTAAAAACTAATCAATGGGAGGTCAGCAGGCAGCTGACAGCATCAGCTTCTATTTTCTATTTCAGCTGAGCTGCTCCCATTCTTTCCCCACAGCTGAGTAGCCTTTGCTGTGTACCTATCTTTATTACTGAGAACAAACAGAAAATAAATTATTATTACTTATTTTATTTATTAAATTTCTATACTACTGTTATGTACTGAGTTGAATAGGATCCAAAAAGCAGCAGTCTGATTGGTCCTAGAACAATAGGGTCCAGAATGCAGCAGTCTGATTGGTCCTAGAACAATGCAGCAGTATGATTGGTCTGCAGGAGCCACCCAATCCAGCTCCAGGTGGAAGTGAATCTGCAACCTGATTGGCCTACAGGAGAATCCCAGAATTAGCCAATCACATGCAACCCATTGTGTAAATGTATATAAAGCTGATATTTGGGGGGAACTTTCATTCCACACTACTATGAGCTGAATAAAGAGCATGAAATCCACACTCAACTGGGAGTATATTTCAACTACCTTTCACCCAAGGATCATAGAGCGGTTTACGGTATAAAAACACAAAAATACATAACATAGTAACAAAGGAAAACAATTACCCGTCCACGGTTTGAAAGGCCGTAGTCCCAAAGGCCTGGGGGAAGAGGAATGTTTTTGCCTACTCCAAAAAATGCCGTTGCAGAAAAGGCCCACTCTTGTTTTTGCCACTTCCAGATACAGAAGGTCAAGTCTGGATCCAACACACTGAGTTTGCCCAGTGCAAGATATTGTGGCATTCTCGATCCATAGGTGTTATATGTCTCCTGATTGTTTCCTGGTTTGCTGTCTGTCTGCAGATTTCCCTGCAGTCTGTAGCTTGCTCCTTGGTTCCTGCTGTCCTTTTTCATTCTGGCCACTCCATTTTAAATAACAACACCTGGATCTCCCTGTATTATTTATAAGTTTGTGCAGGCAAGCTCAGATACCTGGTGGCACATTCTGACTGCCTTGTCTAAATTGAGATCCTTTTTGCTTGTTTGTTTGCTTGCTTGCTTTTTGCACCATTGGCTCTCCCATAAAACTCACTGGCCGCTCTGTTTCTGTGGAATCTCTGAACCTCCCATAGTTGTGGATCTGATCCAACAGGGTCAGGTCTGTTAAAAATGGTCCCTAGAACTCACCTCGCCTCTGAACTCTCTTGTGAAATTTAAATCCTCCAGAGGCTTCACTATTCTTTGGCATAATGACCACTCCACCAATCTTTTTGCACTGAGCTTAATAGCATGTTATTATTATCAGTGCTTTTTTTCTGGGGGTACGCAGGGGTACCCATACCGCTAAACATTTTGTGAATCTAACGGGAGCAGAAACTCTCTCTCTCTCTCTCTCTCTCTCTCTCTATATATATATACATACATACACACACACACACACACACACACACACGTTTCTTTTCTAGCACAGTGAATTGTCAGTTCTGTTGCTACCCCTGATGGCGGCCTCATTTCCTGTCACGGTGTTTCCTGAGTCTCAGACGGAAGTGAGCATTTAATGTGTGAAGAAGGAGTTGGAATCTAGCACAGTGATTGGTGAGTCTTGTATTCACTGTATTTATTTTTCCTGATTTGAGCTATAAAATGGTGATTTTCTTGAGTCAAAATGACAGTACCCCGAAACATTTTTTTTTAAAGAAAAAAGCACTGATTATTATTGTTATTGTTATTATTAGGGATGTATCTTAACAATGAATGTCTTCTAAGATTCTGCAGCCTTCTATATTAGGATCTCCTAGGCTTCCATATGTAGAGAAGAGCCACTGGGTGCCATACGATGGGTGCAATCCTGTGCACATTTACCTAGAAACAAGTTCCATTATGCACAGTGTAGACTTCCTTCCAAGTTAGCGTGCCTAGTATTTCATTGCCAGAAGCCTGTATAGGCCACCCATCCCAGGTAACAGCAGGCCTTTGGGTGAGCATGGCAGCCCAAAGACCGCAAATGCAGTGTGAATTAAAAGGCTCCATTGAGTGCAGTGGGGATCTTCTTTGATGTGCATTGCTCTGTGAGCGTCTCGTGAGGCAATGGCAGATCTAGGAGAGTGCAACGGTTGCACTGAACATGGAACTTCTGGTGTGCCACCGCAGACACTGCAACCGTGATGCCCAATGGAGGGCGAGAGGCAGGGTGTGGTGGCAGATTTTGGCATCACACAGGGCACCACTGAAAATTAAGATGCCAAGGCTGTGTGAGGGACAAAATGGATGGTGATCTCCTGTTGTAACCCAAAACAGCAGGTGTCCTCCAGATATTTTGGACTTAAACTCCCATCAGCCCCAGCTAGCATGGCCAATAGTCAGGAATTATGGGAGTTGTGGTCAGAAACATCTGGGGGCTGCTAGGACAGAGGAGGCTGTTACTAAACTCATGTAAAGCCCCTCTTTTCGAGTCTTTATAAGAATCTGCCCTTAGTGTAACTATCTTCAGATAATCTTAATTTTTGTAATTAGAAAATTGTGACCTTAGATTTTAAAATAAAATACAAACAAACAAACAAACAAACAAACAAACAAACATGAAAGCTGAATTCTGCAAAAGTTGTTATGCTTTGTACTGAGTTTCAGTGCCATTTGGTATAGCCAGAGTCATGCAAATTTCTAAACCTCATTTCCTATGAGTGATGTTTTGGCTTTGGAGAGAATCAGCAAAATGTGGAGAGCAAATCTTTTAGTGATTGATTAAATGAACAGATGGGCAACTTGGCTAAAGTAAGATAGACACTTGTCCTCGTGTTCTGTGTTTTAACAAAATTGTCCCTGGCTCCTTTGCACTTGCCATGGCTACTGTTTACATAACATGTATTTTAAAGAACGGAATTGGTTGCCTTTCTCAATTATCACCATAAGGGCGATTGGCTAACGAGACGTTCCCAGTTTTTAGTTTCTCCTTCTGGCACTTCCTATGTGGCCAGTATGGTGGGTGGAATGAATATGTGTCAGAGGTTTATTGTCCTACATCAGCAAAGACAGATGGCTGTAAAGATTGGATCAAACCCTCAGGCAGGGAAAATAAAGCGGTGAATAGAATGATTTCTTGTGAGATGGAGGCACAGTAAGGATTGCCAGAGCCCATGACTTTGTAACAAGCATTTGATTTTAGGGATTTTTAAAAATATATATATATATAACTACATTTAATTAAGGCTAAATTGGAAGAAGAGAGTCAATATTCATTTTACAATTCTAGTCCTCATGATAGAGAAGAACATCTTAGCATTGCATTGTCCTGCAGTTTTCTAGTATAAAAAAAATCTTTTGATAAATTGTAATTGTCAGCCAAGATGAAACACTGAAGATGCATATTAATCAGGGGCTGTAACATAATCTTGTGTTACTGGAGAAGTAATTGTAGACGGCTTCATATTTTTAACCCTCTCTGTTTACACAGAATTGTGGCTTTCAGGCATTTTATATTGCTGAAGAGCCACTGCATTTATGCTGTAGAATCACTGTTCTTTCTAGAAGATTCTGCTGTATGTACTGAAACTAGGCTAGACAGTCAGTTCTCACTAAATGCTAACCTGTCCGGTTGGGCTTCAGTGTTGCTCTGTGTGGACTGAGAATGTACAACTGAACACACTCAACACCACGCTGAAAGGGCCTGTCAGAGGGCACTTTGCCAGGGACCTCTTTGAACCTGGAGGTGACAATGTTGTCACAGAACGATTGTTGAACATTTAGTACCAAAACCGAACCATTTCTGTGCCAGTTAGGAGTGTTCCAGCTTTAAAAGGCCCTTAAGAGCATAATATATGAATACTCCCTATATACTTTTTCCACATTGTGCATAATATTCTACACTTCTGTCAAGTCCCCATCCCTCCATCCCTCACCTTTTCTCTACGCTAAAAAGCCCATAATATTGCAACTCTTCATTGTGGAGCTGTTTCATTCCCTCTGATCCTTTTGGTTGTCTATTTTACAGCTTTGTAGTATCTTTTCTGAGGTACGGCAACTGTACACTGTAGATTTGATTGACTGCATGATGATATGTGCAGTTTTGTTTTCCATCCTTGGCTGCCTCACTGCTCAACCCTTACTCTAGAACATGTATGTACAAGTTTAGAGAAGAAATTTCAAGCCTTGGAGAACACCACTTTTTACATCCTGCCATTGGAAGAACTGTCCATTTATTCCCGTTCTTGGCTTCCTGTTCCTTAATCAGTGATTGATCCAGAAGAGGACCTCTGCTTTTGACCTATGACTGCAAAGCTTGCTTAGAAGACTTTGGTGAGCAACCTTATCAAAGGTCTGGCCTTGGGGGGGGGGGCAGGGGACTTATAAAGGTGGCTGCTCTGCTGCTTTCTGCCACTGCTGCCTCTCTCCCTCACCTCATAGCTCTGCTGCTTCTGTTTCCTCCAGAACACCCCACTCTGCTGCCCCCTTACCACATCACGATGAAAGAGCTGCAAACTCTTCACACTTGTTTTCTGCTGTGCTACCAACCACATCATCTGCCATTGATTGCAGGGTCCTGGAATTGAGTCCCATAGTCTGAAAGTTACGATGCTACTGCTGTCAGTTGGATCACTATTACTCCATGTTACTACAGACATCATACATCACACAACTTCAAAACACAGGACTGATTTTTCTTTGCCAGCTCCAAAGGGAGCATGTGCAATCTTGTGATGAATGTAGCGAGGGTTGGCACCACCTGTATGCAAAGATGTTGGAATTAAATAGTGCTGCTGTTACTTGATTTGCATGTTTTTCAATAAGGGCCTGATAGTTTATTTACTGTGGGTTGAGATGTTTATAAATATGCAATTTTTAGTTAGGAATTTTGTGTAGGTGGCAATTTGTGCAAAACACCGAGGAAGGATGGAAGCTGGCATTTAAACAAAAATCATTAAATAAGCCCTCAGCACATGGTAGGTGATGACTTGCTTGAGGCATATATCTTTTGCAAGGCTTCAGAGGTTGAGGTAGTGCTTAAAAACAAAGCTAGGGAAGCATCAGGTACAGGGGCAAAGGTTGATCTGGACAGGATACCTGGAATTCTGGAACCTCTTCCTTTCTCCTGGGTTCTAGAGAACACATCTGTGCCATTAGTGCGCCTCATGTTAGAATCTTCATATCTCAAATTCTTGCCCCACTGTGGGGGTATTCACTAGAGGGGTGATTTATCATTTCTCAGCCTCTTAATAAATTATTACGAGATTGCCTTATCCTAATATATATCAAAGATCAAATTATTTCATATATTTTTTCATATATCTTTCATATATATGTTGTTGTTGTTTAGTCATTTAGTCGTGTCCGACTCTTTGTGACCCCATGGACCAGAGCATGCCAGGCACTCCTGTCTTCCACTGCCTCCCGCAGTTTGGTCAAACTCATGCTGGTAGCTTCGAGAACACTGTCCAACCATCTCGTCCTCTGTCGTCCCCTTCTCCTTGTGCCCTCAATCTTTCCCAACATCAGGGTCTTTTCCAGGGAGTCATGTTCGTAGCTTCAAGATCAAATTCTTTCATATATATAATGAACATATTCATATAGATATAATTCTTTATATATATATATATGTGAAAGAATTTGATCTTTTCGAGTGGCAACACCCTCACTTGGGAACTCCCTATTGTCATCAGGCAGGAGCCTTCACAGTACTCTTTTCAGACCTGCCAAAAACAGTTTTGTTTAGGTAAGCATATGCAGAATGTTGAGGGGTGTTTTCATTTGGTTTTTAGCTTATCATCGATTTTAATTACAGCGGTACCTCAGTTTACAAACTTAATCCGTTCTTAAACTGAGGCACGCTTTCCCTAATGAGGCCTCCCGCCGCCTGTGCCCTTCCACCATTCGGATTCCATTCTTAGACCGAGGCAAAGTTCTCAAACAGGGACACTACTTCTGGTTTTGCGGAGTTCATAAACCGAATTGTTCGTAAACAGGACTGTTCTTAAACTGAGGTACCACTGTATTTTTAATGTTGTTTAGAACTGGTTGTTTTTTTACTGATTTGTTTTATTCTGTACTCTTTGCAAACTGCACTATTGCAATCAAGTAGCATAAATTTGTGAAATAAATACTATTTATGATTGGAGATGATTTTCCCCCTCCCTTGAGTAAGGGATATATTGTCTTCAGTATTATGATATGCTGATAAAACGGTTAACCTTTCCTCAAGCCTGGACAACAATGGGGCTAATCTGACTTCACCCCAAGGGAGTGCCACAATTGGGAGGCTGCTACAACCCCAGATACCCCCAAACCTATTAAACCTTTGTGGCAGGACAGAGGGTTGGCCCTTAAAGGACTGAAGGTCTCAAAAGGAGGTGGAGCCTTGGAGATTAGGCTGGAGGCAGAGGTTCAAAAAACCACAGTCCACCTCTAGTTGTTGGAGCGAATTGTTCACTCTGTGGTGCTGGAACACCTGACCTGCCTTGCCACCTGGGCTCCTATGCAAGAACAGGACACCAACTTTCCTAGCAGGGTTGTTGTGATGACAGGAATAGGTGGGGATGGAGATCCATGTGTGCCATGGAGGAAAGTTGGGTCGATATGTATTAAGCCAACCAACCCACCTGATGCTGTCAGATGTACTGAAGGTATAATGATTATTCGTCCCCTTGTAGAGTTCTTGCAACCAGGAGGGTCTTTATGTAGGTATACGGTGCTGAAATATGTGACTTGGGTGGTCATCGAATAAAATGGAAACTGAGCTGAGCAAAAGTATCACTATTGAAGGTGAATGGTGTGCAGAGGGCATGAAATGCACCTCCTCGTTAGATCCAGCTTGTCAAAATTGTAGAGTTGGAAGGGATCCCAAGGATGATCTAGTCCAACTTCCTGCAATGGAGGAATATGCAGCTGTCTCATATGGGGATCGGACCTGCAACCTTGGAGTTATCAGCACCACACTCCTCTTTATGTTGCATAGTAAACCACTTCTGAAATAGAGGAGAGTTCCCAAACAGATAGTAAGGGGATTTTGCTCTCTTAAAGATTCTCTACTTTATAGATTTCCACAAGACATTTCCCTTCGCCACTGTGATTGGTGTGTTCCATGTGGAAAGAAGATCGGAATGTTGGAGGTGGCACTGAGATTTAAATTTGGGTTCAGCACAACCTACCTCATCTTTTTGTGGTGATCATTAAATGGGCTAGCCCCAAGGAGGAAATGTGGGATGCAAGCATGATAAATATAATGTGTGCTAAAACTGTTCATTCATCATGCCCATTTTACAGTATTTCTTCATCCATTTAGTCTGCTTTATCCAACCTTTCAGACCTGGGATGCCTCAAGGTAGCTTACAGAGACCACATTAAATAAATAAATAAATAAATGTTGGGGTCGATCAGATATTCCAGTTTGAGCCTAATCACTTTGGCTGTCTGGTCATGATGTTTCAGATTTGCTTTTATATGGTATGTTATTTTATGTTCAGCACTGGCAAAATAACTTTGGCTCTGCCCCTACTGTTACAGATAATTCATTACAGTCTCTACACTTCGATCATTACATACAGGTCTTATTTCAGAGTATTAATTCATGCACTTGAAAGGTTTGCAACTTGAGAGCTTGATGTATGGTCTCTCTCCATTATGGAGAGATAAAAAGCTTTCCTAAGTTGGGAAACCTAATTATCCAATACATTATCTTCAGATACATTATTTACTATATATCTTGTAGGTTAACTATTCCGTCAGTGCTTTCCTCACTTGCTTTCAAAAATGTATGCACACACAAATATGCATACCAGACACATTTATATCCATATATATTCAGATGCATTTCTGTGAGCTACAGGCACAATTTTGGTTCAGGAAATTCTGTAACAGTATTATTTTCAATGTAAATGCCATTGGAATAAAGAGCTCTTGCTTTTTTTCTTAAAAAAAAATAAATCCTGCTACTTTAATTGTTGTATAGGATATAAGGATTACGTTCTTCATACTGTCGAGTGTAATGTTGAATCTGAAGTTTAGAGATTTAATTTTTCTGTCTCCTTTAATGAATATTGCAACAACAGTCACCTCCTGTGGGTTGGAATAAACAGTAGTGTGTACACCTACAACAACGTTTGCAGACCTCTTCAGTTTTCTGTTTTTAATGTGATGAAAATTTGTACAAGTAACAAAGGGAAAAAATGTCATGGTAACTAAAACATTTCCTATACTTGCATTTTAGAGCGAAGCAAAATCAAAGGTCTTCAAAGAATTACTAGGGTTCTTTCTAGGAGGTTATTGACAAATATGTAGCTTGTCTCTTGAGTTTGTGCCTCTTTCACAGATTGGTGTATTTGTGATCCCACAGGCAGGAATAAGCGTCTGTAATTCATTTCTCCTTGTTAACTAGTGTGCTTTTGTGTGGAGGATGATTGACAGCAAACTCGGCTTAGTCCCAACGGATGAGCTTGTTAGCAAAACCCTAGTATCCTATCTCTAATAAAGCATATCAGCAGTACATTTTGTCCTATCTATTAGCCTCTCTGTTTCTTTTTTGTGAAAAGCTGAGTGTCCCTTTGAAGCAATGACAAATAAACCCCTGAACTGAAGTGCTAGGCTGCCTTATGGACAGCTGGATAGTAAATGTCACACCGTGTATAGAATGCCTATTATCAGAGTGAGCCATTTGTTCAATGCTTTTCAGTATCTTAATGTAATACAAAATTGCTAAATCAAGCCCCATGTCTGTGACAGAACATAATTAATGAGAAAGCAGGAGCCAATTCAACACTCTTTATTGGGACCTAATTGGCTCAGGCAACAGAGTTGTCACTCAACAAGAGACTTCCTTTAAAGCAATTTTGTTCTTGGTTGTATTACAGAGCCTATTAAATTGTCCCCTCCTTGATCGCACAAAGAAGTATCTGCATGCAATAATTAGCTTTTCCAGGGGGATTTTTTTTAACTCTTTCGGCGGCAGAAAATGTTCAAGCTCTGCTGGAGGAAACAGAGGGAGATATACAGGCTCAAGGGCTGAGCAATGGGGATCTCAGGAAGGCCTATCAAGAGGCCTCAGAAACTCCAGCTGGTGCCTAATGCCTTGCGCTGGGCGGAGTCAAGGCAAGCACACCTGTGCTTTCCAGGCAGCCTCTTGAACCCCAGGCACCGCTCGTACCAAGGTGTGTGCTACTTAAAATCTCTGTTACATAGGGGAAGAACCTGCTTACGTCAGGCTGCCTTTCACAATGTGCCGCTGAAGCGCACAAAGTCTGCTTGCTTATTTTATTTTGCTTCTATAGCATCTTTCCATTCATCACTCCCAAGGGTGCAGGTTCATTAAAGCTAAAGGTAAAGGGACCCCTGACCATTAGGTCCAGTCGTGGCCGACTCTGGGGTTGCAGCGCTCATCTCGCTTTATTGGCCGAGGGAGCAGGCGTACAGCTTCCGGGTCATGTGGCCAGCATGACTAAGCTGCTTCTGGCGAACCAGAGCAGCGCACAGAAACGCCGTTTACCTTCCTGCCAGAGTGGTACCTATTTATCTACTTGCACTTTGACGTGCTTTCGAACTGCTAGGTTGGCAGGAGGAGGGACCGAGCAACGGGAGCTCACCCCGTCGCGGGGATTCAAACTGCCGGCCTTCTGATCGGCAAGTCCTAGGCTCTGTGGTTTAACCCACAGCGCCACCCACGTCCCTGCAGGTTCGTTGTTTAAGGACAAGACACAATGCAGGAGGTTGCAGCCCTGGTAGAGCATGGGCTTTGTATGCAGAAAATCCCAGGTTCAATCTCTGGTGTGTCCTGGAAGGGCTGGGAAAGGATCCTGTCTCTGACCTTGGAGGGCTGCTATCAGCCAGAGTCCTGTGACAGATGGACCACAGGTCTGGTTTGGTATAAGACAGCTTCTCATGTGCCGTGCTTTTATTAGTGAGCCTTGCAGCAGTAAGTAAACTGCATAACACCACTGTAGTCGTGGTTGAAACAGATACTGTAGAACTGTAGCCCTGTAGCAATGTAGGCATGGCATAGCGAAGCTGGGAATGTGCTTGCCTCTCCACCTCGGTGCATCAAAATCCTGGTCCCATCTGACATCTGTGCACTAACTGACACATTCATGATTGGGACCAAATTGGGACCTAGTTACCCAAGGGCCTGCCTTGCTTCATATATACCTGACTGGTAACTGTGCTAATCACCTGGGGCACAGCTAAGAACATTGCATGCCCCATAGGTTCACTTAGTATGTTCTAGGAACCAGGCTTTTAGTGTTGCAGCTCCAGCCGTCTGGAATGAGTTACCAACTGAAATTAGGCAAGTGCCTAGCATTTCGACATCTGTTGAAGTAATTTTTTTAATTATTATTTTTTGCTTAAGCAAACTTTCCTTGAAGTGTGACCTAGTCATTTTATGGAATAATAATATTATAATTGTAGATATGGTTTTACTGTGTTCTATCTTACTTTATTTTATTGTACAACACTTTAGTAACCTGTTTTTGTCCATATGGATTCCCTGAATTAACAATTTACTTTTTGTATGCTTTTATACTGCTGTTGCACTGCTTTTATGTTAGATTTTTGTGGGCTTTTTTGTTCCACTGCGAAAAGTGAAGTTACAGGGAAGCAGGCATAGGGCCTTCTTGGTAGTGGCACCCTCCCTATGGAACACCCTCCCTTCTGATGTCAAGGAAATAAACAACGATCTGACTTTTAGATACATCTGAATGCAGCCCTGTTTAGGGAAGTTTTTAAGGACTGATGTTTTTATTATGTTTTTAGATATGTTGTAAGCCACCTAGAGTGTCTGAGGAAACCCAGCCAGATAGGCGTAAGATAATAATAATTACTATTATTAAAAATTGGTTACTGTTTTTATGTTGTACACCATGTAGGTATTTTCTTCAGAGCTAATAAGCAGTTTATAAGTGTTTAAAAGAAAAAGTTATTTATTATTTATTTATTTGTATGTGAAGCATCTATATATCTGCAGATAATAAGCAAACAGTAAACATATGGTATGCATATCAGTTCCAGGCATAACTACATGGATTTCTATACAGTGGTGGTGCTATCTCATTTTATCTGTGAGGTGGCTAGATTGGGGATGAAGACTTTCAGAGCTGAAATTTAAATGTCAAACCTACCGTATTCCAGTTATAATGCTTGAGTACTCTTTTACTGAGTCTCCTGGTAAGCAGTTTAAAGGAATACTCATTGAATGAGAAAAATGCAGAATATGTTATTGATTTTAAAATTACAACATTGGAATGTATCAAATTATTTATCATTAGTATTATCTGTAGGTTTATATACTGTTTAATTCTTGGAATGGATTGTTAACTATTTACAAAAGCTAAATGTCAAGTACACTGATACACTTTGCAGTGCTGGCACAAGATTTTTGACAGTCCTTGATCATGGCAGCCTCCCTGGGCTGTCTGAACCTACAGCAGGAGAGTTGGGCGAACTGAGAATTCTTTCAGGTTGTCTCCAGCCTTCTCAGGTGAGCTCTGCAAAAGTGGTATTGGGGTGATTGACACTTTGCCCATTGCGGGTGGGAGTACCATGTCTGACTCCACGACCCTATGGAGTTGGCCAGGGATTCAGATCAACATGTGTTGGATACTTTCCCATATATCCTGGTCCCTATATTGAAACATGAGGCTCATCTTACAGATAGCCAATGAGGGAAAGGAACAGCATATGAGGAACAGCATACATGCCTTAGTTGACATTCCTGCGTTGCAGGGAGATGGACCCTTCTTACTATACAATTATATGATTCTATGAAATGAGGCAGAGGATTATGCTTTCCTAATCACATACAGCCCTTGAATAGGCTTGTTTTGAGGTAAAAGGTACAGCAAGTGCCAAACGTAACAAGTAATGATGGTAAGAAGTCCTCATTCTATAGGCATCATTGTTGTACCATGTGATACATATCCACAGATTTAAACAGCCTTTAAATGAAAAGAATGCATGCACACACAACTTCTCTCCAGCTACCTGTTAAAGCTCAAGGACAAGCTGTCCAAAGGTGGAGAAGTGGCCATTAGTCGTTGGCGCAGTGAGCTGAGTTTTGATTCACATTGCCAGTGTTATATTTATCATGGGTGCAATTTTTGTTGTCACCATAAACTTCCCAAACGTAAAACCTGTTTGACACACGGCCTTGGAGCGAGCTCTCCATCGTGGGAGGTATTTCAGCAGAGGCTGGACAGACATCTTTCAGGGATGCTGAAATTGTATCCCTCACTGCCAAGCTGCCACTGAGAAGTGGGTTGGACTGGTTGACCTTCAAGGTCCCTCTTCCATTTTTTTGTTATTACAGTTTTGTCATGCATTGTATGTGGGAATGGCGAACGCTCCACCATGCTCATAGCACCCAGTCTTTTTGAAGCATCTACATAGTAGCTTCTCCCACATAAGACAATCCATTAATCACAGTTCATTTACCCCGATCAGTTCCCATAAATGGAGTAAGAGTAATGTTTAGTCACTATGCTTGTATTAATAATATTTTTTTAAAAAAAGATATTTATTGAAAATTTTTGAAATACAGATAAAGACAAAGAACAAACATACAAAATAACACACACTTATAAAAACACACATTAATTTTCATTGACATAACTTCCATACCCTTATTTCCACAGACCTCCTCCTACTTCCCTTCTTTGTATTCCAGTTCAATTTGTTAATTCAGCAAATCCTTACCATTAAACTTTTACCCCTTTATAATCCTTTTTTTCATATCTCTTAAAGTATTACCGCTTGAAACCACTTAATTTCTATCCAACATCCTTCTAACATTCATTAATTTTACAATATTTCTTTAAACAGTCTTTAAATTTCTTCCAGTCTTCTTTCACCGACTCTTCTCCCTGGTCTCAGATTCTGCCAGTCATTTCAGCAAGTTCCATGTAGTCGATTGTATTAACAATATTTATAGCCCCACCCCACTGTCCTTGTGTTACTGAAAGCATTTTGCTTCATTTAGATGTAGATATTTGTATATGTGTAATTTTGTCCCCATCTCTTTATACAACGAGTGAGTTTATTGATCGTATGAGAACCAGAAATCTGAGTTTGTCAAGAACTCAGGAGTAGAAGGTTGGGCTGGCTAGGTAAGCAGAAGGGCAGGAGTTAGATATCTATTGGTTATCCCCACTTTGAACCCTTCCTCCTCCTTTCAGGATCCCAGTTGCTCTGTCACCTTGCCCTCTGACCTACTGGCCATCCAGTTAAGAAAAATTGGGTGGATGAGTTGGACGGGGTTAATCTGACCCATCTGTGCCCGCCTGGATATTTGGTGTAGCACCAGCACAGGTTGGAGGGAGAATTGTTGTGGTCCATACAGATTTAATCAAGTCTTCCAGCATTATTGTCCTGGGGGACAATATTGATATCCACACTGAGGCTGCCTTAAATGGGCAGGCTGGGGACTTTAAGGCTGTCATGATAGCCAAACTCAGTGCATTGCGAACAGTGCAGTGCAGATGACTGTATCGCTCACTATGAGGGCTTCACTTTGAACTGGCTGCAGTGTGGTACAGCCTACCAAGAACATACAACTCTCCGATTCTGTGGTTCTATGAACACTGGTTCTGAAAGTTTGCATTGGCTACCAGTTTGCTACCAAGACAGATTCAAGGTGCTTCTGTTGGCTCATAAAGCCCTATACTATTTCAAACAATTACTTTAAATAAATAAAGCAAAGCTTCACATAAAGGAGAACTTTAGATATCCCTGACTACTACATGGCAAGATGCATCTTACAAAGATATACATTGCCACTGCCAGAAGATTGTCTCACATCTTATGTCCACTATGACACTGGAATGAACTCAGGTGAGTCAGAAAAGGAAGGAAGCAGGCATAATTTGGAACAGTGGTGGGAGACCTTTTTTCAGATCGAGGACCACATTCCTCACCTGGAGAACCTACTGAGGGCCACATGCTCAGGCAGGCCCAGAGGCAAAAACTACAATTCCCAGAGTTCCTTGAGAAACAATCTCAATAGATTGTTAAACTGCTTTGGACCCAACCAGTCAAAACCCCTGTGGTAGATTTAATAAGCCAAGAGGGACGGGGAAAAGAGGGTGGGTGGTCAGCTTTTATAGAGTAATAAAATGTTTAAAGTTAGCAGCCATTTTGTGCTGGCATTCATTACATATTTACCAAGCTATGATTGTTTTTTGCCCCCCCCCCCCCAAGGAGAGCACCGAGTCAACATACAGCAGCCACAGATTCCTTAGATTAATTATGACCAAGTTCCCTCGCTACTTCAGGTAACTGTACTTTTATTAACTACCTTATATTTCAAATAAAAGGAAAAGGGCAATTAAGCATGACACTGGTAATGAAACTCAGTTTTGTATTATTATGATACTATTTAAAAGTCATATGATAATGTAAAAAAAACCCCACACAATGGAAGAATAAAAGCTACCTATTTGTGCTGCTTGAATAATTTCTGATTTTTTATAAATGCAATGTTTTTATTTATTTAATATGCTCACAGAATATTATTATTATTTTGTTGGTAAAATTAAGATTTAATCCCATTTTTCTTGCATTTAATCTCACCACTACCACGGAAAAGCTCTTTGAGGGTAATTTGAGGGGGGCAGAGGATTAAGGGTTCTTTCTTCTATCTGATTGCACCAGCCCACTAGAAGTAGATTTTCTGGTTTCAACAGGGCTATCAGGGACGATGTTAGTTTGGCCTTTACATGGACAAAATTGGATTGGAGAAGTTGACTCTGTGGCTAGAATGTTCAGGAAATTCCTGCAGTTAGAAATGGGTAGTTTGAAGGGTATCGGGAAAGCTGTGAAAAGTGTCTCTGCTTTATTTGGGGGCGGGGGGGAATCTCAGTTTATCAAGAAAAAGTCAAGCTCTATTAATTTATATGTATTCAGAAACTGTAGAGGTGGCAAGGTGGAAGATAATAGTAATTGCCTGCAGCAAATGTTCTGGCCTTTGTGATAATCAATATTTTCCCTTATTGGAATTCCAGTAATTTCCTTTTTATGTTGCCCTTAGATTGGCTCATAAAATTTACCCGTGTTCTTCTGAATCTGCCTAATTTGTGAGTTAAGCAAAGATAAGTTTAGCAAAGATCACCCATCTATGAGTGCCCATTCTGCTCCTTTGATAACAACAGCACAGAATAATCCTGTTCATAGGTTGCACAATGCCTTCCTCTCACCCCACTGTCTCAGTGGTATACAACTTTTTCCATATTTCCTTCAAGCTAAAATGCTCCTGTTGGGGCCCTGCTTCACAGGAGCAAAGGATTCTGCTGTGCTAAGTTGCAGGAGGAACATGCATTGGAGTATTAAAATAAGGAAGCACATCAAAGTGCAAGTAGATAAATAGGTAGCGCTCCGGCGGGAAGGTAAACGGCATTTCCGTGCGCTGATCTGGTTCACCGGAAGCGGCTTAGTCATTCTGGCCACATGACCTGGAAGCTGTATGCTGGCTCCCTCGGCCAATAAAGCGAGATGAGCGCCGCAACCGCAGAGTTGGTCACGACTGGACCTAATGGTCAGGGGTCCCTTTACCTTTACTTTACCTGAATGAGGGCGTGAAGGGCAAATAACCCTGCCTTGAGCAATAAACTGTCTTGGGGTAGGGATAACAGGAATAGTTGAGGCTCAGAGCTACCGAAACACCTACTGGCTATTTTATGCAGGGACAATGTGGTCAAGTGTGTCAGTTACACTGTCCGGCATGTATGCATTCACAGTGAAATAAACCCTTGTGCCTCACTTCATACACAATGGCTTGCATGTTTCCCTCCTTCCACCATACCGAACATCTCCACATTGAGGGAAAATGATGGTACCTGATTATCACTGTCATGGATGGAGAAAAAGTATCTGGCGCACAAGGATCACAAAGCATCTGACATGTGCTTTGAATTAACCAATGCAGTTTCTGTGCCATTCCCCCCACAAAGGGAAAAAGACAAAGGATTGGACCCTAAGAATTATGAGTGAAGTTCTGTTTGTGGAACAGGCCTCACCTAACTCCACCTGTCACCACCTGCTGAAGACTTCTATGAGCCCATCCCACCAAACCTTTCCTCAGAGTTTTCATGCCTTCCTAGCATGAGACAAGAGCCTGCAGCTGGGGGGTGGGGGTGGGGAGAGAGACATGGCTGAAACGGGCTGAGTTCAAGTCACACTCTGGATGAACATCTCCATTTTGGGAGTCCTTGTTTGCCCCCTGCCAAAGTTCTGAGTCCATCTTTGCAAATAAATCAAAATGTTACAAAGACACATTAGATCACAAATTCTCTCCGATCCAGATGAAGCTAAATGCAGGCTGGTGGTGTTCCCAGGATCTTATTTCCCTCAAAGCGATTTGAGTTTTGCAATCCCGGTTTACTTGGTCTCTTACCTGGATGAGTGAAATAGATGATTCAGAGTCGATTCCTTTGCCTTTAACCAGCTTCAGCTCTAATTATTTTGATTGTGTTGCCAAATTGGTTGCTGAAGGGAATTAAGGGGTTATTATCTTGGGCATTATGCAACAAAGCCCATAATAACAAAGAGTGACAGTGTCATAGTAGCACTTGCCTCTCTGAGAAAGATGCCAATAGAACAGTCCATCATTATTTTCAGGTGGTCTAGTATGTCATCTGAGAAGGTGGATGGACTGTTCAAATTTATTCTAGGACCACCTGTAGATTTCAACACTCTGAATGGCTCAGTATGAATAAAACTATGCGAAATCAGCCTATTTGGCATTTTAGCTGTATTTTAATATCATCAGCAGCATTCTCCATTAAAGTAACATCTCTGCAATCAGCCTAGTATAAAAAGGCTGTTTATTATAAATTGGTCAGCCTGTTACATGCCTGTCTCTCCTGATGGATAAAGTGTGAGGAGATTGTTATTCAGATAGCATGTGACACAGTTTTCCGAAAAGATTAACAAGCCACACTGCTTTTTGTATTATACAAATAATTTCTTTCATTATCTTATTTCTGTTTGATCAACTTTGTTTGCTTCTCCCCTCTCTGATCAGAAAGAAAAAGCCTTGCCAGTAAATTACATCTCTCCCCCAGATGATGTCTGAAATGCAGCTATAACCCAGTCAGCAAATGAAAAGAAAATTGTTCTTCCTTTTGTTATCTTTTTAATTAGGAGACTTGCTTAACAGTTTGCCTTCTCTGGATGAGAAATATTGTCAAGAGTAAGCGATTGCCATTGATTTTGCATGATTATGCCAGGAGAGTGTGATCGCTTTGCCTTGTTAGTGTATATTAATTACCCCAAACAGTAGACCCCCACACCTCTGGAATCACTCAAAGTTTTCAGGAAAGAATCGGCAATCTTTCAGGCACACCATGGTATGCCTCAGTCCTAGAAACTGCACATTACGGACTATGCTCCCTTATAAATAAAGGCCATTTTGTTATGCCCACTCTCAGATGTGTTTCCTACTGTGACATCTTTAACAGAACATGGTGTGACCTATTGAAAAATACAATGCATTATCGTTGAGGATTTCTTCCTCTGGCCCAGAATTGCTGCTGTTAGTTTAGAAGACAAAAATCACCGACAAAGATGAATAAGAATAGAATTCAAACAACAAAAGTTGTCTGTGCCACAATGGCCTCCATATCAGAGAGCCTTAATTTAGAGAGAGCCCTAAGTAAGCAGTACTGCCATTTACATGTCTAATAGAGCATGTTGTTGTTGTTGTTGTTGTTGTTGTTGTTGTTGTTGTTGTTATGCCTCTGGGTAACGCATTTATTCCTTAACAGTTTCTCTTATTTGTTTCCACAGCAGTGTTAAAAATTAGGTGAACCACTCCTTTTTTGATTTTCTCAACTTGAGATGATGTGTTCAATGCACAAGATGTGTGCAGTATCGCAGTCGCAGGTGGTGTCCAAACTTCTGACCAAACTTCATTAGAACATCTGTACCTACAACCATACACACAGAGGCTCTTTCTGTGGAGTCAGGAACCAGGTTTTCTAAGGGTTCCTGATAGCGTAGAAAGAGGGCTCCTTGTGAGTGCCTCTACATGTGAGGCTGCCTTCAGTCATTCTAAGGAATGAGTATAGATTGAGGTGGAAGCTGCCACTGTAATGACACACTATCCTTTATGTCAAGGGTGGGGCCATGGACAACTTTGACAGGTGGGCAAGGGTTTTGCTCCTGTATTTAAAGCAATATCACACCACTTTAAAAAGCCATGGCTTTCCTCAAAGAATCCTGGGAATGGTAGTTTGTTAAGGGTGCTGAAAGTTGTTAGGAGACTCCCTATTCCCTTCCAAGAGCTACAAATTCCAGAGTTCCCTGGCGAAAGGCATTCACTGTTAAACCACTTTGGGAATTGTAGCTCTGGGGTCTCCTAACAACTTTTGGCACCCTTAACAAAGGTGGCAAGTTCATACCATGGGGGGCGTCCCCTTACTACCACAATAGTGTCGTTATTGCTCAGAACAAAGCCAAATCACAGACATAGTCTTCAGGCACGTGCTGAGTTCCAGTTCCACTGGGCTACTTGATAACCCTCTCAAACTCTCCCCTGCAGCATTTCTTGTAGCAGGGATTCATGTTTCTCTTCTAAACATGAAACCTTGTCTGAGGGAAAGCAGCAGGGCACGAGAATTTGAAGGAGAAAAGTAGTGAGTGAAGGAAGGTTTATGCTCAGAGACAGGCCAACAAGGTTTTGTGTGGGGACAGTTACGTGGTGAATTGGTCCTTCCGCCCAGCTGCAATTTATTGGCACACACTGAAGCAGAGGAGTGGCCATTCAGGTAGGATTTACTGTACTATCAGATGCAGAGTCCAGGTGGTCTTTTAAAAAACTTTTAAAAACCTCTTCTAAATTCTACTCAGGGTTGACCCACTGAAATTAATGAACATGACCAAGCCAAGTTAATTAATTTGAGTAGGTATATTTTGAACAAAGCTTAGTTGAATTTCAAAGGTCAGCTGCACTCCCTCAAGTGCGCCATGTGCACTTTTAAAAGGAGAGCCCCAAAGGCTCCTGGGAAATAATAGTATAGGCAGCGACCATTTCGCACAGGGGTTCAGATCCTGGCCCCTGCATGTATCAGTGGAGCACATATAAGTTCATATAAGCACAACCTACCCCATTACACCCTGTCCCACCTTGTCCTGCCCCGTTCCATCCTCATTTTGTCTTCTTCTGGGTCTTAAAGATCTGTGCATTGAGCGTGCGTCAATTGGATGTGCCTAAAATGGTCACCGCTTGTATGTAATGATTGAGCAGAAGAAAGGATGGTGACTCCCCTGGGCTCTGTGAGCCCATCTAACTATAGCTAGTCCTGTTGCTAGTAAGGGAGCAATGAAAAAATATATATCTTTTTAAAACAGTTATTAGGGTTAGCGTTATTTAGATCACTTTTGAACTTTAAATATGATTTCCAGTCATGGAACTTTCTGAAGAAACCTCAGTTTCTTTACTCATGGCTGTGTTAAATTACTGTAGCTTAAACATCGCTAGTGTGATAGAAAAAGAGTGGGGGAAAAATGGCATAAGGTAAATTAGTAATTGAGCAGATTTTCTTTTTTCTTTTTCTTTTTAAATACACCAACATAATAAAAGTAATACAAAGGAAACTGGGGGGGGGGGGGATAACCGCTATATATAAATACGCATTTCTCTGTGTGGGTTGCCCTCACCATACTGATATATTTACAGTTTAGATTGCTAATATGGTACTAAAAACACAAGGAATGTTTGTACCTCCTCATTTTGAATGAGTGATCATTGAAATTCACTGTGGCAGAACAATTTTTTTAAATGCCCTTAATTTGTTATAATAAATTATGCTTCTTCAGCACAAGTTAATTAGCTCTCTTGTGTTTTTGCAAATCAAATGTATTTAACAACTAGCAGCCCAGACTGGAATGCCATCTTTTGCAACATAGTATTAAAAAAATAAAAAGAGGGGGAAGAAATCTCATCTGCAAGGGATGGGGTAAGAGAGGGACTCATAGTGGCAGATTAAGCAGCTTTGTTGTAATTGGTCTGTAGCCTTCCATTATGTTAAATTATTCTTATCTTTTCTTGACTTTAGGGGAAACAGAAAATGCTGGTGGCTTTGAAAATTTAAAAGGACAAAGCACCACCTTTCTCGTAGCTCTGGGAATGTAAATTATTACCAATTCTTCTTTAATATCATGGATATTCTCTTGGATGCGGCAAAGGAGCAAATCAAACAAAAGTACATACAAGTGGGAATACTCCTTTGTCCAGTGCATAGTAAAATTAGGGAATTTCATTCCATAGGATGTAGTAATTACCACTAACTTTGACAACTTTAAAGGGGATTAGACAAAATCATAACAGTCAAAGGTTATCAATATCAAAGGCAGTACGAGTTGCTAAGGAATACAGGTGGGGTGAATGCTATTGCATTCATGCCCTGCTTATGGGCTTCCCAAAAGCCTCTGATTGGCCACTGTGAGAACTGAATACTGGACCAAGACCCCTAGATCTTTTTCACATGTAGTACTGCCAATCCAGATGTTCCCCATCATGTATTAGTGCATTGGATTATTCCTGCCTTTGTGTAGAATTTGCTCCTACTGAAATTCATTTTGTTAGTTTTGGCCCAATTCTCTGTTAGAATGAAACTGGGAATTAATTCGTTATGTACCAATGCTTCCAAGGACCTTCTATCTGTCATGATCCATGAAGTGTCCGCAGCTTCATCCAAGGAGGTAAAAGCCTTACACCAAAACATTTACCCAAGAGGAAGAGCCATAGCTCAGCGGTAAAGCATTTGTTTCTGATTCAGAAGGTCCCTGGTATAATCTCCAGCCTCACCAGGTAGGGCTGGGAATGTTCCCTATCTGAAACCCCTGAGACCTGTTGTTGGTTACTGTAGACCAGGCATAGGCAAACTCGGCCCTCCAGATGTTTTGGGACTACAATTCCCATCAGCCCTGACCACTGGTCCTGTTAGCTAGGGATCATGGGAGTTGTAGGCCAAAAACATCTGGAGGGCCGAGTTTCTCTATGCCTGCTATAGACAACACTGAGTTAAAAAGCAGCTTTCAGGAGTTCTTCAGCAGGTTTGTCCTCAGAGGCCTCAGTACCAAGTCCATGCTAAGCAAGACATGGCCTCAGGAACATGGTAGGACGCCTCAGAGCTGCCAAACTATACCTTGAAGGATTGGCCAAACAAGGCGAAGTGGGGAAAAAACCCCTGTGGGCTGCCTCATCTTTAAAGGCAAGACCACACCCACAATTCTTAAAATGCACCTGCTCCTAAATATCCTCCCCACTTTTACCAATGGTCCTCTGAATGTATGTGGTATATTTGGAACACTTTTAGATAATATTCTTACACATTTATATAGCACCTTAAGCTGCAGACCTAACCCCACTTACCTGGGAGTAAGTCCCATTGAATCCAATAGGACTTTTGAGTAGGCATGGCTAGGATTGTGCTAATAGGAGTGTTATTTCAGCATTACTTACAAAGACCCTGTGAGGTGGTGCAAATATTATCTTCACACTGCAGATGAGGAGTTGAGATTGAAGAGTCAGTGGTGACCTGCTTAAGGCTTCCTATTGACTTTGTGGCAGAGGGGAGAGTTTCTGGGTTTCGTCTCATAGCCACTACAGTGCACTGCTTCTCGTGGGAAAGTGGCCGGGTGGACTGAATGATGGACTAAGCATTGTTTCAGACCAAGGAATGTAGTGGAAATGTGGGTTCTGCAAGGTAACCAAGGCCATTCAGTGATACATTGTGATCAAAAATAGAACTGGAGGAACTGTGTGTGTGACACAATGCAATCCTATGCAAGTGTATGCAGAACAAGTAGAACATGTAGAACATGCAGTTGAGCTGAATGGAGCTTAATTACAGACAAGTGAGCATAGGATTGCAACCATTTCACTTAAGATTTCCCCATTTCACTTAACAACCTTTAGGGCCTCTACTGAAGACAGCAGGAGCTGGAATCATTGGGCACCTTTCATCATCATCATCAGTCTTATTATTATTTATAATTTTCATTTATAAGAAAAAAGGAAAACATTTCAATAATCATTCAACAATAATTCTAACATTTTAAGCTCAACTTCCCCCTCTTTCTGCGGTTCCTTAAAGTTTTTTCCTTCTTTCTCTCCATATCCCAATTATCTAAACTTACTCTTTTAATCATCTGTTATCATATATGTTTTAGAAACTGCAAGTATTTACAGTAAAGCTGCTAATGTCTTAATCTGTTTGCAATTTGTTTGTAAAAATTCAATGAACGATTTCTATTCCTTAATAAAAAGTTTGTTATCTTGATTTCTTATTCTTCTGGTAAGTTTTGCCATTTCTGCATATTCCATTAATTTCTGTAGCCATTCTTCTCTGGTTGTGACTTCTTCTTTTCAATTTTGAGCAAATATCATTCTAGCAGCTGTAGTTGCATATATAAATAAGTTTCGGTATTGTTTAGGTAGCTCTGATCTCAAATCCTCAAAAGAAAAGCTTCTTTTTTTATATACAAATGTTATCTTAAACATCTTTCACAATTCATTATATATCATTTCCCAGAAAGCTTTAACCTTATTGCAAGACCACCTAATCCTTGGGCACCTTTCAAGGGCCTTGCCTTAGCTGTTGATGCTTTGCCTCATTCTCAACACCACCTCTTTCTCGGACAGTATGTAGAGAGGCAACTGAGGAGAAACGGAAGCTACTCCCACCCTTTGCTTGCTTTCCTGGATTGGGTCCAGAGGAAGGACCAGTTAGTGAGGACAGCTAGGACGAGGGTTCCTTCTGATGGCCTTCTTGCCAAAGGCACCACCCTGTGGCCAATCCTGACATATGGCATGAGTAGTCTTGGTGTAAGTCGTTAATAAGCTTACCTAGAAATACACTTTATCTGTGTGAAAAGAGCCATAGATGGTGAAAGAAGGGTTTTTGTGACTTGTAATCAAGGGAGCTTCAAGACTTGGCAATTCAATCACCTACTGGCAGTGACTCAAGAATGGGATGTTTTCAAATCGCTGCACGTAGATAGCAAAATAGAGTCTGGAACTAGCCAGGTAGGTGTGCCACAGCTGGCAACTGGGACCTGTAATAATGTCAGCATTCCAACTATGCTGCTGGCATTGCATCACGGCTGGCATGCAAGTTTCACAGCGGAATGAAATGGCTAGTATTGTTCTATAGTCCATGAAACATTTAAAGAAGGTGGGAGGGGAAAGGAACCCTTTTCAACCTGATGTCTGCATTTGCTTCTGGGTATTCTTCCGAGGAGTGGGATATGGGTGGTGCCACAGAGCCTAGGACTTGCCGATCAGAAGGTCGGCAGTTCGAATCCCCGCGACGGGGTGAGCTCCCATTGCTCGGTCCCTGCTCCTGCCAACCTAGCAGTTCGAAAGCACATCAAAGTGCAAGTAGATAAATAGGTACCGCTCCAGTGGGAAGGTAAACGGCGTTTCCGTGCACTGCTCTGGTTTGCCAGAAGCGGCTTAGTCATGCTGGCCACATGACCCGGAAGCTGTACGCCGGCTCCCTCGGCCAATAAAGCGAGATGAGCACCGCAACCCCAGAGTCGGCCACGACTGGACCTAATGGTCAGGGGTCCCTTTACCTCTACCTATTCTTCCGAGGGCCACATGTCACAGGTGAACAGGGCCAGAGGCAAATGTGGAAGGGGCAGTGAATGTAACATTCTAGCTTTTTGCTGCCTGTTAGTTCCTCTTTGTTTTTCATCTAGGCAAGCCAGAGGCACTGCCGGAGTTCAAAAGCACATTCCAACCAGGCAATATCATTCAGGGTGCGAAGCAAGATCAGTAAGGGGCATGGCTTGGGGAGAATTCTGAGAGACACCTGCTGAGGCCTGCAGAGTCACATCTGACTCCTGAGTTTGAGGTTCCTCAGCCCGATCTAGAAAAAGTAGACCAACTCCCCACTATTATGCCATTCTTGAATTTAGACAATTGGTTTTCAGGTTCTGATCTCTGTAAACCCTGGAAGCTGTTGGTGAAGAGTTGCTATTGTTGTTGTTGTTGTTATTATTATTATTACCAAGACACCATTTGTCTGATTTTTTTACAATTTCCATTCCCGGATTGCAATAATGCATTATCTAATAAATATTGCATTATATTGCACAAGTCCTTAGAGATTACTGATCAGAAAGTCTTTTTATTATTTGTAACACATCAGTTTTGCTTTTTAAAAATGACTTCAATAGGTATTTTATCTATTTAAAAACAACAGGAACTCAAGCAGAAAAAAATAAATGGAGACTTTATAGAAATAAGATTATGGAGAATTCCTATGGGTATGTATAAGCATCACATTTGCCTGTTAAAATAAAACTTGGAGTATTTAAAAATCCAGTCCCATCTGTTCCTGCTTAAGACTTTAATTTTATCTAGGGCTTACAGGTTGGGAGTTGTCCCCCCCTCCGCCCCACCCAGTGCCAAGACTTGTCCTGGAAAAGGTGAAGTGATAAAAGGTCTTTCCGGGCAATCAGTTTACATGGTAACAGTGTGCAGGTGTTCCTCCTTTGCTATATGAGGTTCAGACATTTCCCACTTCAGTTACATGTTATCACAATTTCCCATCACTAAAACTAACATAGATTATTGCTGAGAAAATGTAATTCTTTTCCAAGGTAGCAAAGCTATTATCATCTGAAGTGCTGTCAAGAGTGTAGTTGTTGGAGTGTCGCAGGCACATATTGGATAGTATCTGTAACGCCACATATAATGAATAACACAGCTCCCCTGTTCCATCTTTTACAAACAGTGTGGCAATGTTCTCTTTAGCAATTCTGACCTAGTAGCTTAAACTTTCTAGTGCACTATAGTTTTGAAATAAGACATTGCAGAAATTCAGACTTCTAGAAATTCTAAAATGTTGAGTGGCAGCTAAAAAAGCCAATGCAATTCTGGGCTGCATCAATAGGAGTATAGCATCTAGATCAAGGGAAGTAATAGTGCCACTGTATTCTGCTCTGCTCAGACCTCACCTGGAGTACTGTGTCCAGTTCTGGGCACCACAATTCAAGAAGGACACTGACAAACTGGAACGTGTCCAGAGGAGGGCAACCAAAATGGTCAAAGGCCTGGAAACGATGCCTTATGAGGAACGGCTAAGGGAGCTGGGCATGTTTAGCCTGGAGAAGAGGAGGTTAAGGGGTGATATGATAGCCATGTTCAAATATATAAAAGGATGTCACATAGAGGAGGGAGAAATGTTGTTTTCTGCTGCTCCAGAGAAGCGGACACGGAGCAATGGATCCAAACTACAAGAAAGAAGATTCCACCTAAACATTAGGAAGAACTTCCTGACAGTAAGAGCTGTTCGACAGTGGAATTTGCTGCCAAGGAGTGTGGTGGAGTCTCCTACTTTGGAGGTCTTTAAGCAGAGGCTTGACAACCATATGTCAGGAGTGCTCTGATGGTGTTTCCTGCTTGACAGGGGGTTGGACTCGATGGCCCTTGTGGTCTCTTCCAACTCTATGATTCTATGATTCTATGAGTGTAGATATTTTACCTTTTACATATGAATTACACATATTGTTGATCTGTGGCTAGGTGTCATGGCTTCCAGGATGAACTGAGGCCTCATCCACACTTACCTTTCCTCCCTATAGGTAAGTGTGGATGCAGCCCCTGTTCTTCTTGGAAGCCATGTCATCTAGCTGCAGATCAACAATATGTTGCTCAATTCATATTGCTGCCAATTTCCCCATAAAACTATCTGCTGGTGTTAGCTGGTGGGTACCATCCATCCATATCAATTTGCATCATTCAGGGTTTTTTAATGAATAGTTTCTATCACACAACATTTACTCTTTGGGCAAACTTTGGGCAAAACTAAAAAATAGTATAAAAAAAAAACTTTGTCTCCCCTCCAGCAAAAAAAAAAGCTAAACAACTTTGCAATGGCTCTTTGGCAAGATAAAGATATGTGAAACTGAACCAAAATGTCTTGGGGAAGTTCCAAATTCATAAATTTGGTGTTGGGTTTTTGGCTTTGGATTAACTCTACCTGGAATTGCTGTGTTTTTTCTTCAAGGAATCTGATTTAATAATAATGAATTTGTTCACCAAATGTGGGTCCTTTAATAGCCAAAACTGCACTACCCATGCAAAAGACATACGTATTTAATTGCAGGCTCAGAAAGATCCCAAAGTTTGCAGAAGTCCCCAAAATAATTAGGAAACAATCGGGGGAGGGGGACTCCTATAAACAGACCAATGAGGACTGAATGTGCCCAGTGGCCAGGCATGGGAGGAAGGGTTGTGTGTGTTTACATGCATGTGTAATGGCATATCCTGGAAAAGGGCATGGCTGGCTGGAACTCTGAAGAGGAGCATTCCATACAGCAACATTATCTTGCAAATTCTGTTTGTGCTTCACTGGTTGAAGACAAGTTCTGTTCCCTGAATCATTGGCGTGCTATTCTCCTGTCCCCCCTCATTGTCACTATGGAAATACCATCATAGGAAATGTTTAGCGAATGCTTTGTACAGGGACAAGATCACACCCACATGACTGAAAGCCTGCAGCAAAGGTTGGTACAGAGTGTGCAGAGGGAATTTCCCCACCTCCTTATATGCAGCCTTAAATAGCATTCTTAATCCACTTTGGGAAGAGATTAGCTGACCTGCTTATCAAGTTAGAAATGCATAAAGAACAATATATTAACCTCAATTTGCCATCCCCAATGCTTAGGCAGGGACTAAATATGGCTCTAGCCAAGTACATGAAACTTCTTTTACACAGGATTTGGAATGCGTTCAACGAGTGACATTTGACATTGAAGTGATCTGATTCTTTTATCGCAGGATTTGAAAGCTGCCTTCATTAGGAGCAAAACTGGTGAGCGACTTACAGAAGTTTTGAAGTCTGAAAAAAGACAGTGAGAGAAAACTCTGCTTTCACTGTAAATCTCAACAGATTTTAACTATGAGGGCTTACCATATGTTATGTACTGAGTTGAATAGGATCCAAAAGGCAGCAGTTTGATTGGTCCTAGAACAATAGGATTCAGAATGCAGCAGTCTGATTGGTCCACAGGAGCCACCCAATCCAGCTCCAGGTGGAAGTGAATCCGCAACCAGATTGGTCTACAGGTGAATCCTGGAATTAGCCAATCACGTGGGGCCCATTGTGTAAATAATGTATACAAAACAGACATTCTGGGGAAACTTCCATTCCTCCTCACCACTATGAGCTGAATAAAGAGCATGAAATCCACTCTTGACTCCGAGTATATTTCACCATAGCTGCTAAAATGAATTGATTTGCCTTTTAATCCTGATCAGTCAATCCGAACAGTTTGCGCCTTCCTGCGGTCGCGGGCTATATGAATCACATGGTTTATGGGCACAAGAGCAATGGAGGCAATCCTTGTATTTGGAGCAATTCACCTCTGATAAGTCAGGGGCAAAATTCTGAATCACAGGGAGCTTTGATTTGGGCAGGATGTGACTGGGCCAGGCTAGAGCACTTGCCACACTTTTACCCAGCTATGCCTCACAGTCTGTCCTGATCCACCAGCCCAAAGGTGGGCTCATGGGAGTGGTTTGGTTCCGGTATACCAAAGAAGGGTGTCAAAAATGTCCAAGTGGTCAGTTCTAGTGCTTTATTATAAGAAAGAGTCAGCTGGCAGTAAATCAGCCTGCCAGGTCGTGCTGCCTTCACAGACACAAGATGGACACCACAGAAGTAAGAGGTCACCATGTCTTGACCGTACCCAAGCAAATGTTTATGCAGTCTTTATGCACAAAGCAAAATACGTCAGGACCTCCCATCACACCTGACTGGTGAGGCCATAAGTGGTAGCTATCCAATGCTTCTACCCTCTCTGGACCCAGCATCTCAAGGTCTACAGATAAGCACACGCCAATTAGCATATATCAAAGCAAGGAAAAATAAGCATATATGAGCTCATCCTTGCAGCAACTACTTCTTATTTTGGGTGTTATCTTGACTACCAAGATGTTGCTTGCAGTCCTTCCAGAACATTTCACTTTGGTTCAACGCACAGGCTTTAGAATTTTTGTCCCATAGGACTAAGACAGAGAACGAGATTTGAAGCAAGGGAAGGCAACAGATGTAAGAAAAGTCCCAGCAGTTGCCCCCAATGTAAGTGGGGTAGCAGGCTTAACGCAGCTGAATGAGCAAGGAGAGGAAGAGGAAGCATGGTGATAGCTGGTACCCAATTGAAACTGGGAAGGTGGAAGACAGGGAGACCGCCAGGACGTAGTCCCCCAGCCAATGATGAGCTGAGCCAACAAATCTAGTTTCTTCCTACATCCTTATTCCTGCTGAGTTCTACAAGGGCAACATTGAAATTAAGGAAGAAGTTGCCAGGCAGTGCCACTCCATAACTTGTAAAGACAAGAGTGTAGCGTATCAGCAGCCTTCCCTGCTTTATCTACACTACAGACCTAATGCAATTGGTTTGGAATATAACTTTGTTTCCTCAAGACTAGAATATTGGACAAATTGTCCCTCGGTTTTAAGGAAGTTTTGCTAAAATGTGTTGCTTGCTATATTTTATATTCCACAGTTGCGTTGTTTAACCTGCAAAATCCAATGGGGCATGACGTAGGAATGAAAAATCACGGGAGACGAGAGAGGCAGGTGCAACATGAGGCGTCTGTCAGGGCGGGCCCTGGGAGCCTATTTTATTGAATATTGCAAGCATTGCCACAGGTGGGCCTATGGCTGATTGGTTGATACATACACAAAGAAACTTGTGATTGGTTAACATAAGTACAAGGCGGGGATTACATGTGAGAGGTGGGATTTACATATGATCATTTATCACTGATACATTAAAGGCTGAGAATCGGAGCTAGAACTAGACAGGCATGAAGCCTCCTAATTAAATTGTAACTAGAGATTAATATGGCACAAACAATTACTAATGATTGATCATAACATGAAACAATATAACAATCAAGTTCTGTAGATGTGGTCAGCTAGGCATGAAGAGCAGGTTCGTACAGTGTGTGCAAAAGCAGGGAAAAGCCTACAAGCAAGACTTCTCAGAAAGCAAGAGAAAAGAGGAGCAAGGCTTCCCCATAATGGAGCAGTTTTGGGCAGAAGGAGAACCAACAGCTATGTGCAGAAAGAGGACTCTATACTCGTCATAAACACTCAGATGCTCAATGCGCAGGTAGACATTCATAAAAGAGGACAGAAATTCTGGAAAGGCCTAGAAATGTCCGGAAAGGCCTACATGAATTTTATGCATTCGATCAGGAAAGAATTAGAACAAGAATTCTTTCATGCTCGAATGGATAAATTGCTGATGCTAAGACCGCGATCCTGCAAAGACTTGTTGAGTTAATTAATACCAGTTTACAAATGTAGCATACCATTAGGCACCTGAGCTTCAAGAAAAGTGAGAATATGTGTCCTGTTTCTGCAGCCATTTAAATTAATACATCTCACGCTGAGAATATAATAGAAGCACAAAAGCATAATGGGAGCAAGATTCTGCTCATCTGAAATTGTGGTTCTTCTTCAAATTCCCCTTGGCTCCTGGGGAGCTACAATTTCAATGCTAGTGTGGGAAGATTACACCAGTCATGGTCTAGATACACCATGCACAGCTCCCACACTGCCCAGTTTAACCCTGCAGTTTCCATGTCTTTGTACAAATCTCAAAGCATACAAACATCACCAAAACATTATGTAGCTTGAAAAGAAATGCTGTGTGTGTGTGTGTGTGTGCGTACACACACACACACACACACACACACACACACACGAAGGCCAAAATATTATTACATTCTTCCCCCAATGGTCATTATAAATTATAATGACAAAAAAGTATAATTTAGTTCTGAGGTATATTTTCCCTCTGTGTTGTAAACATGCTGAGCTGAATTATTTTTGATTGATTGAAAGTGACTTTATATACCTTTAATTTAGCACAAGCTGGTTTAAGACCACAAAAGGGTTTTATATTAAACAGTTGTGAACATATTTTTTACGAAACGAGTTTGAATTTATGATGTTTAGTGTTACACATTATACAGTTTATTTTTCGCCTGCTTGATCGTGCTGTGAAAATTCATGAATATTTAACTATTAACTGAAATGCAAAATTTTCATCACCATTTTATTGAAAAACTTGACATCTTAAAATACCATACATACCATTAGTATTCTGCTGCATTGTCACCTTATTGAAAAATGCTGCTAAAAAACAATGCAGCCATTCTGAAGGGGGGGAAATTGTCCGCCCAAGGCTATTAACTATAGTTCTACACATACATTAGTGACAAATAAGTGAAGCAGCCCAATGCTCACAAAAGATGTCACTAAACTGCTAGGAAACAACGGTAACCATAGAAACCATCTCACACTGCAATCTGCACATCTTTTGTCAGTGTTTGACTAGAAATGAGATGCTTAAAATCATTAGGCTATCAAAAAAAAAAAAACCCTCCTGAAATCTCTTCATTGAAATTTACATATTTAAATATTTTGAAACCTGCAGAAACTTCAACATGATACTTTCCTAAAATATTGTTTCAGCTCGTAGCCCTCAACTATCAGTCTATATATGACAATAAAAATTATACACACCCAGAATCCTGATGTTTCTCTCTTTCCTCTTTATGCTACAGGCACTGGATTGGGGGGTGGCAAAAGGGTAGGAGGAGGTGATTATAAGCAGAACTTTGCATTACACCAAATTCATACCACAAATTCACCACACACACACACACACACACACACACACACAAATACACATACTAGGGTTGCCATACATCGGGAATTTCCCAGACATAGCCAGAATAGTAAATTCAGAAGCAATGTCCGGGTGGAAATCGGCAAAATGTCTGGGAAAATCCAGACATATGGCAACCTACGTCGGCAGTGTCATTTTTGCTGATTTCCCATTAAAAAGGGGGGGTGGGGCTCAAAATAATCATTTTTTTGTGATTTTGCCAAAAAAGCTCAACAACCTTGGGCAAAACTGAAAAAAGCTCTACAAGTATCCCCCATCCCCCCCACAAAGCTCACAAGTTCACCAAGTTCATTTTTTTAAAAAAATATATATTTATTAAAGTTTTTTAAAATATAACAATGAAAATAAAAAATAAAAAGAAACAAAATACAAAATACAACATAAAAACAGTTAAAAAACAAATAATTTTCCATAACATATCTTCTTTACACTTATTTCCCCAGACCTCCTCATACCTCCCTTCTTTGTATTCCACTTCAATTAATCCTTACCATTAAGCTTTTACCCATTTGTAAACCTTTTTTTTTCGTATCTCCTAAAGCATTACAGCTGGAAACCCCTTGGTTTCTATCCAACATCCTTCTAGCATTCATTAATTTTACAATATTTCTGTAAATAGTCTTTAAATTTCTTCCAGTCTTCTTTCACCATCTCTTCTCCCTGGTCTCGGATTCTGCCAGTCATTTCTGCCAGTTCCATGTAGTCAATCACCTTCATCTGCCATTCTTCCTGTGTGGGTAAATCTTGTGTCTTCCAATACTTTGCAATGAGTATTCTTGCTGCTGTTGTAGCATACACAAGTTCACCAAGTTCAAAAACTTTTGTGTCCAGATTCTCACTTTTTGAAATATGGCAACCCTAGCACATACATCCAAACACATCAGAAGATTTAGGACTCCCATCAATTTTCCTGGCAGTAGGGTAACACCCAGTGAAGTTTCCTGCTTGTGCAGTGAAAATCGGCTTGCACTTCCGGTGCCTCTTCTCCATGCCCCCCCCCCCATTTTGCTCCAGGAGGTCCCCCAACCTTTCTGGGACTGTATTAGGAGCTCCACGGGGGAGGACAGGAAAGAACAGCCCCATTGCACACTGCCTGCTCTCATACGTTCATAACTGTGACTAGCATGCAAGCTACTTGAATAAGAAAGTAGCACATTCAAAGACTAGTGTGGCATTCTTGATATTTGGCACCATTAATGGCATCCCTTGAATATTCAATTCCTTTGGTCTGTATTCTGAAGGTTAATGCAAGACCATGTGTGATATCTCTATATCTTACATTCCATTATGTTGATTCAAGTGCGTAGAAAGAGTAAAAGAGAGCGCCCCAAATATCCCTTATCCCAAATGGAACAAGTTATGGGAACCATTTGTGATGCTAAAGCTTACCGTAACGCTAATACTTGCCTAATTCAATGGTACACCTAATTGTGTCCAACAGCATGAGTCAATTAATTAAGACTCAGCTCAGATATACAGTTTGTGTATCATCCTCCCCACCCCCTCCGCTTTTGTTGTACAGTACTGAGAATCCTTGAGGCTCTGATTAATTCTTGCAAATGTCCTGGTCATCTTCAACTCTTGTCTCTCACCGCAGATCAGTTCTTTCTGGGTTTTTGTTGTTGTTGTTTTGGTGCTATTCAACAGGACTCTACTTTTCTCACTGGAGAAACTCTGAGGGTGATTTTGTACTGATGACAGCATACTTTAAAACTCAGGCTGATCCCACACAGCGGTCTCATGTGTGTGTTAAACAGCATAAAACTAACTCCTGTATCACCCCGTACTTCAGGTTTCATGCAGCCTAACAGCACCCTCCTTCTCCTCCCTTCTGGAGCAGGACATCCAAGTAAGAACAAAACCGCTGCACCTCATCTTGAAAAGCCTCTCCATAAGGATACCATGGTGGATGGTATGAAAAGTCAGAGAGACCAAGGGAAATCAGAAGGGTCCAAATTCAAATCATTGTACAAGGCAATCAATGTGGTTTCTGTACCAAAACAGGTCTTAATTCTGGATTGAACTGGATCCAGAAGTGCCAGGAGCTGGTCAGTGACAACCCACTGTAGAACCTTGCCCAGGAAGAGGACATTTGCACCCAGTCTGTAATTAGTTAGATCTTCCAGGTCCAAGAACATTTTTTTTAAAGGACTGGTCAGATTGCTGCCTCTTTCAAGTGGCTTGATGAAGTATTGAGCACCTCCTTGGCCCAGCCTGCTGTCCCCTCACTACTAGAGTGTATGATCCATGATGGGCAGATGTCCAGCACACAAGTGTCATGCAAACCTATCCAAGCACCTTGCCCATGTCCTCAAGCTAAACTAGCTGAAACCTAGCTGGACATCTCAACAGATTGACCTGCTATAACAGTGGGATCCAAGTTCTGGTGGATGCTGCAGATTTTATATTCAAAGGGCTCTGATGGTTCCAAAGTCTGGCCAGGATGTATCAGGGCCGAACCATTCACGAAAGCTCAGCTGTGTGGCATTGAGCAGATGCAGTGGAGGCAACCAAAAAATGATTTTTTTGTTATACACAGAGTAGGTTCTAAAGTGAGACTGTACTAGTGCCCAGTTGCATTCATCAGGAGTTTTCCTCCACTTGTGTTCAAGCTGCCACATTAGTTGCTTCATTGCCCTCAGCTCCCCAGCATACAAGGTGATGTCATGAAAGTCTATGAGAATAAAGCTCTTCCTGGCTTTAAACTGGGAAAATACAGTGGTACCTCGGGTTAAGTACTTAATTCGTTCCGAAGGTCCGTACTTAACCTGAAACTGTTCTTAACCTGAAGCACAACTTTAGCTAATGGGGCCTCCTGCTGCTTCCGCGCCGCCGGAGCACAATTTCTGTTCTCATCCTGAAAGTTCTTAACCTGAAGCACTATTTCTGGGTTAACCTGAAGCGTATGTAACCTGAAGCGTATGTAACCCGAGGTACCACTGTATAAGTTCCTTGTGGCAAGCCCAGCCTTTTTCCTTAGGTTATTTTTACACCTCTCTAAAGGTGCCCAAGGCAATAAAACACAGAGATCAATACAGTAAAAACTAAAATCAATACCAGGTGATCACCATCACTGTTCATAGGCCAAAGGCCCATGTGAACAAGAACGTCCGACGCGGACGCATGTGAACGTCCGACGCGACTTCCACTTGAGTGCAGGAAGCTCCTGCAGTCAATTGGAAGCCATACCTTGGGTTTCAAACATTTCAGAAGTTGAATGGACGTCTGGAATGGATTACGTTTGAGAACCAAGGTACCACTGTATTTGCCTGCTGGTAGAAATCCATCAAGCATGGGACTTTCTAGGAAAGAAGTTTCAGACCTTAGACACAGCCACCAAAGTTAAACTTTCTTCTCTTGTATCTGCATTAAACCTCAATTCAAGTCCAGCAACATATCCATGGCAGATACATATGTATGAATCCTGAGCGGATGGTAATGAATTTTGGAAAGGATTGGGAGCAAGTAGATTGGATAAGATTGGAACATATGGCAAAAGAGAAAAAAAGTACATACTTGCGAGGAATTAATAAAGAAACGATTTCAACCGTGCTAATAATTTCAGCTGAGAAGCTGCATACAAAGTAAAGTAAGAAGGAATAATCAAATAAGTGGAACACACTTTAAGAAATAGTTGAGACAAACAAACAAACAAACAAACAAACAAATGAGATGATTAATTGGGGGTTATGTTGAGTAACAACCACAGGAATGAGGTACCAGATGAAATTTGGGGTGTTATTTAGTTATAGAATAGTATTTAGTGATAGAATAAATGGTTATCTCCCAATGTGACTTCGTTGAAAAGATGACACAATGGAACATTAAAAACAAACAAACAACAACAACAAAAACAACAACCAGGAGGGAATGTGGACTGTTGAAAATAGAGCAGATGTGATCCATATATGCTGGAGCAGTCTAGGTATACCGTATTTTTCGCTCTATAAGACGCACCAGACCACAAGACGCACCTAGTTTTTGGAGGAGGAAAACAAGAAAAAAAATATTCTGAATCTCAGAAGCCAGAACAGCAAGAGGGATCGCTGTGCTGTGAAAGCAGCAATCCCTCTTGCTGTTCTGGCTTCTGTGATAGCTGCGCAGCCTGCATTTGCTCCATAAGACGCACACACATTTCCCCTTACTTTTTAGGAGGGAAAAAGTGAGTCTTATAGAGCAAAAAATATGGTAATTTTTTTGGGGGGGTTATAATCTGTTATTCCTTTATTTTTATTTTTTAAATTAAAGCAACTCCATCACACCTTGATATTTATTTATTTACATAATTAATTAATTAATTAATTAATTGATTGATTAATTATGTCTTTAAATTTCTATACTACCCTTTATCCAAGGATCACAGGTACTTTACAATATAAAAACACAATAATACATAGCATAGTAACAACAACAACAACAATTCTCCACAGTTTAAAAGGCCACAGATAAATAAATAAATAATTTTCCACAAAATTAATCCAATTGCTATTCCTAAAAATGTGAACCCCTCACCCCTCAAAGCTCTTATCTCTACCCTCTCTTGTCTTTCTCTACCCTTAATTCTATTGATTTAACCATTTTGTGGAAAATTATTTATTTATTTATGGGTTATAATGTATGCATATAGGTAGAGAGAAAGTGCATTGAACTTTGAATGACCCTTGGTCGGACTAGATGACCCTTGAGACCCTTCCAACTCTAAGATTCTAAGATGCTATGATCATAGCTGTCAACTGTTGTAAAGTGCATTATACAAATGGGACACTAGATGGCGATGGTGAGCTATGGCAAATTCAATATATTTTTCAAACTTTTTTTAAAAAGCATTTTCACAGCGTTTTTTATATGTGTCTAGATTCCACCTCTATCTCAATAATATTAAAGAAATTATGCTAGTACTAATAAATAGATTTTTGGCCTAGCCTATGCTAATCAGTGGCCACTTGTAAATTAGCTTTGATAAAATAAGATAACATTTGAAAAGGAACATTAGCCTTCCCCAGTGCTTTTTTTTCTTTTTTAAAAAAAATATGTTGAGGGGCACTCTCATTTTGACTCAAGAAAATCACCATTTTATAGTTCAAATCAGGAAAAATAAATACAGTAAATGGACAAAAGTACAAAGATTCACAAAATGTTTAGGGGTATACATACCCCTGCGTCCCCCCAGAAAAAAGCACTGGCCTTCCTCCCCCCCACTCGCTTTATCTATTCCATTTTGGGCTTTGTAGTATTCTTACTGCTCAGTTAGTATCCTCTGGTTCCAGGGCTTCAACCATGCAATGTTCAGTCTAAAGAATCTCAGAAGGAGAAAGCTGCCCCAAAATGACCACAACACAGAAAACCAAACTGCCCCCTGCCATCAGTCTGAGTTGTTATGCAATATATTGTGTTTGCTGAGGTAAATGACAGAGGGTGAGGTAGAGGCTATTATTACTAAAATCAGCCAGATAAAAATGAATTTATCATATTGCTTTGGTTGTCACAGTGTGCGTAAAATTTACACTGCAAATGATGCACATTCTCATGCAGAACAACAACAACCTCGTTACTGGCAAGGCAGTTATGCATTAAAGTCTTCTGATTGAATCTATAAATGTGGAATGCAATCTCTAGCTGAAAACTGTCATTAACATTTGTGCAAAAGCAACAAATGATCTTTGGCTGATCAGGAGCCAACAGAAACTGTTGTGGTTATTGTATTTTCTGAACTTTAATGCACATGATGGGCTATTACAGTTCACGTACCTCTCTGACTTGTTAGTGTGGTGAAGATGATTCCAAAGTGAACATAACACAGATTATATTAAATATCAACAGACAAACTGCATACCATCCAACAGTGGAATTGAGCGGCCAATTTTTAGCATACCGTTTATGCTGAACGGCATTGGACTGTTTATTATTATTTCATATTTCTCTCCAAAGGGAGTAGTGAGCACCCTAAAAATACAATTACTTAAACCCAATTTTAAACAACGCTATAATACATTTGTTTGTTGTTGTTTAGTCGTGTCTGACTCTTCCTGACCCCATGGACCAGAGCATACCAGGCACCCCTGTCTTCTACTGCCTCCCGCAGTTTGGTCAAACTTATGCTGGTAGCTCTGAGAACACTGTCCAACCATCTCATCCTCTGTCATATAATGCATTGCAGATAACTAAAGCCAGTGGTGTAAAAAGCTTAATAACAGTATTGACCAAAAACCTGGATAAATGCAAAAAGTATTTTAGTTGTTTCCTGAATGCAGAAAAGAGGAGGCCTGATTAATGTCCCTTGGGTGAGTGTTCTGTAGCCAGGGGTCTACCACTGAGAATTCCCTGTCTGGGTTCCCATTATTTGGGGTACTTCTACTGATGGGTCCATGAGTAGGGCTCTCCCAAGATTGCAAAATTCACGCCATAAGGGACTGGTGCTTTTTCAAATGCTTGGTTCCTAAGGCATTTAGGGCTTTGTACACTAGTACTAACCAGGGGTGCCAACTCCAGGGGCCCTGCCCTTTTGGGCCTCCCTATGTTTTGGGGTTCAAGGCTGCCCCCAGTGCATCGCTTAGGGCCCCACTCTCTTGGGGGCCCCCCAAAAAATTAAAGGAAAAAAACACCTGGATGTACATTTCCAAAGTACAGTGGTGCCTCGCAAGACGAAAAGAATCCATTCTGTGATTCTCTTCGTCTAGCGGTTTTTTCCGTCTTGCGAAGCAAGCCCATTGAAGGATTAGTGGATTAGCGCTATTAGAGGCTTTTAGCGGCTTTTAGCGGCTTATCTGCTGATCGGATCAGCTGATAAGCGGCTTAGCGCTATTAGCGCTATTAGCGGCTTATCTGCTGATCGGATCTGCTGATAAGCGGCTTAGCGCTATTAGCGCTATTAGCGGCTTTTAGCTGCTTTTAGCGGCTTATCTGCTGATCGGATCAGCTGATAAGCGGCTTAGCGGCTTAGAAAAAGGGGGGGAAAGGAAAAAAAAAAAAACCAGCAGGAACTCGCAAGACATTGTCGTCTTGCGAAGCAAGCCCATAGGAGATTCGTTTTGCGAAGCACCTCCAAAACGGAAAACTCTTTCGTCTAGCGAGTTTTCCGTCTTGCGAGGCATTCGTCTTGCGGGGCACCACTGTATAAGATAAAAAAACAAATAAAATAAAACTTACATACAGCAACAGTGTTTTGTGTTGTGTAGGCTCCTATTTGTTATGTGCAAATGGCTTTAGATACCTATTAGGTCCATAAATTACCATATAGCATATATTTAACACAAAAAACAGGGACAATTTGTTGTTGACAAAGGACAGCTGGACATATAAAGGGTCCCATTACCTTCAGTAGTCTTGGGCCTCATCAAACCTAAATCCGGCCCTGGCCGCCCCCCACAATGTCCGGAAAGTGTGGAGGCTCCTTCTCCTCCTGCCATGGAGGGCAAGGAGAGTCGAAGCAGCCTCTCACTGGTGGTGGCACCAGGAGGTGGAAGAGAAGGAGCCCTGGCCATTGAAACAGTGCAGTCGCTGCATTTGGGTCCACCGCCAGCTCCTCCCAAAGTCCTGACATCGTGTAGGCGCCGTGGCCTTCCCCAGTCACCCTCACTAAACATTCTGCACTGGTTGAATGTACCATGATATTTTCTCCAGGGCTCCTAATTTTGAACTCCTGAAGTGTCGGGAATGAGTTGAAGAAACCAAGATACAATTTTTGGCTGCCACGTTAGGTGAACATTGAGGAAATTCCTGCAGATGTTGTTGAACTCCCACTCCCATCAGACCCAACCAGCATGGCCAATAGTCAGAATGATGGAACTCCAACAACATCTGGAAGCCATTGCCTCCCCACTTTAACTCCAACCATTACAACATCTGCCTAGAAAAAATAGTGAATATACAAATACCATATGACCAAAATCCACAAAGGATGGAATAATCTGTAACCAGGTGGAAGGCTGTAGGGTTTGCTGTGCTTGTTTCAACACACAGCCAAAGATCAAAGTATGTCAGATACATAGGAAGAATGTATGAAACTGGAAGGTGCCTTATAATGAATCAAACCTTTGGTCCATCTGACGGGTAGCACATTGGGCAGGGGTTTTTGCAGCAGCCTTTCTTAGCCCTACATGGAGATGTCTAGGATTGAACCTGGAACTTTCTTTCAGTACTACCACTGAGCTATAAATATGTTACAGTCTGGTTCTTGCTTGCAGCTGCTGTTGCAACTTTTGGATTTGTGTCTCCTGCAACTCTTAAAAGTGTCTCAGGCTGCAATCCTATACTGCAGGTAAGCCCTGCTAAACTCAATGAAACCTACTTCTAAATACAGTGGTACCTCGGGTTAAGAACTTAATTCGTTCTGGAGGCCCGTTCTTAACCTGAAACTGTTCTTAACCTGAGGTATCACTTTAGCAAATGGGGCCTTCCGCCGCCACCGCGTGATTTCTGTTCTCATCCTGAAGCAAAGTTCTTAACCCGAGGTACTTTCTGGGTTAGCAGAGTCTGTAACCTGAAGCGTCTGTAACCCGAGGTACCACTGTAAATGCATATAGGATTGTGCTGCAAGTAAAGTTTGAGATTCTCAGAACAAACAAGGCTACAGCTATAGGTAGGGAACAAGAACATTATTTGGGGATTGATATGGACAGGTACGTGCCCTTATTTACAAAGTCCCTATTTTTCTACTGCCTGCTGCCTCTAGTAAATCACTGTCCCCGTTCTGTTCCTGTCGTGTCTTTTGGGTGAGGCTTCTTGAAGTTTCCTTTATGAGTTTATAGAGTTGCCTCTTGAGTTTCAGCTGCCTTCTCCAAGTCTCCTCTCTGATGGGGGAGTGGGAGACAGATGCATCTTGACTCTAGGGCATAAGTATGATAAGACAAGCGCATGAACAATAAGGCCCCATGTCGTGCGCAACCTGCCATTTCACATGCTACAGCTGGTGAGGTTTATTTTGAACTGCTCATAACATATTGTAGGACAATTATGTTCTTCTAGTGTATCTTTAACCCAAAGAACAAATGGACCCTCTTAGCTTCTAAATCAGAGAAATTCAATAAAGGAACAGCAGACAGAAGAGAGCCTTCAACAATGTGTAAGGGGGTGGGTGGGTGGGTTGTGCAGCAGTCCATGATCTGAGATTATTATAATGTTCCTCTTTTCATCTATGAAATGTTAAAGGGTATAGAAATGGCCATTGTATGCTGATTTACTCTCACCATAATATGTAGGGTCCAGTCTCTGCTCCTACTTTCTCCTGATGCAGAACAGTACTGGGGAACCTCTTTGGTTCTGTGGGCCAAATCCTTATCTCAACAGGTGGTGGGACAATCTACCTGTCAATGATATGACATCATTGTGATGACAGACAACCGGAAAGTTATCCACCCACCTGCTAGAATCAATTGTGCAGCTGTTTCCAAGGGCCTGAAGGCCAGATGGCTGTTGGGCATTATAGAGTCCCAGCCCAAAGAGCTTTGCTAGCCCTATGCTCAGTGCCTGGAGAAGTCCCAAGCATAGGGATGTCAACCTGACAGCAAGTTGACTGTGGGGTTATCGGGAGCCCCTGTGCAAAGCAGCAAAAAGCAGGATTCAGCTTGCCCAGCCATCAGATGATGTGCAGCAAAGCCCCAGCCTGCTGGAATGCTGCTGTTTACAAGCCCAGATTTAGTGGTCCAGATTTAGTTTCCCTGAGAGCCAAAGCCTGGTTTTAACAGGCCTTAGCTGCACAAGCAAGTTCCCTGCAGAGAACTCTCAAGCACAGCCAGTTCAGCAGGCCTTCGCTTACTGTGGAGCTTAAGAGTCCTTCTAGGTCAGACCAAGAGCCCACCTAGCCTAGCATCCTGTTCTCACAGTTGCCAGGAAGATGCAATGGGCAGCCCACAAACGGGAGCCACGTAGGTTTCTGGGAAACACTTCTTACTTGTGAATCCCAGCAACTGGTGTTCAGAAGTATATTCCACGTTGATAGTGGAAGCATAATATAGATGGTAGCCATTGGCAGCCATATCTGTGATTTTATCTAACCCCTTTGAGAACCATCCAAGTTGGTGGCCTTCACTGCCTCTTGTGGGGATGAATTCCACAGCTCTGTGTCTTCACAGTACTTGCTTTGTTTTTAATCTTCCAAAATTTGGCTTCATAGGGTGGCCTTGAACTCTAATATTATAAAGAAGGCAGAAAAGCTTTTTCACTATCCACTTCCTCCACCCTATGCATAAATCTATATACCTCTCACATGTATTCTCTTACTGTCATGACCCCCGAATCCAGCAATAAGCCAGAGAGAGGACCCCAAGAACTTCCCATACCACCAGATTCTGTAGGGCCAGAGCCCAGAGTCCCACTTTCCTGAGGAAGCTGGTGCTTCCCACTGCACGTCACTGATTCCGAGGTGTGGGAAAAACACCAGGAGTGAGATTGCGGAATAGAGGAAGAGTGCCCATTTTCAGGCAGATAGGCAGCTCTGAAGTTCTCTACAAGGGGATGGAGCCTAGGAGAGCTGTTCACTTGGAAGTACCTGTGATTCTACAACTTCTGACCAGCCTTGCCTGTAGGATCCAGAACATGGAATTTACTCACTCTAAACCAAAAAGCTTGCCTTATTTTCCATCCAGTTATCTTTTATAAAACAACAACAGCAACAGGTTAATGCAAAAAGAATATCCTATGGATATGGCCTTATGAGTGAATATGCAAAAGAGACGTGGAGCAGAATAGCCTTGTCCATCCATCATTAGCTGAAGGACATCATGTGACAAGAAGCTACACATTATAGGGAAGGACCACAGCTCAGTGGCAGAGAACTTGTCATACAAGCAGAAGGTCCCAGATTCAATCCCTAGCATCTCCAGGTAAGGCTGGGAGAGACTCCTGCCTGAAACCCTGGAGAGCTGTGGCCATTCAGTGTGGAGGATACTGCGCTAGATACTGCGTATAGCTGTGTGACGTAGATGCCAATGTGTGAAAGTTACTCTCAGCAGCCTCTGCGTAATGTCCATAATTTTTGGACTGCCCATGGGAACTGAGCGGCTATTACTCAGTGGAAGGACCTACATTTTGCAAGAAAAGCATCCTTGGTTCAGTTTCTGACACCTGCGGCTACAAGGATATCATGGAATAGGAATGGGAAATATCTCTGCCTCAGACTTTGCAGAGCTCCTTCCAGTCAGCATAGATAATACAGGGCAAAGTAGGCTAAGTGTCATATATTCAGTATCAGTCAGATTAATGTGCTTAAATTAATTTATAAAGGCTACCTGTAATTCTTGCCCTGTCAAGCTTTTGATTGAAGCTCACTGTATAGGTAAGGATCCTGGCATGGAACACCAGACAGGATAGAATGTGAAAGTTAGACCACTTTTGCGGGCAGATAAACCAACATTGTTAAAGCAAAATACTGAGCCATGCTCAGGGTCCTTGTAGGAATTTACAAAGCCCTGGTCTAGGGTACCTTAGGGATTATCTGAACCATTATATTCCAGCTCAATCCTACAGATGTAGGATTGTCCCCTGAGTTGGTGATACTCATCCAGTGGCAACCCTGTGGAACGCTCTGCCCATGAAGATACAGCTCGCATCTTCTGCATTAACTTTTAAACATTTTTTTGCTGAAAAGTTTTTTTATGTATACAGTCTAGAGAATCTTTCTGTAATAGCTGGTTATCTGTGTTTTTAACTTTATGTTGCTTTCACTGTATATATAATTGTTGCAAACCACTTTGATAGTTGAAGTGAAATTGCGTTATAAGTATATATATTAAAAATAATAAGGGTGTGTCACTTTCCCCCAAAACCAATGCTGAACTGGAGAGTACAAGGCAGAAGAAAGAGCAAAGGACATTTTCTGCCGTATCTGATGGGCCTTTTTGAACAATCTGAACACTTGTAATTTGTGCAAGCAACTCACTGTGAGTAGCTGGATATTGCAAACGGTCTTCCTTGTAGTAAAGCATATTTGGCTCTTGGAAAGTGAATATGGGCACCATCTTTGGCTTCTGTGCCAGGGAGGCACTTTTTTGGATCACACCCTTTGGGATCACTCTGTTCCACTGGCACACGCTGTCATTGCTCCCAGGCCAGCTCTGCTGCCAATGGCTTAAAAAGCAATGTCTCCAATTGAAAGTTAATTAGAGGACAGATTGTTCCACAGAGACTTGAGTAGAAGAGCATCAGCATGAATTTCAAAAAACGTGCAGGGAGCTATAAATATATTGTGCAATATTTTGCAATATCTCCAGTGTTTTGGTCTAATGTTGAACATGCTCCATTGTTCGAACCAGCTGTGTTCTTTCCCGTTTTCATTTCTATAAAGAGATTATAAAGGCTGTCAAAGCAAACCCTGCCGCTCTAGCCTGCCTTGACGGAAAGTTCTGCATACACAGAGCACAGCAAACGCAAGGAGGAACTTTGTTTCAAGCCAGAACAAATCTTCAGCTAATTATAAGAGAACTATATTAAGCACAAAAGGCAAGCTCCACTTATACAGAACAAAGTTACATTTTACTCTTTGCTTTGCAAGTGCATTTATTACAATTGCGACGAGTAATTGGAAATTCATTTTCTTTCATTTTCTTAGGTTATTTCTTTTATTGTTTTTAAGTGCTCCGCACATTGCCGTATTGAATAAGCTACAAAAAGAGAAGATTAGTGGGACTTTTGGGGGGGCTAATTTGTAGCCGAAGTCATAGAATAAGAAATGATTCATCCTTCTGATTCCTTACTTTCTTTTACTAGTAACTTTCATATCAACTACTAAATGAACTATAATTACATGAACACACACACAAGGAATCTGTGGCAAAAAGTGCAGTGTTAAAAGGGCCAAAAAATATTAGATACGACAACTCAGTAAAGAAATGAACAGGAGATGAAGAAGGGGCGAGTTTAGCCATGCACCACTGAACATCTCGTGTACTAGATACACTATTTGTGAAGGTGTGTGTTGTGTTATTAATAAGATTTGGGAAAAGGGCAGCTTCTACGTTGGTGTCATACATGAACATTCTACCCCCCCCAACACTAAATGAAAGACATTCCATTCTGCAAAAGGAATACCAAACAACTAAGCGTGATTCGGAGTGCATGTTTGACTGAACTGTAGTAGACTTGTTGATTTCTGAGCAATTTCCTTGACATGGGGGAAATTGTTTTTGAAATGCAGGTTAGCTGACGGATTACGATATCTAAAACAGCGAGCCCTGTCACTGGTTTTCCTTTCCTGAGTAGTTGAACTGTCCAATCTACTACTAAACAAAAGGATACAAGTTTGACCCACCAAGGATGTTCCTTGGAAAAAGAAAACAACTTTCCTCTTTCCTTTGCAGTCCCCAGTAGATAAGTGGGCTGCCACATGGTGGCAGTGTGAGACTTCTCCACTTGAGGGAAAAGGCTTTGTTTGGCTGTGTTTGCGAGGACAAAGATGAAGAGTTGAAGGCATCTTTGCACAAGGGGGAAATTAAAGCGAGGAGGAAGAAAAATATGCACCCTCCTCTAAAAATCCTAGTCTGGAACTATCCAATCATGTGGCGATCGAGAAGTTAGGATCGCTAAAGGTATTTTTTCTATTCAGGTGCCCCTTCCTCTCTTGAAAAACAGAGTAGAGAATAATTCTGGAGTGGCTTCAACATCTCTGAGCATGATGCTACTGGTGAGGCATTGTAAGGTTGTTGACATGGGCAAACCCTGGGCTATTTTTCTAGAGAAAGAGGTGCCAGAACTTGTTGACTTCCACCTCTTTCCCGCAGCTCTGAGTGCCATAACAGGGAATGGCACTGCTATGCTACAGAGGTGTTGGAATACACCAAAGAGGTGCTGGAACTTGGTTCTGGTGAGTTCTGGCTGATAAAAAGCCCCAGGCAAGCCTTACCAGTGGGCATAACCTAGAGCAGTGTTTCCCAACCAGTGTTCCGTGGCACACTAGTGTGCTGCGAGATGTTGCCTGGTGTGCCGCGAGATGTTGCCTGGAGGGAGGCGGGCGAGTCCAAAAAAGGTTGGGAAACACTGCTCTAACACACGCCAGCCGGGGTCTGCCTCCGCATTGCATCAGCTTCCTCTACGTTGTAGAACGCAGAGTTCTTATTTTGGGAAGGTTTGAGGGGTCGGACTAAGCGGGTTGGGGGCTGGTCTGGGCTTCCGCTCCCTCCCCTCCCCACGGAGTGTACCTGCGGTGCAAGGAGGCGCTCTGAGCCACTGCTCTGGGAAAGGAAGGAGGGCGAGGCGGCCTGGCCAAGTGCAGGGGAGACCCGTAGTGGGGAGCAGGGGGAGGAGGAGGCACCGAGGAATGGAGGCGGGGAGACTCCCTCGCTTTGCAGAAACTGCAAAAAACGAGGCAGGAATTGGGTTTGTTTTTGTAGCTCAGGACGTGCTTCGCTTCTGGTGTGCCTAAGGCGGCCGCCCCAATTATCCCCTAGCCCGTCTTTCCAGGTGCTGCCCCCCCTCCACAAAGGGCCATAGAACTGTAGAGTTGGCAGGGGTCCCAAGGGTCATCTAGTCTTAACTTTCTCTTTCAAAAAGGAAACGTGGGTTAAAGCGGCGACGCCGCCCCCCACTCACTTTCCTGCTCTGGCTTCCCTAACAGTTTTCCAAGTTGCGTCACTGGATCCAGCCCCCTTTTCCACATGTGACACGGGGCTGGAGGGAGGGAAAGAGGGCTTTACGTCGCGCACAAAGGCAGCCTCCTAGAAGCGCTCTGGGCCGGCGCCGTTTCGCCGAAGGCACCGGAGGACCCCCACCCTCAGCTCCTTCAGAAAGGACTGGAGCGGAATAGCCCTTTCTCTTCTTCCCCAACCCTTGTCGTTGGAGGAGTCCCTCAGTCCCTCGCTTTGCTGCCTCCTCCCCCCCACCCCCAAAGCTTGGAGGTTCCCCGGCAAGGGGGAGGGGAAAAAATAGAAACTTACACTTTCGTGCGTCCCTCCCGGCGTGACGCTGCACGCTGACGTCACGGGGCTGTAATGGTGGTGTGCCTCGAGATTTTTTTCATCAAACAAGTGTGCCTTTGCCCAAAAAAGGTTGGGAAACACTGACCTAGAGGGTTTCTGCAAAGCCTGTGCAGGGGACAATACCTTCTAAGGCCTATTATATAGGATCTGCATTAAGGGTACTCTGTATCCAGTTTGGGGACAACTGGTACATCTGCAAGCATGGAATTCATTGGGAAAAAATAAAATCCAGTGCCACCCACCACCAATCTGCCATGTGGAACAGGTTTTTGGTAGGTAACTGCTAACTTGTCATACAGATAAAGTCAGGCACCTGATTGTAGCACTCAAAGCCATCTGCCCTTTTCAAAATGGTGGCAACCTGGATGGTCTCCTTTTGCAAACAGTGTTGTGGGAGAGAAGTGAATTCCTACAATATTGCCCTTTCCCTTTCATGAAGTGGGAAGGCAGGTTGTGATTTTTCCCATTCACAGAAGAGGTGCCATGAGAGTCTGGATCTCCAACATTAAAGGCAAAGGTAAAGGACCCCTGACAGTTAATTCCAGTTGTGGACGACTCTGGGGTTGTGGTGCTCATCTCGTTTTACAGGCTGAGGGAGCTGGCATTTGTCCGCTCAGACAGTTTTTCCGGGTCATGTGGCCAGCATAACTAAGCTGCTTCTGGCGCAACGGAACACCAAAACCAGAGCAGTGCACGGAAACGCAGTTTACCTTCCTGCTGGAGCAGTACCTACTTGCACTTTTGGGTGTGCTTTCAAACTGCTAGGTTGACAGGAGTGGGACCGACCAATGGGAGCTCACCCCATCGCAGGAATTCGAACCATTGACCTTCTGATCGGCAACCCAAGGGGCTCAGTGGTTTAAACCACAGCACCACCCGCGTCCCTTCCCCAACATTAGGATAGAATCATAGAATAGTAATCTGGTCTCATTCTCTAACTTTGCTAATATGTCACAAGCAATGGCAAAACTTGAAAGCTTTGTCATTACCACATTTATTCCCCAGAGCAAGAAGTCCATCAATTACCCTGGTACTCTGGCAAACGATGTCATTGCTGCAGGTGTGAAAATTGTCCTGGAGCTGCGTTCTGCTGCATTCCTCCACCATTATACTACTTACATCACCCAGTGCCTTGAACCACAATGTATGTGTTCAACATTCCCTGCTGGGTCTTATATAATGCCTCTGTGAGTGGCTATCATGGAGAAGAGGAGGCAATAACTGACTTCAGTGGAAGTATTTTAACTGGATGCCCCTCCTCTGTTGCAGTCCTGTTTCGTTCAACAAATGCAGAAATAAAAAAACAGACCCACTGATAGTAGTTTTTCAGTGTTCCCCAATGCATTTATGCAAAGTGGCGTTGCAAATTAACAAATCCAGCAATTCAACGGACATCGTGCCTAAGTCACTCATTGCAGACCCTCCAAGTGCCCCTATTTTCCTGATTTAGAGAAGCCATCCTGGTTTCTGATTTGATCCTGGAATGTCCCACTTTTCCTTAGGAAGTCCCTATTTTCATTGGAGAAATGTTGGAGGGTATGGAAGTATCCATCCCCCGAGCCGTCTGAAGGCATTCCTGTATAGGGAAGTTTTTTCTGATGTTTAATATTTTATTATATGTTGGAAGCTGCCCAGAGTGGCTGGGGCAACCAGTAAGATGTATGGGGTATAAATAGTGAAATTATCATTATGGATTATTATATCATAATCATTATAGGACGTCCCTATTTTTATCAAAGAAATGTTGGAGGGTATGTCATTGCAAGCCATTCCAAACAGGAGATGTTTTGCATAGTCAAAACTGGGCTTTAGGAGCATGACGGGTTCAGCATTCCTTCCAGCTGGCCGTGAGATAAAGCCTTTCTCTGATTGCTCCAGTGCACGAACAGATTGATATTCAGCCCATGATGATGAGGCAAGTCACTTTCCCACCTATACCTCATTCGGAGTTACAAATCAATCTGGCTGTGTGACAGAGTAATCAACGATGGCTTCACCGTGAAGCCATCTACAACATACATGGAATTCAGTGAATACCCTGGGGTAATTTTGGGTTTCGTGAACCAGCCTTCCACTTGCCTGGTTCATGATCACAAAGCAAAAGAGGATTTGATTTGGGCTGTATGCTTACGTCTCTGCGCCAGATAAAGGTGTAAAATAGAGAGGCTTTTCAGCACAGCATAAGACAGGTTAAAAAAGAAAAGTCCCATCTATACAATAGGCTTAGTGGCATTAGACAGAAGAGCTCTGCCTAATTCTCTTCTCCCATCTACTTATCTCTCTATTGGTGATGGACATTTTCCAAGTGTAAGCCAGCTTCTGCATGACTATGTGGTTAAACCTGGCATGCTAGTATAATGCACAAAAAGCTTAAGGAAGCATGAAGACATGATTCTTCCTTTCAACCTAACAGAGGAAAATCTCTTCATGTCAGGTTCCGTAATTGCTTACAAAGAGAGGGAAGCAAGGAATATTTTGTCTGGCTGCACATAAAATGTACTCGGCAAATGAAATACACAAATTCAGCTCTCATCTTAATACAGTCCTCGGAGCGTGGCAATTCTGCCAGGGCCTTCCCCCTGACAAAGATGCTGGCCATCGTCCAGGGCGCTCCAGGACCAGCTTTGTGTGCCCAGGAGAAGAGTCTCTTCTTTTCACAATAGCACCCCTCCAGCAATGGGTTGCATTAAAGCTGCTTTTTAAACTAGTGGGAGCTTCAAAAGCAATTTCGCAATACATCACTGGGGATCTGCCATTAAAGTGGAGAATCCACATTGGAGGGGGGGGGGATTCTGAGCTTTGACGGCTTATTACACCTATTTCCAACAAGACACAGAAAATTGCACCCCCCCTCCACCCAGAATCCTATTGCCCCTAATCTGAGACACGCTGCCAAGTTTCTGTGTTTCATTTCTAGGAAATTCATTTTAGCATGTGCTACCTCCGCTAGCTGGCTGATTGCAGTATAAAATTGTGGAGTAATGCATTGCATCATTATTGGAACCTGCTATTTATCTCCATTCATTATTATCTACTTTCTCATGTATAATGGATGTTTTAAAAATTAGAGTGTTTAAATAGCTAGTCCATACTGTTTTAAGTCTCAAAGAAGGTAACATTATTGGATTAGACTACTTAACACAGCTTACTTCTACAATATCTGGGAACAAAGCATCAAAATTTTACAGATATAGAAAGTTTTGTTAAAAGGAGGCATTTACTATACAGGGGGCCACCTTAAATATGTGCCTAATGATAAAATCCAGGTATTGAGCATTCACAAATTCAACATGTTGAATAAAAGTAAACCTGTCTTTTAAAATATTTTTAAACCATTTGCAAACATGAATAAGGTTGCATTCAATCAGAGGTGGTCACATGCAAGAAAATCTGTATTGGAATAGGGACAGCTTTAACAACCCTGCCATAGGATACGTACCAGGAGACAGACAGGAAATGGTGACATTGTCAGTTCTCCTGGACATCCTTTTAGACTGCCTGGATGGGCTAGGTATTTCCAGGACAACCATATGGTGCTTCCAGTCATCCCTATCCAATAGAAGATGGAGCAGTGGGAATGATGCTCTGCTCTACTCTATGGAAATGGCTCTACTGAGTGATGCAATGCTCCTTTTAAAAAAATGATATTTACTACCTCTGTCAAGGATGGGAACCTGCAGCCTTCTATGTGATGTTGGACTACAACTCCCATTGGCAATGCTGCCTGGGCCTGATGAGAATTGGAGTTACAACTTCTGGAGTGCCACCAGTTCCCCATCCTTGATCTACATTTGGGGTGATAATTTTGGGGATTTGAATGTAGTTTTTGTCAGTGTGCTGCAAGGGCCCAGTCCCCAGTTTGATGTTTAATTATGTTTTGAAGTCCTCCAATCCCAATTTTTAAATGTCTGGGTATAAATATAATTCTTGTATTGGTATAGCAGAGCATAACGTATCAACATGGCGTTTCATATAGTCAATCGAATATCCACAGAATTAAGAAACAGTTTTATTTCATCATGAGTAATATTTGCAGTATTTAAAACAGACACATGGAAAGTTGCCCTTGATTGACTTGAAAATATATATATATATATATTCAGAATTCTACATACTGAGAGTTTTATATGGGGGAAAAAACCAGGCATCTACAAAAATTAGAACTGGGGAACAGATTGACAATGTAAAAAAAATAAACAGCATAATTCTACCCCGACTTACATCTACCAGGGCAGAATAAAGCTGGTGCAAAATCCTTTTGTGCTGATGGAACAGACATTAATAGAAAAATATTATGCCAGCATAACTATGCCAGCCTTGGTGGGAGGCTACACCTAGGAGATCCTTTGCACTGGTGACAGTGGTGCGGAGCAGCAATAATGCAAGGGAAGGCAACTGGCGGACTTGTGATGATACTGTCTGCTGGAGCTCCAGGGTAATTGATGGAGTCTCCTTGCTCTAGCAAGCGAATGCAATAATGGCACTTAATGGACGGTACTTCCCTTTTCTTTGATGACGTTCCTACTTCACGCTAGCCATTTAAATTCTCGCACTACTTTGTAAGAGTGCGTGGATTCCTAATGCAAAGCTAAAGGTTTCATTTTAGCTGAAGGCCTTTTTTCATTTTAGCTGAAGGATTTAACTTTTGTTAAACTAAATATGAGGAGTCTGAAGTAAGCACCGCCCCTGATCTTTTTGCCAACAGGGAGAGATGGATGACAAGCAGTCCTGCTTGAAATCATGCCCTTCACCCATGTTCAGGAGTGTCATTTTCTGCCACGGAAAAAGGATTTGTCTGCCTAGAGAAAAAGACAAATCCTATGAACCCAACGGAAAGCAACGCTCCTCAGAAGTAGGTTAATTACCAACCTCCCCCTTCACAAAGGTGAGGTGTTTTTGTTTTGTTTTGTTTAAGTGTTGGCTGAACTTTTACAGCAACTTTAAAAAAATATATATTCCAGCAGTACTGGGGAGCGAATCAAATGTGTCTGTGAACAGGGTAGGAAGGTGGAAGAACTTTGTGCAAAATTAGATTTACTGGGGTGGGTGTTGTGTGTTATATAAATGAAGAAGTGGGGAAGGAGTCTTTTTTTCAGCCCACACGTGCTTTTAAAAGCCCAGTTTGCATCTACGGTAGCTCAGGGCTATTTGTACAAATGTTTCAAGCCCAGCATCACTTTCATGGATGATTGTGTGACCATTCATGGTGCTGCTGGGCTTGAAGTTTTTATACAAAGAGCCCAGGACCATTGCAAGTATCGTCCCATTACTGCATCAGTTTGCAATTAAAAAACAAAACAAAACACTACACAAAAATTTGTCCACATTTTATGTGCATTTCTCCTTATATATGCACACTTCTCCTCCTCCAAAAATACTCATTTTTGCAAGAAATTCCACTGCATATGCTTTTTAGTACATTATCCTCATTCATATACCCAGTGCAGGGGGTACTTGTTGTTGTTGTTGTTTAGTCGTTTAGTTGTGTCCGACTCTTTGTGACCCCATGGACCAGAGCATGCCAGGCACTCCTGTCTTCCACTGCCTCCTGCAGTTTGGTCAAACTCACGCTGATAGCTTCAAGAACACTGTCCAACCATCTCATCCTCTGTCGTCCCCTTCTCTTTGTGCCCTCCATCTTTCCCAACATCAGGGTCTTTTCCAGGGAGTCTTCTCTTCTCATGAGGTGGCCAAAGTATTGAAGCCTCAGCTTCACGATCTGTCCTTCCAGTGAGCGCTCAGGGCTGATTTCCTTAAGAATGGAGAGGTTTGATCGTCTTGCAGTCCATGGGACTCTCAAGAGTCTCCTCCAGCACCATAATTCAAAAGCATCAATTCTTCAGAGATCAGCCTTCTTTATGGTCCAGCTCTCCCTTTGGGGTACACTTTTCCCTAAAACTTTTTGTGCTCATATTTTTTTGGGGTTGGAGAACTACACTGCAAAATCCAGAAGTATGAATTCTGAAAGAAAGCTGTGCTTTGTGAAATGCAAATTAGGTAAGTTTGCATTAAGAAGAAAAGCCAACACATTTCTTTCCTGTCTGTAGCTCTGAATCCCACATAGAGTTGATCTGTGAAGAGCAGTCCCCCCCCCTTCAGGAGTTCCCACAAGGCGTGGGTAGCTGGGGATACGGGTCGCCAGGGATGAGACTCCTTGGGCTTAACCCTGCTCTCCCCCATCACATTTTTTTGTGAAGGGCAGTTTGTGAATAGAGCTGCAGGGAAATGTGCTTCTGATGTAAGAATATTCTGTGCCTGAGCTTATTAGTCCTGTATTGATGTGAAGCATCACATCAATAGGTTTAAAGTTCTGGGGAAATGTAGATAGATTACTAAGGGTATAAATATGCAAAGGAAGGTTGCCAAGGCAGTGCTACCCAGAGAAAACCAAATTCCTTCAGTAGGCCTTACGTATACTGTACTGTATTTCTAGGAGTGTAAGCTACCACTAGATGTCAGCAGAGCACATCGATTAACTAGAGCACCATGACAGGCCTCAGGAATTTTGACAGCTTAAAAAAATAATAATCTACCTGCGGTTTTGTGTTTGTTGTTGTAGCTGTACATTTTTATAAATGCAACAATAAATTAAACATAAGGATGCTAATGAATACAGTGTTAACATTGACTTTTCATACCAGGTGAGAAAGTTTGGGCGTGCACCTGTCTGTCATTGAAAAGCAATTCTAATGAGTTGGAATGATGAATTCAGAACAGAACCTAGATTTTTGCAAGTTTCAAATTGCAGGAAGAGAGAGATTCTTGTAGGGGTGTACCAATGATGTTTCTTTTGCATTATTAGTACAAAAATGGGGATGGGGAAATGACAACTAAAACTAGGGCCACTAAATACCAGTGATGGGGAAACTCGCTCCAGTTAGGCACAGAATTTGACTTTTAAAAAAAGGAACTGTTTTACCCAAATACAGAAAATAATACGGTTCTTTCTAATCCAATTCCAAGCAATTATGTCACTGAGAACACAGAGTCCAACTCATCTTCCACTTCCTCCTTGGGCGTCCATGAGACACCCCCCCCCCATTCTTCCTCCTGCTGTTATCTTTTTTGCTGCTGTCACAGGGAAGGAAGGGGTTCTGCTACTGCGGTTTGACAGATGGAAGGAGAGAGGTGGAAAAACTACATTTCCCAGTACTCCTTGCATCTGGCATGCAGCCGTAGCAGCACGCCAGACATCGGAGAGGAGAGGTGGAAAGAGAGAGAGAGAGAGATTTCTCTTCTGCTCCTCTCCTGCCACAGTAGCAGAAAAGGATGGAGTTTGGAAGGCTCTGCATATAGTTACGGGGGGTAGGGGGTGGGGTGGAGGGGTGGGGAATGGGAAACAGGAGAGGTGGTAAGAGGTAAGTTTCCATCTGACAGTGTTCACAGGTGGTTTACAAAGAATCAAAAATGACAATAGAGGCCATTTAAAAAATTAGAAGTCACATACTATTTCTCGTAAAGCAGTGTAAAAGAAATGGACAGAGCTAAATCAAGTGGATCACACGTTCACGTTCCTCGTTTTCATGCTCCAGGGAGTGCTCTCAAGGGCAAAAGTCCCAATCTCAGGATATATAAAGCCTCTGATCAAAGAAGTCCCCACCAAAGACTTTCTGCTGCGGCACTGCCCAAGGTCAAATACCGGGACTCGGTCTACGTCCAAATGTGATCCAGGAAGAAATCCAAGATCGATATCATGGGAAGGTCAGCAAGGCATGGGAACAAGACACAAGAAGGCATAAACTTGAATTGTTTCTAGCAGCTGGGAGGCTCAAGAGTAGGGGTAGGCAACCTAAGGCCCAGGTGCCGGATGCAGCCCAATCGCCTTCTCAATCTGGCCCGCCGACGGTCCAGGAATCAGCTTGTTTTTACATGAGTAGAATGTGTGCTTTTACAGTAGTACTTCTAGATGCAAACGGGATCCGTTCCGGAGCCCCGTTCGCATCCTGAGTAGAACGTAAGACGTGATTGCGTGTCTGCACATGTGCGGGTCGCGTTTTGCTGCTTCCGCGCATGCACGTGATGCCATTTTGAGTGTCTGTGCATGCGCGAGCGGCGAAACCTGGAAGTAACGAGCTCCGTTACTTCCGGGTCGACACGGAGCGTAACTTGAAAATGCTCAACCTGAAGCACATTTAACCTGACTTATGACTGTATTTAGGGACGCAGGTGGCGCTGTGGGTTAAACCTCAGAGCCTAGGACTTGCCGATCAGAAGGTCGGCGATTCAAATCCCTGCGATGGGGCGAGCTCCCATTGCTCGGTCCCTGCTCCTGCCAACCTAGCAGTTCGAAAGCACATCAAAGTGCAAGTAGATAAATAGGTACCACTCTGGCAGGAAGGTAAACGGTGTTTCCGTGCGCTGCTCTGGTTTGCCAGAAGCGGCTTAGTCATGCTGGCCACATGACCCGGAAGCTGTATGCTGGCTTCCTCGGCCAATAAAGCGAGATGAGCGCCGCAACCCCAGAGTCGGTCACGACTGGACCTAATGGTCGGGGTCCCTTTACCTTTACCTTTACCTGCATCTCTGGGTTATTTGTGGGGCCTGTCTGGTGTTTTTACATGAGTAGAATGGGTGCTTTTATTTAAAATGCATCTCTGGCTTATTTGTGGGGCAAAGGAATTTGTTCATTCCCTCCCCCCCTCAAAATATAGTCTGGCCCACCACGTGGTCTGAGGGACGGTGGACCGGCCCACAGCTGAGAAAGGATTCTGACCCTTGCTCAAGAGGGAGACCTTGTGAATTCCAGCCTCCCAGACCACAGCAGCTAGTGCTAAAGGAATTTCAGGGATTGTTTTATTCACAGGCAGTACAACAAGGCTGGGTCTGTGGATGTGTACTACATGTCACTCTTCAGCCAACACCCATACATTTTGGTGGCAGTGTACTCAAGGACTGGGGCAGCTCCTCTAACAGCTCCAGGCATTTTGCAGCAGGTCCTAATTTGGACAGTCTCACAAAGGAAATCCTCAGCATTTGTGCCAGCAGATCTTGCCTGCTCCTCAAGGTCTGTTGGGTCTGTCCTTGAAGGATGCCCTCTCAGGGACCAGTTTCAGGACTAAGCATCCCACCCATTTCCCCTGTCTTGCTGGGCTTTCTTTTAACCAGCACCCCGCTCCCAAACTCCTGCATTTTCCTGTGCTTTTCCCTGAATCGTTCCTGGCCTGGGCTTCTATTGACCCACCCTTTTGATTCCTGCTCAGCTTAAAATGTATTCAAAGCACTTGGCTCGGATCACAGCTCCGGCAACCCTTTGAACCCTCTCTGGTTTCAGTTTCAAGCCAGGCCCTCCAAAATTCCGATAGAGTGCCCTCTCCCAGTAAGAGAGCAAAAATGAGCCTAAAATTGACACAACCTGGGAACTTTTTGCCTCTGATTTGCCATACACAGAAGCAGGAACCCCTTGATAAAAGAAGGGCAACTGCAGAGTCTTGCCAAGGTGATCAGCTCTGATCTTTCTTTTTTCTTTTTGAGCCACTTGGCAACACGAGTGCTTGATAGTCTGTGATTGAAGGGCAGGTGGCTTGAATACTCAAGACAGGGTGAGCCTCTGTCAGGTTGGTTTTTTGCTACGTGTGACAGTAAATACACCACCAGAATATCTTGAGCTATTACTTTGAGTTTCTTTCTCCGTTGACTGCTGTGATACTTCACTCTTCAGGAGTGTTTCTCACTTAAAAGAGACCCCCCCTCCAATTGTCTGAAATCATGTGATACAGTTTTACTTCTGATGCTAAGTGGGACTGACCTGAGCATAAACTGGAATAGGAAACTGCAGGGCATCAGTTTGCATTTAAAGGCGTAAATACCTAATCCACTCTTTCCAAAACAACAAACAAACTAAAACACAACCAACCTCCCAAATCTGCACTCCTCTTGATTTTGCAATGCCATTCTCCAGCCAAATAATGTGGGCAAAAATGCATATTTTTGGCTAAAGTGTGGATAAAAATGCATATAGTAGTGGAAATTATACAAAAATATATTAGGAGAAATTCATAGTAAAATGCTGATGGATACTCTTTTTTAAAAAAGAAATCACAAAATGAGATGGAAATGTGGAGAACTGAATTTCCAAAATTGATAGATTTGTTCATCCCTACTTGAGCATACCACAGAAGTGACTATTTTTCATATATTCAACTTTTGCTAGTTTTTGCTGGTTTCAGCTTTCAAATTTTGAATTTTAGAAAATCATAGTCACATTTACAATATGAAATGTTTACATCAAAATTCAAAATGCAAATGCTGTTAATTTGTTTACATCACTAGATTGGTAAGATTCAAATATGAAATCTCAACTTTCGACAGCCAAAACAAATTACCACTGCATGTTATGTATAAAAACGTGGTCGCCTGCTTTAAAAATGCCATTGCTTAACAATTATGATGTGACATTAATAATAGCAATAGCAATAATAATATTATCTCCATCAAATTAATTTGTTAGCTGTCTAACACAGGGCAGCTCTAGGGGTGTCCAGAGCACTGTCTAGTCCTATTATGACGGCACAGAAACTACTTTGTCATACCCTCCAACATTTTTTGTCCCCAAAATTGGGATGTCAAGAGGGGTGCACCTTTCAGTCTGGTGCTTTGGCATTCATTAGCAGGGTGGAGTAACCATGCTGATGAGCACCAGAATTAGCATTTTTTGGTCTGGCACCCAGATTGCTCACAGTTTGAACATATGACACCAATCCTAGCCAGACTGTACAGTGGTACCTCGGGTTAAGTACCCGTACTTAATTCGTTCCGGACGTCCGTTCTTAACCTGAAACTTTTCTTAACCTGAAGCACCACTTTAGCTAATGGGGCCTCCTGCTGCTGCTGTGCCGCTGGAGCACAATTTCTGTTCTCATCCAAAAGCAAAGTTCTTAACCTGAAGCACTATTTCTGGGTTAGCAGAGTCTGTAACCTGAAGCGTCTGTAACCTGAAGCGTATGTAACCTGAGGTACCACTGTACTTGCTGTCAGTTAGTTTCTGGGCCCAATTCTTTTTTTTTTTTTTAAAGATTTAAAAAGTTTTTATTGTAATCCAACATCTAAAAAACATACACATTATTAATAATAGAGCAAAGCACAAAAAAATAAGGATAATAAAATAATTCAAGAATCAATATACAATCTTTCCGTTCTTTGACTTCCCACCACCACGACGAGACCTCTATCTCAACAATATTTACAGCAGTGTCTTTTACTAACTGTCGTGTTTTACCTCGCAATTTTTAAATTATACCTACTGTGACTTTGGTGCTTCCTAATGTCATCTCCATGTATGAAAAAAATTTGTTCCAGTCCTTAATAAATTTAGTGTTTTCCTGGTGCCTAATCTTCTGCGTCATTATTGCTAAGTCAATGTATTCAATTAGTTTGATTCGCCAATCCGTGATTGTTGGAATACTGGGGTTTTTCCATTTCTGCGCCAGCAGTACCCTAGCGGCTACTGTTGCATACTGGAATAGGGTTTGGTCGTCCTTACTGATCTCACTACCCGCCATTCCTAAAAGGAATGCTTCGGGTTTTTTTGGAAAGGTATACTTTAGCATCTTTTTTAGTTCGTCATAGACGGAGCCCCAGAACTTCTTTACTACATCACAAGACCACCACATGTGGAAGAAGTCTCCCTCTTTCTTTTTACACTTCCAACAGGTCTTATCTCCGGTTTTATACATTTTAACTAATTTTGTTGGGGTGATGTGCCAGCGGTACATCATCTTTTCCATGTTCTCTCGGAGGCCGACACATGCCGAGAATTTCATGTCTTTGGTCCATAGTTTTTTCCATTTTTCATATTCTATGGGATGTCCTATATCTATGGCCCACTTAATCATAACTTCTTTGACTTCCTCATCCATAGTGTCCCAGTCTAATAGTTGGTTATACATTTTAGTTAGGAGCTTAGATTTCCCTTCTATTATTTCTAACTGGAATTGGGATTTGTTTTTACTCAAACCAGCTTTTTTGTGTTCAATCCATAAAGAGTGAATTTGGTGATATTGTATCCACCCCGTTAGTTTATCTTTTAATTCTTCGTAGGGTCTAATTTCCCATCCTTTCTCAGATCTTTTCAGAAGTTCCGCATAGGTCCATCTTCTACCTTCCATATTCACTTTTTTAATTACTAGAATATCTATGGGTGACAACCATAGAGGAGTATCTTTTTCTACCAAATTCTTGCACCTGTTCCACACTTCCAATAACGCTCCTCTTATGATGTGATTGGAGAAACCTTTGTGCACACCTCCCTTATCTTGCCATAGGTAGGCATGCCATCCGAACCTAGCATTAAAACCCTCCAAGTCCAGTAAGTCGGTGTTATCCAGCACTATCCACTCCTTCACCCAGCATAAACACGAGGCCTCATAGTAAAGTTGTAGATTCGGGAGCGCAAATCCCCCTCTATCTCTTTTATCAGTGAGTAGCTTGTACTTAATTCTGGCCCTTTTACCCTGCCAAATAAATCTGGAGAGGGTCCTCTGCCAATTCTTAAACATTGTTGTACCCCTGATTACCGGGATATTTTGGAACAGGAATATCATTCTGGGGAGGATGTTCATCTTAATGGCAGCCATTCTCCCCTCCCATGAGAGGTGTAGTCTACTCCAACTGTCTAGATCTCTTTTGCATTCCCTCCACGTTCTGTTGTAATTGTCCTCCACCAAATTTATATTTTTCGTTGAGAGCCAAATACCCAAATACTTAATCTTTTTTGATGTCTTTATCCCTGATTCTAATTCAATTTTATTTTTTGTTTGTTCGTCTAAGTTCTTTACCAACATTTTTGTTTTTGTTTTGTTCAATTTGAACCCAGATAATCTCCCAAATTCCTCCATTACATCAATGACTACATTTATCCTCTCTAGAGGTTCTTCTATTGATATTACAAGATCGTCGGCGTAAGCCTTAACTTTATATTCTTTTTTACCTATCTTAATCCCTCTTATTCCCGAAGTTCCTCTAATCTTGTTCAATATTACCTCCAGGACCATGATGAATAACAGGGGTGATAAAGGACACCCCTGCCTTGTACCTTTTGTGATCTTAAATGAGTTTGTTAAATTACCGTTGATGATAAGTTTCGCTCTTTGGTTTGAATAAATTGCTCTAATACCTTCTAAGAATGGCCCTCTTATTCCTACCCTCTCCATACATTTAATGAGGAATTCCCAGGACACATTATCGAAAGCCTTTTCGGCATCTATAAAGATTAAGGCGGCAGGGATATCAATCCTGAGATCCAGATATTCGATTATGTTGACTACATGTCTCACATTCTCCTTTATCTGCCTGCCCGGCAGAAATCCGGCTTGGTCTTTATGGATTGCTCTATTCAGATGTTTCTTAAGTCTGTTAGCCATTATTCCTGCGAAAATCTTGTAGTCATTATTGAGCAGTGAAATTGGTCTGTAGTTTGATATGTTAAGTGTATCGGAGTCTGCTTTGGGTATTAATGTAATATGTGCCTCTCTCCACGAATCAGGCATTTCCCCTCCTTGGAGGATATTATTAATTACACTGCAGAGTACTGGGACCAGCTGTTCCTCTAGAGTTTTGTAGTATTTTTGAGAAAGGCCATCTGGGCCAGGGGCTTTTCCGGGTTTCATTTTCTTAATTGCCTCTCTGACCTCATCCATAGTTACTGGTTCGTTTAACATTATCTTTTCCTCATCTGTAAGATCTTCTTTCCCATTCCTCTCCAAATACCTTCCTATCTCATTTGTATCTTCTGCCTCTTTCTTTTTATACAGATTTTCGTAGTATTGAAGGAACTTTCCCTTAACCTCACTGGGGTCTTCTATTATTTGGTCTTCAAATTTGATTTTATTAATCACCTTTTGCTTTTGCTTTTTCCTCAAAGTTTCTGGGCCCAATTCAAAGTGCTGGTTTTGACCTATAAAGGCCTTAAACAGCTCAGGATTGCAATACTTCAAGGACCACCGCTCCCCTTTTGAACCAACCCAGACCCAACAATCATAATCTAAGGCCTGTCTTCATGTGCACATGCAATCTGGAGGTGGCAACATGGAAACAGCAATTTTCTGTGGCGGCTCTCCGCTTTTGAAATTCTCTCCCCAGAGAAGCTTGTCTGGAATCTTCATTGCATATCTTTAGGCACCAGGCAACAACATTCCTCTTCTCCCAGACAGTTGGCTAATTAAACAATCTATGGCCTTTTAAACTGTACATGGGGTGTTGTTGTTTCTGTTTGTTACTATGTTATACATTTTGTGGTTTTTTTATTGCTTGGATGTGATCCTCGGAAGAAGGTAGTATAGACATTTAATTAGCTAGTTAGTTAATTAATATTTCTCAGGGTGTCAGTGCTGGAACATGGGCAGCAATCCAAGAGGAGCTGGGAGCAGGAGTTGCAGGACGTAGCCAGTAAGAAACAGGAAGCCTTCTTGTGGCCCTTATTGTCCTGGAAGATCCAGCTGTGAGGGGATGGGGCAGTCCAGGACTTGATGATACTAAACAGCCTAGGCAGATGCTGCAGCATGAAGTTTAGAGATTCACCACATGGGGTATCCTTAATAAATGATTGTATCCCATTTTGATGGGTTATGTCCCATCATTTTGATTCTTCCAAAGAAGGTATTTTGGTCCATGGAAAGAGAGTTGCACAGAACACAGGATTGCACCCCAAAACTTTAACAATGTCATCCTATACATGTCTATTCAGAAGTAAGTTTCATTCAGTTCAGTGGGGCTTACTCACCATTAAGTGTATTTGCGATTTAATTACTACCCTTACCCATCTTTAGGTGCCCGTGATGTCTCATCTTTTAGGGTTCCAGAGGATCTGAAACCAATTCACAAATTAACAGGAATGGAACATTTCCAACTTGTCTAACTGTTGAGATACATAAGGGTCTTTGTCTCCATGGAGATGTTCACTGGGGAGGGCTTGGAGAACTCAAGGTACTTTAAAAACAGCAGTGACAGGGAAACCGAAAACACAACCTTGCATTATTGTTTAACATCTATTTATGCTATGAGACCCTGGAGGCTGACACAAAAAGTAGTTGTGTCAGGGGCATTAAACTTTAGATCTCTAGCTCTAAATATCACCTTGTATACAAAATGTGTATTGCATTGTATACAAAATTAGTTTATGTTGTGCCTATCTTGACAAAGGTATTCATAAGACTAACATTATCTCCAGTTCCCCACCAGGCTTTAGCAGGGTGAAGAGGAAAAATATCTGCTTACTTAACATTCAGTTGACTGTGTCTAAGAACTATGTACATAGGGGAGCAGTTTAACAGCTTCACGACATAAAAATAAACGTGTCTATGCTACACTGAATGTGTGTGCACAACAGTCATTAAAATGAATGGAATTTACCTATATATTGATTGCAGGTGAGACCTTTAATCGTTGGTTATTTTAAGCATTGCTGTTTGTTTTCTGTAGGAATCCTCCAAAATGAGGTGGACTGAGGAAAATATGGTGACAGATCCGTGGGGCGGGTTAAATAGGACACAATTCATGAGGAAGCTCTCCTGTACAGTCCCCATTGAAATGAATATTCTTGTTGATATCAAGGTACAAGAGTCAACCATATGCACGTAGTTCAGCTCTCAGAGGTGGGCTGACTCCCAGGCTTGTGGGATCAACCTTGCTTGTTTACTAGAACCCCAAGGTCCGCTAACTGGAGCCTGATGAAAAATAGTGATTCAGTTTGGTGAACTTCCACTCAGAATTAAGGAACAAGGGGCTTCTGAGAAAATGATCAGCCCAGGAATTTGTAGTAGCAGAACCAAAGTTATGTGACCTCTCAAACACACACACACACACACACACACACACAAACACACACAAAACCCCACTGCTAGTTTCTCACACGGTTATTATTGCTAGGCAACTAGGAGTCAGAAACACTTGCCGTCTTCTTGCGAATCAGAGGTCCACCAGAAGATCTTGATCTACCTACGTACCCCTTCTAACTATCCTCAGGGGTAAGAATTAGGCAGATCCACTAATATCATATATAACAAACCAAAGGATAATTCTAATCACAGTGCATCCTAGAACACAGTTGTTATGATCCAGGTGTAAAACCCATGAAGGATGCGGGTGGCGCTGTGGTCTAAACCACTGAGCCTCTTGGGCTTGCCTATTGGAAGGTTGGCGGTTTTAATCCGTGTGATGAGGTGAGCTCCCGTTGCTCTGTCCCAGCTTCTGCCAACCTAGCAGTTCGAGGACATACCAGTGCAAGTAGATAAGCAGGTACTGCTGCAGCAGGAAGGTAAACGGCGCTTCCATGCACTCTGGCCTCCATCATCGTGTCCCACTGTGCCAGAAGCAGTTTAGTCATGCTGGCCACATGACCCGGAAGAAGAAGAAGAAGAAGAAGAAGAAGAAGAAGAAGAAGAAGAAGAAGAGGAGGAGGAGGAGGAGGAGTTTGGACTTGATATTCCGCCTTTCACTCCCCTTAAGGAGTCTCAAAGTGGCTAACAATCTCCTTTCTCTTGCTCCCCCACAACAAACACTCTGTGAGGTGAGTGGGGCTGAGAGACTTCAGAGAAGTGTGACTAGCCCAAGGTTACCCAGCAGCTGCATGTGGAGGAACGGGGAAGTGAACCTGGTTCACCAGATTACGAGTCCACCACTCTTAACCACTACACCACGCTGGCTCAGCCTGAAAACTGAAATGAGCACCGCACCCCATATTCGGCTTTGTCTGGCCTCAACCGTCCAAGGGTCCTTTACCTTTTTTTTTTTTAACCTATCAAACTCATGGCAATCAGGCAAAGGATCTGAGGTTAATGGGGAAAATTAGGGTAGGAATTAACTTCAGAAGACACCACTACATTCAAAAAACCTCTGTGTAAGAAGTAACCCCTCCACCAGCCTTGTTACTATTTCCATCATCTGGGGAGCTCATCTCCAAAATCTCAAGAGAGTTAACAGTCATCAGCCCTAATGTTTCAGGAATAGGGTGTGGCCCCTCTAAGCACCAGTAAACCGTTCCCTCAGAGAGGGTGCAACTAGGAGAACCAAAGCTGAAACCAGGGCTGAAGCAACATCCCAGGATGGCGCTCCTTGGAGTCTGTGATCAACCTAAATTCACTTAGTGCTGCTTGCCTTAAAGCTATCCATGGTTCTTTTCTGTCTGCAGAATCAGCCTGGAACAGGATAGTGAGTCAAAATGCATGACAGAGGCAGGAAGAGCTGGGCTTCTTAAATATATCCTCCCATAGATCACAGTGTAAGAGCACAATCTGTGTTTGTGCAGTTCTCGTTCATTTCTGGAGGATGTGGGAGGAAGAGCGCCCCCCAATGATTGTTTAGCTATTTACAGGTTGCACTATACATAGGGTTAAAACCCAACCAAAATTATTTCCTGAGGATATTGCATAGGACCTTCCAGTAGCGATGCTGGTACAGTATGTAAACCATACCCTTGCTTATCATAGAATCTCTAATGGGTGGACCTAGGTGGCATGTGTATTTTCTAAGCTTCTGAGTCTTCTCCATATTGGGCTCCAGCAATGACTACTTTGAACCCTTGACAACCCATTTTGACACATTTGCTAAGTGCACTATAGCTAAAGATGCTTGCATCCACACCAGCATAGACCCCATGCTGAAAGCAGTAGGTTTCTCTTTCTTTTTTTAAAAAAACCCCCCACAAGTTTCAGTTGTTTCAGTCTGTAGATGTGGACAGGGTAGTTTCAGAGCTACTCGGCTTCACCTCTATCCTTTGTGGCTGATATATATCAGTGAGTGGGAGCTGCTGATTAAGTCCAATAAATTGTGAATTCCTCCTTGAGAGAAGGCATGCTCCTTGCATACCATTCGAAGTACTGGTTTTGAATTTTAAAAAACACAGCAAATGGTCTTTCTGTTCTCATACAAACTTGCTCATCAACTCAGATGTTCACCTCAGGTCCTTCTCTGGGTGTCCCACCACCAGAAAGAAGGCTTCATCCTATCAGAGTTAGGTGTGCTGAGGGCTATTTAAATCAACGATTTTGCATTCCAGGGGTAGGCTTTGATTAATGAGTCCCATCAGTGAACGCCCTGCACAAGTCCTGCACAATGGGGCTTTCTCTAATCTCCTCCATGCCCCCCAAAATTGGCTCAGAAGGGTTGTCAGTAGAACCTGTGGAATAGTACATGGAGGGAGGAGAGGGCAATTGTTTGGTCTGGCAAGCTGAAATGTTTGTGTTGATGGAAGAATTGGAAGAGCACAAAGTTGAACTCCTCCTATAACTTTTGCATAGGGTCAAGTGATTAGACCATTAGTGTGAGCTCCTTTCAAAGACACAAGGAATGTGTACTGGAGAGACCAATTCTTTTTAGTCACCCCACAATGTATTTTTGGGATGGTTTTGTTGCTACAAAAAGGCAAAGATGGAGGAATGGCATATTTCAGTAACTTTGGGGTGCTCTCTTATGCATATTTAAACTTTATCTGGCAACAGCGAGTGTTTTCTAAGGCAAACACAGCTTCCTACAGCTATCAAAACTGAAGGAGAAATATGCTTCTATTTTCTCAGCTTGTCATCCTACATTGCAATTCACAACATGGTGGTGGTTACAGAGTCTCTGATTGTTGCTGCTCTTAGGAAACTTAGCAAACACAAAACAATATTATTTTGTTTCTCTACGGAGGATGAGGAGCTCACCATGTTCTGCTCCCATTTTGAATGAAAAATAGCCACAGGTTCTCTATAGAAGAGTTAAGACAAGAATATGGAAACATTTTAGAAGTCTTTGACTAAACTGGATGACATTTTAAACTACCGTATTTTTCGCTCTATAACACGCACCCGACCATAACACGCACGTAGTTTTTAGAGGAGGAAAATCCGTAGGTATGCCACCCGTAGGCATTCCCTCCATAACATGCACAGACATTTCCCCTTACTTTTTAGGAGGAAAAAAGTGAGTGTTATGGTGCAAAAAATACGGTAATTATACAACTCTCTCTCTCTCTCTCTCTCTCTCTCTCTCTCTCTCTCTCTCTCTAAATAATAGATATCGGCATGGGTGTACTCTGCAGAAGAAGAAGAAGAAGAAGAAGAAGAAGAAGAAGAAGAAGAAGAAGAGGAGGAGGAGGAGGAGTAGTAGTAGTTTGGATTTGATATCCCACTTTATCACTACCCGAAGGAGTCTCAAAGCAGCTAACATTCTCCTTTCCCTTCCTCCCCCATAACAAACACTCTGTGAGGTGAGTGGGGCTGAGAGACTTCAAAGAAGTGTGACTTGCCCAAGGTCACCCAGCAGCTGCATGTGGAGGAGCGGAGACGCGAACCCGGTTCACCAGATTACGAGTCTACCGCTCTTAACCACTACACCACATTGGCCAGTAAGCTTGTTCTCCAGTGGCAAGTAGTGAGAGTACCAAGCCTATCCTTACTATCCATGATGGAGGAAGGGGGCACCTCAGTTAGCACCCATATGGAGCTGATAGATGAACCAGCCAGTCTTGTTGAGATGCTTAACCACTGCTCTATGCAAGTATCCAAAACGGTCTGGAGGTGCTGTTCAGAGACAATTTGCCTTAATCTTCTTCGCTATTTCTTGCGCTTGAAACTCATGTCCCATTTTCCATGACAGAGGACAATAGAAGGAAACTGAAGCATCCTACAATACCCTCCATTCATGAGGTAGCGTGCTGTAAGAAAGCTTTACAGTGCTACATGCCTTGATTCAGATAAAGTAACATCAAAACCGGTTAAATAACCTGGGCCAACCAGAAGAAATAAATATAGCTGTCTTGTGGCAGGCTAATTGGAAAGGGCCCTTCCGTAGCACATTCAACATTCTGGAATTCTATCCTGTATGGTTGATGTGTTTTGGAAAAATCTTCTACAGCTGCTCCCCAAATGTCTAAGGGAAAATGAGACTATGGAATACAGCAGGATTGGACCACCATAGCTATTTACTCCCTAGTAGCAGAGGAAAGAAGGTGGAGCCCAATTCTGTGCTTGTTTTCTTGAAAGCAAGTACCATGGATTTTGATAACAGGAATGCACATAGATCAACTCACAAGACCAGTATGTCTGAATATCTAGCATACAAACACACACATACACTCTGAGGGGGAAATGGTTGTATGAATCTTTATCTTTAGGTAAGTAGCGCATGAACTGAAACAAATTTCCCCACAATACTGCAAAAGATCAGCCCTGATACCAGTGATCACTCCTGTGTGGGAAGAGGTGTACCTCGATTCAGTCTCCTTCCAAACAGGTGGTGAGAGTTGGGAATGTTGTGATAGGGCGTCCCCAGTGCAAATAGGTCAAATTCAGTTTCTCATTGTTCCAGCCTTAAGATTAGGTGTCCATTTTCCCACATCAGCTTGCAATCTTTGGGGGGGGGGGGAGGTTCACGTGAGAATGCACCAGCATTCTAATGGATTTCCTCCCCCAAATAGACACATTTTTGCAAAGCAGTTTCTCCATAAAGGATGCTTTTTGCATGTTGTATCACAAAAATATGCATTCATATGAATACTTGTAGATAGATTTTTGTACATGTTACAAAATTGCATTGCAAAATTCGGATGTGTGTGAATTTCAAAGTATGGATGTGCTTCAGTTTTTATATTGTTTTAGAAAGTGCAAATTATGTAAGTTTCCCCCCCCATCCCTAGCATTTATGCTATGTCCTCATTCTCCCTTCTCTGAGGAAAAGGTGGTTTTTGCTTTCCTGCAGCTCCTCTTGCTCACGGCAGGATCATATCCCAAAGGAAAACTATGTGGAATAAATAACCTGTTACTGTGTACAGGGTGCCAGTTTGGAGTAGACTGCCTGGCCTTGCCAACAGTGTCAGAAATTGTGAGGTTATGCAAGTGTTACATTCATATATAGGGTGCCAAAGCATTAAATGTACCATGGATGGTAACATTTCACTTTATTTCTTCCCATGTTATAAAATCTCACAAGTCATTAAAATGTGTTCATGTTATTTCCAAACTGTAGTGTAATCCTGGAGACAATTTTCCTTCATTGCACAGATCTAGCTGTGCAATATTTCCATTTTCACTTAAGCTCAGCAGTTGAAAGCACAACCCTGATATTGGTTTCATGGATCTTAGGATGGCAGTGTAGGGAAGGAGTTGTGTGTGGCGAGGGAAGGGGGAATCTACTTTGAATTTCAATCAGACTACCTACAGTACAGACACAACGTTAACAAAGATGCTTAACCAGCACTCTGTAAAGATGTTAAGAAAATATTTGTAGTGATTCACACACACCTATAGACAAAAACAGTTCTTGTTGCTGTTGAAGCAACAACACAGCACAGCCTTAATTAAAGCATCATCTGACCTGTTTTTTTATGCTACAGTTGCAGAATCCTGTTAGAAGAAAAAAGGATTAATTACAGATGGGCTGTGTGTCATGATAATTAACAATTGCCGCTTCTCCTATTTGTCACATTCTGGGACTTTTTTCCGCTTTACTAGGTAAAGGGAATAAGAATTTTTATCACATTCCATGCCCGCAATCCCTGATGGAATTGTCACCCATAAATTTGCACAGCATACACAAAATATTGCGCCATCAGCATTTTTTACACCACATGCATCAAAGTGTTTCTCATAGGAGAGTGTGCTATACGTGGGCCTATGCGAAGCAGTAAACAGAGATGGGGATAGCGAAATATGATTTATAGGAAATGGGAAAAGGTTGGCGATTATACCACTATATATACCTTTTGTATGCCGTGTCGACTATGCTGTTGAAGTGCTGTATACAGAACAGTCAGTAGAAGTCGAACCTTGCTTTTTGTTTCATTTTGTTTTTATCATTGCTAGATTAGCAGCTTGGATTCCCCACTGCCACCCGCTGTACCAAACAAAGTGATCCAAGAGTAAACACTGGAACATACAATGTGTGTGTTTACACAACGGCGCTAAAAACATCCACACAGACCAGCCTCAAACGCTGGAAGTTAAAGACCTTCATTAATTTCTTTGGGGCAAGAACTGACATCATATTTGCAAATTGCTTCACTGTGGCAAGTTCTCTGCACACTACCCAGCATTGCCAATGGTCAAGGAGGATGGGAACTGTAGTCCAGTAGCATTGGGAAGGTCACAGGCTCATCCTGACTATCACTGCGATAAAGCACAGGAGTGGGGAAACTTTGGCTCTCCAGGTGTTGCTGGACTACAAACTCCCATCAGCCTTGACTGTTGACTCTGCTGGCTGTCAGGGACTGGGCAGAGGAGGAATGGTGGAAACCACCTCCCCATCCTGACCCTTCCAGGGAGGAGGGAGGGGAAGACAGTATAGATTTACAGTAGGGGTTGGAGGGAGGTCACAGCTCAGAGGCAGATGAGGGGGAAAGCTGGGAAATCATGGGAGGGCTGGAACAACACCCAGCTGACACATTGTCTTTAGAAAGCATTCCAGACCTTCCATCTCCAGAACCCTGTGAGCCTTAGAAGAAGGAGAGCAAATAGCTCAAAGACAGAGGGCACTTAGTGGCACCTGTAGAAGTGACGAATGAGGAAGTGGGAGAGACGGGGGTGGAGATTCACTAGGGACAACACCATTATCCCAGAGGCTGGGTTCTATAGCCTCTCTGTGTAAAGACTGAAATTAAAAAGGATGGTATGAAACTTTCCCTTGTCTTAATACTTTCCTGGGCAACCAGCTGGGAGTCACTGACAGCATCCTGACACTGGTTGGGGTTGATGGGACCTGTAGTGCAGCAACATCTCAAGGGCTGGAGCAAAGGTTCCTCACACCTAATGGAGTGCTACTATCCAAGCACCAGTGGTAGCTTGGAAGGGTGCACAGCAGCATGTGCAAAGAAGCTGCTGGCCCTGAAGTGACATGTCCCCTGTGAACTTACTGACAGGCTTCATGAGGAGGTGGTAATGGTGGTGGTGAGCATCTGAGTCAGCATTGTATAGGACTGTGGCTGCAGATTGTTCAGGCACAGGGCCACTGAATTGACATCTTAACGGCCATGTTGGACATGCCTGCCCAGTCAGCACCTACACACTTGCGGAGCATTGACCTGGACAGTTCTCTACTACAGTCTTGCAGAACCTTTCAGTAAAGATGCAGGGCTGTCATGTAATTACATCACGATTGCCTTTTAAATCCACTGCTATGTGCCCCTCTCTCTTACAAGCCACCTCTGCTTTACATCCCCATTCCACATTCATGGCAACAGCTGGAAGGCGAAGAGAGATCCACAACATGATGGTGCAACATCGCCATGCATTTGTGATGATTTGGGCTCAGCTTGGCATTGGAGCCGTTATATTCCATTCTGCTTTCAATGCTGTTTCATCTGCAGAAGTTTTAGGGTGGACCTACTGCTTCATTTCCCATCAGTCTGTGCCCTGCAGCTTCCTACTGAAACCCTGTAGCTTTACATCTCTCAATTTCCCCTTTTTAAAAAACAAAACAAAACAAAAACTATTCTTTAAAAAGTATTTTACAACAGCGGTTCTATGGTGTTGTCTCCTAAAATACCAGGGTGGTATACAACAATAAAACATAAAACACCATTTTAAAAATCCAGATCATCATTAAAGTGAATGACTAATCCATGCAGACAGCTGCACAGGCCTGTCAGGTGTTTCCAGGAGACACCTGAAAATAAAAAAAAACCCCTGAATCTCTGCAAGAGGATTGTTCCCATGTGGTGGAACAATCTGGGAAGCATTGCAGAACAACTAATAAAGCAGGATGATGAGCAGACGGTCCATTGTAAATCCATCACTAATGCCATATTATTGCATCAGTGATATGTCACAGAATATACCATATCTGCAAAGGAGCGTCAGTCTGGAGGGCTCCTAGATTGAATCTTCAGTATTAAAAACAGCAACACCAGTGTTTCATTTAATCGGGAATGTTTCTGTGTTGCTTCTGGCGTTGCTCTTTCTTTTCTTCTGTTACCCAAAATACAGATTTGGCTATATACAGACATCATTGTATTGGGAAGTTGGTGAGCTGTTCAGTTGAAATGTGTTACCCACAGCTCTTGTCCCTTTCTCTATCCATTTATGTGCCCTTGACTCATGCAAGAACATGCCTGTACTGTGAAGAAATAGATCACACAGGTCATTTTCCACACTGTGCAAGCATTTTCAGAATGGTGAAAGGAAAAAGCTGGAAAGAGACGACATTACACTTTCTAACTGTCCCATACAGTAATTCGACTGGCCATTCACAGTCTCAAGTATCTTTCATCCACAATTTCTGGCCAGTACTAGTTAATGCAGCTTGTATGATATAAGCATAGATGCATTCTTGGCTGTCTTCCATTCAGCAGCCTCACAGCCTATGGGTAGAAACTGTTCTTTAACCTGTTGGTGCGGCTTATCATGCTTCTATATCTTCTGCCCAAGGGCAGGAGATTAAAAAGGTGCTGGCCAGGTTGTGAGTCACCCCTGAGAATGTTCCTCGCTCTTCTGAGGCAACGGTCTCCTGTGATAACATCTAGCGGACTCAGGGGACAGCCCATGATATCATGTGCTGTCTTCATCACCTTCTGTAGAGACTTTCTGTCCATGGCTGTCAAACCAGTGTACCACACTGTAATACAGTATGAGAGAACACTTTCTATCATGGACCTATAGAAGGAAATCATCATTTGCTGCCTAACATTGTTCTTTTACAAGACCCTAAGGAAATGAAGTCTCTGTTGGGCTTTCCTAACCACCGGGCTGTATTGACCTTCCAAGTAAGGTCTTCACTAAGACGGACTCCCAGGAATTTAAAGGAAGAGACTCTCTCCATACAGCCCCCTCAGTATACAATGGGGCTAGTTCCCGTCTCTTCTTCCGAAAGTCCAACACCATCTCCTTTGTCTTGCCAATGTTTAGGTGCAGATTGTTCTCTGAGCACCATGTGGATACCTTTCGAACCTCCCCCCTGTACGCAGATTCGTCTCCGCCTGTAATTAAACCCATTATGGTGGTGTCATCAGCAAACTTAATAATTGCAGTAGATGGGTCAGATGAAATGCAATCATATGTATACAATGAATACAGGTGTCAGGGAACTGCCATCAGTGCCGGAGGGAGAGAGAGAGCTCCAGAGGGATCCCAGAGAGCGTCCCGGGATTAGGAGAGGCAGCCCATCTTCTGGGGAAGGGAATCAGCTCAGCTCCAGTGGAGAAGGGGGGCAGATGGGGGAATCTGAGAGGGAGTCACATGACTCCTTGCCTGGGACCAGCGGGGGGAGGAAGGGTCCTCCGCTGCCTACGCCTTCCTTGCGCAGAAGGCTTCCGTGCAGGGAAGGTAGGAGGAGACTGGGCGTGAAAGAACTTCTTTGCTGGAAGAAGTTTAAGAAACACCCACTGACGGATTCTGCCAGCGATTGAGACAGCCACGGGTGAGTGGCTGTCCGGACAGAAAAGGTTCACTTAGGCAACCCAGCCAGGTGTGGGCACCGGCTTACACACGAGCAACCCCTTGAACCATTACATCAGGTATGGACTTAGCACGCATCCCTGTGGAGTACCAATGCTGAGCTTCAGGGAGGTAGATGTAAGAGGCCCAATCCTCACTATTTGTGTCTTATCTCTCAGAAAGTCTTTAATCCAATCACAGAAGTTAGAAGAAAGGTCCAGGTCCCTTAACTTTCTGATGAGAATATAAATGAATGAAGCCCAACTAACTTAATATATAGTAATAAAATCAGCTTGCATTGGAGGTCCATGAATGACTGAAGCTCAGCCATCTTCACCTATAATAGTAAAACCAGCTTGCATTCTCTGAACAATGCTGTATCCTGGTTGCCAAAGGAAACCCTCCCTCTTGTCTGAGGATTGTTGAAATCATAGCAAAGTTCCACTGGTAGACCAGCCATCTCCTTGTATGTAGCACCCTAAACACATTCACAGATTATCTATTCAACATCAACACTGCTTGTTTGACAGATGCTATTGGCATAATGGCTTTTGTCCACAAGAGCAAAAATGGCCTCAGTTACTTTTCTTGGCAAAGACAAAGTGCATGGCAAAATTAACAGGTTTCGTGGCAATAATCAAAGAGGAATTTTTACCAAGCTTCTTCTGAGGATTTTCCTTAGTTCCAGGAGGAAAGGGAGGGTCGGAAAAGTCACCACTAATTCATTCTAGACTGAAAAGCAGAAGATCACCAGGGTTTTGGAGACGCCAGGTATTGTTCCTGGAAGTTTTCACAGAGCCTCTCCCACCGGGCGCTTGCCATACTATTCACCCCTTTCACCAACTGGCTCATCCTGATGTGGAATCACCAGAGGATCACCCAGGTCATTTGCCACACTTTAACACTCCTTTCAAAAACCCATTTGAGGTGAGCGGGTTTGAAGTGAATGAAGATTCTGTCAACATGATTTGACTGAGTGATTATGCCAGCCCCCTGTGATATGTTCATTCAGGAACCGTGACATGAATTAGCAAGGGTAAAGCTGGAGAAAAGACGTAAGCCTCTCAGCTTGTAACAATGGGTAATTTATACCAAAGTCTATGCTGGTTTGGACTGGAGCTCTGTATATTCATTATGTTTGTTGGTTGGGGGCGGGGACTGGTGATCAAGGCTATACTTCTTGCCTGTCTGTGGGACAAAGGATTGAGGCTCTCTGTGCGTGGGCTTGTCCTCTGCTTTCTTGACAGTAGTGCTGCCAGAGGGGCAGAGGTGAGAAGAGAAAATGCAGAGCTCGTACAAAATGTTTTGAGTATGCTTCAGGCAGCAGCAGCTGTTTTTGTGGCTCCTTTATTTATTTTGAACAGGGTGGCGGTGGCAGGGGAAGAGTTCTCCCTCTCGTAGTGCTTTTGGTGCTAGGAGGCAGAGAGAGGGCGGGTTGTGTGAAAGCTACCTTGTCACACTCCTGATGTTTCACAAGGATGGTGAGGACACTCACAGATGTTAGTGCGATTCCATGCCCAGGAGAAGAGCAGGAGAAGATCTTTTCGCGTTTGATCCAAATGACAGCGTCTTGCTATTGCGTGCACAAATCAAGCTGACACCGTAAAGTTGTTTCATTAAACCGTTTCATTATTCTGACAGGCTTAATTCAGTTTGCAGTAATCTGATCGGCCATCGGAGTCTAGAAAACTCAGAGCTGACTCAGTTTCATGTGTTTTGGCACTTTGACTGTATATTAATTAATGATGTGACCTCCAAGTGCGTGCACACACACATAAGCTTTCGGCATATGCTAACAAGCAGCCTTAAACTGTCTCCTCATCAACACTACTTCAATTTCCTACTTCCGTAACCTTCCCAAGCATTTTTTTTTTGAATGACACCTTCAAGGGCTCCTTTTTCCTTCACCCGCTGAACTTTGCTTTCCTTGGAAATTGAGAGGAAAGAAAGAATGAATAATTAGTCACCTGTTGCCATTGTTCATTACTTCTTAGAGCTTTTATTGAGGAGTTATTGGAACTCAGGGTGCAATAGTAAAAGGACCCGCAAATAGCATTACTGTCCTCAGCTGAATTGGCAGCCGGAGCGTCGTGAAACATTTGCAAGCACTGAAGTACAACTTGAGCAATAAAGAGCTCCCCCAGGTGACCTGAATATTGAGCTTTCATTGTGATTCGCTATTGAGCTTTCATTGTGATTTGCTAGCATTAAAGCTCATGTAGGGGGTTAGAGGATGTCTGGCCTTTGTTGAGCCCTTGTTCTGATCTGCTTGTTGGGAGGTTATAAAACAATGAGCATTCCTACCACCGACCTGCTTGTGCAATGGTTGTACATCTTCCCATTAACTATTCATTTCCCCCACACTTTAGTGGTGCACTTTCCTGTCACTTTCCTAACGGCCATATGATCCATTTGCCTTGAACCTGCCAGCAATCAGGCAGCTGTGTCATGCAATAAATAAAGCCCCCAAAGCATTTTCAAAGAATCCACGCATAAAGCGCCTCACAGTAATCAAGTCTTGAGGTTATCAGAGCATAGACCACTGTAGCCAAGTTTTCCCTGACCAGATAGGACCATAGTTGGGCCACCAGCCTAAGCTGGTAGAAGGCACTTCATGCCACTGAGGCCACCTGTGCCTCAAATGATAGCAGTGGATCCAGCTGGAACCCTAAAAAACCTATGAGGGAGTGTGACCCTCATCTGTTCATGCTACTCAGCTGAATAGAGGAGCCATTTCACTAACAGCTTCTCAGTCTTGTCTGGGTTAAGTTTCAGTTTATTGACCCTCATCCAGTTCGTTATTGCAACCAAGCACATCCACTGCCTCACCTGCAGAAGATTGAAAGGTGAATAGAGCTGCATATTGATGACAACACACTCCAAAACTCTGTATGACCTCACTCAGAGGTTTCATGCAGATGTTAAACAACACGATGGACAAAGCCAATCCCCAAGGGATTCCAGGTAGGAAACATTGCTATTTTCTGAGGGTTTTCCAAAGAGCCACGTTCTGGAGCTGACCATCCAAGCAGGATCAGAACCACTGCAATGCAGTGCCCCCAGTACCCAGTTCAGACAGTTGCCCCCAAAGGATACCATGTTCTATAGCACTGAATGTTGCTGAGAGATCAAGGAGAATGAACAGAATCACACTCACCCTGTTTCTTTCCCAACATAGATGATTGTACAAGGTGATCACAGCAGCTTCCATACCCAAACCAGGCCTGAATCATGACTGAAATGGATCTAGAAAATTTGCGTACTCAAAGAGTACCTGGATCTGACTGGCAACCACACTTTCAAGAACCCTTGCCCACAAAGGGGACATTTGCCATTGGGCCAAAATTGTCAAGATGTTCCATGTCCAGGGAAGGCATCTTTAGGGTTGATCTTACTGCTGCCTCCTTCAGGGATCATAATCCCAGTCCAGATTAGGGATCACCAACAGCTGTTTTTTTGTCTCTATTTGTTTCTAGACTGCTTAACATTAAAACAAATCTAAGTGGGGTACAAATGTACTATGTATATAAATTGCAGCAACTGCTGGCTGATGCAGACAGGTTCCTGTCTATCCATTTTTGGGATGTGGGGAACTATTCCAGTGGCAGAAGTCCCATATATTTGTTGCTAGGAATGAATGAATGAATGAACGAATGAATGAATGAATGAATGTGACTCTAGTGTGCATTCCACAGGGAATTCAAACCAATGTAAATGTTGCTGCTTCCTCTGGATATGTTCAATGTTCTTAGGCCCATTGGATGATGCTTCTCTCCCTGCACTGTGCTGGGATGTGTGGTGGCATGTTTTGGCAGCCCTGCTTCTACTGTTGCCTGCTTTTTCTGCCCCCTATTCATGCCAAAGTATCACCCTGGCAATTCTGCGGCTCAGCACTTTGTAAAAGATGGCTCTTTTTGTCTTTCGCATTAGGCATTGTAGAGGCTGAATAGCAATTCAAACTTCATGTTCAAAAATGCTCCAAAGCTACAGTCCTATGCACGCTTCCTTGGAAGTAAGCCCCACTGATGTCAGCAATGCTTACCAGCAAGTATACGTGTAGAGGAGGCAGGCTGTAAAAAATTGCATTTGGCTCTTTGCAGAAATGCCCTTGAATTCTGTTTAAACTGGAATCTATGACGGTTCTCCATGTTCTAGTTAAATAATTTTTATCGCTAACTTTTAAATGCCTATTGCAGACATATAAGTTGTTTCCCTCTGCCCTGAATCATGCACCTGAGGTTTACAGAATGGCATTTACATATTGATTACTGCTATAAGATTGGCTCAAGCAATTTCCCCTTTCACCACCTGGAATAATTGCTAGTTCTGAGCAAATGGAAGGTGGAGAATGCTGTGAAATCTGCCTGCCACCATGCAGCTTATAGGTCACCCAAAACTGCAGGAAATGTGCCATTTTAGCCTTTGCTTTATTCCAACCTCATAGCCCTTTCTTTTTGATTTGCTTATTGCTGCATATGCCAGCAATGAAAAGACAAGGCGCCCACGCCAGCTTCTTTTTCTGTCATCCATTAAACCTGGGTGTTAATTCTTCTAACAGCGAAAGAACACAGAAGCAGCCAAACCCGAATAACAGACTATTCAAATATATTCAGCTGTTTATTTCACTGAAGTTACTTCCCGTTTCTCTTGGAACAACACTTTAGTTCAGAGCCTGGCTGCATGTTCCCAGAGCAAAGCAGTTTCAGTGATGGTGGGATGGATCTGGGGCAGAGAAGCAGCAGGGGGGAGGTTTGTGCTTCACCCTTTGCCCCCTGCCACATCTCTGCTCCAAATTACCCCCCAAAGATGCTTCACCCTTCCTTTTGTGCAAGGTTCCAAACAGATGTCTGGAAATCCACAAAGAAAAAAGTAGCCTGGGGGCACAGCTATTTGGAGCAGGGCAAATGTCAGCCTTGTCAAGTCTGTTTCATTGTTTTACTAGCACCCCAAGATCTATCAACTAGATTGAGGTGCAAAATAGCCCCGTTGGATCAGGCTAAAAGCCCACCAAGTCCAGCGTCCTGTTGTCTGTGAGCACATTCTGAACCTACGAATTTATTTCAGGGTCAAAACTGAACCGAGTTCTTAGTACTTTTCGCACAAGTTTGCTCCTTGTTAGCTTTCTTTATTTCAGCAGCCTAATTAAGGTAGAACAAAAGCATTGTGTTATTACTCCAGTTAGGCAACTGGGAGTCAGAAACCCTTTGCTGAGCTACTGCAGTTGCTCCACCAGTACATCGCACCCAAACTGTAGATCCACTGATGCAAGGTTCACCAGCTCAGCACAGAGCAGAATGATCTCCTTATGCAGCAGACAAATGTAGAAAACAAGAGAGCAATTAATTTTGTAAGTTTTTCATGCTGACAAAGTACACCACCATAGGATTGCATGTTGTGTTGCATATTCAGATAGCAGAGGTTTGACCAGCAGCGCCTAACGTAGCTTCCTTGGCATGCCACAACTCACCTTGCCCTGTGTGCCAATAGTACATGGGCAGGTGTGCACACTCACTCTTTCCAGTACCTAGGTGTTGGCCATGGAAATAGCTGTCACTTCCTCACCTTAGAAATGCTTTTTGTGAGAATGCTCTTTGTAAGAATCATCTTTGTATAGAGCACTTTTGTGTCATACAGGGTTTTCTCCTGGCTTCAGTTGAACAGTAGCATCAATTCTTGTTAGTGCCCCCAGAACGCCCAAGACAAGAAGACACAACTCTCCTGAAGTTCAGCATCCTGCCTACAATGGACAGTCCTTTTCACATTTTGGGAGATTGCAATGCTAGAGGGGGGAAAAACTCCCCCCCCCATTGTCCTAAACCAAACAAACTCTGAATAAAATAATTCAAGAAGACAGTTATGCAGCTAGAAAGCCAGTGGGTGAATGGGTAGGTAGGGGGGGATTTCCCGTGTTTGGCACTATCTGACAAATATACAAGTATCAGTTTGTTGTACAGAAGTTGGGGTATGTCTTTAGTACCATGAGTTCCCAACTCTCTGGGAACAAGTTTGTTCCTTTGAGGTCAAGGTGGCTGATCTGGAAAAGCTGAGAGAGGCAGACAGGTTGGTGCATGTGGCCTTTGGGGATGTTATAGCTGTGTCACACTCCCATAATGATAGCTCCCTGGCTGTTACGAAGAATGGTTTCGGGGAAGGAGGGTGTCACCCTGAGAATAAGGGAAATGAGCCCTTAGATGGGACCTATTCCTTAGGGGACAAGCTACTATTCTCCAGGGGGTGAAGGGATCCTTGTAGAGAGTGATTTGATAATTAAGAGCATAGATCATTAGCAATGTGATGCACCTACAGACTGCAGGGTGAATTGTCTGCCTGGTTTCAGGTGTTGCCCATCTGAAGGTTTTGGGTGTCACCCATAATCTAGATAGCTGTGTAGGAAGGAGTCAGTGGTTGTGGTGCACTTACACCCTGCCCATCAGACTGGGTTGTCCTAGTCGCTCTGGGCAGCATTCAACATAATAAAAACACAGCAAAACATCACACATTAAAAACTTCCTGATACAGTGGTACCTTGGGTTACATACGCTTCAGTTTACTGACGCTTCAGGTTACAGACTCCGCTAACCCAGAAATAGTACCTCGGGTTAAGAACTTTGCTTCAGGATGAGAACAGAAATTGTGCTCCGGCAGTGCGGTGGCAGCGGGAGGCCCCATTAGCTAAAGTGGTGCTTCTGGTTAAGAACAGTTTCAGGTTAAGAACGGACCTCTGGAACAAATTACGTTCTTAACCCGAGGTACCACTGCCTTCAGAGGTCTTTGGAAAGTCGTGTAGTCATTTATCTCCTTGGCATCTGAAGACCCTCTGCCTGGTTCCTGGTAACCTCACTTCTCACAGTGAGGGAACTGCCAGAAGGCCCTTGGAGCTGGATCTCTGTGTTTCCTGGCTGAACAATGGGAGTGGAGACGCTCCTTCAGGTATACAGTGCCGAGGCTGTTTAGGGCTTTAAAGATCAGCACCAACATTTTAAATTGTGCTGGGAAATGTACTGTGAACCAACGTAGATATTTTGGGACCAGTGTTATATGGTCCTGGCAGCTGCTCCTAATCACCAGTCTGGCAGCCACATTCTGGATTAGTTGTAGTTTCCATGTCACCTTCAAAGGTAGCCCCATATAGAAGCACATTGCAGCAGTCTATGAGGTCCTGGAAGTCAAATTTAAGTTGCTAGGTAGGATGTTGATAGCCAGGACCTCTGAGGTATATTTCTCTGAAAAGTGACAAGTTCCACACACTCAACAGGCACAACTTTGTAGTCTCAGTGCATGGATGAGATGGTGGTGTTGAGAGCAGGAGTTTGCATTTGTTAGGCACTGAGGAACATTTGGGGGAAAACATGGCCTGGACAAAAGGGATGGTTTCCACTTAAACTGGATGGAACCAGACTGCTGGAGCTTAAAATTAAAAAGCTAGCAGAGCAGCTTTTAAACTGACTGCAGAGGGAAAGTCAAGCTGAGGAGGGTCCAGTTCAGAACAAATCTTAAGAAAGAAATGATTAAAGTTGCTGATCAGAGTCAGTTAAGGGAGAACAGAAACTCCTTGTTACAACAGCTCCACTGGCTACCAGTCTATTTCTGGACACAATTCAAAGTGCTTGTTATGACCTACAAAGTCCTAGATGACCTGTAAAGTCCAGGTTATCCAAATGACTGCATCTCCTGTATGACATATCCAGGGTGTGAGATCTTCAGGGTAGGCCTTTCTTTTGGTCCCAGCACCTTCACAGTCACATTTAAAAAGGACACAAGAGAGGCCCTTCTTGGTGGCTGCTCCCAGATTGTGGAACTCCCTTCCATGGAAGGCTAGGCTGGCACCCTCACTCCTTTCCTCTGAACTTTTGTGTTCAGATAGACCTTTGGCCACTTTGGATGTTGTGGCAGGATCTTTTAATGGTGGGTGTTGCATATTGTGGAGTTTCTGATGGGTATCTGGTTGGCCACTGTGTGGACAGGATGCTGGACTAGATAGACCACTGGTCTGATCCAGCAAGTTCTTCTTAAGTTTTTAATTCAGTTTGCAAAATCTCTGGCTGTTTGACACATCAATCTATCTTCCCAGGGCTCTTCGTGGAAAGCTGTGACTGTTAAAGTGATGTCATAGTGCTCCAACTGTATGGTATGGGTGTAGCCTAACTCTAATTAACAATGCCATTTGTAATGGTACCAGACTGGTGCAATGGTGCTAACCTTTGCATGCACTTGGCCTCTGTGTGAGTGATGGAAGAGGAAACAGCACACCCTGTGCATAAGTGGTATGCCAATAATTCAACCATAATCTCTCTCTTGAAACTTTATAATGCAGCCTAAATGTCTTGCTGCTGTAGCAAAGATGGTGGGGAATGCATGTGGGCCTGAAGGCCATTTTCATAATTTGAAAAATATTTGCATAGGCCCATTGCTGTGTGGATTTTGAAGTTATTTTTTTTCTGCAGAACTCACCTTTCTGGCATCCAAGCAAATACTTAATTGTTGATACTATTTTTAATCCCCCTTCTCCTCCAAATGATTGCCCAATTAACTGCTTCAATATGTTTATGAAATGCCTAACCTGAGAACACCAACAGGCGCAACATTTGGTGCAGATATTTTGATATGAGCAGTAGCTGGTAGTGGTAATACAACAATAATTGCTGGCTCATTTACGGACTATTTAGCTCGTGCAGTGAGCCAGATGAGAACAGCTAATGAGCACAGCTTCTTGCTGTAATTAGTAGAACAATCCTGGCTCACAGATGATTTACAGTTTGAAAAAAAAAATCCGTATAGTGACTGAAACGCTTATATGTTCCAGACTCATCCAATGTCACGTCATTCTTTCCGCTCTGTTCAAACATTTGCACCACAGGTTTAGTGAAGGACAAAAGTTGGCCAGCAATAAAATAAGACAGATACAATATAAGACTTTCGCTTGCTAGGGGTGGGAGGTATTAGAACTGAAGCACATCTCATGGAAATGGATGATTGCTGAATTTGATTTCCCTTGCCCAATAGGATAGTAGTAGTACTCAAGATAGATCCATTGAAGTTAATGGACATGACTAACATAGATTCATGAATTTCAATGGGTCTACCTGTCGGCATGCAGAGAGCCAGGAGGCCAGATGGCTAGCCCCAGCTGGGTTGTCTCCTTCCAGTCTTCCCGATTTGAAGACCATTGGCATCTGCTCCGACGTAAATCAGTAACCCGGGCTTCAAAGCCAGGGCACACTATCAGCAGAGCGAACTGCGCACACAGAATAGGTGTAAGGCTTGTGGAAGCATACTACAACTACAGATTTATTAATCATAAATCAGGACAAAGAAACATGTCCTCTCTCTCTCTCGTCTTCTCAGAGAGAACGGGAAAAACAAAAGCTATACACAATGGAAGTTCCCAGCATACTGTGCTGGAATGTAAACAGACATGTGACACACAACAGTTCCACACTTCTGCTCCTTAAGGTGGAATGGAAATGTCAACATCACCTTGAGTAGGCTTTGTTTGGATCAGTGCTGATTTCGGTTCCCTCATCTGCCCCACAGGATGTGGACATTTTGACATGCACTCTTATGAGAAGACAGCAGGTCCCATGGCACGAGGCATTATTGTTAAGTGTCTGAATATAGAAAGAGCCTGCTGGATCAGGCCAAAGGCCCATCTAGTCCAGCATCTTCTTCTCACAGTGGCCAACCAGATGCCTATGGGCAGCCCAAAACCAGGACCTGAGCACAGCAGAAATCTGCCAGCTTGTGATTTCCAGAAGCTGGTATTCAAGGGCATCTTACCTCTGGCAATGAAGGTAGCATCATGGCTAGTAGCCACTTTGTCCTCCATGAAGTTGTCTAACCTTCTTTTAAAGCTATCCAAGTTGGTGGCCTTCACTATTTCTTGAGGGAGCAAATTCCATAGTTCCATAGTTCCAACTATGTGCTATGTGAACCAGTACTTTGTTTTGACTGTCCTGAATCTTCCAGGGATGCTCAGAGACCACCACTGCTGGTGCCAGCACACACCTACCAATCCAGCCTCCTTCCTACCTTTCCACTTGCATTTTATCTGCCATGCCTATGTTTGCTGTCTCCTCTTCTTCCCTGCTGTCATTTGGGAGGAGGTTGTGTAAACTTACTCACCCCAAGCCATCAGATTTTCATACGACAGGTGGGTGGCAGGCCACCTGCTGCAATGGTGGGCACCCAGATGCTGAAGGGGCCCACTGGCAGACTCAGTGGTTGGAGAGGCAGAAGGACAAGAAGAGGAGAGGAGAGAGAGGCAGTGAGGTCGCCCATCACCAATTGCAATGGCCAGGATAATAAGCAGGATGGATTGGGGTCATGCCAGGAACCCATGCTAACCTGGAACCAGCCCTCTTTCCAAGCCTATGATGTCAGGGAAAATGTGCAACACTAGTTACAGAACTTCATTATTGAGAAGTGATGTTCAGATATGCATTTTTTTCTTGCATATCTGAGGACTTCAGACACAACAGAAGAACAATTTTCTTGGTAACATTAGTTCAAGCATGATTAATAATAACTCCAGACCCCCTAAGTGTCCCTATTTTCCAGGGACGTCCCTAATTTGGAGAAGCCGTCCAGGTTACTGATTTGATCCTGGAATGTCCCACTTTCCCTTAGGATGTCCCTATTTTCACTGGAGAAACGTTGGAGGGTATGGAGCCAAATGAAGGCAATCCTGTATAGGGAAGCTTTTTTATGTTTAATGTTTTATTATGTTTTTGTATATGTTGGAAGCTGCCCAGAGTGGCTGGGGCAACCCAGTAAGATGTGTCGGGTATAAATAGTAAAATTATCGTTATGGAATGGGACATCCTTATTTTCATTGGATAAATATTGGAGGATATGCAACTCACATGTTTAAGGGTATCAGATGAACACTGTAAACCTATTTTATGTAGGAATTTGTTACTCTGGCAAAATCTCAAAGGTGTCAGTGCTGTAGGGTATATCAACAGAAGTCACTGTACTTTTGCCTGCTATAAAGTGAGCTCTTCTCTTCTCTGTTTTTGCTCTTCAAATGACACCTCTAATTCCTCAGCATTTATGCTTCTCTCCATGCTTAAGGTGGCCTGCTTGGCTTTCGAAAAATCATTTTAAGAATCTTGCAATCATATGAAATTAAACGTTTCATTTCATCACACCATTTTTTAAATGCTCTGGGGATGCAAAGGGGGTGACTTTGTGAGGCTGCAAGAGTTAGTCAGAATTGTGGAGAGCTGGCTTCTATCACAACCAGTTTCCCCTGAGTTGGGAAAATTGTAAGCCTGGTGGTAACAAGATGAGTGTGGTTTCAACAGGGCCTTGACCACATATGTCTATACACAGGTTTATTTACATGGAAATAAGTGTTCTTCATTTCATTCTCCATGATGGGTCTCCTGTGTGTGGCTTAGAAAAAGAACCATAACTGGCCAACCCTTTGGGTTGGATCCATACTGAAGTCTCATTGATTTCAATGGGTCTACCCTAAGCATGATTATCTGGATCCAACCCTTTGTGTCTCTCCTCTCCCATAAGGCCTGCCAGGTACCAGCAGGTGGCCAATATGTCATTCATAATAGGTATTAGTTCTAAAGCATTTTCACTGTACAATAAATAAGATAAAATACAGGGTCTGCCTACAGGATTATAGTCTATTAGACATAGAAAAAAGAACACAATGGGAGAGAAAATTGAGGAGGATTAACTATCACATGAAAGCCTGGGAGCAAATGTGTCTTCAAGCACTGTTTAATAACCTTCTGGCCTTGAAAGACCTCTGTTCAGTAAATAACATTTTCCTTTCCCAAACTAACATTGCTGCCTCTGCCTTCAGAAGCAAATAATGCACTTCCCACACCTTTTCTTTTCTACTTCATGTCTATTATAACAACTGCCTCACACCCACATGGGGCTTTAGCCTCAGAGGGTAGCTGCTGCTGCCCTGAGGGCACTCCTGCTTTGAGTCCCAGATAGCATTTTCGTCCAGCCAGATAAATAATGAAAATGAATTTGTCTCATCTTTGATCATCAATGTTCACCATCACCAATTGTGCCCAGTCCGTCTCCCTCTTTCTGTCTCCTACTGGGACATGCTTTCAGGTTGGGAGGCTGCTTTGCAGGGTTTCAATACAAAATCCCAAGACAGTGCTCCATAATATGCCCCTGAGGGCTCTTGGCAGGAGGGTGCCTTCAGACCTCCTTTCCACTGGAAGCAGAGTTGGCCCAGCCATTAGGCAGGATGAGGCTGCTACCTCAGCTAACAGAAGCCCCTGAGGTGGAGCCCTCTGCTAGTGGTGGAGAAGCACCACTGCCATCAGCGCCAATCTTTGGCAAGATCACATCCATTTTGGGCAAGATCTTGCCCAAAAACAACACAACTTTGCCTGAAATTGGCATTGCTTCTGCATCAGTGGCAGATGTGGCAGACTGTGTAGCAGCGGCGGCAGAGCAAGGGGTGTAGGCAGCAGTGGCAGCAGGTATGGGAGCGGCAGCAGCAGTGGCAGAGCAAGACAGGGTGGCAGCAGCAGGTATGAGGGGGTGGCAGTGGCAGTGGAGATGGCAGCACAGTGCGGCACTTCCTGTTTCACCTCAAGCAGCAAACGGAACATAACACCTCTGACTGGAAGTCCCACTATTTTGGAATGCCACCCTTAATCATGATTTTTGGAGTGGGTTGTGAGACCTTGACACACTTTTCCCATTGCCTCTCGTGATGTTGAATGGGTTTCAAGTTTCCTCGATTCTCTGCTTGGTCCAAAACCTTAGGGAACCAATGAATGAAAAGGTTTGATCTAGCGTATTATGTAGCCCATGCATGTGACTGGCTCGGTGCCTCTGATCTGAATGCTCAGGTGTTTGTGAACAGCCTCCCCACACCCAGTGTGAACCAATGAGCTGCTTGGAAATCAGGGGCAGGTCTCTGAACTGGGGTGTATAATAGCAAGCTCATGCTGTTGCTGTTGTGAGCAGGCTCATGCTGTTGCTGTTGCATCACAAAGTGACAAAACTCCCCCTACAACCTATGCAAAATATCCAGCCTCCACCTGTGCTGAGGTGTAAGCTGATGAAAATGAGTGACATCTGTTAGCAAGAACAGCACCTCTTGTGGAGAGAGAGAGAGAGAGAGAGAGAGAGAGAGAGAGAGAGAGAGGATGACAACAATGATGGAAGTAGCAAAAGTGTGTATAGGAGGATTTGTTTGCCTCCAACTGAATTCAGAGACCAAAGGAAATAGAAAGAGAAGGAAGTTTACAAATGCAATTAAACAAATTTGTAACTATCACCAGGATAATAAAGCTCATCAATAAAACAAAACAGACCCAGTTATATTTAGGTGTGTGTGTGTGTGTGTGTGTGTGTGTGTGTGTGTGTGACACAGCACATAGTTCAGAAACTTCTTGCAAAGCTGACATTTGATCCACCCAGGTGGAGGAGGGAAGATAGCAGGGAACAACTTTGGCAGATGTAGGGGTGATGGTTTGTGATAAGACCTCACAAGTGAAACCCCATCAGAACAACATATGGCTGAGTATATGGCAGCTGGCCCAAAGGTTTATAGCGGCAAGCTATCTAACAGTATGGCTTGACTGAAGGCTTGCGTGAGGGTTAAAGGAACTGCATAGCATTAAAAATCTTGCATTTACCTATATTTTGGGATGTAACCCATTACAAGCACACAGCATCGGAACATAGCAGCGTTGTTAGACATGAAAAATCTGTTTCTCTTAGAAACAAAGAAACTCAAAAGGTGTTGTATGACAAATGTGTAATAGTCAACGGCTTAAAACTCAGCCTTCTAGCTTCTGGGGGGGAAATGGATACCCACTGGCAACCCTGTCATTGTCATGGACTTTGTGGATCCTAGCAACCGAAAGAAAAATTACTTTATGGGGAATTGTCATGCAACATGCTGAACTGATGGTGTCTTTTATGCCTGAAAACATTGTGTTGCAGATCTTGTCAACTGTTGTATAAAGAATTGTTAAGGAAATATCATTTCATTGAATAAATGCATGGCTATTATTGTATTTAGCTAAAGAGGGGTTCCACCTCTACCAGACTCCTCATTGACCCTTGCTTATACATTTTTTTCGCCAGTAAGGAACCTCACACAATGAAAGATTTATAACTCTTTCTGTTGACATAACTTTATATTTTGTTGATTCGTTTTCTTCTGGTTTGATGGCATTTGAACATAGGCAGGTAAGACAGCAATTTGAATCTGCAAAGCAGATCTTCAGATAGTTGGCATGTCCTATCTTTTCTGGCCATTTCCACTCCTATTTCTGTTTCCATCAGAATTCTCTGACAGACAAATTCATGGAGGAGAGAGCTATTGATGGCTACCAGCCATGATGACTATGCTCTGCTTCCACAGCAAGAGGCAGCAATGGAGGAGGGCCTGGGAGAGCTTTTGTGCTTGGGTCCTGCTTGCAAGTTTCCTATGGGCATTTGGTTGGTCTGTCAGTATGCCTTTCAACCGATGTGCAGCGACTGGGCTCAATAACTGGTTCTGCCCCGACTGGGCTAGGTGACTGGAGTACTTTCAGAGACCTTCCAATCCTGGAAAACAGGTCCCAGTGCACTGGACTCACAACTGTGCATTTTGAGCACCAGACTCATGCAGAGTATAAATAACGTGGAAGCTAGCTGCGAAGCATAACTCCTTTTATTTCTAACAGCTACTACAACTAAAGAACTACTAGCTTGCATGACTGTTACATCTCCCACTCAGCCATCTAGTCACTACAGTGGTACCTCGGGTTACATATGCTTCAGGTTAAAGACTCTGCTAACCCAGAAATAGTACCTCGGGTTAAGAACTTTGCTTCAGGATGAGAACAGAAATTGTGCTCTGGTGGCGTGGCGGCAACAGGAGGCCCATTAGCTAAAGTGGTGCTTCAGGTTAAGAACAGTTTCAGGTTAAGAACGGACCTCCGGAATGAATTAAGTATTTAACCCGAGGTACCACTGCACATAGATAAGACTCTCTCCACACACAGAGTCAGGCAGTCAGTCAGGAGCGGAAGAAGAGAAGAGCAGCTTCCGCCCCCTCCTTTCTCAAAACATCAGATCAGGAGATTCTTGCAATGGGAGGGGTGAAAATATCAACAATCACTGTGAGAACAGGATGATGGGCTAGATGGGCCATTGGCCTGATCCAACAGGCTCTTCCTATATTCTTATTCCTAGCTCACCCCTCTTTTCTCCAAGTGACCACTGCTTGGGCTCCTTTTCTATTGGCAGGGGGGCACTGAATTCACTGCTGGAAGGAGTAGTGATCAGAGGCAAAGGCCAATGCGCTTTTGAAAATTACTCATAGAATCAAGGAGAAAAAATGGTGGCAAACAAACAAACAAACTTTTTCTAAAGGGTATGGCTAAATGTTTCTTCATGGTTTTTTTGGGTTTTTTTTAAAGACTGTTTATATCCTTTTCACATAGAAGCATTCAAATGTGAACTAGTTAATAAGGCAGTTTCTCAGTTGTATGCTAAAATAAGCAAAACACAATCATGCAAAATACTTTTAAAATACCGTGTAATTCCATGTGTGGAATGAAATGCAAATAGGTTGCATTTTTGTTTTATTGTTTTCCCTGCCTTCGGCCTCTCTCATCATCTGCTTTGTATTTTTATTGTGGACAGGCTTGGAGTGGCATTCTGAAGCAGAGTGAAAACAATCAAATCAAATCAAAACTTGTCAACAGCAACAGCAGTTGAATTGGGGAGTGGGATGGGGGTGGGTAGGAACCCAACGTGCCAAATAAATTAAAGAAACCAATGACAATGACAACAGAAATATTCCCAAACAAATCATTTCCCCAATTCTAGCGCACACTAGATAATGTTAGCTATTTTGTTTTTCAACACTCCAAATTTATTATACCAATTTGACTGTCATGGCTTCTCTCAAAGAAGCATGGGACTTGTCATTCACTGAAGTTTCTAATAATTTTCTTAAAGTGACCATCACAGTACTGCGGTTCCTGGGGAGAGAGAAATACTATGACAGTGCAGCCCTACTCAGAAGCAAGTCCTATTGAATTCAGTGGAGCTTACTCCCAGGTAAGTGGGGTTAGGACTGCAGTTTCAAATCAGTTTAAGGCTGCAATCCTATACACACTCACCTGGGAGCAGGTCCCACTGAACTCAGAGGGGCTTACTTTAGATGAGACATGTACAGGATTGCACTGTGAGCTTGCACATCTGGGAAGCCACTATCTGCCTTGGTAGCTCAGTCACTAGAGCATGAGATTCTTAATCTTAGGGTCATGGATTCAAGTCCCATGTTGGGCAAAAGATTCCTGCATTGTAGGGGGTTGGACTAGATGATCCTTGTGGTCCCTTCCAACTTTACAATTCCATGATTCTATTTTTCTATATCACGGCAGAAGAAATGGGAGTCAGAGCAGAGAGTCCTAGTTTCAAATCTCTGGCTAGCCATGAAGCTCAATGGGAAAGCTTGGATTGGTTGCTCCACCTCGACCTAAACTATCTCATTGTACTACTTGTAGGGCTGAGTCAAAATGTTCCTCCTACCCCCAGTTTTCCCCCATTCCATTCACAGGCTGCATAGTAGGGAGTCATTTCATCAGTTTGTAGTGATGAAAGCAGTGAATGACAGCAATGATAACCAGCTGCATTGGCTTGCCAGTGGTACATGTGAAAAGGATCTAGGGCAGTGGTTTTCAACCAGTGTGCCGTGGCACCCTGGGGTGCCTTGAATGATAGTCAGGGGTGCCGTGGGCAACACTGGCCTCTGTCCCTCTTTCCTTCCCTCCTTCCTCTGATGCCCTCTTGCGTCTCTTCCTCCCAATGGCTTGAATAGCTCTTTGTTGCAGCAGCCCTGGCTACAAGCTCCCCAAGCAAATGGTGCCTATGAGGCTGGCCATGGGGTGTTTCCCGGGTCCCTGTGGGGCAGGGTGAGGAGGCACCTCTCTGTGGGATGGGGGTTGCAGCTCAGAGGCTGGGGTGGCAGCTGTGGTTGCCTGGGTGACTTCCAAGAAGAGAAGAGGAGAGAAGAGAAGAGAAGAGAAGAGGAGGCTGAGGAAACACTCCATAAAGGGGGGGGGTGTTTGAAAAAAGGTGAGAGGCTGCCAACTCTGCAGGCAAGGGGTGATAAAACTGGGCTCCTGAACCTCACATGGATGATGCAGAAAGAATGTAGGAGCCATGGACTCAAAAAGGTTGGAAACTTTTGAACTAGGGGTCTTAGTGACCACAAGCTTAACACAAGTGAACAGTGTGATGCAGCAGCAAAATAAAAATAAAAATCTTTCAAGGCTATTATTGAAATTGGGCAGAGCAGGCTTGTGTTGTTGGAGAATTTCATCACAAAATTCAGAATACACATTTGAAAGGATAGCTGTGTTTCATTCTGTGGAAGTGCAAATTAGGTAGGTTTGCATTGAAACCTACTGGCATCAGGGATGGGCCTTTGCAGGGGTTTAGGGTCCCAGAATCCACCTGCATGTCTTGTGGTGACATCTCCATACACTTATTTTGCAAGTGGATTGGTGACCAGGGAGCTTGTTGGCATTCCTTATGGAGTAGAATTGACTCTGGGACCCACGGTATCTCATCTGTGCTGTAGAGTTGTGTAGAACTACTTGTGCTTTCTCCAAGAGCAGTTGATGGGATGGCAAGGCTTACCCAATATCCCATCACTGCCATCGCTGTCACTTACCAGGAGAGGAGGGAAAGGTGAGGCAACAGTGAGGCTGGCATGGTGCAAACACATTAGCGGATCCATCCAACATTCCTGCTGGCGTGCTTGCACCATGCTTGCCATGCTGCTACCTCACCCCTTCCCTCCCAGTAAGCCACAGCAGTGGCAATGATGGAAAGTAAGTTAGTGTTCTCACCCCACCAATCACTATTGGGCTTGGTCTGGAATGGAATGAAACGAAAAAGGTGCTTCCAATTCACTGAAAAATATTTATGTATTTTTAAGCAGACAAGTGACATGATTTAGGACATAACAGTCATGCTCTTCCAGTGTAGGGAATCCAGCCAAGAGAGATTAGAGATCTTTCCCCAAGACATTTTGGGCAAGAAGAGCAACATAAATAACAACTCTTTTGGTTATTGGTGTCATGGAAGAGGGAAAATGAATTTTAAATTGGCAAATAGCCAGGCTTGATAAGTGGACCAAATAGAATCCTGATTTGGCAGGACATTCAGAATAGAGGGATGTTTTGTTGTTGTTTCTGGGCTTACTGTGAAGCGCACAAAATGTCTCAAGTGTTGTATATTATACTTTTGGGGTTGTACATGAATACAATTGACTTCAAGTCACAAGCATAAGAAAACAAAGAATAAATAATGGGATATAAAACCGCAGCTCTCACTGAGATAGTAATTATTTGTATCTTCTTTTTTGCATCAGTGATTCTTCCCTTTCAGCCAGACATATGAACAGACCAAACAATTAGAGAAATAATTGAAGATCAGTACCTTCAAAGCTTGTGGTGGCCTGGTTTATGCTTTAGGAGTATAATAATGAGAACATTTCCTTGGTGATGTGTGTGTGCACTACTGGTGTTCTCAGACGGAGGTTGGAAGGTACATCTGGATCAGGCGAAAGCGCTCTCTCTCTCTCTCTATATATATATATGCATGCCCTTTTCAGTTAGTTAGCCCCTAATGAACTGAACTTTTGTCCCTTGCTGTTTTAAGATTCCAATTAAACTTGTTTGTAGAGTAGGAAAAATAATTAAATACATACAGTGCTTTGCCGTTCTTACAGTTGTTTTCTGATGGGACTGAGTTCTAGTGGATGATTATCTATTACAATGTTGAAAGAATGGGGAAGCCTGATTGTTATACATTTCTTTCCTTACTTGTAATGCTAATCGGCTATCTTGCTTTATTGAGCACTATGTGCTGAAGTTACCAATCATTACAGGACTGGTGATTTTTTTAAAAAAAGGAACACCTTGTAGTAAGACAGACCATTGGTCCATGCATTACCTACACTCAGTGCCAGTGGCTCAAAATTGTTTCAGTTAGGTCTCCTCCCCCCCAAGTAGAGATGCCAGGTCTGGACCTGAGACCTTCTGCATGCAGATACTATACCACTGATCTATGGTGCCTCTTCAAATTTTAGTGATTTTGGTGTGAATTGTCATCACATGTATAAGAAATAACTTAATTTGGCTGCACCTAGCTACTTATCCGCTCCTGGTTAGCATTTCATTTTCAATTTTTAAAGTGGTACAATGGCTCAGTGGGCTGGCTGCTAACCAGAAGATTGGTGGTTCGAGCCCACCCAGGGACAACTGTTGGGCAGAATTCCTGTATTGCAGGAGATTGGACTAGATGACCCTCAGGATCCCTTCCAACTCAATAATTCTATTATTCTAAACAGTTACTGATATTGAATCAATGCCAGAAATGAATGGTCATTACAGTGACTATTTCACCCTATCTAGAATGGATGAGACTATGATGGCTGGACCAAAGCTTAGACTGAGTGATGCCATTTTTCAAATACCTTCATTCGATTTTGGAAACTAAACCCACCAAGTGTTTCCTGTGGTTCTCATTTCTTTACTTTTCCAAAGTTTCCTGGTCATCTGATTGTGGATGAGGCATCCATTTAACCTCTTGGAAAGGGGTTTTGTACAGTTTATGTGTCCTCCCTCTCCCAGCTACATTCCCAGTGAAAATGTTGTTTCCTAGAAGGATGTGGTGAGCTGTTGAGAGTGCCAGCAGTGTCAAGGGCCGGATGAATATATTATTGGTCTATGCTAACATTGGCTATTCTCTGGACACTGAGCCACAGCAAAGTCAGCCCTGTGCGTATCCTGCCTGTCACCTGTTTTGGTCACCACTAAATGAAGTCCCACACTAAGGATAGAGTGGACCTGCTTTAGTCACACTTAGTGCAGACCCACAGAAATCAATGGAACCACTCTAAGTATGACTAAGGGTGTCACCCAAACCTCCTCCCTCTGTTGGCAGGGCTTTATAAAACTGCAGGACCACTGCCACATCCACAACCCAGGTATGCACAGCAACTCAGGTGGAAGGTGAGGAGGAGTAAGGTCACATCAGGCCTGTGGACCCTGAAGAAGCATGATTTTTTAAGCATGGCTGCATTTGGGTTTGCATCTTACTTCAGAAAATGTGAATGAGGTGGGCTCACCTTTAAATGCAGACTGAATCAGATTTCTTCCACATCCATGATTTAGACCCTAATAAAATTGTGAGTTTGGGTGTGTGTTGAGAGAATTTTAGGCAGTTGGCTTCTGCAGCTTCATATTTCAGGTTTGTTTTTGTTTGGCTGTGGCATGTTGTTTGAGTTGGTAAATTAAACATGCTGTCAACCAAAATGCTTAATTTCAGTCAGAATCTGCAGAAAACAAACAGATTAAAATAACAGCAAACAAAGCCACAAAAAAGTCTGTGACATTCCTAACTCAAAGAGAGAGAGAGCGAGAGCGAGAGCGAGAGAGAGAGAGAGAGAGAGAGAGAGCGCAGAAAACAGGGTATTTGTTTCGGGAGTAGTTGTTGTTTAACCACAAAGTGAGAAATGGACAAATCTGATTAAGGTAACTGAGTTGTGAGGGGAAAATATTGCTCTGAGAAACACAAGAGCCTGGCTGGATGAGTCCAGAATCTATTGGATGAAACCAGAGGGTCATCTAATCTAGCCCAGTATTCTGTTTCCACTAGTGACCAAAGAGGGCACAAAACAACAGCACTCCCCTATGAATTGCCCCCAAGCAACTGCTATTTGCCAACTCCCCCTCCATTTGCAAGAACTTATCTGGAATACACAAATTATGTCCTGCTGTGCGACGGTACAGATTACCCTGGTCTCAGTAATATTGTAGCCAAATTTCCAAAAGATCCTTCAATTTTAATGGGTCCAGACTTACAGAGCATTCCAAACCCTCCTTGTGCTGGGCGTTGAGGAGTTTGGATTGGGCCAATGGGATGCATGCCATTGGTAGGCAGTGGAAGGCACCAAAACGGGATGTCCAAAGGCAGGGAGAACGCAGAGCTGAGCTGGTCCCTCTGCTGTCATGTGGTAAATTTCCTGGCATGCAAAGTTCATTACTGAGCGTTAAAAGTATACACCCATGTTTAACTGGTATCCCATATTGACTCCATACCAAAGGTCTCACCCCTCCCAGTGCTCTACGTTCAAGGCACATGTGTGGTGGACATACCTGTGGATTCAGACATATGCCTTGTAACAATATGTTGACTCCCCCACCCCATGGTTGGAATTAAAAAATAAAATAAAACTGACATGTGAAATAAATCTCATAACACTTTTGGCCTATTTTGTCTCTTATATTATGTAAGTCCTTACAGTACATACTGCCCACTCATATAAAATATCAAGGTGGTGCGCAACATAAAATACCGTAAGGCAATATGGAATAACCGCAGGAATGACTGGCTCCTCTAAATTGAAAAGAAAATTAAACTATTGAATAGTCCTGTGGCATAAAAAGGTATTCAAGAGAGATATCTGAAGGTTAACAGTGAAGATGCCTACTGAATTTCTGCTGGAAGAGTGATTCATCCACAGTGTGGAACTAACAACATCATAGGATCTTGATCCTGACACAACCCAAGTTTTCCACGTGCTGTTTCAGATGGAAACCCACAATTTATAATGCGTTAGTTGCAAGTGTCTTTCACAGAAGTACCTGGAACCCGTTAAAGCCATTCTGGTGAAGGGTGGGTAATAAATGTAACAACAACCACAGCCAAGAACAACAACAATAGCTTTCTTGGTAGTGACACCTTGTGGAACGCTCTCCCTTCAGATGTCAAGGAGATAAATAACTATACAACTTTTAGAAAACATCTGAAGGCAGCGCTTTTTTTCAGCCAGAAATTGCCAGAACTCAGTTCCAGCATCTCTCAGGTGGGTGCCATTGCCATTATAAGAGAACAAGGGAGGCGTTCATGATGAGTTCCTGCACCTCTTTTTCTAGAAAAATAGCAGTGCCTGTATAAGGATGTTTTTAAAGCTTTAGTATGCTTTTATATTTGTTGGAAGTTGCCTAGAGTGGCTGGGGCAAGCCAGTCAACTAGGCGGGGTACAAATAATAAAATTATTATTATTATTATCAGCAATTAAATATAACCACTGTTTTGTTAGCATTGCAGGCAAAAGAATGTTTTGTTTTTAATTAACTGTTTTTAGAAAGTTTTTCACTGTAACTGCTTTTTAGACTTTTTAACTGTAACAATTTTTAGACTGCTTTAACTGTTTTTAGATTTCTTTTTTAAATTATGGGTGTGTTTGCCACTCTGGGCTCCTCTGAGAGGAAGAGTGGGATACATATCCAATAAATTAAACGAAATAGGTGTAGACTCTCATATTTTTGACAGCATGCAATCCACAGTATTATAGTTCTGGACATGTAATTTGGCTCTGAATGCACCCCAAGATTCATGGCATCCTTGATTCAAAGCTGTACAATGCCGGGAGCCAGGGATGAAGTTTCAGGATGAAAATAAATCTTAGGAAAACAATCACTCCAGAATGACTTGATTCCCTGCCACTGGCCCCAGAAAAAATTGTTGGCATCCTAAATTTAATATTAAAAATCCGAAAGGTTATGCAAACATTTGGAAGAGATTTATTTTGATATTGTTTAGCTTGCTAAAACAGCATGTATTCATATAGTACATAGATCTCTGTAAACATTTAGGAACAGGATACTTCTTGTTTGTTTGTTTTTAGCCAGAGCTTTCCAAAGATTTTCCAGGACAAAAAAAGAGGGGAGGGGAACCTTGAAAGAAACTGAAATTTGGGAAGAGGTCATGACACCATTTGGTGATTCGTCCTTGGAAGTAATTAAATGTGATAGTGCCTCATTAGTAGTGCATCAGTCACTCCCTATATTGCTAGATGGGAATTCAGTGTGTAGACACCGTGGACTCCAAACTGGAAGAGACAACTTGGTAAGCGGGTCTCAGATGCTGGTAGTCACACCGTATCATAAAAAATCGCTGGATTCACTTCAGCTTTCCCCAAAAGCTCGCATCCAAAACTGTAGGGGCGTAAGCAAGGAACATGCATACCTCTCTATCTGTCAGAAATATACAGTGGTACCTCTGGTTACGAACTTAATTCGTTCCAGAGGTCCGTTCTTAACCTGAAACCGTTCTTAACTTGAGGTACCACTTTCGCTAATGGGGCCTCCCGCTGCCGCTGTGCTGCCACCACACGATTTCTGTTCTCATCCTGAGGTAAAGTTCTTAACCCCAGGTACTACTTCTGGGTTAGCAGAGTCTGTAACCTGAAGTGTTTGTAACCCAAGGTGTTTGTAACCTGAGGTACCACTGTAAGTGGCACCCACAGGAAGTAGCAGCACCATTGCCATTGCATAACCTTAGACTGCAAGGTAAGCAAATGGCTGCTCACTTTGACTCGGCCTACAAATTGTCCGCATATTGTGTTGGGAAGTTTGGTGGTACTCCTTGCCTGACCCAAGCCTCCTGCAGCTCACCTTAGCTGGAGAGCAACTTGGCCTCCTCTTTGCCTGCACTTCCTCTGCCAGCCACTGGAAATAAATGTATTCCAGAGACCTCCTTCCTCTCATGATAGCCACCAGTTTCATGCACACTTCTTCAGATAGCCACCAGGAGTACCAGCTTGGCCCCACAAATGTGGGTGCCAGGGGCTGTAGGTGCCATGCAGCATGCATGTCCCTGGGACTGAAATTTGTGGGTGCCTGGCCCTTTCATGGGGAATTTTGTGGGTGCTTGAGCACCCAGGGAGTTGGCGTCTATGATAGCCACTCTAGGAAAGCAGGCAGCAGGACAGGAGTCCTTCTCTGGAGAGCTCTTCTTGCTGGTCCTGATAGTGGAGGAGGTGTTGCTGAGATCTTGGGGAAGAAAGAGCATGGAGATGGCCCCTCTAGACTGGTGAGGTTTTTCGGAGGAGCATTCTGCAACATGCCGTTGATGCAATAACAGTGCATTAATGTTGGATTTATATAGGATCGTCCACATGCCATTCCCTTTTATTAGTTATTACGTGACGCTTCCTCAAGGTTATTGCATTACCACCACTTGGAGGAGCACTTTTGCATTATAGTGCAATGGAACAAAACACACGCACCAGAACAACAACAGAATCAGGAGAAGAAATGACCAGTGTTTGCTTTCCCATTCCACAGTCAATCCGGTGAATACAATCTGTGTTTGCTGTTGTTGTTTTCAGTCCACAGATGACATAGAACCACAGAACTACAGATCTGTAGAGTTGGAAGGGACCACAAGAGTCATCTAGTCCAACCCCTGCAATGCAGGAGTCTTTCACCCAACATGGGACTCGAACCCACGACCCTGAGATTAAGGAGTCTCATGCCGTACTGACTGAGCTATCCCTCAGGCATGTAAGTGATTACATTCTCCCACCTCATTTCCATTGGGTTTTCTTTCCATGGAAATGAAACCAAACTAAGTGACCTGGTAGGAGACTGCCCATTGCATGCAGCCCACTCAGGCAGCCATATTAGAGGAAGGTTTTGAAGGAGGAGAATTTCACAATTTGAAAGAGATTTTTCTCTTGCACCAAAGGTTCTCTGCTTCCATTTTTAACTCAGGGTGCAAAATATCAGTTTTTCTCAGGGTGCTTCAGCTGCCCAGCTTACTGGGATATGGCATGTGGAAAACAGACAGTCACTGGGCTAGATTTAGATGAGTCTGCAGCTGGACCTTCACAGGTGTCAAAGTGATGAATTTGATTGGCTGCCAGTGAATAGTACCCTTCAGTTCTTTATCTATCACATGTGAGCCAGCGCGGGGGGGGGGGGGGAGAGAGACCAGCACCTGCCATATTTCGAAAAAATAAAAAAGGACACCCTCAAAATTGTTGAGCTTTTATTATTATTATTTTAAAAATGTGATTTTTTTAAATTGACTTGCGTAAGATCCAGCACCACATTTCAGAAATTTCCCCCTGGATGTCATTATTTTACATTTCCCACAATTAGGGATGCGGACAGGGTGGGTGGGATTGGTTCAGTTCACACTTAGAAGCAAACCTACATAATCCGCAGTTACCAAAACAATATGCAAACCAAAACACAGCCATCCTTCAAATTTTTCACTTCTCCACATTTTGCAATGCAGTTTTCCACCCAAAAATGCATATACGGGGTAAAGTGTGCATAAAAATGCATATGTTAGCAAAAAAAAAAAAAACATACAAAAACAATTATATCAGAGGAAATGGCTTTCAAAAACATTTTATTGGGCAAAACTGCACACAACCATGTGTGTTTTAGCAGAAATCCATGCTAGAATGCTGATGAATTTTCATGAGGACTTTTTGTTTAATCGCAAGCTGATGTAGGAATGTGGAGAACTGAAATAGATTGGGAGAGAAATGAGAAGTGTAGAGGAAGCAAAAGTGACAGAGTCAAGCATCCCTATCTGTGTATGTCACAGGAATGTGAAACAGAGAAAAACTTAAATTGACAGATTCACACATCCTTACCCACAACGCACTGGAGTGATGCGGATGGTGGCAGGTTGTGGTGCTGCTGCTCCTTGCTGCTGGTGCTAAGCCCACGTTCTTTTTGTGAGGATTTGGAAACATGGAGTTGGCTGTGAAGCTGGGAAAATCTAGTTTGTCTAAAATGAGAGACTCTGGAGTTGGTTACCTCCAGTATTGTCTCACTTGTTTGCTACCATTGGGTGATGGACCTTGTTCTACATCACTGGGAGAAAATGGATTAACTCCATTCTGAGCTGAGAAATTAACCGGCAGGGCAAGAACGGGAAGCAGGCGAAAGCAACTAGCATGGTTATATGGTTTCTAACTGTTTGTAGGAAGTGGGGAGCCTGCAGTCATTTAACTTTCTCAATTGCTTTGTGGGGGGGGGGGGAGTATAAAAACAGGTATCCACAAACTATGCCAAAAATGGCACCTCACTTTCGTGGCTCCTTTTGCAGCCTTCAAATGTGGTGGCAGTGGAATATGTGGTGATATTTTCCCCACAGGTTGGCAAGAGACCAGTAAGTTACCCGCCCACACACCCAAAAAATTGGGGGAAGGGAGAGAACACAGACAAAACTTCTGCCATTGCCACTCATCAAGGTAAATCAAGATAAATTGCTAAGCAGTCTAATGCATTCCCCCCCCCCCCGGCCTGGAAATAACTCCCTTTTTCTGTATCCTTTTCTCCTTGTTCTCTATCCATTTTTCCCCCTTTTGGAGAAAAATCTGCGCCAAAGATGCTCTTGCTGCTTATTTTAACAACAGATGATCTGTAGCTTATTTTAACAAATATGTAAAAAGAGCAGCTGCCGCTAACCTCTTCAAACAACATCTGTGGCACATTCCTTTACATTTTGCAGAACATACTCACACTTCTGTTTCATTTCCATGCTTAGTTTTTATACTGGTATTAAATCAGAAGGGGGGGGGGAGAGAACAAAGTTTCATCACTGCCAGACATGTCTCTTGTATGATCCCAGTGAGATTAATGGAAGCTGATGAAGAACACACCTTATGCGTGTGTGCATATGCATATGTACATATGCATATATTTTGCCTTTTCGTTCCACAATGGAACCCCCGAGGTGGTTCAAAATGCTCAAGAAAACAGTAAAAAGAAATTATATGTAAACAGTGTGAAATAAAGCAATCAATCTTAAAAGTGATAAAGACATAAGAGCAAGAGCAGCCATATTGCTAAGGCGAGCTTAAAGGGGGGGGGGGACTATTTTAACTGGCAGTTAAAAGAAACCAACCAAATCTCTGGGAGTAAAGTATTTCAGAGCCTGGGAGCAACTAGCAGCAAAGCCGTATCTTCCATGACTACCAAGTACTTGGGAGGTGACCATTGGCTATGTTGGTTGGGGTTGATGGTAGTTGTAGTCCAGGGACGTTGAGGGTGGGGGCACACCAAGGGAAACTTAGCTGGTTTCTATTGTAATGCCTTCTAGGTGCTGGGCAAAAACCATTTTATTTTCCCAAGCTTTTAATCTTAATTTTTTTATTTAAAAAACTCTGTTGTGATTGATTTTTAGTGCTGATTTTTACAGTTGCCAACTATTTTGTTTATTATTGCTGTTTTATTGTATTTTATGAGTTATGGGATTTCTTTTTTTAACAGAAGCATGACATCGGTTTGTTTGTTTTAATCTAAATAAATATACAGTCTGCGATACAAACGTTCATCTGTGTATCGTGGCTGTTTTCTGAAGGTGAGCTGCCATTCATTTACTCCAGTTCACCTAACAGACTGGATGATTGTCTGATATATGGTGTCAGAGTGGGAGGAAACACACCAAATCTATGCAGTGATACTGGGTGAATGAGCGGTGCACTTCAGAGATGGTTGCTAAAACAATTCAAAGTAGCCTGTATACAATAGCTGTACTGCATGCATCTGACCAAAGAGTCCTGGATTGCATCCATATGTTAGGGTTTTTTCTTCTTCAGCTAAGATTACTGTTTATTTCCAAACAAAATTTTACTATTGAGATGAACAGCAACTCAAGAGTCCTTTCTTTGGCACAACAATTTAAACAGTCAAGTCAAAAGCTTTGTTCTTCATTTATCAAGAGCTGCTGCTCAGCAATGAATTTTCAGGTAAAAATAATGATTCTCAAGCAATCTGTCTTTCCTTTTATGCAAACCCAGTTTTACAATGTCAGCCCTGTCAACACTGCTGAATATTAAAGTGAACAAAGTTAATTGCTGGGTGAATGGAGGTCGGTGCCGTCAGAGTGAAAAGGAAGCCCCTAACTGAAATCCATCATTTTATGACAAGCTGTAATTTATTCCCACTCCATAATAGGCACTGACAGGTTCCAAACCTTACTTCAGTCTTTGCCACAAATTGCAATTATAATAATTTATGGTGACATTTGACCCTAGAGGTTGTGGCCTATTTCACCACACATGAAAGACTTTTATCTCTCGGGAAATTCTTGGCAACCTCAGCCTGAAAAATACTTTTGACTCCCAATTGTGTTTGCTCATCATCTGATATGCCTGGAGGACTTGTTAACATTCAGCGTTTCATAAGCCTATGTGATATTATTCTGTGGAGAGAGGAGAAAGGCAATATTATGGTCAGATGTTTAGATGGCACAATCGTATTCCATCCCTCTGCTACAGTGAACATAAACAAGGTAAATTGGCAGCAGTTTACTTTCAGTTTGGCTCCATTTCAGAGCCTCACAATGCTTTTTTCTGGGGTGGACGCAGGGGTACGCATACCCCTAAAGCTTTTGTGAATCTAAGTTTGGCCTCCTTGAGGGACAGTATTTCAATATGAGTAGGAAAATGAGAGTACCCCTAAACTTTTTTGTAAAGAAAAGAAGCACTGGAAGCTCATAATGGGTGGTTGCTGAGTCACAGAATAACGGTTTTGGAAGGAGCCTCAAAAGTTACTTAGCCTAAACCTCTTTTGATAAGGGAATTTATTTATTCGTTGTATATATAAAAATGATTTGCAAACCACATTTCACTGTGAGAAATAACAAAGCAGGTGACAAAATAAAATCAGTGCGATCAAATAATAATAAAACATGAGCAGCAGCAGCAGCTAGTCTGGAGTTCAGTAAAACAAGCCCTAAGGATCACTGCCTGGGAATGTTTGAATAGGCAAGTTTTTACCAACTGGTGGAACATATCTTATGCCAGCTTGTACAATCAGGAAGCTTTTCCTAATGTGTAATCTATTCCATTTGGGAGAGTTTTATGTAGTGCTATTTTTCTAGAAAAAGAGGTGCTGGAACTCACCATGAACCCCTCCCTTGTTCTCTTACAATGGCAATAGCGCCCACCTGAGAGGTGCCGGAACTGAGTTCCAGCTGGAAAAAAAAGCCCTGGTTTTATATATTGCGCAATTGCAATTATTTTATCTGTTTTTATAATTGTATCTTCTATTGCTGTAACCTGTCCTGGGACCTTATGGTGAATGGCAGGTAAGAAATCTCATAAGAAAAGAAATATATGAATAGAACCAGAAGCCCACTCCCCCCCCCCATAAGCCAATATTTTATCCAGTTAGTATCTGAACAGAAGTGCTTTGACCCAGTGCTGGAGAATCAGGTCCCAGGTTAAAACCCAGCGTCTCAAGGTAGGGCTGAGAAGATCCCTGAGTGAAACCCCAATCAGTGGGATTTCTCTTTTGAAAGTATAATTCTTTCTTTTTGTCTTCTTTGTCACATGCATCCTTGATACAAGGAGTGAGCTCCTGTTGTCTCAGACCACAGAACCTCCAAGTGTACCTATTTTCCAGGGACCGTCCCAGATTCACAGAAGCCATCCCAGTTTCTGATTTGATCCTGGAATGTCCCATTTTTCCTCAGGACGCCCCTATTTTCATTGGAGAAATGTTGGAGGGTATGGAGATATCTGATTTAGACAGCCCTGTATAGGAAAGTTTTTAAATGTTTTATTATGTTTTTACATAAGTTGGAAGCAACCCAATCAGATGAGTGGGGTATAAATAGTGAAATAATAAGAATAAGAATTAATAGAACAAGACGTCTCTATTTTCAACAGAGAAATGTTGAGAGCAGTTCCTCCCCTTATTGTTCAGTTCTGATCTTTTATGAAAGTTTCTTATTGGCTTCACCTATGTACTGGTTCTAGGGGTTGCTTGTATGTAAATCAACGCTGCTCTTGGCTGGTTGCCTGAATGAACCCTTTCTGTCTGGACAGCCACGCGCCCGTGGCTGTCTCATAGAATCATAGAATTGGAAGTGACCACAAGGGCCATCGAGTCCAACCCCCTGCCAAGCAGGAAACACCATCAGAGCACTCCTGACATATGGTTGTCAAGCCTCTGCTTAAAGACCTCCAAAGTAGGAGACTCCACCACACTCCTTGGCAGCAAATCCCACTGTCAAACAGCTCTTACTGTCAGGAAGTTCTTCCTAATGTTTAGGTGGAATCTTCTTTCTTGTAGTTTGGATCCATTGCTCCGTGTCCGCTTCTCTGGAGCAGCAGAAAACAACCTTTCTCCCTCCTCTATGTGACATCCTTTTATATATTTGAACATGGCTATCATATCACCCCTTAACCTCCTCTTCTCCAGGCTAAACATGCCCAGCTCCCTTAGCCGTTCCTCATAAGGCATTGTTTCAATCGCTGGCAGAATCCGTTAGTGGCCGTTTCTTGAACTTCTTCCAGCAAAGAAGCTCTTTGATGCTTAGTCTCCTCCTAGCCTCCCTGCGGGGAAGCCTTCTGGGCAGGGAGGGTGTGGGCATCGGAGGACCCGTGCTCTCCCCACTGGTTCCCGGTGAAGAGTCTTGAAGCCACCTCGCCGATTCCCCCATCTGCCCCCCTTCTCCACTGGTGTTACGCTGATTTCCTTCCCCAGAAGATGTGCTGCTTCTCTCCCTCCTGGGACGCTCTCCGGAATCCCTCTGGAGCCCTCCCTCTCCCTCTGGCTCCGATGGCAGTTCCCTGACATCCACCTCCTCCCCAGAACCCCCTCCACCCCGGCGCGATTTTCCGATACAACCTTGTCTCTTTCCTCGGCCGACGACGCGGGGAATCCCCTGAAGGAGCTGTCACCATCCTATGATGATTCAAAACCAGCCTCCCACCCGCTCCGATCTCTCCCCGCAGAGTGGGCCTCCCAGTCTGATTCTTCTCCCTCTGACACCCCACCTCCCTCCTCTTCGGAGGCAGGAAAACCCACAAAGTTCCCTTCGTCGTCTGTGGTTCCAAATTCTTCCTCCCAGAATCTCGCTAGTGGTTTTGGCTTATCCAGGAACAGACTGTGGAATTCTTCCACCAGATACCCGTCATTGATTGACTCAGCGGGAACCCACATGTTTTCTGACCTGGGTTCTCCCTCCCAAGCTACCAAGTACTCCACCTGCCGACCTCGCCACCTTGAATCGAGGATTTCCGTGGCTTGGTTGCGGTGTTCCCTCTCCTCTACCCTTGGGTGGGTGGTGATTCCTCCCTCCCGCCCCGGAAACTCTCGCCCTTCCCTGTACGGTGTGAGTAGTGACCTATGGAACACCGGATGTATCTTCATGCTGTCTGGCAACTTGAGTTTGAACGCCACTGGGTTCACCTGCTGTGCTACCTCAAAAGGCCCCAGCCACCTCAGCTGCAATGTCTTGCACCCTCCCTTTAGGGGTAACACTTGGGTTGACAACCACACCCGGTCTCCTACCCGTATGGCCTCCCCCTCCCTACGGTGCTTGTCCGCCTGCCTTTTGTAAACTTCCTTGGCCTACTCCAAGTTCATCTTGAGTTGTTGGTGCAAGGCCTCCGTTTCTTCTACAAACTGCTCGGCCGTGGGTACACTCCATGCTTCCTCCCCACTTCCTGGGAAAGCCCTGGGGTGACACCCATAATTGGCCATGAACGGGCTCATTCCCGTGGACACGTGTTCCGCGTTACTGTACGCAAATTCAGCCAAAGCTAATTTCTCTACCCAATCGTTCTTTCTCTCGCTGACATAGCAGCGTAGGTATTGTTGGAGTATACTGTTCACTCTCTCTGCTTGCCCGTTGGTTTCAGGGTGTCTGGCCGTCGAGAAGCTCACCTCAACCTGTAGCAAGCTCATGAGCTTCCTCCAGAACCTGGAAGTAAATTGTTTCCCGCAGTCCGAGATTACCCTCGAAGGAGCCCCGTGCAGTCTGAAAACGTGATCCACAAACAACCAGGCTGTCTCCTCTGCCATCACCACATGCGAGCAAGCTATGAAATGGCACATTTTTTTGTTAGTAGATCAACTACTACCATGACTGCTGTCTTCCCCCTTGACTTGGGCAAATCTGTCATAAAATCAATGGACACCACCTCCCAGGGCCTTCCCGGCGTAGGTAAGGGTTCCAGTAACCCTGCGGGGGCAGCCCTCTCTTCCTTTGCCCTCTGGCATCGGTCGCACCCCCGTACATATTCCCGTACGTCTTCCCTCACCTTTGGCCACCAGAACTGCCTGGTGACGAGCAGCATGGTCTTGTGCTGTCCAAAGTGCCCAGCTGTTGGGTTGTCATGGAGCTGTTTAAGTACCTTCCCCCTCAAGGTCTCCCCCAGTACATACAGTGCCCCCTTATAGTACAGTACCCCTTCCTTTTCCTCAAACCCTCCATGGTCTTCCCTTCCGTCCCGGAGTTCCCTGATTTTTGCTTGAGCGAACGTGTCGTCTCTGGTAAGCCCTGCCAGTTCTAGTTTCCCAACCAACGTTCCCCCACACACCCATTGGTCCTCAGGAAACACGTGTCGGGTTTCTGGTGGTCCCTCTCCTTCCAGGTATTCCGGTTTCCGGGAGAGAGCATCTGCTCTTCCGTTTTCCTCTCCCGGCATGTATCTGATCTCGAAGGAAAACTTGGCGAACTCCTGGGCCCATCGAACCTGTCTCTGGTTGAGCACTCGCGCGGTACGCCAGTATTCCAAGTTCTTGTGGTCAGTACAAACCTGGATCTTGTGCCTTGCCCCTATCAACAGATGTCTCCATTGTCGAAACGCCACGTAGATCGCAAGCAGTTCGCAGTAATACACTGTGTAGTTTTGCTCTGACTTGCTCAGCTTCCTTGAGAAAAAGGCACATGGCCTCCAGTCCTGCTTAGCTCCGGGCTGCAAAAGGACCGCTCCCACAGCTCGGTCGGACGCGTCCGTCTCCAGTCTCATGGGCTTCTCCAGATCAACATGCAGGAGCTGCTCTTCCGAAGCGAACGCCTTCTTCAGCCTTTCAAAGGATTGCTGGGCACTTTCTGTCCACGCGAACTTCTTTTTGCTACTGAGACAATCCGTTATGGGTGCTGTCAAGTGAGCGAAGTTCTTTATGAACTTCCTGTAGAAGTTGCTGAAGCCTAAGAACCTTTGCACATCCTTCCGGGTTTTGGGGGCTTTCCATTCCAGCACTGCCTTCACCTTGCCTGGGTGTCAGACAAGCTAGGCCCTTGTCTGACAACTTGTACCCCAGAAACTCGACCTCCCTGGCGTGAAATTGGCATTTTTCCAGCTTGACCCACAATTGATTATTCTGCAGTCTCTGTAGCACTTCCCTGACCTCTCTGACGTGTTGCTTCTCATTGTCCGAGTCGATTAAGACATCATCCAAAAAGGCTACACAATTCTTGTACAGCAGGGGCCCCAACACGTGGTGCATGAACCCTTGAAAACAGGCGGAGCCCGATTGTAATCCAAATGGCATGACTAAGTACTCAAAGGCCCCCCGGGGGGGGGTGAACATGGTCGTTTTCCATTCGTCCCCCCCCCTTACCCTAATTAAATTGTATGCCCCCCTGAGGTCCAGCTTGGTAAAAATCTTCCCCTGCCTCACCCGGGGTTAAAATGTCATCAATTCTTGGCATTGGGAAGGTCACGGATTCAGACACCAGGTTCAAGGCCCTATAATCTACGATCAGCCTGGGCTGATTGGTCCCCTTTTTGTCTACAAAGAACACCGGACTGCCCCCTCGCCTTTGATTCCCTTATGAACCCCCTCTTCAGGTTCTTATCAATAAACTGCCGCAACTCCTGCATTTCCCGGTCTGACGTGGCGTACAGCTTACCCACCGGCAACTGAGCCCCTGGGAGTAGGTTGATTTGGCAGTCAAAGGGCCTGTGGGGGGGTAGTCTATCTGCCTCCCTCTCGCTGAAGACCTCCTTCAGATCAGCATATTGCAGTTACACCTCCCCTTGTTGTTCCCCGGCCAGCCCAGCCCCCCTGGCTACTGTCATTCTTGGGTTCTCCCCTCCCAGGCAGTGTCCTAAGCAGTAAGCTGACCCAAAGGTGACTGATCGCTGATGCCATGACACTACTGGATCATGCAGTGCCAGCCAGCTCATTCCCAGTATTATTGGGGTCCTGCCAGTGTGGCCACGTGAAAGGCAATGGTCTCCGTGTGCCTGGAAACCCTCATTCGCATTGGCAGGGTCTGGTGTGTCACTTCCCCTCCCAGAAGTTCCCTGCCATCGATGGTTGTCACCTGCAAGGGAAAATCCAGAGGCAACAGGTGGAGTTGGTGCTCCAGAGCAAAATCTCTGCTGAAGAAATTACATGAGCTGCCCGAATCCAGCAGTCCCTTAACCTTGACAGGGTCCCATTCGGGAGTTCTAGCACCACTTCTATGGCTATAGCTGCCTTGGGGGGGGGTCAGACTGGGGCACTTCTATTGGTTGCTGGCCTGGCTGCTGCCCCTGCTGGTTGGCAGCCAGGCGTTGTCGTTTCCCTGCGCCTGCTCTTCCTCCCCCTTCTCGTTTCCTTTCCTTTGAGGGCAGACCTTAGCAAAATGTCCAGGTCGTTCACAGAGGAAACACTTCTTGGTAGTTTTCCAGTCCTTTCCCTCCCTTTTATGACCTTCACGGGAGTTTGAAACCTCTCTCGCGCGCCATCAATTTCCATTGGCTCTGCCGCCTGGGGAGGCTCCCTCGGTATCTCAGGAATGCGGTAGTCATGGAAACGTTCCCCTCTCATTTCCCGCTTCTCCTGAGCCCGTGCTTCTTGGCGTACGCCTATCGTGAGCACTGCCTTTGTGAGCTCATCCATCGACCGTGGGGGAAAGACCCGCCTCAAACAACATTTGTATCGGTTCAGAGTCCAGATCCCACCCGAGCCGGTGTACTAACATTGCAAAACGCGGCCAGTAGCTTCTGATGGACTGGCTCCCCTGCTTGCACCCCATCAGTTCCCGCTGTGTCACGCTTTGTCCCACATCGCTGGAGAACATCGTGTCCATTCCCTGAAGGAATTTATTAAGGTCCTTCAAGGCATCATTTTGCGCCGCCATTAGGGGCCTGATCCATTCCCTCGCCTCATCCTGCAGATGCCCCACAATGTATGCCACCCTCTCCCCGTCATCAGCAAAGACATTTTTTGGCAGCTCCAAAGCGTACTGCACTTCCATTTGGAAAGCACTGTAGTCTTGGGGCTTCCCCCCAAATTTGTGTACCAGCCCTGGTACCTTCCTTGCGATGGGGGTGGCTCTGACCTGTGCATCCTGAGCCCGTCTTTCCTCCAGCTGCGCCGTCAGGATAGCTACGTGTGTCTCCAAGTCTCGGTTCCTCTCTACCAGACTCCGCACCGCAGCTGGCTGCTCCGTCTCTTCGGCTGTTCCTGTTTGGCTCACCTTGCTGCCTCTCCGGGGCTACGCACAAGCAACGTCAGGGACTAACAGATTGCTGTACTGGTTCTAGGGGTTGCTTGTGTGTAAATTCAGGCTGGTTGCCTGAATGAACCCTTTCTGTCTGGACAGCCACGCGCCCGTGGCTGTCTCAATCGCTGGCAGAATCCGTTAGTGGGCGTTTCTTGAACTTCTTCCAGCAAAGAAGCTCTTTGATGCTTAGTCTCCTCCTAGCCTCCCTGCGGGGAGGCCTTCTACGCAGGCAGGGTGTGGGCATCAGAGGACCCGTGCTCTCCCCACTGGTTCCTGGTGAAGAGTCTTGGAGCCACCTCGTCGATTCCCCCATCTGCCCCCCTTCTCCACTGGTGTTACACTGATTTCCTTCCCCAGAAGATGTGCTGCTTCTCTCCCTCCCGGGACGCTCTCCGGAATCCCTCTGGAGCCCTCCCTCTCCCTCTGGCTCCGATGGCAGTTCCCTGACAACCTATTTCATAGCTGTCATTAGGCACTGTCTGGATCATGGGAAGAGAAAAAAAAACCCCATCCTCTTACCTCCTATGTGTTTGTTGTTTAGGTGCAGGTGTCTGCCTTTGACATCTAAGCAACATTTTCCTCCATGAATTTACATTGCCCTGTTCTGAACTCACAGACTTCGAGGTTAGACTTTGAATGGGGTCCAAATTATTATTTTGCTACCTGGGATAGTGCCTTTCAAAGCTAGAGTGGATGAAAACAAAAGTGTGGCCAGAACTCCTATCCTGAGGCCTAAACAACATCTTGACTAGTGCTAAAAGATCGGACGGTCATGCCATCTTATCAAAAACTTTTCAGAATGAAAGTTTCCAGACACTTTTGGAATTAGCCAATGCCTTTGACTCTTCTCATGAATCTCTTCCACTTTACAGCTCTGCTGAATGACATAAACCTGAAGAGAGAGTTCATTTTATCTAGGTGCAGTCTCTCAGAACACTTCTAATAAAGAATAGGCCCCTTTTCCGGGACTGTCTTTTCATTAGGGCAGAAAGCAAAGGCCCTGAAAGTGGAAGAAAAACATGGTGTAATCACTAAGGAACCATTATCCTGTCCCTAGTAACCATTAAGTGTAAGTTTCCTAAAGCCAAGGAGAGTAAATTACTCATTTATTGTTACCTGAGCTGTCTAAGAGAGATTGAAATCCAGACTACTAATGATTTTTCATTCTGTTTGGGAGAGACTCGGCAAGAGTTCGTGTACAAGCTTGATGCTGGCTGTCTACATTTCCCCCAGATACACAATAAAATAGAGGTGGAGTGTCATCTCTCTCATATGAAAAACCCTTATCTCTTTCTGAGAATGGCTCTAAAGGGGTGAAAAAGAAAGAGAAAGAAAGAAAGGCGAAGTGTCATTCTTGTTATTCCAAGGAAACTCAGAAAAATATTAGTCTGCTTGCATTTTTCATGCTTTTCTCAGAGCAAAAGGAGATTGCCACGGGGTATAAATGAAATGCACATTTAATTTATGGATGTTTGTTATTGGCTTCACATATTTCCTAGCTGTCATTAAGCCTGAGTAGTTTTCTTTTATTTGGGCTTCAACATGGATGTCAGATTATGATTCTCTGCTGGTAAAGCACAAGGAAGCAAATAGTCTAGAATAGATTCTGTAATTTGATATTTTCCTGTTATGTTCCCATCTTGTCTCAGCTACCATGTTCATCACTCTGTTCCATTTACACACAGAGAGAGAAAGAGAATTAGAGCTTAAGTATATGTGGGTGGATACATTTCAAGGTAGCTGAAATGAGCAGGAAGCAAATACAATTTCTGAAGGGGCTAAGGCTGCAACCCTATGACCCCTGGGAAGTTGTCCCAGAGGACATAGGACATATAATTTCTCCCTCAGCAATACTGGAGACAAAGCTCCGACATTGGGGAGGGAGATGCAGAGTGGATCGCTCCTCATTGCCGCTGCAGAAACCTCCTGCGCTCTGGTACAACTGACACCAGAGCTCTTACACCTGCAGAGACAAAAGGATTTCTAGGATGGTTCAGGACTGGGAAATGGCTTGGATCCAAAGTAATATGAGCTACCCAACATGCCCCAAACTGGGAAAAGATGTAGACCAGTTTAGGAACAGATCTAGATCTCTCCAATTGACATTCTTCCTAATGGCAAGGAAATATCACTGTTTTTTAAAACTGCAAAACATACATCATGCAAGGACCTGAAGAAAAACCAAATATTAATTGGAAATGAGAAAAAGAGCCTTGGACCACATTAGATGTACTTGAGAGGCAATGAGAGGGTTGTGGCTAATTTTACATAATATACTACAGATGGACTGGTGAAAGCAACTGGAGAAAGGTTCGTGAGAATCGTAGAAAACATTATAGGTGTGTCAAAACTTGAAGGGCAAAACCGGAACGAGGAAATGTTAACTTCCAGATCAGCAGATGTCTTGTTAAGAGTGTCTGCATTTTAGTTTACAAAAGCTATACTGAAGGTACAGTATTTTATTGTTATTTATTACATTCGTATACTGCCCTTCATCCAAAGATCACAGAGCTGTTTGCAACATAAAAATACTAAATGAGAACACAAAACACATGATAAAACAAATACAAACCAATAACCACCCCACAAACACATTTAAAAGGCTATTGAATGTTTATCAGCCAAAGGCCTGGTTACAGAGAAGTGTTTTCGCATGGTGCCAAAAGGTATGTAAGGAAGGTGCCAGGTGAGCCTCCTTGGGGAGAGCATTCAACAGAAATGCTGCAGAAAAGGCCAGTTCCCATGTTGTCATACTCTGGACCTCGTGTGGAGGTGGCACACAAAGAAAGGCCTCAGCTGATGATTGCTGAATCTGGGTTGGTTCATATGGGGAGAAATGGTTCTTGAGGTATTGCAGTCCTGAGCCATTTAAGGCTTTATAAGCCAAAACCAGCACTATGGTATGGGCCCAGAAACTAATTAGCAGCCTGCGCTGTTGGGCAAGGATTGGTAGTATATGCTCAAACTGTCTTCCCTCAGTGAGCAACCTGGCCGCTGAAATCTGCACCAGCTGAAATTTCCGAACTCCTTTCAGAGGTAGGCCCACATATAATGTGTTGCAGTAATCTAACCTAGAGTTTACCAGAGCATAGACAACAGAAATTAGGCTATTCCCATCCAGATAGGAGCACAGCTGGACAGGGCCACCAGTCAAAGCTGACGGAAGGCACTCCACTTCACCGAAGCCACCTGAGCCCCAAGTGACAGCAATGGATCCAGAAAATTGAACCCTGAGGAATCCCACGTTGAAGGCTCCATAGGGCCAAAGAGCACTTCCCAAGCATCACCCTGTGGAAATGACTATCTAAGTAGGACTGGAACCACAGCAAAGCAGTGCAACCCACCGTAACTTGGACAGCCACTACCAAAGGATACTATGTTGCTATTTTGAGGTAGGATTCAATAACACACAAGCAAATTCAGATTGTTCAACTATAGCTGACTGGGAGCTCTTGCACAACAAACCTGCTTCCCCAACTCTGATCCTAAACCTCTGCTGCCTTGTGGGATATCTTCGGGAGAAGAAAAGGCTGAGGAATAAACCCTATACAAATCCAGAGTGGAGAAACTAAGGTGGTTGGATGGCACCTTGTATGCCACCTTCTGGCAACTCCTGCAGCCAAGCTGGTGCTAAAGGTATTGCTCTGCTTTGCTTTGGAAAGGGAGGCTGAGAGAGGGGTCTTGTCGTCTGGGCAGCCCAGGACATGCTACCCAAGCTTACACCTCAGGGAGGTCACTTTGATGCTGTTAATGCAGTGGTTTGACTTCACCCTTAGAGGTATACTCCATTGTCTCCATGGATTCCAATAGGTTCAACATGATAGGCAAAGTGGTGGGAAAATGCACTAGGAACCATGGGAAAACAGACACTACTTCATTTAACCTCCCCACAAACAAATCAAAATGAATGCTTATGAAATGGTGAGTGTCATCAAATCTCCCTGCAAACGAATCAGAATTAATGCTCAGTAAACAAGCCACCTGGAAGTGTCCTTTGTTTCAGCAACCTATTTTTTAATGGTGGGGAGGAGAGAGGCTCTGTTGTTGGAAATGTTAAATTACTGGGCATTGACTGATCTATTGAAAGCTACCCCCAAGATCTATCAGTAGATCTAGCTTTATCTTCTGCCTGCAACTGCTTTAATGATTGAATTTCATAAATAGCTGCTGAGCAGCCACACTCTATGGTACAATCATACCAAACAACCACACTCTATGGTACAATCAATGGTGCCTCAGCCATAGTACATTTCAACAGAAACATTCACACCCATTTTACAAGAATACTTTTCTCTACCACAGGATTATTGTGACTTCAAAGAGATGGCGAGATGAAATGACAAATGTTCTTGCAGATAGACAACACAACACCAAGAAGTCAATGATAACAGAAGAGACCTAAGCCCTGTTCAGAAGAATGTTGTGTGATCGGGTTGTGGGTGTTTTCTGACTACTAGCCCCATCTTGATACTTTGCCAGTTGCCCCACTCCCATGCGTACAGCATGAAAACCTTTGTGTATATAAGGAAGCCTTTGTCTAGAAGGTGTTGTACTCATATACAAAGACCTATGCAGCTTGGGAGCAGGATATCAAAAACATGTGGAACTTAAGCTCTTTAAAGTGTTCAGGAGGTAGCATACCAGTTATGCTTCCGTGGCTTCTGTTGTGATCTTGTTTTGGCCATCCATGTTTGAACGCAACATGCTTATTTCCTAACACAGCAGATTATAGCTATGGAGTGATAGATATTCCCTTGCCAAAATCCTGAAATAATAAGTACAATTCATGCTCCATTGAAACCACTGACAGATCTTCCTTGATTTTAATAGATCTGGGCAGCATCTAGTGTTTTTATTTATTTTACTCTTTCCTCTTTGTTTTAACAGTGAGCTGCCTTGCATTTTGTGCCTTGAAAGCGCAGCCAAGTGTTAGATTCATGTGGCCCCAGTTGAGTCTGTGTCCCTTATGAAAGTTTCCAAACATTCCAGCAGATTTGAAATGGTTTTATCACAAGAACACATGCATTTGCTTCCCCATGGAACAATTGTAACCACATTGTCTAGATCAAGTTTCCATTTTTATTGTCCTAAGGGAGAAGGTAAAAGTCAACAAATGGAATGAATCTCTCTCTGTCTCTCTCTCTCTGACTTGCAGAGAATTTATCCCTTCAGATTCAGTACCAAAATCAAGGAAAACATTTCTTCTGGAAATTATGTTTTGACTTCTGGGTTTAATGTTCCCCCCCTCCAGTTTAAAGAAGTTCTGTTTATAGGAAACAAATGTGAAGGAGCTGCTACATCTTGGCCCCCAAGGAGGCAAAATGGAGTCCTTGGTGCCTCTCTGGGAACAGTTTGCAAACCATTTTGCTGATAAAGCTGCTCACACATCTTCTGAATTGGAGTGCACATTAAGAGCAGGATATATGGAGGTACCTTTGGGGTCTGCTTGCCCAGTTTGGATGGATATGTTGCAACTGCTCTGGCTTGAGTGGATATTTAATTGGAGGGCTGAGGCTAGGGATGAACGCATCTGTCAATTTTGGTTTTTCCTACTTTGCCATTTTTCCAGACGTAAGGTCAGTACCCCGCATCAGTTTGAAATGTCCTTGTGAAAACCCATCAGCATTTTTGTGTGAATTTGTATGAAATTTCCCGTTTCTATGCAATTTTGCCTAATTTATCTTGTATTCTTTTATGTTGCGAACTGTCTTGAGATCTACAGATGAAAGAATAATTTAGCCATTTTTGTATAAACTGGTTTTCCCCATATTTGGCTTAGTGGACACCATCTTTGCATTACCAGGAACATTTCTCTCTGCTGCTTTATAGAGAGTCAGGGTCATGTGGCGATTAGAGTAGAACGTGGGCAGATGCCTTATACCAGTTCAAACCATTGGCCCATATGGCTCTGTACTGTCTACCCTGAGTGCCTGTGACCCTCCAGGATTTCAGACTTTCCCTGCCCTACCTGGAGATGCCAGGGACTGAACCTGGGAGGCCCTGCATGCAAAGCACATCTCTGCTACTGAACTATGACCCTTCTAGTGTGGGACTGGGACCTGGAGAGACCAGGGTTTGAATCCCTGTTCAGACATGAATATCACTGGGTGATCTTTGCCCAGTCACTCTCTCTTGGCCTGTTGTGAGGATAAAACAAGGAGTGGAGAAATCACATACATCACCTTGAGCTCCTTGTAGGAAAGGTGGGATAGAAACAATAATAAAAAACCCGTGTATATCTTTAGCCAAACAGAACTGTGAATGTGAATACTGTGGTACCTCGGGTTACAGATGCTTCAGGTTACAGATGCTTCAGGTTACAGACTCTGCTAACCCAGAATTAGTACCTTGGGCTAAGAACTTTGCTTCAGGATGAGAACAGAAATCACATGGCGGTGGCGCAGCGGCAGCAGGAGGCCCCATTAGCTAAAGTGGTACCTCAGGTTAAGAACAGTTTCAGGTTAAGAACAAACCTCCAGAATGAATAAAGTTCTTAACCCAAGGTACCACTGTATGTGAACACTAAATAATAATAATAGTAATAATAATAGTAATAATAATAGTAATAATAATAATAATAATAATAATAATACCCCATACTCTGGGCAGCCTCCAACACATATAAAAACATAATGAAATTTCAAACGTTAACAGCTTCCCAATACAGGGCTGCCTTCAGATGTCTTCTAAAATTTGTATAGCTATTTATGTACTTGACATCTGATGGGAGGGTGTTCCACAGGGTAGGCGCCACTACCCAGAAGGCCCTCTACCTGGTTCACTATAGCTTTACATCTCGCAGTGAGAAAACCGCCAGAAGGCCCTCAGAGCTGGACCTCAGAGTCCAGCTGAATGACGGTGGGGTGGGGAGATGCTCCTTCAGGTATGCAGGGCCAAGGCTGTTTAGGACTTTAAAGGTGAGCACCAACACTTTGAATTGTGCTCGGAAATGTACTGGAAGCCAGTGTAGATCCTTTAGGACCAGTGTTATAGGGACACGGTGGCTGTCCAGTTTTACTCTGGGGCATGTTGGAGGGCATGACTAAAACTGGCCCCCAAGGTTGTGCTGCAAAAAGATACCTTTGGGCTTTGCTACAAGCAACTGAAGACAGACAAGATGAACATAAGTTATGTGCCCTGTAGTTTACGTGAGTCCTGAAATGAAAATGGTTTCAATTCAAAAATGCATTGGGCTGCCTTCCCCTCCCATGAATGTGTAGAAATTGATGATTGGAAAGAAGCATATTTTGTAAACAACCTTTTGATCTTCCCACCCAGTAACAGCTCACGTGACTGACCTTTACAAGCAGTGTTCAGTGAAAAGGCACATACATATTTTCATATGATCTTTATTGCCATTTCATATTACGCATGCGGAAAATGTAACCTTTCGGATGTTAATAATACGAATGATTAAGATCACAACTGAAAAAAAGGACTTAAGACAGAGCGTAATTAAAAGCAGTTGAGCTGCTGCCTTAAACAGATTAAATTAAAACAATGTTTTAAAACATATGTGGAACTAGAGAAGTGAAGGGCTGCTTAAATGCATTGTCCTCCTGTATCCAGCAGATGGCAGGTACAGTTCTTCAAACTTCAGAAAATAACACAAATAATTCATTTGCTGATCTATTTTCACAACCAAGAGCAGTAAATATTGTGCACTATTTCTCTAAACAGATTCATTGCATATAATAGATAACAATGCATAACCAAGTTTTATTAAAAACAACAACAACAGATTGTTGCTGGGGGGGGAATGTAGAGGGAATAAAACATTGAATAATGGGAAACAAACAGAATGGCCCAGTTTGCATGTAATGTTAAGCCAAACCATGGCTAAGCGTGAGTACACAAGTGTTCAGGTACTGACAGTAACCATTTGCAGTAAGCCAAGAAACTTTGGCTACAGCTTGTGGATTGTCTGGAGATAGACTATAAACCTGGGTTCAGACATAACACAAAGCCAAGCTATGGATAGCAGAGCAGCAGGAGGATCAGAGGAGCAGTGAAGCAGCCATGGCTTTTACCATCAGTATCCGTACACTCACATGCTCATACTTAGCCATAGTTTGACTTAATATTTCATGCACACCAGGCCCATGTGCCATAGGCTGCCATGACACAATGCATGTTACAAACTTAGACTGTTGTCACTAAAGCTGCACTCCAACCTGATGCGTATTTCTTCAGATGTCATTCCCGCTGTGTTCAATGGGATTTACTCCCAAGTAAGCATGCATAGGAATGCAGCTCAACAGGATGACCCAAAACACAGTGTTATGCTTGCCCTAGCATGAGGAGAGCAGCACAATGGGGAAATGCCATGGTTAATTCAGAGGAACAAAGAGATCTTCAGTAAAGGCATGTGGAATGGAGGAGCACCTAGGACCCTCCAGGTGTTGCTGGACTAAAGCTCCCACCAGCCTCAGCCAGCATGGCCAGTGGTCAGTGTCATAGACTGGCTGGATGTAGCACTGGTGGGAGGTACCAGCTAGGGAACCCCCAAGGGAAGAAGGCTCCAAGCCAAGGAATTGGTGGTGGGATGATGATGACAGGTCAGAGGGAGAAGAGGGCACAGACTGGTAGGAGGCGGTGTCAGAAGCTAAAGAGGTAACAGGGTTTGGTGAGCAGGAAGAGGCTGTAGCAGATATCAGTCCAGAGGCAGAAGTGGAGGCTTGAGAGGAGTGGAGACCAAGAGGCAGACATGAGGCAGGCTGCTGAAGAAGCCAGGGAATCTCCCCCTCCTGCTGTGACCAGCTCCCTTCTTCCCTAGTCTCTAAGAACAAAGGGTGGAACAAAGAGAGATAAGATGAAGGAGCCTTGGGTTGCTGGGGCAGGACTTGTGGGAGGAGGAGCCTTAGAGAGTGGTGGAAAATGGGGACCTTCAATCCTTGCAACTGCCTCATTGGGGCAAGACCTGTGCTCAACAGACCTGAGCTGTTTTGTTCCTCTCAATAAAGAGAGTTATTGCTGACTCCTGTCTTGACAGTCAGGAATGAGAGAAGTTGCAGCCCATCAGTATCTGCATGATCACAGGCTCCCCACTCTTGATCTCTAGGTGATAATACTCCTGGTCACTTGCTCAACAACCCAAATATCCAGTTATTCCCAGATAATGGTTATTGCAGCCTCCCTAGCCCTGCATTTCTCCATAGACAATCATTCAACATGCACCAAGAAGAGGGTGTTCCATAAACAAGGAAGGCCCAAGAAACAACAATGGCCAGGGAGAGGCTCCTCATCCTCTGTGCCACTCCCCTGGCTCTGAGCCTTCTTCCCTTGAGGGTTCCCCAGCTGCCCCATATCACTCCTCTGCATCCAGCTAGGCCATGAAACCCTATGGGTTGCCATTGTTCTGTTCCAGCATAGTCACTGTGACTTTCTCAATTGTGTGTCAGACAGTAATGTAACAGGTTCCGTGCCAGCCAATGCATTGTTGCAGTGTATGGGACAGCTGAACATGTCAGTCTGCTGTCAGATATCTCTATGACACTGGGTAGGTTTTCTTGTTCAACACCTCATCCAGGTTGAGGGCCTGCATCCTGCCCTTACTCTTTCCACTGAAGCACTAGCAAAAGTGATTATGGGGGACATGAAGAGCCAATCACTCTGTTTTCCTCTGATATTCTTCTATGACTGACGGTGAGCTGAAATAAACAGCAATGGAGGGAGCCCAAGAAGGGAAGGTGGGAAATGGAGGGTGAGCTGAGCTGAACATCAGTTACGGCCAATTGATCAACCGAACAATCAAATGATGGAGAATAGCTGAAGGCAAGGAAGCAAAATTAAAGGCACTATGAAACAACAGGGGGTTGTGATACCTACCCACTATTGTTATATGCCCTACCTCACTACCTACCTCACTAGCAATACTCATTTCAGGTGTGTGTATCTTTTGCCAACTCTTCTCTCTAGGAAACCATAGCTAGGGAATAGAGAAAGCACCTCATGTGAGCTAAGGCTGCACCTTTTCACTGACCTACAGTTCCTCATAGGGTGTCTTCAATGCTCACCTTTATGACAGGGCCCATATGAAGGGCTGGTGGGGCTATGAGGGCCCCATCATGTATCCCTTGTGCGCCCATGTGGTTAGAGTGTTTCTTTCTAGAGGTGCTTTCCTGGGTTATTCCCCTTTTCTGTATCTCTCCACAGCAGGATTCAAAGCCCCATTTCCTATTTTACATGGCACTGCTAGTTAATCCATTTCTCCACACCGATTCCCTAATCCTGCTCAAGGTGATATTTATCCTGTCAAGGAATCCATGTAGCTAACAACCCTGTGGCTGCTTTTAAGTGAAGACAGAACTATTGAGTGATATCATCAAGGTTTCCTCCCATTTTCCCCATTAAGGCTATATCATCAAGTATGGGGTTTTGAGTTCCTTCTAAGATCTAGACATTTTCAATGGAAAGGATATGAAAGAAGTTGGTTGGTTGAGGGGGTCTGTTCTTTTCTTTGCACGCCAGCACCTTTGTTAAATCCATACACATTCCCTTCTGTTACCTAAATATCACAATACTCAATCATTAATGTGCTTTAATAGCTAATCAATTAATTAAACTATTTACACTAGGGAAAAGCAAAGCATCCACTGATACATAATCACCATCATTTCAGATCAACCCCCTGTCAGTGACACATTTTGAAATGCATATATAATTATTTGGCTTCTGGGAGTGTGCTTGTTGTGCTAGATCCTGGATCTGAATGAAAGCCTTTCACTTATGTTACTGCCTGCAGCGAGCTTGCAAAGGTTGCTACAATGCTGTCCTTCAGTAACCTCTCAGCATCCTGTAGCCAGCTGGACATAAAGGAAGCCTTCATTCAGAGAATGGGTTGCATGCAGCCTCTCCCTATGCTCGACTCCTCCTTTGTTATTTTCCTACCCCCACAATCCTTTGGTTTTGTAACTCCAGAGTGGGATGCAATGTACAAGGGAACAAGCGAGATGAGTTCTGGTGCAGCATTCTTGATGTGGAGCCATAGTTACAAGTGTGACAGCAGGGTCCCCAAAGAATACACACTACTGTTCAGAATCACTTTGCTGGTTTTTAGATGCCAGGATATAATGAGTGCTGAGGGATTACTTTTGGAAAGGATCACTTTCCAACCTAGATTGTGCCCTATTATAATATCTAGACCACATCTATTTAGATTTACATTTTACATGAGACAAGATTCCAGTAGTGGCCAACAACTGATGTTACATTATTTATCCTCATTTTAAATTAATTCTTAATCTTTTGGGCAGAAAAGTACTGTGTCCTCTCTGAATATAAGGGATGAAAGAAAAAATCTGGATAAATTTGAGTAGCAAGAGTTAACCTAAGAGGATGCACTATCCATAATGCTCCTTCGGTCACTTGGAAGCTAAGAACCAAGCATCTGGTTTTTAACAATTTATTGGAAGCCACCCAGAATAGCTGGGGCAACCTAGTCAGATGGGCAGCATATAAATAATAAATTCATTATCATCATCATTTCCTTCCTTCACCTGTCATCTAGTGGCAGACATTTCATCAGGCTGTAGCAGAGAAGGGATTCAGGATTCCAGACCATGCCAACAACTCAGATGAGAGACTTTTGACTCCTCTCCTTGAACTTTTCAATGAATCTACTCCAGTTTAATTATTTTCTCCTTCCTCCCAATATTTTCTTTTTGTGCTGTGTCTTTTTAGATTGTAAACCTGAAGGCAGAAAGTGTAGTGATTTGTAACTTGCTCTAGAAGCCTTTTTTTAAACAACAACAACAACCTGATAAGCAGGATAAAAATTGCTTAAATAAATAATGGGGGAAGGCATTTTCTCCATTTTCTATAACTTGATCAATTAATAAAAAATAGTTGAGTTCTGAAGGAAGACGAAGCATTGCTCAAGTCACTGTGCCATTTACGTGTAGGGAAGTTCAAGATTATCCCATATCCAGGATCTGGGAAAACATGAAACTGATTATGATCATTTGCATAAGGTTACCAGATGTCCCCGTTTCCCGGAGACAGTCCCCAGATTTACAAATTCCCATACAAAATACATTGAAGTTGAAAAGTGTCCCTGGATTAATTGAAAAAGATCTGGTAACCTTACATTAGCATTACTGGACACACCAGTCAGGAAGTTATATAAGAACTTTATTGCTTCTCTTAAACAAGAACATAACACCAACAAGAAACACATGGATCCAACCAGCTATAGTTAACTCTAGTGCCACCTAGTGACTAAACCTTATAAATACATTATCCACACAGTTGTAATCTAGAACCTGGGACAGCTCGAAATGCCAATGCAAAAACAGAGGGGTCTGGATATGGCCTGTGGGTCACAGGTTAGCCACCCAAGTGATAGAACTCTCTGCCTATTGACATAGGAAGGTGTTTTCACTGTACGCTTTTCAACACCTGCTAATTTTATTGTTTTATTGTGTAAACTGCTTTGAGGTTTTATCATAATCAAGCAGTATGGCGGGAAGGTAAACGGCGTTTCCGTGCGCTGCTCTGGTTCACCAGAAGCGGCTTAGTCATGCTGGCCACATGACCCAGAAGCTGTACGCCGGCTCCCTCGTCCAATAAAGCGAGATGAGCGCTGCAGCCCCAGAGTCGGTCACGACTGGACCTAATGGTCAGGGGTCCCTTTACCTTTAAGTGGTGCTCAACATAAAAACTAATAAAATATAACATTGAAGCAAAACTAGTAAAACAGTAGTGCAAAAACAGATTCTTTTTTTTTTTATAATAATTTTTATTACGTTTTTTTCCAAATTACAGATAAAACATAAAAAAGAAAGAACATAGACAGTAGAAAGAAAGAAAAAACAGAAAATCACAACCATTTCAACAACTTATTTCAGATTTCTATCGGACTTCCCCACATCTCCCACATAATGCATTCTTAACAATAAAGTTATCAGCAAATTATAACCTTGTTTCATGTGTTTCTTTTTACTTTCAATTGCAGTTTAAGTTTAAATCTCTTATTTTCCATTTACTCTTAAAATATAACATATTGTCATTTTTACCCATTTAAACCTTGATTCTTTCATAAAAGTTATCCAATTTCTTATATAATCCACTTTTGTTGCTGGGGCTAACATTCCAAGTCATACGGCATCTTAAGATTCATATAACTTATAATGCTTTTGCAAATACTCCTTAAATTTTTTCCAATCCTCCTCCATTGCTTCTTCTCCCAAATCTCGGATCCTTGCAGTCATCTCGGCTAGTTCCATGTAGTTCATCAATTGCGTCTGCCAGTCCTCCAGTGTGGGTAAATCTTGAGTCTTCCAATGCTTAGCAATAAGAATTCTTGCTGCTGTGGTAGCATACATAAAAAAAGTTCTATCCTTCTTTAACACCTTCTGGCCGACAATGCCCAGAAGAAAGGCTTCCGGTTTCTTGGGGAAGGTGTATTTAAACACCTTTTTTAACTCGTTATAGATCATTTCCCAGAAGGCCTTCAATCTTGGACAAGTCCACCAAAGGTGAAAGAATGTCCCCTCAGCTTCCTTACACTTCCAACATTTATTATCGGACAAATGGTATATCTTAGCCAGCTTGACCGGGGTCATGTACCACCTGTATACCATTTTCATAATATTTTCTTTCAAAGCATTACATGCAGTAAACTTCATACCGGTGGTCCATAACCTCTCCCAGTCTTCAGACATGATATTATAACCAATGTCCTGAGCCCATTTTATCATAGCTGATTTAACTGTCTCATCCTGAGTGTTCCATTTAAGCAGCAAGTTATACATTCTCGATAGTAACTTGGTCTTTGGTTCTAACAACTCTGTCTCAAGTTTCGATTTTTCCACCTGGAATCCTGTTTTTTTGTCTAGCTTAAAAACCTCATTAATTTGGGCATAGTGTAACCAATCTTGCACCTTACCTTTTAGTTTTTCAAAGCTCTGCAACCTCCAATTACCTCCAATGTTTTCTATTATTTCCCAATACTTCGGCCAGCATGCCTCCATATTGGGTTTTTTCCGAGCCTTGGCCTCTATTGGTGATATCCACCTCGGAGTTTTGCTTTCCAATAAGTCTTTGTATTTTTTCCAGACCATAAATATTGCTTTTCTGACAATATGGTTTTTAAACATTCCATGTGTTTTTGCCTTGTCATACCACAAATATGCATGCCAACCTAACGAGTTATTAAAGCCTTCCAGATCTAGGACATCAGTGTTTTCTAACAGAATCCAATCTTTCATCCAGCAGAAGGCCGCAGCTTCATAATATAACCTTAAGTCCGGCAGGGCAAACCCCCCTCTCTCCTTTGCATCAGTTAATATTTTAAACTTTATTCGGGGCTTTTTGCCCTGCCAGACAAATTTAGAGATATCCTTCTGCCACTTTCCAAAACAATCCACTCTGTCCACAATCTGCAAGGCTTGAAACAAAAACAACATTTTTGGCAAAACGTTCATTTTTATAGCTGCAATTCGGCCTAACAAGGATAGTTTCAATCTTGACCAAATTTCTAGATCTTTTTTCACTTCTGACCAACATTTCTCATAATTATCTTTAAATAAATTCAAGTTCTTGGAAGAAAGATTGACCCCCAGGTATTTCACTTTTTTAACAATATTTAGTTCTGTTTCCTTCTGAAACCCCTCTGTTTCAGTGGCTGTCAAGTTTTTCCCTAACACCTTAGTTTTTTGTTTGTTCAGCTTAAAACCCGCCACCCGACCAAATTTCTGAATTAATTCCAAAACTCTTTTTGTACTAGATTCTGGCTCCTGTAATGTTAAAACCAAGTCATCTGCAAATGCTTTCAGTTTATATTGTTTCGCTCCGACCCGTATTCCTTGTACCTGCCGATCCTTCCTTATCATGTTCAGCAAAACCTCCAGGACTGAAATAAACAATAAAGGGGAAAGGGGGCACCCCTGACGTGTTCCTTTTTCAATATGAAGTTCTTCTGTCACCACATTGTTCACTATCAACTTAGCTTTTTGTTCTGAATAGATTGCTTCTATTCCATTCTCAAACCCCCTTCCCACTCCCATCCCTTCCAAATTTTTCTTCATAAATTTCCAAGAGATGTTGTCAAAGGCCTTCTCCGCGTCAATAAAGATTAACACTGCTTTGGTGTTAATATTTGTTTGTAAAAGTTCCAGAATATCGATAATATTCCTAGTGTTATCAAACAAATGTCTACCTGGGAGAAAGCCAGCTTGGTCCTTATGGATTACTTCGTTTAATACTTTTTTAAATCTATTAGCCAAAATATCTGCAAATATTTTATAATCCACGTTTAGGAGTGAGATGGGACGGTAGTTCTTAAGTTGAGTCTTTTCAGTTTCCACTTTAGGTATCAGTGTGATGAATGCTTCTTTCCACGTATCTGGTGCCCTCCCTCCCCCCATAATCTGGTTGCTAACCTCCATTAATGGTTGTATCAAGTAGTCTTTTAACATCCTGTAGTACTTGGAGGTAAGTCCATCAGGGCCTGGAGATTTGCCTAGCTGCATATTCTGAATGGCATCCTCGATTTCCTGTTGTGTTATTTTACAATTCAAGATTGATCTCTTCTCTTGAGATAGTTCTGGTAGGCCATTGTCTTTCAAGAATTGTTCTATCTCGGTTGCTTCCTCGGACCCTTGTGTATACAGTTTTTTAAAATATTTCTGGAAACACTTTCTAATTTCTCCCGGTTTCTGAATACTTTTCCCTTCAACTTCTAGATTGGTAACATAGTTTAATTTTTGTCTCTTTTTCAACTGCCAGGCTAGCAGTTTCCCACATTTATTCGCAGATTCAAAAGATCTTTGTTTCATTTGTTTGATTTTCCATTCCACTTCTTGGTTGATCAATTTCGTATATTGTGACTGGTGGAATTTAATTTCTCTTAAAGTCTCTTTTGATTTTGGATTCAGTCTTAATTTTTTCTCTCCATCTCTTATCTTCTCTAATATCTTATCCTTTTTCCCATTCCAGAATTTTTTCTTAATCGTATTCTGTTGTATCAGAAACCCTCTCATAACAGTTTTACTTGCGTCCCAGATTATTCTTTTTTCCACCGAGGTATTCAAGTTAATTTCGAAATAGTCCTTTAAAGCTTTTTGGGCCTTCTTTACGATCTCTTGATCTCTTAGCAGGTTGTCATTCATTTTCCATCTGAAGGAATCGGCAGTAGTAAATCTCATTTCCATTTTCAGAGCGTTGTGGTCGGAGCAAGTCTTTGGGCAGATTTCTACTCTTGTAGTCTTAGGTGCCAGCCCTCTAGTTGTCCAAATTTGGTCGATTCTTGTCCATGACAGGTGGGCCTCAGAAAAGAAAGTTCCTTCTTTACCTAGGGGGTTTCTCGTCCTCCATAAGTCAATCAAATCCATATTGTCAGTTAGTTCAAAGAAAGTTTTTGGTAGTCTTCCATCCTTGGTCAAGTTCTGGTTCTGTGACTTATCCATATAGGTAGAGACGACCCCATTCATGTCTCCCATCATAATGATGTTAGAATAGTCCAGATAGTCCAGTAATGTCTCATGTAGCTTCTTGTAAAATTCTGATTTCCCCTCATTTGGTGCGTAGATTCCTAATATCAGGACTTTTTCTCCTTGGATTTGTATTTCAATCGCCAGGATTCTTCCTTGTTCATCTTTAAACAAAAATTTTGGTGATAAATTCTCCTTTGCGTAGATCACTACGCCTCTCTTTTTAACTCTGTCTGATGAAATAAATTCTTGGCCTAATCTTTTGTTTATTAACACTTTCCTATGGAGCCTGGTCACGTGGGTTTCTTGCAGACAAATTATGTCCAAATGTTCTTTCTTCAAAATATGAAAAATCCTTTTGCGTTTTTCCGGGGAATTTGCGCCATTAATATTCCAACTATACAGCTGTAGAGACATCCTGTATCAATCTGTTGTTACTCTTTATGGGGCGTCTTCTTTTTTATCCAAATCCGAGGGTGCTGGATCTTTTCCGGACTCTGGTGGAGGCCAAAGGGCTGCTACTCCCTTCTGCAGGTCTTCTCCGTGATCGTGTAGAAACTTCTGGCTATCCTCTTTCGTTTTGATTTTAGTATTCTTTCCTTTGTAGTTAAATGATAGGCCTTGTGGAAACTCCCACCTGTAAGGTATTCCGTTGCCTCTCAAAAGTCCAGCTAGGTCAGTGTAGTTAGATCTGAGATCCAGTAGTTGTTTAGGAATATCCTTGTAGATTTGTGCTCTTCTGTCCTGGATCTCAAGTGCTTTATTGAAGTGTAGGTCAAGTAGCTTGTCTCTCTCCTGCTTGGTCCTTAAGATAATCAGGCAATCTCTAGGCCTGTCTTTCCTGGCAACTCTTCCCAGTCTGAATGCAGTTGTTATTTTAAAATCTGTATCTTCTTTTATACCCCAGAATTTAGAGAATTCTGCTGTCAAAAAGCCGGTCAAATCCTCTTTCTCAATCTCTGGGATAGAGCGTAATCTCAAATTATTTTCCCTATTTCTCAGTTCCACCATAGACAGGTAGGCCTGCTGGTCGCTGATATGTTTGTGAAGCGGCCTTACCTCTCCTTTCAATTCGTCCACTTTCTGAATTGCTTGACCTGCTTTTTCATTCGCCGCCTCGGCCAATTTCCGATTTTCAGATGTAGCATCCTTTAAATTCCCAATGTCTTGTGAATGCTTAGCCACCTGTTCAGAAAGTTTAGTAATTGAAGATGTGGCTAAGTCAATTTTTGCAGTTTGGTCATCAACCTTTTTGTTCAAAATTGCAAATTGTTGTAACATTTCCTCTAAAAGAGTGCCAGATCCCCCTGCTGCCATATCCTCAGTTGTTGGCTGTTCAGCTTCCTTAGATGGAGCTGTTGTTGAGGGTACAGTTCCCTGTAAAACAGCAGGGACTGAAGATCTGCGAGCCTGAGAAGTCAGAGTTGTTTGTACTAATTGGCCTTTTCCTGCTTTCGACGCAGCTCTTGTTTTTGGTGGGCCACTCATTCCACACCTATCTTTGGATTCAAGGTCAAGCTGTCAAATGTTCCATGGGAAAGACAGGCCTCAAAGTAGATAACCAAACCACAGAGAGTCAAAACAAAGTTGGTTCTCAGGAATTTGTAAATCCCGAACTCCACTAGAGGGAGTATTGTTGCAGTTCAGGACAGAAGAAACAAAGTTTCAGTCGCCATTAAAGTTCCTGCAGTTAAATAAATTAACAATAGTCCTTAAAGAAAACTTTTTTCCACTGGCAGAGCCCTTTCAATATTGCCACAATAGTTTATCTGAAGGTGCAAGATACAGTTATTTAATTGTATCCACCAATGATGCCGCTATGTATCCATTTCGACTTTGTATATGTATCCGCAAAACAGCCTTTTTCCCCCTGCAAGCCCGGGACTGGGGTTTTTAAAGTTTTTAAAGTCCAGTAAAGGAGAAGGTCCTCAAGTAAAATCAACACAATAGCAGAGAAAAAAATGAAGGCTTGCCTTTCCCTTCAGTTGCTAGCTCCACCAGACGTATGATACTTCCCGTTTTAAAATCCCTTTCTATTGCTTCCAGCTTGTCAGTTCCTTTGCCTTTGATCACTAAGCACTACCGGGAGACGGACTTCCTTTTTCTCGTCTCCCGCTTTCAGCCAAATTTTCAATTTACAGTCCCGGAATTAATACTCTTCTTACTCACGAGTAGATGATTTAGAGTCCAATACTTAAGGAAGAAAGGTCGGCACTCATCAGCAACAGCCGCGCGGCTTCACTCCCGCAGAAAGAGCGATGAATCCACAGCACCGCTTCCCCTCCGCGCTTCCGGACCCCCTTACGGGGACCCTTCTTCGTTTTGGGGGTCGCTCTAGGTGCCCGCCGGATCCCACGGCCACGAGCTCGCTCTGCTCATGGTTTATCTTAATGGGTCGTCGCTTTGCCGCAGCGAACGACCCTTTCCTGCGGAGCCCCTCTTCGCAGCGCAAAGAGGACCGCCATTACTTATTTCGCGCCGCCTCCGGAAGTCCCAGTAGTGCAAAAACAGATTCAAGGAAATAAAAAACAGGCTCCAATCTTATGGGTCTGGGAAAGTCTGGGCAAACAGGTATGTCATTATAAGATGCCTGAAGCAACTGATCATTGATGCTTCACATATGGCAGAGAGGTTATTCCATAGTACAGGGGCAATAGCAAAAAATGTCTGTCTCTCCAGTCTCCACCCTATGATATTCTGCAGGGTGTGGAACCAGAACCAAAATTTCACCAGATAAAATAGAGGCAGGAGGTCTGAATAGAGGCAGGAGGTCTTTCTTAAATAGACTTAAGTAGTACCGGGTATATATTTTTGTTTAAGTTTAATGATACACTCTCAAGCAGAGTAGCCATAATGGCATCACAGAACATCTGGAACAGATATACCCAGCAGATGCCTCTCAGTTCCAAGCATTAACCATCTCTTGGTTGTATTGGCGATGTCAAGCAGACTTCTTATATCAGTGGGAATTGATAAAAATAATCCATCATTAGGCAAGGCTATATTAATTTTTAAAAATGAGATGGGAATTCTAGAATTTTCAAAGTTGGGAGAGGGTTCTAGAATTTTCAAAGTGAAACCATAATTGTAGTGAGAAGAACACCCCTCATCCTACCCTCTTTTTAAGTAACTGATTCACCTACATATATGTACATCTCTTCCCAAGGGGGAAAAAATAGTTTTTTTTAAAGAACTGAAAAAGTATAGAGGAATGCAAGAATGCTCCTCTGCCCTCACTTCTGGCCAGCTGGTGAAAGCAGTGCTCTGGATAAAGTAGTTCAGGTGCTCTGGTGCCTTTGAATAAGATGACAAAACATTATACATCTGTGTGGTTCTTGCACAATGTGAGTGGAATGGGGGTGGGGTGGGGTGGGGTCTCCAGGTCATTTCATGTGTTTGGGCTTTCCACTACAACACCAACATGAGAAGCTGCTGTCTATGCTTGCTCCCAGAACCCTCTGCAGAAAATGTTAGTGCTTACTTGAGTATCATTTTCTAGTTCAAACTGTTATTAGGGTTAAATCCTATGGTGTTGAGAGCTAAAACACAGACATTAAGCATTGCTTCCTTTGAATTCGTGGTACTGTAGTAACTATTTCCCTTTGATCATTTGTAGTAATTCTTTGAGGTTGCAAAGTGCCTTGGTGGGAAGCCCAAATGGACAGATGATGGATGGTCAAAGGCACCTGTAATAATAGCTATGGAGTTCTTCACACGGGGAAAAAAATATTTTGCTTTGATTGCGTTGTTTTTGGCATCTGTCTGTCTCGAGAGACAATGGAGTGTGCCTCTGGGGCAAAGTCAAATCACTGTGCTAGTGACACCAAAGTGACCTCCCCAAGGCAAAAGTCTGTGGAGTGTGTATGGAAGTCCTGGGATGCCCAGATGACAAGACACTCTTCTTGGCCTCACTGATGTGATCCAAAGGAAAGCGCAGCAATATGTTTGGAGTTGCCAGAAGGCACCATCCAACTGTCTTAGGAACTCCATTCCAGATTTGTGTAGGGTTTACTCCTCAGCCTTTTCTTCTCCCAAAGATATATTGCAAAACAGTAGAGGTCTAGATCAGTTTTTCTTCTCCTGGATGGGCTACCTTCCCAGGTTGAGAAGCCCCATCTGCCCTTCACTTTCTTCTACAGCATGTGCAGAAACCGCCTTCTTGACTGTTGCACTCACCGTTGATCTTCTCCACTCAATCCACCAGGGCCTGCTTTCACATGCAAGGGAAGCCCCTAACTCACAGAGGGTTTGAGACCCATTGGCAACCCTCACCTGGTTTAGCTAGCCAGTCGAAGCCATTTCCTGGGTGTGGCTGCTGTTGCATGCTGATAGCTTCTAGGAGCCACAGGTGGGGACTAAAGGTGAACAAACTATCCCAGAAGGAGCACGACATGTCCCCCATCAGAGGTACTACCCCCTCCTATTACCCCAACATTTTATTAGGGTTTTCTCCAGACTGTGTCAGTATTTTGTGGAGGGATTCAAATGATCACCTGAAATTTAGTTCTGTGCAATTAAAGCTGATTAATACATGCTGTCACCCTGGTGCAACAGAGAAATTAAAAGTGTTGGATTAAAAGGATTAACAGGAAGACATATAACCATCACTGAAGCAAATCCGGATGAATGCTCATTGTAATACAACCTCCATGCAAACAAATCTGAATGAATGCTCAGCACCAAGGGGACAGAGTCCAACCTTCCTGTGAGTTTTGTGCATGCAAATCAGGATGAATATACAGTAAACAGGTCATCTGGAGAGGCTGTGTTGTTCCACAGCCACAGCAAAACTATCAGGACTAACATGTCTCAAAAACCAAACTAGATGTGATTTATAAATAGTAAATAGCTGCTGAAGGACCCCTAACAAGGACTCTGATCAGGACTGTGGCATGATGCAGGAAAAGAAGGGTTTTAACCCTTTGCTCCCACTGCAGAACCATTCTGGACCTCTCAATCCCACAGCTAGTAACTGCATTGGGAGCCAGGTTCCTACCATCACCAGTGGAGTTTTCTTCTCATTGCAAATAGCTGCCATGTGTGGAAGGGCATGGATTGTGAATTACAGGCTGTACAAATTATATAAAGAACCAGATAATCATGATACCACTTTAGAGGTTGCCCTAGATGTTGTGCAGTCTTGCTTTGTAACGTTGAAATACATGGGTACCCCACAGAGGTTTGGAAGGAAAAAACAGTAAATCAAAGGAGGATGAAGTTTTATTTTAATTATTGTTAAAATGCATATCCTGCTTTTCATATGTCTCAGAGTTAGCCCATCCCTGAATAAGAACACCAATTTTTTAATGCTTTGTTTTTCAATAAAACCATAATAAACTGAGATAAAATGGAAATGAAATTAGCACAGTTCGCTAGGTTACCTGCCTATTACAGCAGACATTTTAAAAAACCATTTCTTGTGGCATTTTTACACTCATACAATTTTGTAGCCTGAGTCAAGAGAATAGCATGTTAGCCCAAGATGCTTGGGGCTCTCTGTTGAATTAATTTGTCTCCATACCTATCTGCATATAACTGAGAACAATTTGAAGTATATTGAAAGCTACAATTTATATTTTATTTATTGTTAAAAATTCAATTAAAAAAACATTATTCCCCAAACGAACAAAAACCTGTGAATCTCAAAACCTCGTTGGCTCTTTCTCAGAGTAGATGGTCCAATATATGTTAGTTATTGTGCTTGGGTCTAATTAACAGCTGCCCAAACAAAGATGATGGAGTCAAAACACAGGCACAAATTAATCACTGCCTCATCATCAATTAACTTTATAACCAGCTCGCTTGAGCAAGCTCTGGAGTGCTATGCTCCAGAGGCAGCCATTGCAATTTGGTACCATTAATGTCAGAAGCCAACAAATCAGTTCACCAGGAAGTTTCCTGCATAAGGAATACTTAAATGAACAGGACCTTCCCTTCCCAGTTCTTGTTCATTTCAATGGGGTTTGTACAGGAAACTCATTTTAACATGTGTATGTGGGTGACCACAGGCAAGCAGACTTTTCTTGTACATAGTTTAGAATGAATTTGCTGCCTCAAAGGATCACAGTTGCTTTGTTCTAACAAATTGATATCCAGCCATCCTTTGAAAATTCTCAGTAATCAGATTTTGCAATGCAGTTGTACAGCCAAATAATCCATACAAAAATGCATATATTGGGGTGGTGTGCATAAACTGCATTGCTTTGCAAAAATGTGCATATTGGACAGAATTGCATATTATTACAGGGCCTGGTGAGGTGTCCAACACAACATCTTGCCTGATCTTGTGGGATCAGTTTCAATTGAACTCTGAGGATATGGACAAGGTTCTTGAACTAGTTCAGCCCACCATATGCTTTCTTGACCCCTGCCCATCATGGTTAATTCAAGCTACCTGAGGGTGGCTGGCCAGGTGGGTTGAAGGAGTGTTAGCCCATGATGGTGCCTGGTGCCTTGAAGGAGGCAGTAGTGCAACCACTCCTGAAGAAGTCCCCCTGACCCCAGAGGTATTTGACTTTTTAAGGTAAGGTACTTGAGAGGTTAGTGGTAGATCAGCTGCAGGCACTCTTGGAGGAAATAGATTCATTGTGACCCATTTCTCAAAACAATTGCTGTGCCTTGGCTTGTACAATGTAGCACTGGACTGGAACATGAGATACAGCATCATTCTAAGACCTTTTTGTGCTTAGAATCTTGTGGGCATCTTAAAGACCGACAAATTTATCATATGTTTTCATAGACTGGAGACCACTTCATCTTTTGTATGAATTCTTGTTGGCAGATATTTAGGGTGCTCATAGGGTGACATGCAACACATCTAATGGAAGTGGACTTTAGCCCACCAAAGCTTATGCTATAATTTTTTTGTTTTGTTTCTAAAGTGCTACAAGACCATGGAGGGATCCGCACCATACATTTAAAGCACTTGTATATCACTTTAACTGTCATGGCTTCCCACAAAGAATAATGGGAACTATAGTTTCTTAAGGAAACAGCAGAGATCGCCTAACAACTTTCAGTAGCTTTAAAAAACTACAGTTCCCAGGATTTTTTCCCTAGAGGCAATGACTGTTAAAGTGGCAGTGCTTTACTTTGGGGTAATGAATTGGAAGGTTTCCATACTCCTTCGAGTCTTATTCTTTGAAGATGGGAGTACAGAGATGTGTTTTGCAGTTTCTCTAATAACGGGAAGGCAAACTCTTCTTTCCTCCAAGAGATGTAAAAGAGCTTCTGCTTAGTAAACGACATTCACTAGATAGGATGTTTTTTCATGTTTGGTAAATAGAAAAATGACAGGTGGTGGGTGGGATTTCCCCCCTGATTATTCTTCACTCACAAATAAATCACTGAGGAGCAGCAGCAGCAGCTCAAATGAGAGACACAGCAGTCAGCTAAATAGATCCATAGCTCTGTGTGGTGACAGCTTCCTCCCTCTCTTTATCAGCATGTGACTGGCTCTTGGAGAAGGGGGATGGCACCACTCACTGCTACTCTGCTGGATGGAGACAGCTAGGAAGAGTTGGCTGACAGGTTTAAGCTCCTACTTACATGCAAATCATAACCCAGCCCAGAAGCAGTCACAAAAGCAGGAGGGATTCACAGAGTTTCTTCAGGCTCTCCCAGCTAGCCTTGCTGTTATCTCTCACTAATACATCAGGAACAGCAGCAGCAGCGGTGGAAGGACCAGCTACAGCTGGGATGAAGGCAGCTTTGAAGGTACAGAGTGCTGATTTAAAGGGACAAGGGGAGCCTGGCTGCAAAGTCTTCAGTCTTGAGAGGGGTCCAAAGAATTGTGGGAGGAAGGCAAAGTTGAGGTTTTTTTTTAAAAAAAAATGAAAATACTTATTTATGGCTGGGTGGTGGAAAGGAGCTGAGGCAGAAGTATATAAACAATGGACCTGAGTGCCTTGGGAATGAAAGGCACAGGGGTGCTGAAGAAGGGTTTTAGACTTTGGGATGGCACACTCTGAAGGCCATGAAGGGTCACAGGGAGAAAGTTATAAGGAACTGAGTCCAGGTGTGTGTGTGTGTGTGTGTGTGTGTGTGTGTGAGAGAGAGAGAGAGAGAGAGAGAGAAGTAGTAAAGAAATAGGTTCACCCAGGTCAGTGGGATGACTAAGCTTGCAATATTAAATACACTTTCTCTGGATTAAGCCCCATTGGGACTTGCATCTGAATAAATATTGAATGGATTGACTGCCAGTGCAAGTGGAAGCAAGTTCCAATCAACATGCAAAGGATGGGGGCATAACTGTAGGCACAGTAGCTGTCCTGCTGCATGAAAACATGTCCCACTGAACTCTGAGGAAAAGGACCCAGAATTGAAATGTTATCTCCAAATGTTTTCTAGGAACTATTGCATGGGAACATTACAAGTGGAATCTCAGGAGTATGGATGAAGCAGAGGAACGCTTGGGTGTTAGGGAGAAACTTTATTTTTAATTATTAAATGGAATGAGAAAGCTATGTAGGAAGTTGGGTGAAGAGTAAAGGGGGGGAAATAGGGTGGTCAGCTTCTTTCCACACTAGGGCTCTTGAACTTCTAACAGCAACCAGATACCCAGAGAGACCAAAGCACCACAGGTGAAGTTTTCTTCTTCCTACCAGGATCAACTTCATCTGCTCAATTTGACTTTCCACAGAGCCCTTAGAAGTCACAAGAGCCCCGCTAGGGGACAACTTCCCCCCCCAAAACCCCCTCAGAAGTTGGCAACCGGCTGTGACATCCGGCTAGGCCACTGGCAAGGCTGCTAACCAGCGCTGGATGCCTGCCGAGGCAAGGGCGACCCTTAAAGTTGCGCGCCCGCTCCTGCTGCGCGCGTTTGCTTGGAAGGGAAGCGCAGGCAAGAGCAGCCGGCGGTGGGGTGCGAGAGGCGAGAGAGAGAGAAACGGCGGAGCGGGCTCCTCAGGGAACGGCGGGCCGACTAAGCCTCGGGCCACCTGGCAGGCCGGGCCGCCCCCCTGGAGCTGGGCCGCTGCCCCGTCTCCTGCCCCGCCACCCGGGCGCCGCCGGAGCTGCTGCTGCTCCTGAAGCCGCCGGGTGGCGGCGGCGGCGGTTCTGGCGCCTGCTTTCCCGCCCTTCCTCTTCTCCCCCTCAGAGCGCGCTTGACCGCCCAGTGGCCGCTGCCGCCTCGGGGACTCCGCGCTTGGGAGTCGGAGGGTGGGGGAGAAGCTGCTGCTGCTGCTGCCGCTGAGGCGGCGCCATCCCCACCACGCCTGGCCGCTCTCCTCCTCCTCCTCCTCGGCATCTTTCCTTCGCCTCACGCCGCCACCCCTCCCCACCCCCGCCATTTTCAGCCGGGAAGCGGAGAGGACTTTGCAGAAACCAACTTTTGCCGGCCTGCTCTTGCAAACTCCGCCTGACTTTCTCCCTCTTTCTCTCCCCCTCTTTGCCTCTTCCTCCCTCCGTGCTGCGGGAAGTTGTCGATGAGCGCCCCGCCGGTCATCCGGCCGCCCAGCCCCTCGCAGCCGGGCAGCGGCGGCGGCATCTCCTTCCACCTCCAGATCGGCCTCAGCCGGGAGCCGGTGCTCTTGCTCCAAGACTCCTCGGGGGAGTTCAGTCTGGCCCATGTCCGGGAAATGGCTTGCTCCATCGTCGACCAAAAGGTGAGGCGCCTCCTGTTGGGTGGGTGTGCTTCTTTCCTTTCTCCCTCCGTCCCTCGCCTCCCCCCCCCAAGCCTTTGGATTCTTGGGATCGAGTGCCTCTGAGCGTGTGCAGAATGCCTGCCGATCCTACCCCGGCAGCTGTCCACACGGGTTTTGGTTTTTTGGGGGGAGGCGGAGTAAAGCGACAAGAAAGCGTTCGTTTCAGAGAAGTCTACACCCCGGGGACCTACCATTTATTTTGGAAAGGCGATGGTGGTCTCAAATGCACGTGTGTCTATAGTCCCACCGCTTTGTCTGCTATTAATTAATAGACCCGAAGGTCCCAGGGCGGGTTACTGCATTGCAACTCATCCTTCAACTCATCCCCCCCCCCGCCCTCTTTATACTTTTCGTTGCAACTTGTGCTCGTTGCGTCTCTGCAAGGTTGCGATTGCTACACGCGGCGGCCGGTTTCTTTTAACCTCCCGCCCCCTCCCCCAGTTAACAGAGGTACAGCTCCCCACTCGATCTCCTCCCCAAGGTTTTGAAAAAGGGGGCTGTTTGGAAAGAAGACTGGGAGGGGCCGTTTTGAGGCAGGGGCGCTCCCCTGCAGCTGTCTAAATAATAACAACCCGGCCCCGCAGGACCCGCTGGGGAAGGAAAGTTTCCACTTTGCAAGCCAGAAAACAAAACAAAGTCGGCACGCTTGGTAGGCTGAGCTCAGGCCAGCAATTCGACGCCCGCAAGCCGGCGCTGGGGCACGTGGGTTGCTAGCTCTGACCTTGCGAACGGGAGCTTACCCGGCCTTTTGGTTATGGGGAGAGGAAGGCTGCAAGGTATAGCCCCAGGCTGAAAGGTGAGGAGGGTAGATGGCCGCAAGGAAGGGTGCTAGGCACCCAATCCTGAACAAGTTTACTCGTAACAAGCCCCAACCACCCCACCGCCAAAGAATAAATGTACTGTACATAGAATTGCAGCCTTATAACTCATTTTTATGCCCGCCTGCTCAGAAGTAAGCACTGTTCAGTTCAGCCTTAAGTTGCAATCCTGTTTACAGCTTACCTAGGTGAAAGTCCCTTTGAACTCACATGGGCTTTACTTCTCCGTAGGCAAATAGATAATATGGGCGTTGTGGAATTTTTATACTTCACACACTTTTTAGCAGTCTTGCTCATTCCGCAAGTGAACTGCAGACCTTAAAGTGCTGTCACACACTTTCAATGTCATTTTCTTATTACCACCTCCCAACACTTCTTAATTGTGCTCTGCCCTGTTTTAACCCCATTCGCTCCAGTGTCAACACTTTGATATCCCCTCCCCATGCGTGAGTCAATTTGCTGTCTTCTAGTGAATACTGTAAAGCAGGGCAGGGAACTTGCAGTCCTTTCATGGCTGCTGAACTCCAACTCCCATCAGCCCCAGCAAGCATAGCCTATGGTAAGTGATGATGGGGGTTGTAGTGCAGCAAATATCTGGCGGGCCACAGGTTCCCCAGCCCTGCTGCAAAGTTTGAATGGGAGATGTGTATCTGTAGATGTGAGGCATACACTTGACTGAGGAAACGACTAGTCAGAGCTCACAATCAGCACATTTGTGGAGTGTTCATTATTATTTATACCATTTCCACCAAGTAGACCTGTGTGTGCCTTACATGAGGTTTCCAGGTGGTCTCTCATCTAGGGCCAACTCTCCCTTACTGTAAATTGCAAAACAGAATGGTTCTGCCATCAGGCTATTTTGTTGGTAGGCTTGACTCTTTCCCTTCGCAAATGATGGCGTTTGCTTCAGGACATGCAGTCACACAGGAAACCTTCAGAGACAGTCTTACGGCATGAGCCAATTTCAACACCATATATTCAGGTGTGTAAAAGGGACCGAGAAGGCAGCAACTGATGGAGTCTGTTGGCTATGAAAGTTTGGCTCACTAGAAACCAGGAAGTCCAGGAGAGCACCAAAACCAGCACACTCACATGTCACCATTTGTTGAGTTTTTGCTATCTTGGTGCTAACTGCCATTTGTTTCCTATATAGTTCAGCTTCCTTCCTGCTAAATTTCTGTCTTTGTACCTTCTTTTTTGGGGGGCGGGGGGAAGTAGGTCATGATGCTGTCAAATAGTAATAAAAGTCCTGGATTTCTAATTTCTCATGTGTGCAGCTGTTCTTTTTAATATCCTTCTAACAATAGTGTGTCATGATGTCAAAAGGAACAACAAAATCTGGTCTATAGACAAAATAAACTGCAGAGTTTAGTAAATTCTTATGTCTACAACATGCACCTTTTTAATATTTCTTGAATAAACCAGAAAGTTGGATATGCAATGGACAGTAGGTTCTTATATACTCTGATTTGACCAGTGCATCGTACAATTTCGTATAGCTCACTGTGTATGTGTGTGTGGGGGGATATGCCAGTCAGATACAATGCTCAGACAACGTCCCACCTTATTTTACTCTTACCTATGTTAGCCATGACCTAAATTGCCACACTCTCTTCCTTTTTCATAGATTTATTTGTTTTATTAGGGGTCAGAGCAGGATAAAAAGAGTTCAGTCCCTTTGTAGCAATTCGGTAAAACTGAGCGGTGGTGATTTGCTCAAGGCCATCAAGTGACCTTCATGGCCGAGTGAGTGTTTGAACAGGGACTTCTCACATCAAAGCCCAACGCTCTGTCCAATATTCTACACTGCCTGTAAGTAGATGGGGTGTCTGTGTGGGTAGCTAGCTATATATAGTTTACAACTTTTGAAGCAGAGCTGAGTTAGTGTTTCAGCATACTCTGCAATGAGAAAAGGGGGAAAGAAAGAAAATCGAGTAAAAGGTTGATGTGAAATTGCAGGATGGTGGGGTGAGGAAAGAGATGTCTGTGTACTGGTTTGTGTGTGTGTGTGTGTTTTTTTTTTTTTTTTGACCTTCTGTTTAAATTGCATTTTTCTAGCAGCAAGCTGTTGTGGATTTGAACACTGGGGAAATGTGAAATCGAGCAACAGAAACACTACTGCAAGGAAAGATATGCCAATGCTGCATAACAAATCAGTGCCGACTGCATATCTATTATGTGAAAAAAAAATGACAGCCTGAAAATCTCTAAGGTGCCAAAGCACTTCTAGTCATGGAAAGTTGTGGAATAGCTATTGGAAATCGTTACGATGCCCTAAAAACATAATTTCCTGTTTGGTTAGATAGATGTATGATGAAAACAGATATTCTTGTTCCAGGCAATCACAGTTCCAAGGAGCAGTCATGCAAGTTTCACATGCTTTCTGGAGTTTTGATTTTAACATTTTGCTGGGAGGGGACACCTCCTAGCCACACGCAGATGATTCTGTTAACCGAAGGGTGGAGACTGAAACTTTTTAGATTGTGGAGGGGAAAATGGCAGCAGCACAAATATGGAACTTATGTGTACTTGCTGCCCATTTTCTTTCCTACTGGAAAGATTTTGCCTGAAAAGGCTCAAGCAGGATCCAGGATATAAGGTGTGGGATTTTTGGTATCACTGTGCCAAAACCTGTCATCCCAATTTATTGAAAGCGTCCTCCATGAAAGAGGTTCCTGTTCTCCTGCCATATTCACAAGCTGTTTTAGATTTTTGGGGGGATGTGTGTGTATAGGGTTCAGCTCACCTTACCATGGTGAGGTAGCCAAAGTGGTTTGTGTGTGTTCCTTTCCATGAAACATTTATCCCGAGCTCTTCACCCTTCCCAGCTGCCTGTATGTATTGATCTAAAAAAAGGGAAGAGTTGCATCATGTTGCCTTCCCTTTAATTGAAGTATGGGAAGCTAAAGAGGCTTAATAGCAAACTTCTGGGATTGGTGCACTCTCTGATTTCATAGTTAAGAGAAGTCTTTACTTTGACTTTGACAATTCCTCCTCCCGCCGTCCCCCCGCCCCCGGTACTCACTAATTTCTTTAAAAGTTCACTTTTAAAAATTACAATGAAATGACAGGAGCATGGTAGATGGCCTCCATGGGTTCCTGCTCTTACAGAAAAGCCCAGCCAAGGCTGTTATGAAGTTTTCAGGACGTGTGAGCACCTGGGGAGGTTGCAGAGCACAAACTACTGGAGAAAGAGCACTTGCACCATCACTCAGCCACAGAGCAACATAGGAAGCTGCCTTATACTGTCCACCTAGCTCGGCCAAACTGACTGGTATTAATTCTCCAGGATATTGGACAGGGAATCACTCCCGGTCCTATCTGGAGATGCTGGGGATTGAACCTGCATGCAAAGCAGATGGTGTACCACTTAGCTATGACTCTTCCCTAGTTGGTCCTACACTGGTTTTCAGTGTTTACTCTGATTCTCTAGGTCCTGCTCCCCTCTTTGGTCCTCATCTCTGGAATGCAGAGTTACTGGCATTATGAAAAGAAAGGGCTAGGTTTTCGCCTTCTAGGTGGTAAAGTGATAGGAGTTGTGAGAAGGCAAGGTAAACAGCACATTCTCTTGTTCTGACACCTGCGGTGTGCTTAGCATGCTTTTTGATGCTTATGAAAAGCTTGTTCTTGGGAGACAAATTGAGCTTGGTGCCAATGGCTGTGATGATAAGTGTGTCAGGTCCCAGGCTGCCCTGGACAAAAGGGATGTGAAGGTAGGCAGGAGTCTTTCAAGTGGGCTGGTGCTGAATTTCAGCCTGGGGAATTGGCAGGTGACCTCTGTGCATAATGAGGGTAATTGAATAGCACTTAGTCAGCAGCCTGAACTATCTAGTTATAGAACCGCTGAAGACAAAGATGCTGTAACACTGGATAGAAATCGTTACCTGCTTTGGAACCAAAGTATGCAGCCACTAAATTTTGTATTTAATTTGTGATTTTGGAAAAATCCAAAATCTTGTGACTGACTGGTTCTACGAAGCAGAGGAGGACATGCTTAAGGCTTGTGGGATCTGCTTTGTGTTTTGCTAGAACCATGAGATTAATAAAATGGAGCCTTGTGCAAAAGGCATACATTTAGAATTAAATAATATGTTGTCTCTGAGCGCTGCTGAGCACAGGGACTCTGGGCTGATGTAATCCTGTTGATTTCCCTGAATCTTTCATGTTTTTGATCCTAAACTATGGTGTCCTTCTGGAATAGGGTAGGAACACTGTACTTTGAAATTCAGTACCTTCTGGAATAGGGTAGGGGTACCGTACTTTGAAATTCAGTAACTACTTTGCTGAGAGTTTCTAGAAAGTTAATCTGAGATATTGTTGTTCCTCCTCTTAGAGCCCTTGATCTGTACCATGTTGCTTAATATCTAGATGAAACCAGTGAATGAGGTCATTTTGAGGTTTGGTGTGGGTTTTCATCATTATGTGGGTGACATCCATCTCTGTCTCCCTTTTCCATCTGGACAAGGTGATGCATTCTCTGTTTTCTTCATTAAATGAAAATACTCGGTTGCATTTTAATAGAAGCTTCTGGTTTGCATATGGTTTCTATTTTCTAGTCCCCCAAATGTTGGCAGATTAATTTGTGTATTGTTACAGGAGTTTACCCATAATTTTAAAACCATGTCGTGAGTTGGAAATGGGTTAATCATCCCACCCACCCCCTGCTTTCCCACTCTAAATTGCTCAATTCAAAGTTCTTGCATAGGAAGAAAATATGTTTGTTTTTGTCCTTGGATACTTAGGTATATTTTAAAAAATAAAAATGAAGAGAATTGTATGTTGTGTTAAATCTAAGGATACAATCCTGTGTAATAATAAGAATAAGAATAGGATGCAATCCTATGCTCTTGAATACAGTGTCCTTTACTCCTGCAGTACCCCAAAGGCCACCTTTCCCCACATGAACTGCAGACCCTCAAGAACCACTTCTCCCCATATGAAGCAACCCAGATTCAGCAATCATCAGCTGAGGCCCTTCTTTGTGTGCCACCTCCACAAGAGGGTGGCAACATGGGAATGGGTCTTTTCTGCAGTGGCTCCCTGTCTGTGGAATGCTTTCCCCAGGGAGGCTTGCCTGGCTCCTTCCTTACATATCTTTTGGCGCCATGTGAAAACGCTTCTCTCTAACCAGGCCTTGGGCTGATTAATGTCCAATGGCCTTTTAAATGTGTTTGTGAGGAGATTATTGGTTTGTATTTGTATTTGTTTTATTATATATTCTGTGTTCTCATTTTGTATTTTTATGTTGTGAACAGCTCTGTGATCTTTGGATGAAGGGCAGTATACACATGTAATAATAATAAAATACAGTACTTCAGTGTAGCTTTTGTGAAATACAGTGCAGACACTCTTAACAAGACATCTAAGTAGATTGGCATAAGAGTTCAAGAAATAAATTCTAATGGGGAAAGGTGGGAATGATTTAGAAGTGGGATAGTGCATCTTTAATGATGTGCTAACTTTTGTATGAAAAAAGTAAGCACACAATCTATAGAAGATCACATGATAAAACTGCCTCTCTAGAAGGGTTCCGAGTTTCTTAGTTCAGTCTAGGTTAAACTTTGTAGTTGGAATTGTATTTTGATATGTTATAGGAAGCCTGTACATATTCTGCATAGTTGATACAATGTGATTCCAGGTATTCGGTATTCTGAAAAATGATGTCACATAAACCTGTATCACTTGTAAATCTGTAAACGTTTTGTGAATAAAACATGGTTGTGTGCTGTTTCCACAGGGAAGTGTCATACTTGCTCACACATATATTTTAAATCTGTACTACAAGTGATTATGAAGTTAATCTGATTAGATTTGCACTGCAAGGATCTTCTGACAATTGTTACTTTAAAAAATTCTGAACAGAAGATGAAAGCATCTAGGAAAGAATTGCTAAACTTCAATTAGTTATGCTAAATTTCCCACCTATTTTCAATGTATCATGATTAATCCCAGAGTATGGTTTTACAGCTTAATTACAATATCAGTTACCTATAAGTAAGTTCCACTGATTTCAGTGGCTTTGGATGTAAGAAATCCAGCTTTATATCCTACTGTATTCTGAAGCTCACTGGGTAACTTTGTGCAAGTTTCAGCGCAACCTACCTAACAGGGTTATACTGAGGATAAAATATACCCCCATGTAAACTGTTTCTTTTGAAGTTGGTTGGGTTTTAGTGTTTAAGCTTGCATCTTTCCCCCTGACCTGTTCAGGAATAAGTGCTTTTAATCATGTACATAATTCCTTCCATTGAAAAGCAGCTACTATCTCACTGTATGCAATGATGGAACAATAACTTCCATATGAAAGAAATATGGACTTCAGACTGAGTAAGCCTCAGCATGTCTCATTTAAAAATTAAGATGTATTAGCATAAGTTCTTGAACCCATAAGTTTTTGAAAAGGACAGCACACGATCCTATTGCTTTCCTATGCTATGATTTTGTTATTGTTTTGCTATGTTATAAAATTGTTGCAATGTTATTGTTTTGTTACGTTGTTGTGAAATTTTTGTAGCGTTTCTTTGAAATGCATCCCTGTTTCTTTGTTGTAAGCCACTTTGAGCCTGATGTTGCATGTGTGTGGAAAAGCAGCAATATTGGTCTTTACAGCCACAGCAGGCTCTGTAACTCAACAATTTGACTTGACCCCCGAAGATGCACTCTTCCATTTTGTCTCCTGAGACAGATGGATTCCAACCTTCTGACTGTGCAGCTGTTGGGCAGTGCAACAGACAAGTTGCACCTTTGCAGAAAGACACAGCTGCTAAGCTTGGGCTGAGAGACCAGCAGCCCATCATCTCTGACATACGCATATGGCCATGTTGGGGGAAGGAGAGAATTATCTGACTGCATCCCAGCTGGAGTCATTACCTGACTTGTTCTGCATGGTTCCCTCCTGCTTCCTGAGTCTGAAGTACCAAAACAAACAAACATGATGCAATTGTCTTTAATTGTATGCCTCCCTTCTTTATTCAAGCTTTGATCAGGGGGTCTCCAACCTTCAGGCCATAATGCTAGAGATGCCACTGAAGAGCAACTACAAATATGAAAAAATAACACTAAGGATGTTTGTGTACCATAAAGCCATACTTAGATGTTAAAAAGTGACTTTTGAAAGCCACAGGAGACCTATGAGTTCATGATTAGATATCTACCTTTTGGTTATTCACATGGACAAACCATTGCTGGCCTGGGAAGTTTCTGGCGTGTGTGCCCAGTGTTCAAGTGTTGGTGGACAGACTGCTGCTTCTATTTTGGTCTCCTGGCACTTGGGAATTCAAATGCTGACAGCAGGGTACATTTGGCACACTTGTTTGAGCCATATGGAACAATTTGCTCTGTGTACCCGGATTGTGATGCCCATGCTTTTTGCTTGTGGCATAAATGCCTTGGTTTTGTTTGTTTGTGTGTGTGTGTGTGTGAGAGAGAGAGAGAGAGAGAGGAGAGAAGAGAAGAGAAGAGAAGAGTTGAGTTTAAGGCAAAAATCTTAACCTCAAGGCCTCATTTCCTACTTTAAATGTATCCTTGTGACTTGAGAATTGATTGAAGCTTTAGAATGATACAATAGTTTGCATAAAGTTGACTTTGTTTTGAATATTTTTTTAGGATGCGGTATATCTATGAGGTTTTTGGTATGTTACTGCTGTATGTTACATGTGTGCGGAATGACAAAGAGTGGAATGCAAATTTTCTGAGACTCTGCTTGAGCATCCACAGTTAAAGTTTGCAACTGAAGAAGCATGAGAACCACAAACTTTGATGAGTTAGAATTGTAGTACAGTGTGCATTGACCTGATATGCTAAAATAAAGAAGAACTTCTGTTTGATCTTTTTTTTAAACAAAAAACCTTTCACAGTATGAAATGCTTTTTACACATCTGTATATGTTTATAAAGACTCTGGTCAAAGATAATTGCCAATACATATTATTTGAGTTGTTTATCATGAAAATATATTGTTACAGAGGTTGTGCGCCACCCAGCAATCTCTGCCAGGAGGTAGGTAGCAAGATTCCAGGTAGTTCTAGGCGCTTAGTCAGGGTCATGTTTCCTTTGGGAATTTGGGCACATCAGAGACACTAGTGTTTTAAGATATATGGTTTATTTTACACCTATATACATTTGGGTCTAGATGGAAGAACTGAGTTCACAGCATTATGTCTCAAGAGGGTCTTGCTCCCCACAGCAGCACAGCATTGGAGTCCAAGGCTGTCCCAGCCTGCCAAAATGGTTCTACCCCACATGACCTGTGCCTGGAGTTCTGGCACCTCCTTCCCCCTTCCCAGAAAACCCCTTCCCAAGCAATTCCCACCTTCTGTGACAATTTTCCTCTGTGACACCACACCCACGTTGCCCTGGAAACCTGTAGGTTTTTTTCTTCTTGTGGATGGCTTAATGGCAGAACTATCATCTCTCTCTCTCTCTCTCTCTCTCTCTCTCTCTCTCTCTCTCTCTGCACCTCTGTCTGGCAGAAAAACCAGTTCAGCATACCAGCTTTGATTAAACCCCAGTACCCAAGAATCTAGAGGGAGAAATATGGCACCCAGGGATCTGGGGGGGGGGGTCCCTGTTTCCCCACTAACCCATAACGATACATTTGTTATGCATTGTATTTATGCAATCATGTTCTCAGCTTATATGGTATTATATGATTATAGGCCCTATTCTGAAATTCAGGATGTTAGAGAATTTTTATGCTACAACTATCCTCCCATCAATCACATAATGTCACTATGATATCACATGATTAACACACAGGCTGCCCCACCCACCTTTCAAAATCCCCTGTGTAAACAGTCCTTGATTTAAGGCAGTCCCCACTGCAGGGATGACAGATCTGAGCAAACTAGAGTAACACATGACCTTCATTTCTGCTTCTTTCATTGCTGCATAAAGGACTGCATTCAGTTTAAACTGGGATGTGTAAAACTGCATCAGACTAGGACCCCTTTGTAGTATATGTCCCCAGTGGTACTTGCCCAACTCCAGGCATGTCACCATCCTCAGATCTGGAACAAAGCATTTTCATTTTCCAACAACTGGAAATATTTGGAAAATGAGATTTTCCTAAAGTTATGTTTTTCTTTCAGAGTGGTATGCAGATTATATATTGAAAGAATAACAGGTGCATAATTTGTTGTAAACCGATAACCAAGTGAGGTTGTGGGTAGGCTTGGGCAAGTTTCTCAAGTTAAACCGCCCTACAGGACTCTGAGTAAGAGTCGGAAAGTGCTTCATATGCTTAAAAATACTATAGAAATGATTAAGAACGATTCTTCTGTTTTTTTTATAGAGGATTCTCTGAAAGAAGTTTTTAAAAGCCTTTGAGTATCTTCATATGGTTCTGCTCATTCATCACCTCAAGTGTAGAAAATCATCCAAGTGGCCTTGTAGTTGAAAAGGATTAAAAAGTCATCCAGTGACTTTATCAGCACTTGAAAAATATCTCTTCCAGAAAGAGAGCGATTTATACAGCAGGATACAAATGTTATACTTAGCAGACAATTGTTTGAAATGTTGCGTTTTAGTCTCCTATTGTAAATAACAAAACCACTTCTTCAAGTTAAAGATTAATGAGAAACATTGCATGCAACAAGACTATGCTTGTTTGCCAAATTAGGGAAAATAGATTTTCACATTTTTTTAATCATAGTTCCAACTTCACATGGTTTTGGACAATCATTTTCCTGCCTCTTTTAATTGCATTGTCATAATACAATGAGAGAGAAAAAATATTTGTTTTCAGACAAGCTTATGTGTTAGCTCCATCTGCTACCCTTACACTGGCAATTTACTGGGCAAAACTAGTTCCGGTCACAATGCTGGTAATTAACTAGTTTATTTCATTTTAGTTTATTTATTGCATTTATATACCACCTTTATCTTTCAAGGATCTTAAGGTGGTGTACATGGTCCTCTTCCTCCCCATTTCACCCTCACAACAACCCTGTGAGGCAGGTTAGGCTAAGAGATGTTGACTGGCCCAAGGTCACCCAGTGAACTTCATGGCTGAGTGGGAGTTAGAGAGCGTAGTCATTGCTGCTTCCCTCCCCATCCCCAACATCATGCTTTCCATGGGAAGTTAGCTGTGTTCTGCTTGTCCTGATAGTGGAGATAACATCTGTTAAAAGCACAGGAACCCTGTTTTTCCCATGCCAACCCTAAACTGAAGCATAGGCTGCCATACTGTAGCAAGCCCCATTAAACACAAAGAGGCTTGCATCCGAGTAGACACGTGCGCCATTGTACTGTAAGTTAACCATACAATGAATTTTAATGGGCTCCTGGCTTTAGGGTTTACATAGCAAGTGGCCAAGCTGCTTTGCAAAAGTTTCACATTTTGCAGTTGCCATTTGGGCAGGGGATTCTTAACATCCACCCACACTTACTGTGTAGTAGTATTTGCAAAAAATAATGTCTAGGGCAGTGTTTCTCTGCCTTTTTAAACCAATGCCGCCTTTCAGTTAATGTAAAAATTCCACATGCACTTAAATCCTGGCTCCCATAATCATTTTTTAAACATTCAAATAGCTTGAAATATCATGACGTTTAATTTTTAACTTATATTGTGCATATTTTTGGAAACATGCCCCTTGTCCCAAGATCTTCATATGCCCCCCTTGGGGGGGGGGCATGTGTTCCAGTTGTGAAGCACTGATCTAGGGAGTAGCTGATCTCAGATGAACCCACCACAGAAAAGATGCATCCTGGGTGTTAGGAAAAAAGGAAGGGCAAACTATGGCGAAAACACCCAGCTCTGTAGGAACTCAGGGATGCATATTGCCTGGTGTCCAAACAACTAACTCACTTCTCAATCATAGTACTGAATTCACTCATTGGCTAAAACACTGACAGGAAGGAGTAGCTAGGTTGGCTCATTTTTCAGAAATTGCTTAGAAGGGTACCAGCACTGTTTGTTTCAAAACTTTCAATCTAGGCAGTGTTCAAAGCTCCCATTCTAGGCGCATTTTGTGACAGGGAATTTCATTAGCGAGAGCAGTTTCTGAGCTCTGGGTGCAGTACTGTGCCTAAGATTTCAGATTCAAACTGCAGAGTTGAAGTAAAGGAGGACCTCCCGATTTCCAGCTACTCTCTGAAGACTGGAGAAGAGACCCTCTTAAGAATATTAGGGGGTGGGTAGGAGAAGGACTAGATCATGTGAAAAATGAACATAATATTTTAGCTGTGGTTCATTCATTTTAAGCTTTGTATTCTTATAAAAAAGCACGGCCTAGACATTCCATTGTTGCACCCATAACCTAGATTTAAGGTGCCATTTAGCTCCTAGATTTCGTATCTATTTCTAATACTGATTCTAGGTAGGCTAGAGACTTCCTTTTTTAAAAAAATAATGAAAGCTTAGCTTCTGGGGTCTCATTTTGGGGGTGACACTGGAGGCCTTTAAAGGTGAAATGGCACCCACAAGCACTATCTAGTGCAGTGCTGTGACATTAGTTCCTCAGTGTTTTAGAAAATTTTCCCAGCCCTGCACTTCAGTCTTTTTAGTTCATTCTCTCTCTCTCTCTCTGGTCCATCAGAGATGCAGAAGGTCCACATAAGAATGACTATGGAAGACAGCCTCTTCCCCTTTTTTGCAACCAATGCCGCATGATAAAAATGCATGCATGAAGCTGCTGTTATTTTGGAGGGCTAGGCAGACACATCTGTCCACACAGAATGAGTGGTATTTTGACTGTTTATGTAGCTACATGCACTTTGGGGGAAAACTACTCATTTCTGCATTACTAATTAACATTAGAAGGAGAAGAAATGGAGGCAGTGAGAGATTTTACTTTCTTGGGCTCCATGATCACTGCAGATGGTGACAGCAGCCACGAAATTAAAAGATGCCTGCTTCTTGGGAGAAAAGCAATGACAAACCTAGACAGCATCTTAAAAAGCAGAGACATCACCTTGCCTTGCCAACAAAGGTCTGTATAGTTAAAGCTATGGTTTTCCCAGTAGTGATGTATGGAAGTGAGATCTGGACCATAAAGAAGGCTGATCGCTGAAGAATTGATGCTTTTGAATTATGGTGCTGGAGGAGACTCTTGAGAGTCCCATGGACTGAAAGAAGATCCAACCTATTCATTCTTAAGGAAATCAGCCCTGAGTGCTCGCTGGAAGGACAGATCCTGAAGCTGAGACTCCAATACTTTGGCCACCTCATGAGAAGAGACCCTGATGTTGGGAAAGATGGAGGGCACAAGGAGAAGGGGATGACAGAGGACATGCTGGTTGGACAGTGTTCTCGAAGCCACAAACATGAGTTTGACCAAGCTGCGGGATGCAGTGAAAGGCAGGCGTGCCTGGCGTGCTCTGGTCCATGGGGTCACGAAGAGTCGGACACGACTAAACGACTAAACAACAACATGCAGTTTCATCACATATGAGTGCAGCTACCATATTGTAACTGGAGTACATTATCTCCTTTGGCACAATCCTCATCCATAAATGTAGTGTGGTGATCTAATAAATGATTATTGGTTCAATTCCATTTTCTTGCTGTATGTGTCCAGATTTTTTTTGGACTACACATTCCAGTAGGGAAGAGCTTTAGCTCAGTAGTAAAGCACATGCTTTTGCATGCCTAAGGTTCCAGATTTCCCCTGCCGTCTCCAGGTAGGACTGGTGAAAACTCCACCTTCTAACCTGAAGAGTCACAATCAGTCAGGGTCAGATGGACTGATGGTCTTACTTGATATAAGGCAATTTCCAATGTTCCTGTGTCAGAGGCAGGGAACCATTTTGGCCTGACAGGCCAGATGTTGTTGATCCCCACCCCTGCAGGTCAACTTTGACAGGTGGGTGGGACAACTCTCCAGTTAGTCTTTAGTTTCTACAGGATTCAATATGTTTGGTTTTTAAGCAGTTTCCTCACCTACTGAAGTTAGTAATCACTGTGTGTGTGTGTGTGTGTGTGTGTGTGTGTGTGTGAGAGAGAGAGAGAGAGAGAGAGAGAGAGCGCGAGAGCGAGCGCAAGCAAGAGCGAGGGGGGGCGGGCAGGCAGGCATCAGAGTTTTAGCTAACAGATTCTTCGGTGCATTGTTATGAAGGGAGCACGAGGAATCTCTAATTTTAACAGCATTTCATCTGTCAAACCTCATCCAAATGTAACAGCAGCAGTTGAAGCATAATTGCTTCAGCAATAAAGAGGATGACATAAAGTATGCAGTGGCTGGAAGGAAAATTATGCCAAAATCACTGCAACCCCCCCCCCAACATCTCTAGGAGAAGTTATTGTATGATTAGAATCACATGTTGTGAATACTATTTTTAATTTCCCATTTGACAGTGCATCTCCCATTGGAGGTGTTGATCTGGGTTGGAATCCCAGTGGGGAGCACGTTGGACATAGATGTGAAATGCCTCTTGGTTACTGGGAGAAGACTTGTTTCATAATTTCACATCATGGGTGCCTTCTTATTGCATTTGTGCAATTATCCTTAGATGGACTGTCCTGGAGATTATGCTCCCTATGAAGGTATCATTGATCTTCCTGATGATTTAGGTTGCAATCCTTTAGCCACTTACCTGGGAGTAAAACCCACTGGATTCAATAGAACATATTTCTGTATTGACATGGTTAGGACTCTGCTGTTCTCATTTCTTGTAGTGGAAAATGATATAAACTGACTAGTATTAAGGTTCCCATGTCTCTGCGGATCTCATCACGAATACGGGGACGCTGCAGGGGCCATACAGCTGTGTGTGCCCCCAAATACCCCAGTAATAAGATCATTAACTTTGCAGATGATACAACAGTGGTTGGTTTAATCATGGCTGGAGAGGGGGAGGAGGCCTATAGGAAGGAAGTTGAGTAGTTGGGGGAGTGGTGCAGGAAAAACAACTTACTCCTTAACTTAAAGAAAACAAAAGAGATCATTGTGGACTTTAGGAAATGTAAATTGAATATTCAGCCACTTATTATTGAGGGGAAGTGCGTGGAACAGGTCTCGGTGTTTCGATTTCTGGGAATGGAGTTGAGAGACGACCTAACCTGGGGAGAAAACAGCAAAAACCTGGTGAAGAGAGCACAGCAGAGGTTATATTTTCTGAGAATCCTCCGGAAAAACAATCTCTCAAAGGACCTGTTGATGGCATTCTACCATTGCACTATGGAGAGCGTACTAACGTATGGTCTGTGCGTGTGGTTTGGGAGCTGCACGGCCAGGGAAAAAACAATGCTATCCAGGGTTGTAAAGACTGCAGAGAGAATAATTTGGTGCACTCTTCCCACTTTAGATCAAATCTATGCTGCCAGGTGCCATAAGAAAGCGGCAGAGATAGCGCAGGATAGTACGCACCCCGGAAATGATCTCTTTCAGCTTCTGCCTTCTGGAAGAAGGTATAGGGTTATAAAGGCCAGGACTGAGAAACAGTTTCTACGCAACTGGTTCTAAACGCAGCATAAGGGGTCTCTATAGTATAGTGTATTTTAAAATGGGGTTTCAGAGTTTTTTGAATGTTTTATGTAGTTTTTATGTAGTTTTATGTAGTTTTTCAATTTCATTGGTTTGCATGGGACAATGACAATAAAGATATCGTATATCGTTAGTAATGTAGGTCTTCCGGAAAATTTGGAACTGGAAAAATGTGCTGATGCCATAAATTGAGTGGGTTCTGATTTAGTATGTTCATTCTGACTTTATGGAAAGCACTCTGTTCTCTGTCATTGGCCAGGGAAGCGTAGGTCAATGGAAGGCTGCACCCTGTGCCTCTCAGAAAGAATATCATGGCAAAGGGAAAACCATCCTGAGGCTTACTTCCTCCATCCCTCCCAGAGCAGTCTGCTCTAACTACCAGTCTAACTGTCCTGGGACTTCATAGAAACATAGGAAGCTGCCTTACACAGAATTAGACCATTGGTCCACCTATCTCAATGTTGTCTACACTAACAGGCAACGACTCTCCAGGATTCTCTCACATTTCTGTCTGGAGATGCCAGGGATTTAACTTCTGCAGATGCTCTACCACTGAGCTACAGCCCTTCCCCTTCAGAGCAGAAGAGACACATGCTGCGTCCTCAACCGCCATCCAGAGAACTCTCTCTGTGTGTCGGCTGCAGGGGAAATAGGTGTGAGGGGCTGAAACAGTGGCAGCTTGCCAGTAAAATGGTGTGTGGTTGGAAAAATGGCACTGTGGGTACATATTACACACCACTGCGGCAGGTCGACTAGAAATGAAACTTCTGTGTTTTTGCCTTTGTACCTATTAACTTTTAATCATTAACAATTGCAATTAACGTGGCAATTCAAAAGCCCTTCTGTTACCTGCTGTAGTCTGTGAATAGGATTCATTATATTAGATTATAATTACAGCTGACTTTGAAAAGATCAAGGAGGGTTGTGTTAGTTCAAGGATACAGCTTGCCACTGGTTTGCAAGTTTTGTGGGCTGATCCCATACAGTTCTCCTTGAAAATTACTTTTTTAAAGTGTTGTTGAAACAGTCGTAGAGCCTGTGAAAGTTTAAATTTAGCCCAAATGATACCTTTGCATCCCTTTCTTGTTTTTTTGTAAGCTAAGTGGCCTATGAAGGCGGTGTAAACTTGGCAAACTACTTTCTCTTGAGTTTAAATAAAAAGCCTTTTTGATATTTGAATAAAATAAAGTGTCATTTATTTATTTGTTTGTCTATCCCAGAGACTTCAAAACTAGTCAACTCTTAAGCCTGTAGGCCAACCATGGGAAACCTGTAGCACTCCAGATGTTGTTGGACTCTGTAATTTCCATCAGCATAGTCAGTGCTCAGGGGTGATAGGAGTTGTAGCCCAACAGCCTATGCAGGGGCACAGGTTTCCCATGCCCACTGTAGATCATTGTCAAAGATCCCCAAGACTTGACTGACCTTGGTAGCCAGGCCAACAATTATTGGGATCCTGCCCATCCCTGGCTGTGTGCTTCTGTGCAAGATTGGAGAAAAACCCCTGCTCTTGTCTAGTTCCAAACGTGAGGGTGGGTGCAAGGGAATGGCAGCAGCAGCCTTGTCTGTTTGGCTATGCAGCCCTGGGATACTCTCTTCCCACCTGTGGAGCAGAGGATAGCAGCATGTTTCATTGAACAATTGGGGATGTTGCATCATCATTCTGCAGCTCCCAGGTTTGGAAAGAAGGCTGGGGTTCATCACACACTCTAAACAGCAGTGGTGCACTTTCGGCGAGTAGGAACACAGAGCCATGGCCCAAGAGAGTATTTTGATTCATCTGCAGGGCTGAGAGCTTGATGATATGTAATGTTTTGTGAAAATGTGTCAACAGTTTGATTATGTAACAAAATACCTATAGATTTTTGGGGGCATACAGACACTCTCAAATTAATTATTCAACTTAAGTGGAGTTATAATGTTATTGTTTTATTAAACAGATCTACTAGTGAATATGATTACACACACATACACAGTCTCATATATATGTTGTGTGTGTGCATATACACACATATAATGCTAGAGTCCTAATAGAGTAGTAACCCTAATAAATAATTAGCTTAAGCTGTGTGTGTTTGATGCAATCAGATGCAATTAATGTTTGATGTTTTACTATGTTTTTATATATGCTGCAAGTCACCCAGAGTGTCTGGGGAAACCCAGCCAGATGGGCAGGGCATAAATAATAAAATTACTACTACTTACTACTACTACTACTACTACTACTACTACTATGTCAGGTGTCATATTGTATATGAGAACTAGCAGAGACCAAATGCTTCTGACATCAAGTGCCAGCACTTGTCTGCTTTAATTTTGGCTTCTTTTTTACATGCCCACACTCCCCACCCCCATCCCACCAAGAGCTTGCCTAGTGATTGTGTGGCATGGGAAATAACAAGCCGACTTAATTGCCTTCTTTTATCTCCTTACTGAAACCAGAACTTGGGAGGGTAGGGGAATTCATCTTCCACAAAGCCCAGGTCCTGGCTTGCTTGTCTGGATGAAAAGAAACATTTATCAAACTTCCTTCCCAAGGACTTTGTTTCTGATGCTTCACTCACCCATGTTACATGAGCATCTGGCTATGGCTGAGCCTCAATTCCTGCTATCAGGATCAATGTTCAGTCTTGGAATGCTTAAGTGGTAGAGAAGATGAGTATGTGAGCATGAACAGAGTGAAACAGCACAACGAATCTCTACATACTCTACATATTTAGGGCAGTTGACATGATCACCCCAGGTGTCTTCTGCCACTTGATGGAGCCAAAGTGGTTGTCCAGTTTTCTGAGGACCTGCAGGCAATGACATGACAGTGGTGTGACTACAGTGCTGTTGGCAGAAGAGTCTAACTAAGCATGGCCTAGAGTACTGAGTTAGGGCCTGCTGTATACATGGCAGTGATAGTAGCAATGAAGCATTGCTTCCCTCCATCTTCTGCATCTATGTAGACTAGAATTATCCCGTGGAGTTGTTCTGAGTGGTCAGAATGCTGTTGTGTCTTGCTCCACAAGGTGGTTAGGAGGACCAGTAGGTGAACAGTTTACAAGACACTTTGTAGAAAAAAACTCTCATCCATTGCAATCTAGGTGCTATAGTTGGTGTAGAGGCAGGAGGTGCATTTTGGGTCATTCCTAGTACAGAGGTGCTCCTAAGTAGAAGTTCCAGAAAACTGCTTGGACCCGTGCTTTCTAGGCACAGGGCAAGCAGAAGTGGGGTGATCCCTTAGATGAGGGAGGTTGTCTAGGGAATTAGAGTGTGATATGACCACCTCTTTCCTGAGTGACAGAGAACACTGAAGCTGATCCAGACACAACAGAGCTCCTCCTAGTGAGTAAAACAGATGAGTTGAACACCTTTCCCCCAATTTAGCAGATAAATCAAATAATGTACAGGCACTTATAGACCACATTGAACTATAGCACCCACAGTATATCACAGATACAATAAGGCTAATAGAGTGCTTTGTCAGGTGGAGATGGTTTGGGTTAAACCTATGGCTACCTATACATAGTTTTCTAATTCTCACGTTTCACTAACAGGAGAACTTATTTTGTGATGCTAGTAGCATTCTTCTGTGTTTATTTCAAGCTGACCTGATTAGCTTGTCCTATAAAAGTGTTCAGAAAACAGTCCACATTGAGGCTTGCTGTGCATCTCCCCGCCCCTCCCCCCACTTCTTTTTTTCTTTTTTTGACATCTGCAGTTCATGTGACTAAATATTTGATTTGCTGAAATGTACATTTTGGATTTGACTGTCATGGTGTTTGCTCTGATATGACTGACATCTTACAAATGCCTCGCAGCAGTAATTGCCTCCAACTCCCAGCATCACATCTGAAGATATTAGTATGCATGGATGTGTGTGAAAAAGAACTGCAGCTGAAGGGGTGTGCTGTTGCTCATCATACTCTGCAACCTAATCTTGGTTTTTATTTGTTTCATGGATTGAATGAAAATGTGGAAGGAATTTGAACTAGGGTTATTATCAGTTTTGATTGCACCCATTTTTTCTTCTGCTTCCGTTAAAAAACAACAACAACCATGTATTTTGAGGAGTAATAGGAAGGCAGTGGGGAGGAGGCTGGTTCAACAATATGTCAGTATCATAATTAATGAGTGGTGCTGCAAGAAAAGGTGTCATTAAACTGGAAAGGGAAATATTTCAGTGGGTAGTGTAACACATGTGATGTAGCTAGGATACATTGCAATTAGATGGATATTTACAATTAAGAACTGGGTGGAAAAATTAAGAAGGTGAGCTACTAGTAGTTGGATTATTCTTAATATGTCCATACTGTTGCCATACAACTGCAGAATCGAATGGGGGTACATTATAGTGGTTATTTTGTATTCGTGCAGTTGGTCGGTCAGTTTGAGTGCTGATAGAAAATGAGAAAAATGATGGCAAGTCTAGCATGGCAGGAAATTGTCTTTTTTGAAAATACTGTGTTTTGGATGGTAAAATTGGCACTAGACACTCCCTTGCAAAAAGAAAAAAAGGAAAGAAAAGAAAAGAAAACATCATTGTGGTCTGAGCTAAATGCATGTGTGTAGAGGTCAGTGTGCAGCTGTTGGCTTCTAGACCCAGAGGGTAGGCTGCACCTACTTTGGCCTGTTTTGCCCCCAAAACCATTGTGGCAGATCTGATAATCACTTCCCCAAATGTGTCTCTGGTTTGTGGGCTTTTAGGTGCTTTTCATGCACATCCTTATGCCCCTGAAGTTGAGGTAAGGAGAGAAAGAGCTGGAGAGGAACTTCATAAGGAGCATTGCAAAGGTTTTTTGTGGAGTTGATGAAGTTTCAGAAAATGAATGAGTTTACTTCGGGTTTGGTCACTGAAGGGTGAATCAGCCTTTTATTTTGTATCTTACACATTTGTCACTGTTGAAAGCGATTTGCTCGTTAATATTTTAAAGTGACCTTTGAAATTTGAATCATTGTTTGTCTACAGGACTAGTAAAAAGATTTTATGTATTGTGTGTATGAAGAAAGCAGACCAGTTGGCACAAAGGAGTAGTAATATCACATTACTCCATTCCCGAGTATTCTTGTTGCATATTATTTCAGTTTAATCAGTTCCTCTGATCTACTGTTTGTTCTTCATTTGTTTTTCACCTATTGATTCCCTCCTCCATCCTGTGACAAAGGCTTTTACCATAGAGGATTATTTGATAGATTTGCGCTATGCAGCTGGTGTGGTATTTGTATTTTTGTGCAATATTTCAGAGGGCCTGTTGGGCCAGATTCCAGTTTACAAATTTTGGAGCTTGCTGATACGATCAGGGATTCTGAGGAATATTGTTACCAGTTCTCATAGTCAAGCAATTAGACTGTGTTCCTGGATTCAGTAGTAGATAGGTAGCCGTGTTGGTCTGCCATAGTCAAAATAAAAAAATTCCTTCCAGTAGCACCTTAAAGACCAACTAAGTTAGTTCTTGGTATGAGCTTTCGTGTGCATGCACACTTCTTCAGATACCTTCTTCAGATACCCTTCTTCAGATGTTCCTGGAGTTTCTGTTGTCTTCAGTTGTCACCTTGGTTTTTGCCATGTTTATGTATGTGCATAGAAATACTAGGCTACGGAATTTTCAGGTCTGATTTGGCATATGGAAGATTAGCTATTGCAAGTATGTGTATTACTAGGGGCTCTGCCCCTGCTTGATTCACTCACCAACCCCAACTACTCCCCTAACCCTTTGCCAACCCCACTCCTCTTAGACCTCACTGAACCCTCCCATTTCCCCTTACAGTGCTTCCCATCCTCCCTGCAGTGCACAGCTGACCCATGTAACCCTTTGCAAGTGTCTTCAAAGTCACATGGGAAGTACTTGTAAACATGGGTTCCCAGAGACATGTGTAAAAAGAAACATTTCTGATTTGCTCAGTCATGTAACTGCATTGTATATTTATTTACTTTGGGCTCACAATAACGAGTATCGGGAATTTTAAATCCGGACATAACCCTGATGTGGGGAACCTTTTAGGCTCTGCAGCCCATATCTTTATCAAAATTGGCCTCATAGGCCAAACCTGACAGGTGGGAGGGGCTTCTCAGCTCCTCCCAATCCCTCTTCTCTCCCTGCTGCTGGTATAAGCAAGCCTTCACTTGAAAAATGCTGATATTCTTCTCTTGCTTTCCTCAGGAGCAGCAGCAGGGTGGAGGTGGGGCAAAGGGGAGAAATAAGTGGCAGCCCACATTTTAAAATGCAGGTTTATTCTGCTGCTTACTCTGGAGGAGTATCAGGGGGTTGGGGGAGAGATATGAACCACCCATTCCTCTCCTGCCCTGCTGCTGCTGGCATAAGTAACAGAATAAAGTCTGTTCCTTTCACATACACACACCTACCTGCCCCAGCACCCCTGCTGCTGGGATAGAAAAGTGGTCCGACAAACCATTTCTGCCTCCTTGAGAAAAACACACTTAGGTGGTGAGTGGTTGGGAGCATGCCTTGTTCTAGTGCAAAAGAGCAATCGGGAGCCTAGCTCTGAATTGTTTCTTCAAGCCCTGCCTTTACTCACCCTACGCTTGATGTCATTAACCTTTCTCTCTTAACAAACAGAATGGTCTTTGCTGATGCTCTGTTGCAATGGCAGAACAAGGGTAACAGCATTTAAACAGTAAACCAGCTGACTTTTCAGAAGTCTCTTACCCTTGTCATGCCAACAGTTTACAGCATTTGTTTTAACACCAGCAACTGTAGTATCCTTTGCCAGTTATTGTACATCAATCCAGTATTTAAGAATTTCTTCCAAAGGCAACAGGTTTCCCTGTACATATTGTTAAATGTTGCAATCCTAATTTCCACAAATTTTGTCTTCTTTAAAAACAAAGTAGAAACAAAACTCTATTTTCTCTCTCTCTTGACCATTCCTTCCATTTGAAACTGGTTGAATGTTAAAATTAGAGGGTATCCTTGTTTGTGATTGTATGTACTTTTATATTAGGAAATAGTGTCATAAGGGTGCTGTTCCCTCAGTGTAAATAAATAACACCCTTCAAATTATTCTGTTACAAGTCAATAATTTTAGAGATCTTACTGAACTACTAGGTAAGGATATAAAATCCTGACATAAATTAAACTTTGCTGTCGGGAAGGTTTGCAGCCGTAAAAATGAAGACATCATCCAGTCTTTGTTTTATTTTTTTCTAACCCTTTTAATATCTATACCTCAGATGCTGAAGAAATAGCCGATCGTTTTGAATTCCTTTATCACAATGGATGTAAACCTGTGGATATCTCAGGCAATTCTATATAGAAGCATTATGGGGGATTAGATGCATCTAACTGAAGAAATTATTACAGAGCATTTCAGCTAATGCAACTCTTAACCTCTCAAAATTTATGGCTTATAATGGTTGCCTTTTGGATCAGTGCACATAAATGTTCTTCATGGAAATCAGTGCCTATTATTCTTGCAAGTTTGCATAAACTTCATGAGATTGGTAATCCATTTTCCCAAAACTGTATTATTAGTCTGGGGGAAAATTTGGCAAGTCAACAGCCACCATTCTGGTTGTCTCTAATCCTTGTTTTATACTGTAGGCTATGCTGTTTTGGAAGTTATGAGATATGCAGAATACACAATCTGGTAAATGATCCACTCTTTTCTCTTTTGCAGGGCTTCGTACAAAAATTAGGAAAACCAGGCCCAAATATTTTCAGATTTTCTTTGCGCAGCATTTCTCTACTTAAGAAAACAGTAATAGGCCACATTCCCATCTCCTTAACTGAAGTCGAGAAAGCAGTATTTCAGAGCTCTCATGCAACTAAAAGGGTGATCTATGAAATCTGTAACATTACTTCAGTGGCAATTTTGAAGGGCTAAGAAGTGGTATGAAGCAGATATGGGTGAAGTAATTGTGCTACAAAGTTGGCAAGGGTTGTAGGGAGAAAAGTGGAGATTCCCCCACAATGGAATAATAGTATAAACAATTATGGGCATTGTATCTATGGGGAAATTAACAAAACATATTCACGCAAGAAAGAAACCCAAAAGTGCTAGATGATTAAGACTCTTTTATGGGAAATTGGTGTCTGTACATCTTGCTTGTAAATAACAAGCAATTGATTAAATGTTTTCCTGAGAGACATATGCCATTCTTTTCATTCAGCTCACATTGTAAATCACTTAAGCCCCGTTATAATGATGTATTGGCAGAACAGTCCTTTACTTCATCTTTGCTAGCTGAGTTGGCAGTAGGGTGGGCTCGCGCATCCCAAGATCATCAGACCAAGCAAGGCCCTCAAGCCAACCAGTAATGTGAGGTGGTTAGTCAGGCAGGCAGCCTTCTCTAAAGGTGCATCAGGGTGCTGACATTAAAGTCAAATTCCTTCCCAGTCCTCCCCAAATGTAAAGTTGTCACAAAATTAACCACAAAATCCAGACCAGAACAGTATGGAACAAGCAAAAAAAGTAGCATCCCAAGGAGCATCCAGGTAAAATCCCATGAATCTTTTAAATATAATAATAATAATAATAATAATAATAATAATAATAATAATAATAATATTTATACCCTGCCTATCCGGCTGTGTTTCCCTAGCCACTCTGGGCGGCTCCCAACAGATTAAAAACAATATAAAACACCAAACATTAAAAACTTCCCCAAACAGGGTTTCCTTCACATGTCTTCTAAAAGTCAGATAGTTGTTTAATTCCTTGACATTTGATGGGAGGGTGTTCCACAGGGTGGGCGCCACCACTGAGAAGGCCCTCTGCCTGGGGGGTGGGGCTAACTCCCTCTGCTCACTATAAGTGGTGGAGGGACCTAATAATGACGGTTATAAGGCAGCTGATAGGCATTGTGGCTTCTTGATCAGAATAGCCAGTGAACTTAAAACAGCAGAGATCATAACTTAAGACATGTTAACATATTACTGATAACAGTTAACATTTATTTTTAAATAAAGAGAAAGGCATTTGGATTTAAAGCAATGGCAATTCACATTTTACAGCTTGAAAAGTTTTGCTAGCTAACACAAACAAGTATCCCAGACTGATTATATGCAGCTCACTACTATGACTTTAAACAAATTTAAGATTACCCTTATTGTCTAATGATATGTTTGGAAGGATGAGGTCTTGGAGATTTTTAGTCTTCCAGATGCTCAGACAATGTGCTTTAACTACAGCATTCATCGGCCAGCCCCATAACACAGAAGAATTGCTATTTTAAGATTTGTATAGTGAATGATGTGTGCAGGATGAGAAACCCACTAGCGCTTGCAATTCTGGATAGCTTGAATTAGCTAATTAAGGCCACAATCCTGTCCTCTCTGCATATATCTAAGCCCTATTGAAAACTGGGACTTCATGCATGTGTAGAGGATTGTAGCTTTAAAATGTATTTCAAAATTATATAAGCAGAGGAGCAACTTGTCTGTTTGAAATATTATTTCATTAATATTCTTTTAACAAAAAGGCCCACGATCAATCAATTTGTGGTTGCTATTTGCTTTTTACTATAATCCAAACAGAAGTAGTTTATGCAAGTGGTGACAGAAAATCTAAAACAGTTCAAGAAAACAGAATTGCTCATTTCTAACAACCCTCTTGGATTGTGTGGATTTTCAGGTTAACCAAATACAAAAAACTGCATTTTGCTTTCTTCTGTGTATTGTATAAGTTGTATTCATCCTCTGTTTTATTTGCACATTGAAGTAGTGAGTCAGAATGTGGAATGAATGTGGAAGAGTCAACAGCTCTTCGTAGGAGCAAGGCTATTGATTCACCCTTTTTTATCTGGGGAAGCAACAGCAGGGTTGTTATTTTGTGGGAAGAGTTCCATAAACCAACACAGTGATCTGTGACTTACTGAAAACAGCAGTGGGATAAGGTGGAAATATCCTGAATTTTCTTGTTTCCTTTTGCATCTGAAGATAATAACCATAGGAGCTCCTTGAATCAGTAAGTGTCAGGTTCCCCATGCCTGCTTTAGAGAACTTCAGCTCAAGGAGCACACTCCATCCTCATCAACATTTCAGGGGCTGCATGCTGGTAGTGGATGGTGCCAGACGTACTTGCTCTCTTTCCATGTTCCATCTAGTCAAGCAAGAGGCACTATCACAGCTCCAACCAGGCAAAAGTGCTCACAAAGAATGAGGAGCAGGGCTGGTAAGTGGTGTAGTATAGGGACTGTCCCAAGGGACAGATGAGAATGGCCTGAAGGGCTGCTCTCACCTTGAAGTTCCTCACCACTGCTCAAATAGATGCTTCAAATTGAATCAAAATTAGGCCTAAAACAAAATTCACATCCAGTCAATGATCCTGTAAGAAACGTCTAGTTTCCACTGAATAAAAATAAGGTGCTTTTGAGGCCCCGAGCCATTATAAAATATAGAAAATGACAACAAATTTGCAGCTCTTAAGCTGAGAGAGTATGTCATGTTTTGCTCCGTTATGCATAAAGACAGGTTGTAAAACCTATAAAATCCCCCTCCAGCGGCAAGTGTCTAAATTGGAGGCCACCTTTGAGCTTGAGGCTGGGTTGAATGGCCCTCCTGCCCTTTCACCCCACCCAACTGGCCTCACTGGAGATGGGGTGGGGAATCTTGAGTTTGTCATTCCTCGTCTGTAGGCAGCTGAGGTTGTCGAGAACTGATGAAGGTGCAACTCCTGGCACCACCACTGTGGTTGGATTCAAGGTGTGGTATCTGGGCAGCTCTACAGGAGGATCAACCCAGATGGCTGAATTCCTTCTACTTCTCATTGACATTTGTAACTCATGTTAGCGTTGACAATGACTGTGGGGAAAACATGACCATATTGAGAATGAAAGAAGAGCTCTCCTGGATCAGATCAAAGGCCCATCTAGTTCTGCAACCTGTCCTCATAGTGGCCACTGAGTTGGCTATCGGAAGCCTGTAAGCTACCCCTCTTAGATTCCCACCAACTGATATTCAGAAGCAGAACATAGGCATCATGGTTAGTAGCCATGGATACCCTTATCTTCCACGAATTTGTCGAATCCTCTCTTTAAATCTCTCCAAGTTGGTGGCCATCAGTACCTCTTATGGGAGCAAATTCCTTCGTTTGCACTGTTTGAACAAGTACTTCTATTTGTCCGCCCTGAATCTTCCAACATTTAGCTTCATTTCATGTATGAGAGATGCAGGAAAACTATTCTTTAGCCACTTTCCCTACACCATGTATAACTTTATACACCTCTGTAATGTCCCTGCTTACATGCCATTTTTCTAAGCTGAAAGCCTCAAATGTTGTTGTGATCTTTCTTCATAGGGGAATTGTTCCAGATCCATTATCATTTTGGCTACCCTTTTCTGAACACTTTCCATTGCTACAATATCCTCTTTGTAGTTCAGCAACTAGAACAGGATTTGTTTGTTTGTTAATTACCTGCCCTTCACTTGCAGGCCCCCAGTATTCTAAATGTGGTCAAACCATAGATTTGCATAATGGTGTTAGAATATTTGCAGATTTACATTCAAACCATTTTCTCATGATTCCTAATGTGGAATTCACCTTTTCCCAGCTGATGCACACGGGGTTGACATTTCCATCAAGCTATCTACCACGATCTATTGTCGTTGCCATTTCAGATCCCACAAATATGTGTGTCCCAATGTGCATCACTTGCTGACCTTGAACCGTCTGAAGGCAATCCTGTATTGAGAGTGAGAGAGAGAGTGTTGTTAAAATACCTGCATGTGTGTGTGAGAGAGGGACAGGCTGCAATCAGATGCTACTTTATTCTATCTTTATGGTGTTCCCATGTTCATTTTTTACATTTTATCTTGATCTTCTACATGACTTAAAATCCACTTCTGGAAAACTAGTGGAATGTAGTTTAGCACTCTTTTCTGTCTTAATTGTTTCCAGAAAACATCAATTTGCAACTTCATTAACTTGGATAATTGTGGGAGTTTCACACTGATGAAATTTGGGGTGATATACTGGCCTACAGTTCTTTCCCACCATTTAAAATTTAGCATGGCACGGCAATATATTGATCAAAAAGCCATAGCTCCATAATGCAGCAAGGTCCTGCAGTGTGAAATGAACTTTAGAAACTGGAACAGAAGGGCCAGCAATTGTCATCAGTAAAACTTAGGCAATAAACCTCCACATCTGAATGCCGAGAGACATAGAAAGAAGTGTGGATTAGACAGAAAGATCTGTCCTATGGAGGTCTATTCAGAAGTCCATTAAGTTCAGTGGGACCTACTCCAACATTTCTCTGATGAAAATAGGGACGTCCCATTCCATAATGATACTTCTACTATTTATACCCCACACAGCTTCCAACATATATTAAAACATAATAAAACATTAAACAGGATTGCCTTCAGATGGCTTGGGGGTGGAATTACTCCATATCCTCCAACATTTCTCCAATGAAAATAGGGACATCCTAAGGAAAAGCGGGAGATTCCGGGATCAAATCAGAAACCTGGATGGCTTCTCTAAATCAGGGACGTCCCTGGAAAATAGGGACACTTGGAGGGTCTGACATGTGCAGTAGCACCCATGACACTGCCTCAAAACCTCTTCTCTATATGCTTGACATTTTTCTTCATTAATTCTTCCAGTTTACCTGGAACAGATGTTAAGCTATATGGCCTGTAATTTCCTGCAGTCCCCATATTTCTTTCTTTCTTTTTCTTTTTTTTAAACAAACTAACATAGTGTTTCATTGATCACTTGCCAACCCTTATATGCAGAGACCAATCTTAGGGATCAGTTACATATTTTTCTTAGAAGATCGGCAATTTGGCATTTGAGTTCTTTATGAACTATTGTATGGCTACCATCTGGAATCAGTGATTTGTTCATTTTAAATTTGTTGATGCATTCTAGATCTAATCACACATTAGGTTCTGGTATGGGCTCGGTATTTCTCCTAGCAAATCAGAAAGTGGAAGTAAAGTTTTACAGAAATAGTCCAACCAAACATAAATATTAATTGCTTTTCTTAATGAAGAGTATTATTTTCTTTCTAGACATACCTTTTTTTGATTTAGGAATTGTCCAGTTCTTAAAAGAAACTAGTATGTAGGCTACAGTAGTCATAGCCGGTTCTTAATTCTTCATCTGTAACTCTTCCACCAAAGGCTGCTTCCATATACAGAAACAATTTCCGTATCTTAAATGCTTTGTCCACTTACAAAAAAACCCACATTTGCCTGCAGCCAGAACACTTGGTTACACAGATCCTTTAATATGAAACCAAGGAATGGTTTTGACAGATACAGTAAACAGTTTAAACCTGACCTGAGGCATTTTTTATGGCTGTCATCCTGATAGTTGAAATTAAAGGTGACATAGACCTTGCTTTTTATAAGAATGACATTTACTTGGAAGGATTATGTTGTAGAAATATGCTAGGCAGAAGCCAGCAAGTGGAGCCTTGGAACCAATAAGCTTGGATTTCAACAGGAAATGAAATGTACTGGTTCCAGTGTTCCTCTTTCTTCAACCCACGGAGAACCCACTGAGAAAGGAACACTGTGAATAAATTGTAACAATGAATCATCATATATTAATGGTGCTGTAACTCTCCAACAGTTTACTTTCCCCCAGATGGGGCACTCTTCCATTGTCTCTCAAGAAAGATGGAATCATATTCAATTCTGATAGCTTACCTTAAATTTATTTTATATTATTTAAGATTTATTAACAGTTATTCTAGAAATGCCTTACAAAATGTTGGAGTTTGCTATTCCAAAAGGTGGGGAAAGGGACAGATACCCCACTTTAAGAAAGATACTTGAGGATATGAAATATTGCTACCTGAATACTTTGGTGTGAAACTGCATTGTTAAAAATACATAAAAGGAAGAATGCACACTGTTTGGCCGCCTCCTAATTAGTTGAAGGTTAGAAAGAACAAAACCCTTCTTCTTTCACATATGAGATTTTGGAGGAAAGTGAATCACTCTAACTAGCCTCACAAAAAGTCCCTGGATATATTTGTCTGCAATTTGGCAGGCTTCATCCTGCAGGGCCACTTGTACCTGAATTTTAATCCATGGCCCAAAGGGGGAAATTTATAGCCCCTTTTAGATTCTCAATGAGGAACAGAGAGATTGTTTTTATATAGAGCAGCTCAAAACCCAAATTATAGATTGAAGCAAAGATTATGGAAACAGATTAGAATTTTTAAAATGTGCACAGATACAAGGTCAGTCTTGGGGCCCATGTGCTCAATTTGTAAGGTCAATATTCCCAAGATAAAATGTATTCCTTGTCTGATTTTGGTCCATAGATTTCAGTGGATCTACTCAGAGAATGACATAGTTGGATGTCGCCCAAACCTTCGTTGAATCTATTCTTAGGATTTGCATTTGCATTCAGAGTTATTCTTTCTCTAATTCGTGTGTGCATGCATGCATATGTAAAAGAGTCTAACTTTCTTAATTCAAAATCCTTACAACTATAGTTTTAACTTAATATTATGCAAATATAAAATGAAATTCTTGGCTTATTGAGTTGTCATCTTTTTAAAGTTTAAAATCTGCTTATTGGCTTATTTCCTGGTTTTTTTATGTATAAAAAATTAGCTATTTTAGAAGTGTGACAGCACCATCAATGTGATTCTTGTTCAAATTGTTATTAACATAATTGCTAGTTAAAGATAAAGTCTTCTGTGTTCTCAATTATTTTTATTATTTGCATGAGAGTTTTAAACTAAACTAGATTTTCTTCCCCAAAATTGAGCTACCTCCTCTCTCCAAGTTCTAAAGTTAGAATGCAGAGTTGTGTAAATGTATCAGAGTAAAAATGTTACCTTTTGAGAAGTAATTTCAAAAGAAAGAAAAAACCACATCTAAATTTTGGCAAGATTTGATATTATTTCTTTGTTCCTCATTGTGATATTTTGCATGTGAATAAATGTTCAAAGTATGAGAATAACGAGAAATGAACTTTTAGATTACAGGTAAGTATTGAGTCCTAAGGCTGAAGTTCACGGGTTCTCTCTCTTGTGCCAAGAATGTGAATCAATTTCAGGGGTGGAAATAATTTACACATTTCCTGCTTTCTTCAATGTATAAAAAGGTAAAGGTACCCCTGCCCGTACGGGCCAGTCTTGTCAGAATCTAGGGTTGTGCGCTCACCTCACTCTAGAGGCCGGGAGCCGGCGCCGTCCGCAGACACTTCCGGGTCACGTGGCCAGTATGACATCGCTGCTCTGGCAAGCCTGCACCAGCGCAGCACACGGAACGCCGTTTACCTTCCTGCTATAAAGCGGTACCTATTTATCTACTTGCACTTTAAGGGTGCTTTCGAACTGCTAGGTGGGCAGGAGCTGGGACCGAAAGACGGGAGCTCACCCCGCCGTGGGGATTCGAACTGCTGAGCATACGATCGGCAAGTCCTAGGCACTGTGGTTTTACCCACAGCGCCACCCGCGTCTCTGCCTTCTTCAATGTATAAACTATACCATTTAGATAGTTTTACACTATCTAAATCTATACACTACTTTACATTCATGATGCTTTGCATATACATATCTGTAAAAGGTTTTAGAGACCACGTAATTTCAAATATATTATTAAATTTCCTTCATAATATAGCCTTGTAGGTTTGACACGACTAGCAAAAATTGTTGCAGCCTAACTATGAAGGTTTTGAGCTCCCAACAACTTTAAAGTTTCAGTATGGACATCCCATATTTTCAGTCACCCTTGTTATTTACTTCCATAATGAAAATGGCTCCCAGTTGACTCCATTTACTGCCTGCCATTCTAAATTTATCATGTAAATTTACTAAATTGTAAGCTGAATATAGTTTTGTATATAGAAACAGACAGTGTGGTTTACTACATTTTACAGCCAGAATCCCCTTTACCCCCCCCAAAAAGGTGATTAAGTTCAGAATAGAAATAATTATATATTTTGTATTTACAGAATGATATGGCTTGGCTTTCACATTTGGGCATGACACAACTCTTTTTCACCTTGCACATGCTAAAACAGTAGTAGTCAGTTTTTCATGTGTGTCTTGACTGTATTGTAGTACACTGAAAATTGTTCAAATAAGTGGGAAACGCAGCAAGTGGCTAACCAGTGTTGATGACTGTTGATGTGAAAACTTTTGCTTAACACAGAACTTTTATTCAGAGCTGTGCAAAGCCCATTAGCACTAAGATCAGTGGACACTTTGCCAATTAGACCTTCAACTGTTACACTAAATTACTCAACTTACTGTGAGTTGTCTTATTTTTCTGTTATACTGAATTGTTCAGTTTACTGTGAGTGTTAAGAAAACACAGCTTTGAGAAACAATTAAGAAACACAAATCACACAAACAAAATGCAGGACTACCTGTACATTAGGCCACCTTACATATTACATTTTAGGCGCACAGCTAGAATTTTATACATACCGTATTTTTCGCTCCATAGGGCGCACCTGACCATAGGGCGCACCTAGTTTTCAGAGGGGGAAATCAAGGGGGAAAAATGACACACACACCCCAGCTCTGGGAGCAGCGGACAGGCTGCAGGCAGCCTGTGCGCTTCTCACAGACCTTACCCTGCTTTTGTGGGAGGTGGGGGAATTCCCCCATCTCCCGCAAAAGCCCACAGGAGCCACACACCCTTTAAGGAGCGCACGGCTCCTGCAGGCTTTTCTACGAGGAGGGAGAAGGGACTGATAAGGCCAGTCAGTCCCTTGTCCCTCCTCAGGGAAAAGCCCCCAAGAGCGGCGCGCTCTTTAAAGGGTGCGTGTCTCCTGCGGGCTTTTCTACGAGGTGGGGTAATTCCCCCACCTCCTGCAGAAGCCACACACTCTTTAAAGGGGCTGCGTGGCTTCTGCTGGCTTTTCTGGGAGGTGGGGTAATCCCCCCACCTCCCGCAGAAGCCACACACTCTTTAAAGGGGTTGTGCGGCTTCTGCTGGCTTTTTTGGGAGGTGGGGGAATTCCCCCACCTTCCGCAGAAGCCTGCAGAAGCCGCACACTCTTTAAAGGGTGCGTGGCTCCTGTGGGCTTTTCAACAAGGTGGGAGAAGGGACTGATGTGGCCAGTCAGTCTCTTCTCCCTCTTGGGGAAAAGCCCGCAAGAGCTGCACAGAGCTTGTGTGCGGCTCTTGGGGGCTTTCCCCACCTGCCTCCCCCCCTGCATTTGCTCCATAGGACGTACACACATTTCCCCTTGCTTTTTAGGAGGGAAAAAGTCCTATAGAGCGAAAAATACGGTATATCTAAACACATAACATAATGAATGTTGTTGACAAATCTAAGGTATGATTGTCAAGGAGCCAAGCTAGACTGCAGTTATCAGTTGGATGTATACTTTGTAGAAAACACAAGTCTACTTTTCTGTGATAAGTGAAACGGGTCTTTTGCGTATTACTGTACAAACCTTCTGATAGGTAGCTGTACATTACAGACTCTGTATTCCCTTGGATTCAAGTTATTGATCTATTTGCATTTGTGTCTTATGTTATTTAAAGTACCTTTGGGCTCAGATATATAAAACAAATCTAATAGCATTTTAATATCAAAGCACTAAACCTGAAATGTCAGTTTCCTATTACAGTGACTTTGTTTTGTCTTTGATGAGTATTGACATAGCAATCTACTTTTTCTTTGGCGATCACTCATAGCCGAGTAAGATTATCTTCCAAGAACATGTTCTTAACAGTGAGTCCATAAGTGACCGTGGAGGCCAATTCTGGATCCACACGGCCTTCCACAGTGGGGACATAGGTTTCTGGGTGGGAGTTGATCATGGTGAGAGTTTGCCCAATGTGCCTTTCTCTTAGCTCATTCCTCTTTTTTGCCCTGAGTTTGTGCTTTTTCAAAGTCCATGGCACCTTTCGTAAAGGCTGTTCTCCAATTGTTGTGCTCACAGGCCAGTGCTTCTCAGTTATCAGTGCTTATACTATATTTTTAAAGATTTAACTTGAGAGCCTCTTTAAACCTCTTTTGTTGCCCACTGGTATTTCACTTTTCATTCTTAAACCAGAGCCGTCCCATAAAAGTATTGCAGCTAAGTTCAAATTACTTTTAGCTCATGACCAAGAAGAGGAGCCCAATGCCGTAATCAATGTAGGACACCAGGACTTGATCTCCTTTGAGCAATAATAATAATAATAATAATAATTTATTATTTATACCCCGCCCATCTGGCTGAGTTTCCCCAGCCACTCTGGGCGGCTCCCAATCAGTGTTAAAAACAGTACAGCGTTACATATTAAAAACTTCCCTGAACAGGGCTGCCTTAAGATGTCTTCTGAATGTCAGGTAATTATTTATCTTTGACATCTGATAGGAGGGCGTTCCACAGGGCGGGTGCCAATAAATAAGCAAGGCTTCTCCAATAAACAAATGCCTATAATACAGGAATTAGGCCAATTTCTAGAACTCACCCCAGCCTTGGAAAAGTCAAAAGTTCATCTGCCGGACTTCAACCTGGAAAAAATCCAATATTAACCTCAAGGAACGAGGTGATTGCCAGTGGCATTGAAATCCCTTTCATGGTTGACATCCAGCCCCCACGCCAAGAGAGGGGGAGAAATATGGCCGACCCGCATCAAAATGATTTATACCCATCTATCACCACTGTGAAAAGAGAGCTTGATGGTCATCCCATACTAAAGTTAAAGCATTTACAAAACCCAGGGTGAACAAAGTGGTCAATCAAATGGAATGCTTACAGTTATGAGATTGTCAAATGATTAAATTATGACTTTGCTGTCTTCAACCACGAGAGAATGTAATTGGAAACCAACTTTAAAAGATGACTGATTGCATCATTATTGATACTGACCTGGTTGAGAAAACTTTCCAGTGCTACAGAAGCCTGCTTATTCTACTTTTGTATAGACTAGGGATTATCGCCTATTTCCCCCCTCTACAGTTTCATATTGTGCTGTTCAAATTTTAATTAGGAACCCATGTAGGGTTCAGTGTATGTGAGACAAGTGGGTTAGGGAGACAGGTAGGGTTGGCATGAAGCTGCAGGACCTTGGATAGCTCCAAACAGGAAAGGGAAAAAAGCTCAAGCTCAGTTGAGGTCTTTCATTCCCTTTGCACCAGACTCTCCCTTCCAAGCTCTGTTGTTTTCTTCAAGAATGTAGCCTTAAAAGGATAGTCTTCTGGCCTAAAGTCTAGCACTCCATTGCCTCTGTCAGCTCCTTGCTTATGCAGGCAAGCAGGCAGTAGGGAGCATGAGGCTCCCAGTGGGCAGGTTCTTCAAAATAAATTGGCTCAGTTTCTGGAATTCCTCCCTCCAGGACTCCAGTTACAGATAGGTAGCCGTGTTGGTCTGCCATAGTCAAAATAAAAAAGGTGCTACTGGAAGGAATTTTTTTATTTTGTCCAGGACTCCAGTTCATGCTTAATTCTTGTTCATGCTTAGTGCTGGGGCTAAGGCTGGGATCAGCATTGCCATAAGTTGCACCATGGTTATATTGATCTGTCTGCTTCCTACTCAACACTCTAATCCTGGCTGCTGCCCAGGGTTGAGGTCATGATGGTGGGACTCCAGAGTCATCAGAATCTTTTCGTCTTGTTGAAATTTGAAGGCTACAAACTTCCACTTTCCATCAAAGAGTGTATGGAATAACCTGGGTGATTAATGTGTTTATACTTATTTGTAAAGTACTATTTATTCACTGAACCACAATTATGTTTCGACTGACAGCTGTGTAATGTTGGGTACATTTCCTCTTCTGTAGTTGGGACTGGTCTTAATTCCATACAAGATTCCTGACTCCATCTTTCCTTCTCTCCAGTGGCTCTTCCTGTTTCCATTTGCCTGCATTGAGTCTGAATGCAATTTCCCCCATAGTAAAAGTCTTATTCTATCATCCTTCTTTGCTAGAGTAGTTCATATCTGAGCTATGGAGAGGCTCTAAAAGGACCACTTCATCCCAGTTCTTTGTGGCATTCTTGGAGTTCAGTTTTCTGTGAATAGCCAGGGATAGAATGAAAAGAGGGCATTTGCCTTGCCAAGCGTAATAAGTGGCATGGGACACTCTAAATAAAGCAAGATATTTTAGTCTTGCCTCTGAAATTGCTAGTTCAAGCCTCTTATTTTCTAAGTTCCTGCACCATTTGATAAACAATGACTTGGCACCATGCTTTCAACAAAGAAGACGCTTCCTATAGAATGATTGGGGTATGTTTGTGTGCATATATGAATGCAAGGCAAGAGGCATTTTGAAACAAAGATTTTAACTATTTTCTTAGAACTTAGAACACAAAGGAAAGAAATTTGGACATTGACCAAATTTGACTTTGAAAATTCAGTGGTTTTGAAAATGTGATTCTTCTTTCTCTTCCTTGCATGTATTCATGTGCATTATTTTTGATGGGGAGACTTTAAAGACAGTTCGATATTCCTTAAAGGCAACTTTTTAAAGCTGTTATATTTATAGTATGGAATTGCATGAGTTTATCAACTGCTATTCTGTTCAGAAGTAACACCTACTAGTTGGCTAAAATTATAGTGCTCTCACAAGATGAACCCCCCTCTTTTGTTAGGTTTACATATTTCTGCATGTTTGATACTATTCAGAAAGAGCTTTTCTCATTCTTGGCAGAACATTTTATTTTTAGCGCTCTAAGAGTGAAATTTTATTGCCTTTTTGAAGGCTATCTAAGTAATTAAACTCTTTAAAAGGGTAGTTACACAGGTTTTATCAATAGTTAGAAAACCCTGTAAATTTCAAGTCCTGTAGATAATTTTACCAACCCTGAACTTCCTGCCATATGACAGGCCACATTGCAAAGTAAAATGTTGCTATATGTGCTGCCATAGCAGGACAGTCATGGCAACATACAGTCAAAGTTAAGACAAATCAACACTTTTCATCTTACTGAATGAACAGCTTCTTGTGGAACCTTGATATAATACCATAGAAAAGTGGGAGGGGTTTGGGTACCATATGAGTTGTCATCTTTACAGTGCTTTCTATCAATATTTATTCAGGGTGGGGTTCAACTAATAAGTCTACTAAAATCTGCTCTGCAGGGCTGGAGAAAACTCCAGAAAAGGTTTAGGGGAGCGCAGGGGGAGGAGGCGGGGAAGTCTCATTGTGCATGCAGACTTTGTTCCTTGTGCATATATCCCACTTAGTACTACATCAAATTTTATCTTTCATTCTTAATAAACATGTATAGATTTGGGCAGGCATCACTGTATTCATTTGAAATCGCCTGACCCTCAAGTCTTGAAAACAGCACCACTACTGAATCTCATTTCCTATCCAGTCATGGATACCAATTTTTACAGATTTTTATCTTTGTTGCTTTTAAAAAACTGTTTATAAACAATCGTAATTAAGCAGTATATAAATTGTATATAAATTGTATATAATTAAGCAGTATATAAATTGTCGAAATAAATATAAAATACTTTTCAAAATGTCCTTATTATATACCACTCCTGTCACAACTGTGAAGAAGTTAGTTTGCTGTACTCTGTGTTGTGAAAGTATAAATTATTGACGGATTTTAAAAAAACTTAAAGTACCATATTTTTCCGTGTATAAGAATAGGTTTTTTAAAAACAAAAATATTAGGTTTAAAATTGGGGCTCGTCTTATACAGTGGTAGTGCTGAGGGGTGCTTACGTAATTTGGCGTCCCCAAAAATAGGGAGCGTATTATACATGGAAAAATATGGTATATAGTTGTGTGTATATAGTACATAGATCTCCCTGAAGTCAGTCAGTTTGCAGAGGCTTATTTTAAAGTGTTCGTAAAAGCTTGGATCCTAACTTTTTCCTCTATTCACAGAAGTGGAGTTGAACTCACTCTTTACTTTCACTAATACAACTCTCTTCCGTGAGCAGATGCTCTTTTAGATTATGGAGCAAAATGTTAGGATCCATGCCAAAGTGTCTAATTCATAAATACTGAATTTTTAAAATTTCCTTCCAGCGATATCTTGTTATACTTGTTCATAAGGCAAAATCTGTTTATCAGTTAGGTGCACCCAAGGATTTAGCATGTCCAATGGGATTGTTGACTCTTTCCTCCTCTGAACAGCAGATTTTCATCCCATATTACGTTCTGGTTTAATAAATGATGTCCCATGCAGTGTGCTGGGGTTGCTGTTTAAAAAAAGGAAAAACTTCAAAGCCTTTTTGAGTAAACCTCATTGGGACCAATTCTGGCAAAACACATAGAATTATTTAAACTGGATTATAAATAATGTCTCTAGCCCATGCAACTAGTTGCAGTTTTTTTGGACCATGGCCTTGATTTTAACATTTGTGAATTGCTGGGTATCAGAAATTCTTCGTGAACTTCTGAGATCATTTATTTTTTTCCTGTGGATAAAATTTATTCATTGAGGCCATTCTGTATCATTTATTTCTTTATCTACATCCAAAGTAAAATAATAAATTCAGGGGTTTTTTTAAGAACGTAAGAGCCCCCTGGATCAGGCCCATGGCCCATTTGGACCAGCATTCGGTTCTCACAGTGGCCGGCCAGATTCCTATGGGAAATCTGCATGCAGGATTCAAGCACAGGAGCATTTTCCTGTCTTGTGGTTTCCAGCAACTCGGATTCAGAAGTACCGCTGCTTCCAACTGTAGAGGCAGAGCAATAGCCATCATGCCTAATAGCCATTGATAGCGTCCTTTTGCATGAATTTGTCTAATCTTCTTTTAAATCCATCTAGGTTGGTGGCCCTCACTGCCTCCTGTGGGACCAAGTTCTGTGTATAGCTCTGTACACTGTGTGAGTGAGTGAATGAATGACTGAATGAATGACTGAATGAATGAATCACAAAGCAGACTGCAGACAAAGGTTTCATGTTAGGACATGTTTCAGTTCCAACATAAAAGTGTAAGATAGTTAACATAAAAGTTATTTAGACAGAACCATTGCACAAGCTAAAAAAGTTGTACATCTTCATAACATTAAGAGAGATTTAAATATGATAGGCAAAACAACTTTGTCTCATATTCCTCCTTGGGTTTTTGCTTCTGAAGAGGCAAAAACCCACCCTTGGCTTTCTTGTCCACCCATATTAAATTGTTAACAATTTCTGGGTCATGTTTAATGACTGCCTTGTTTAATGAGGCATTTTAATAAAGAGAAAAGGTGGGAGGCTAATTTTAGTTGTGGACCCAGTTTCTGTTTCTTCTACCTAACCAACTCAGTTTCCATAGTTTTTGTAGCGGGTAAAACATTCTTTAAAGAGATGAATTACCTGATACATTCATTCCAAAATATTCTACTGGTGTGTTTGTAGAGAGAACGCCATGGGTCACTGTGGAATGTTGATGTGGATTGTGAATAAATTAACCCTAGACAGAGCACTGAAGTGTTTGTGAAGTTCACTGAACAGGCATAATCATTAACAAACAACACATGCTTCTGAAAATACATTGGTTTAAAAAAGAATTCAAGGTAACATAAGAGGGTTACATATTTCTTTGTTCTTGAGGATAAGAAAGGCATCTATTACGAGAATGTACTAGGGCTATACAATGGTATTTTCTGTTCTAAAAGATATATATTTTGGCAAAAAGACCTTGCTAGCCACACTAGCTGCACACAAGAAAAGAAATTAGTTTTTATCCCAGGTGAGTAACTAGTTGTAATACAATAGAACAAGTTCAGTTCACCTGCTTTAGGTGTCTTAAATCCATCAACGAAAGCTAGTTTTAAAATGTAAGAAGTTGAATGCAGAAATGAACATACAATATAGATTATGATCTAAGCAGTCCAAAACATGTTAAGAAGTAATTATTAATCACTTTTATGCAGATACTGAAAGCTGCAGCCTTGCTATCTCCGTGTACAGAGAGTGAGGCGTAGATGTCCTCTCCTGCTATGGTGCTAAAGCACTTCCACACTTCCTCTGGCTTGCTCCTTCCTAGATGCTAGTGCACTGGCTTTGCCTTGTGTGAACAGCAGACTTCCAACATTTCATGGACAAAAATAGGGATGCAGGCACACACAAAAGGAATGCCATCAAGAGCTACTACCAAGGCTACACCATGTAGCACACTGTAAGAAAGTTAATTAAAGGCTCACATGAGCCCAAAGCACCCACTTGCACAGAGGCTGTCTGCTGCATCTCTGCATAATTATTGGGTCCATCCAGCCATATCTCCTTCCAATCAGACTCTATGGGGATGAATGGTTCTTGAATGCTTTGACTTGGGTGTGAATGGATTACTCCAGAACACCAAATTCCAGAGGTTAAACAGAAGTACCTTGCTCTCAGATGAGGTTCCCAGTTCTGTCTCTGTGTCAGTCACTAGCTGGACTTGCCTCCATCCAATGAAAAGGTGCCTCCAGATCTGTGAGTCATGGAGGAACCCAGAGGGTGGGTACTTCCATCAGTGAAGAATTCTTACTCTTCAGCTGCAATCTTAGAGACATTTGCAGGAGATTAAACGTGACTAACCATGGTAGAATTTACATCTGAGTAAAACAAGCATAGGATGACATTGCAAAAGACTTGTGCAAAAGAATGTGAGGGTAAAGTGAGGCTCCGGGATGGTAGAGAGCATTGAAATAAAGTCAGTTCAGTTGAAGGAAACTTTAATACTGATTATTTCAACATTTTCAAAGCAGTTTTGGTCACAAAGGACTAATTGGAATTTGACTGTCAAAAAACTTTTGTCAGTGATGACTGACTGACTGACTGGGGGCAGCTATTTTCTCGCCCACCATGGAGCTGAATATAATATGTCAACAATTTTATTCCAGTAGTTCCTTGTAGGAAATGAGGAAGAGATGTAAGCATTTGGAAGTGCCAAGGAAATATTGGAGGGCAGCGAAAAATGTGGCATGAATGTGCCTTTCTAAGGGCAATATTGAACTGAAGAAAAGTGCCTTATACTGACACTGTACTATTCTTTTAGATCTTTAACTGGGAATGATTGTTTCAACTGAATGCAAATGTGTAGGCTTGTAATCATTCCAAATATTTACCACAGGGCTGCTGTCTGAAGGGCTTTGGAATATAGTCTGATTTTTGTGTGTGCGTGTTTTTTAAATACCAAGTCCTAATGTATGGACAGTCTGCAGAACTGAAGTACATAGAAAATTTCATTAGGCAAGAAATAAAGTTTTCTCTAGTTGAAGAATGCATTTCAGAAGAGAAGCTCATCCATGTTGGAGCATTCCCAAGACTAGTAAAAGAAGCCAAAATAGTTGGGGGTGGGGGCTAGTCCTGTTTACTCCACACATTGTAAAAAGTTGGTTGTGTGAATTATTTCCGAGTCCCTCCTGCTCACCTGATCAGGATGAACTCCCACTCCCAAGTGTAGGTAGGATGCCAATGGGAACTTTTTTTAAAGGCTCCTCTCTCCCTCTCCCTCTCCCTCTCCCTCTCTCTCCTCCCACCCTCATTGTACCTCTAGCCCATCTTTCTAGCTTTACAGTGGTACCTCGGGTTAAGAACTTAATTCATTCTGGAGGTCCGTTCTTAACCTGAAACTGTTCTTAACCTGAGGTACCACTTTAGCTAATGGGGCCTCCCATTGCCTCCGTGCCACCGCCATGTGATTTCTGTTCTCATCCTGAGGTAAAGTTCTTAACCCGACGTACTATTTCTGGGTTAGTGGAGTCTAACCTGAAGCATCTGTAACCTGAGGTACCACTGTACCTCTTTCCTGTAGAGATATCTTCTAAAACAGTCAGCTTTCCATAGACTTTGAACATGTTTAATGCACACTGAGATACTTTGGTTTTATTTCCCTGTCTTTCCCTTACTAAAGTTTTTTTTTAATGGAAAAACTCAACAAAACCTTCAGGTCTTAAATCTTATTTGATATACTTGCCACACTTTGGGGGCGGGTGTTTGCGTATCTTGTAAGTTTTAAGCCAATATGCATTTCTGTGTTCTGTCCAATAAATAAAGTGTTTAATCTGCTAAAAAGCCTGGTTGGGCTGCCATGGCAACCAAACAATGATTGAAACTCAGCTGTCACAGTGACTTGTCTGGCTTGCATTTTACCACTCTGAAGCTTTTATAGAAACGAGGCCTACGAAATGCTATAGGAATCTCCATGAATGAGAAGAGAAGACCTTTGTGTGGAAAAGAATGCACAGAAACAGTCTGAGAACGAAAACATGTCCTTGCCTTGCACCTTCAGACTACAGTGGCAAAAATAGATGTGCTTATTTCTAAACAGTTCCTGATGGGCCCGATGTGCACAAAGGAACCTTCATCACACTCAAAGGTGTTCAGAACCTTAAGACAACAAATTCTGCATTGTTAATAGAATTGGGAGTGCCAATTTTATTTTGCAGGCAGCTATTCTGGGTCTGCTCTTCTAAATGAACTTCATTGGAAGTAGATTTGAGACAAAGAAAAGCAAGTATTTAACAGAATGCATTTTTAAAAAATTCAGTGCCACAGTATGTGATAATGTCTATGGGTTTAGATGGCCTAAAGAGGAATTGGACAAATGCATGGGTGATAAGTCTACCCATCAGCCATGCCACTAAATATCACTTCAGGAGGGATTCCTGGGAAATATGTAGCTGACCACTGCTGGAAACAGGATTCTGTAGTAGCTAGTCTTTTTCGTCTGATCCTCTTGGGCTGCATTTATTTATTTTTTAAAACCATGAGTGGGCAATTTTGTTTCTGTTGAAGGTCTCATACATTTGAGGATAATCTGTTGGGGGGTTGTATGTTGGTGGTGAGTGGAGACAAAAGTGTTCTGGATTAATTAAGAGGGAATGAAGACCACCCTGCTGCATTTTTCACCATGGCTACTTCAAATTACAATTTGCTATCTACTCAGAAGTAAGCCCCACTGAGTTCCTTTCTGACTTTTGTATGCTATACATGCACACACAGAGCACAGAAACCCGCTGTTTTGTTCTTGGCCAGAAGCCTCCTAATTTGTTCTCAGACAGCTGGGGGAAAGCTGCTTTTACCTGAGCAGTTCAACGAGGAAAATACGTGTTTAAAAAATCAGTTTATTTTTATTAAATAAAACATTGCCCCTTCCAGTTGTTCTGTAACTACATAGAAAGAGGTTGGGGGAGGAGAGAATAGTTTTAAAAGCCGGCAAATAACAAGGAGGAAACTAATGAAATGAAATGAATTTATGGGTTGGAAGAATGGGGCAGCTTCAGAAAGCATTGAGCATTGAAGGTTACCCACCTGTATCTTAAGGGAACAATGTCATCTCTAATTTGTTTACATGGGCAGGTAACAATCCATCAAAACATGGGTGCAGAAGAAGACTGTATGTGTGTGTTTAGGGCAGTGTTAACCTAATGAACCGCATCAGCGGAAGCCCTTGTAGAAGGGGAAGCAGGTCAGAAATTAAGGCTTCTGATATTTTTGTGGGTTGCACAGTGTTCTCCAGAATTTCATAGAAGCCATAGAATTACTGTCAAAACATAGTTTTTAATCTTAAAATTATGGAAGAATACTCTAGTATGCAAAGGGAAGTATGTGTGGTCTGGAGTCAAAGTTAATATTTGGAACTACTAACACTATTGAGAAAGCGGCAGGGGAATTTTCACCATCAGACCTAGCAGGGCAGCAGTTGAAGAAGGAGCAAAAAGGGTTTTCTTGTGTGTTTCTTTGTGGCTGATTAGCTGTTTTCCCTGTGCAAAGGTCAGAGGGGGCAGGGTTTCTGTTGACTCAGGGGATTAGCTGTGGGAGGAGCTTATCAGACCTAGCAGGGCAGCGGCGCGCGCCTAGCGGCGCGCGCAGTCTAATCCATCTTTTAGATTTAGGGGAGCTAGTCTCAAACATTTGTTGGGGGAGACCTAGGTGTTTTTCTTCTGGGGGGGAGTTATTTGTCCTGTCTTCACGCTTTTTATGATGGAGGACCGCTGTAGCCACCCCCAACGACACGTTCTCAAGATGGAGGGGGAGGGAACAGCTGCAGTCGCCTGCGGTTCCTGCGCAATGTTTGCCATCTTGCCAAAGGTTGCAGGCAGCTTTACCTGCAGCAATTGCATGTTGATTGCCCTCTTAAAAGACAAAGTCCAGCAACTGGAGGAACGTGTAGCTACGCTCCAAAGAATTAGAGAGCTGGAGCTCTTCTTGGAAGCAACAGAGCACACCGTCTCCACCAAGGAGGAGACAGGGGACTCCCCTGAGAAGGAGGCTAGTTCACCAACACAGGAGCCAGATATATGGAGAAACGTGACTCAAAGAAGTAGGAGGCCCAGGGTTCGCTCTGATTGTTTAGAAATACACAATCGCTTTGAGGTTCTCTCCCCTAACATGGAAGACGAAGAGCAGACTCCATTTGAGGATCTCTCCCTCATTACAGTCGATCAGGTATATGAAGACGAGCAGCAAAGTCAGTCCTCAGGGAATGTGCAGGCGATCTTGGAACGGACAGCTCACGGAAGAACCCCGACCAAACCTAAGAGGAGGTGTGTAGTGGTGATAGGGGATTCCCTACTGAGGGGAACAGAAGCAGTGATCTGTGGGCCTGACAAGATGTCTCAGGAAGTGTGCTGTCTCCCCGGGGCTAAGATCCAAGATGTAACTGAACGACTGCAAGGAATCATAAAACCCACTGACAAATACCCCTTCCTCTTGGTTCATGTGGGAACCAATGACACTGCAAGCAATAGCCTCCAGAAGATCAAAAGAGACTACGAGGCTCTCGGCAGGAAATTGAAGCAACTAAATGCACAAATTGTCATCTCATCTGTCCTCCCAGTTGAACGACGTGGCCCAGGGAGAGAGGGAAAAATAGTGGAAGTGAACAGCTGGCTTCGCAAATGGTGTAAACAGGAACGGTTTGGATTCTTAGATCACGGACTGCAGTTTCTTGAAGATGGACTTCTGGCAAGCGATGGGCTGCACCTCACAACGGTTGGGAGAAATGTTTTTGCCAAAAATCTCAGAAACCTCATCAGGAGGGCTTTAAACTGACTAATGTGGGGGAGGGAGACAGTGCTCCTGAAGGTAGGAGTCTATCAATTGATGAAGATGATCATCCAAATGTCATAGACCAAATGGAGCAAACAGCACGCAGACCTAGTGGTGGGAGGAAAAAATCCTTAAATAAGAGACACGGGGGAATGATTAATGGACTTCATTGTCTGTACACTAATGTGCAAAGCATGGGAAATAAACAAGATGAGCTTGAGCTCTTGGTACAGCAAACTAAATATGACATAATAGGCATCACTGAAACCTGGTGGGATAAGTCCCACGATTGGAATGTAATAATGGGGGGATACAATCTATTTCAGAGAAACAGACCAGACAAGAAAGGAGGAGGAGTGGCGTTATATGTCAGGGATGTGTATACCTGTGAAGAAATCCAAGATTTAGAACCTCAAAGCCAAAGTGAGAGCATTTGGGTCAAAATTAAGGGAGAGAAGAATAACAGAGACCTCATTGTGGGGGGGTCCCCAAGCCAAACGGAGGACATAGATGATGCCTTCCTGGAACAGATGGCCAAGCATGCAAAAGGAAGGGAGATAGTAGTAATGGGGGACTTCAATTACCCGGATATTTGTTGGATGTCAAACTCAGCCAAGAGCATAAGGTCAAACAGATTCCTCACTGGCCTTGCAGACAACTTCATTGTCCAGAAAGTGGGAGAATCAACAAGAGGAACAGCCATTTTAGATCTGGTCCTAACCAATGTTGATGAGCTGGTTAGTGGGGTAGAAGTGGAAGGATCATTAGGCGCGAGTGATCATGCTCTTCTGAAGTTTACTATACAGCGGAAAGGAGCAGCCAAGCATACTAGGACTCAATTTCTTGACTTTAAGAAAGCCGACTTCATAAAACTTAGGGAAGTGCTGGGTGAGATCCCATGGACAGTAATACTAAAAGGAAAGGGAGTTCATGATGGCTGGGAGTTTGTTAAGAGGGAGATAGTAAAAGCACAACGTCAGGCAATACCAATGAGACGGAAACATGGAAGGTGCTTAAAGAAGCCTGGGTGGCTATCTAAAGAACTTTTAACTGAGTTAAGATTAAAAAAGGATGTGTACAAAAAATGGAAAAGGGGGGAAACCACCAAAGAGGAATTCAAACAAATAGCCAGCACGTGTAGACACAAAGTCAGAAAAGCTAAAGCACAGAATGAACTCAGGCTTGCTAGAGAGGTTAAAAGCAACAAAAAAGGCTTTTATGGGTATGTTCGTAGCAAAAGGAAGAACAAAGAAACAGTGGGGTCACTCAGAGGAGAAGATGGTGAAATGCAAACAGGGGACACAGAAAGGGCTGAACTCCTCAATGCCTTCTTTGCCTCAGTCTTCTCCGATAAAGAAAACAATGCCCGACCTGAAGAATTTGGAGCAAATGATTCAGCAAAGGAAACACAGCCCAGAATAACTAAGGAGATAGTACAAGAATACTTGGCTAGTTTAGATGTATTCAAGTCTCCATGGCCAGATGAACTGCATCCAAGAGTATTAAAAGAACTGGCAGATGTGATCTCAGAACCACTGGCAGTCATCTTTGAGAATTCCTGGAGAACAGGCAAAGTCCCGGCAGACTGGCAAATGTTGTCCCTATTTTCAAAAAGGGGAAAAGAGAGGACCCAAATAATTACCGCCCAGTCAGTCTGACATCAATACCAGGGAAGATTCGGGAGCAGATCATTAAGCAAACAGTCTGTGAGCACCTAGAAAGGAATGCTGTGATCACCAACAGTCAGCATGGATTTCTGAAAAATAAGTCATGTCAGACTAACCTGATCTCGTTTTTTGACAGAATTACAAACCTGGTAGATGAAGGGAACGCAGTGGATGTAGCCTACCTTGATTTCAGCAAGGCATTTGACAAGGTGCCCCATGATATTCTTGTAAAGAAGCTGGTAAAATGCGGTCTTGACTATGCTACCACTCAGTGGATTTGTAACTGGCTGACTGACCGAACCCAAAGGGTGCTCATCAATGGTTCCTCTTCATCCTGGAGAAGAGTGACTAGTGGGGTGCCACAGGGTTCTGTCTTGGGCCCGGTCTTATTCAACATCTTCATCAACGACTTGGATGATGGACTCAAGGGAATCCTGATCAAATTTGCAGATGACACCAAACTGGGAGGGGTGGCTAACACCCCAGAGGACAGGATCACACTTCAAAACGACCTTGACAGATTAGAGAACTGGGCAAAAGCAAACAAGATGAATTTTAACAGGGAGAAATGTAAAGTATTGCACTTGGGCAAAAAAAATGAGAGGCACAAATACAAGAAGTGGTGACACCTGGCTTGAGAGCAGTACACGTGAAAAGGATCTAGGAGTCTTGGTTGACCACAAACTTGACATGAGCCAACAGTGTGATGCGGCAGCTAAAAAAGCCAATGCAATTCTGGGCTGCATCAATAGGAGCATAGCATCTAGATCAAGGGAAGTAATAGTGCCACTGTATTCTGCTCTGGTCAGACCTCACCTGGAGTACTGTGTCCAGTTCTGGGCACCACAATTCAAGAAGGACACTGACAAACTGGAACGTGTCCAGAGGAGGGCAACCAAAATGGTCAAAGGCCTGGAAACGATGCCTTATGAGGAACGGCTAAGGGAGCTGGGCATGTTTAGCCTGGAGAAGAGGAGGTTAAGGGGTGATATGATAGCCATGTTCAAATATATAAAAGGATGTCACATAGAGGAGGGAGAAAGGTTGTTTTCTGCTGCTCCAGACAAGCGTACATGGAGCAATGGATCCAAACTACAAGAAAGAAGATTCCACCTAAACATTAGGAAGAACTTCCTGACAGTAAGAGCTGTTTGACAGTGGAATTTGCTGCCAAGGAGTGTGCTGGAGTCTCCTTCTATGGAGGTCTTTAAGCAGAGGCTTGACAACCATATGTCAGGAGTGCTCTGATGGTGTTTCCTGCTTGGCAGGGGGTTGGACTCAATGGCCCTTGTGGTCTCTTCCAACTCTATGATTCTATGATTCTATGAATTGTGATTGGAGTTCAATCTTGCCAGATCAGCAGAGTTATTAGCTTGCATAGTTTTCAGAAGCTTTCTTGCCAACACCTTCAATTTGACATTGTCTTCTTACCTTAAATATGCAGAGACCCCTTCCTCCTGTCTTGCAATGGAGATTAAAAAACATGAGAATATGGAGAGAGGGAGGGAGAAACTAATGGCAAACGAAATGAGTGGCAAAAAAGGCCCAAACAAGAGAATCAAAACAGATCAGCAGCAGCAAGAGAAAAGATAGGAGTCCTTAATCATTTTGTAAAAGAGGACAAAGAGAAGCCCTTCTAAATGTGAACAGGGGAGTGAAAGCATCAAGATGAGAAATAGCAGAAGGTAGCAGAGGTTTGGTAAGACGATTTGATGAATAGCAAGAGGAAGAAATAAAAAAAGATAAGGGACAGGAACAAGAATGAACTTAAAATGCGTAGTTTAATCTTATTATTGATAATAGAAGAAGCCAGGAAAAGCTGAGGCTATGTACACACTACAGTGGTACCTCGGGTTACAGATGCTTCAGGTTACAGACACTTCGGGTTACAAACTCCGCTAACCAGGATGTGGTTGCTCAAGGTTAAGAACATTGCACGGAAATTGTGCACCAGCGGCACAGTGGCAACAGGAGGCCCCATTAGCAAAAGCACGCCTGAGGTTAAGAACCGTTTCAGGTTAAGAACAGACCTCTGGAACGAATTAAGTTCTTAACCCGAGGTACCACTGTATACCTTAAGACACATTCTTTCTCTCAGAGGATTATGGACACTGTAGTTTGTTAAGACTTGTGAGTAATCTGGGAGTAAGCTGTATTGAATTTAATGGGACTTATGAGTAGGTATGGTTGGGATTGCTACTTCAGTCTCATAAAGTTTAAAAGGAGCTGACTTCCAGTTAAGTGTGTACAGGATTGTATCCTTAAACTGAAAAGCAGGAAAATTGCTAAGTAAAATATATCATGGCAATCATCGTGGGATGGAATGAGCCTCTGAATAAGGGTGTTTATACAATCAGTAGATAAGAAAGGATTTGTTTTTAAAATATGTAGATATGATTGATAAGAGCAGTTTTGTGAAGTGAAAAGTGAGACGGAATCCAAGTTCTTGCAGTGAATAAAGAAGAATGGTGATTTGTAAGGAAGGGAAAAGCAAATGTGAAATTTAAAGCTTAGGGGGCAAGACAATAAGCACTCTTCTGGTTGAGACAATGATGTGATGTGGGAGTCTATGAAGGCAGTTGGAAATATCAGTAAGACTAGAGGGAGGGAAAGACAGAGCTGGAACACCATCAGCTTAACAATAGTACTGCAAGTCGAAAGAAGATATCAGACTTCCAGTGCAGGAGTTTAAAGTGTGTGAAAGGAAATGGGTAAAGAATTGACAAACACACCCTGCCCGAATGCCTGCAAAAGAAGGAGAAAGCAAGGAAAACAGAAACCTTTTTTTTTTTAAAGCAACAACTCAGCACCACAACATCTTAAGGAATGAAGTGAATGAGGTTCCTGTGAGAAAACAATAGCAGCAGAAGTCTGAGGTAAAAGAGAGGTGACAAATCTTGTTTAAAAAGGAACATAAACTTAAGTAAGAAAACAAAAAAAGAAGCGCAGAAATACTGAGAGCAACATCACTGGTTAGCTGAGGTAATAGATAGGAAAGTAGCAAAATCTAAGTTTTCAGTTCCCTGTTTCAGTTTTGAAGAGCAAGGACACCTGAGAATCATAGTGCACCTCTGTGTCTCCTTCAGCATAGATACTCATACTTATTCCCCTCCTTTTTTCTTTTTTTTTGTAAGAAAAGCTTGTTGGTGGCTAGATTGCTCAGTGTTTTCTTTGGGTATTTTCCAAATAGTGAGTAAACTTGTTTACCTGAAGTGTTTGGAAAAGCTGACGTTATATTAGCAGCAATGTTTATTTTAGGGAAACGGCTTTTCCTAAGTGCTTGTTGGAGCAATTTACAATCTTGGCAGGTATTATGGTGAGAAAGACTGAGAAGCAAACTGGAGCTGGGCAGACTTGCTTGCTTTTTGTTGTTATTTTGAAACAAGATTTTAGAAGGCACATAAAAGTTATTCTGGCTCTTATTTTAAAACTTTTAGGCTATTTATTTTTTCTGTCTGCAGGAGATTGACTACCCTGTACCTTTTTTGTGATGTGTATGAACTACAAATGTAGCTATTGAATTTTATTTATATATCTGTGCTTTGCTTGCATGCGTGTATAAGTCACAATCCTGGGTTCATGTTCAAAATTGCAAGTCTATTAATCTGAAGTCTTTGATGTGTATGTGAAAAATCTCATTACAGCCGTACATTGGAAGCCAAACGGAATCCGTTCCGGAAGTCCGTTTGACTTCCAAAACGTTTGACTTCCAAGGTGCAGCTTCCGATTGGCTGCTGGATCTTCCTGCAACCAATCAGAAGCCGTGGAAGCCCCGCCGGACGTTCTGCTTCCAAAAGAACGTTTGAAAACTGGAACACTCCCAGTTTTCGATCGTCCGGGAGCCGGAATGTCTGCTTATGTACTTTCTTGTGTTGTGAAACAGTATCACACACATACAGCATAACAGTGCACAAAACACTATGCTAGTGTACCCTTTCACATATTCAGTAAAGTATCATCCACATTAGGGTTAGAGCAGGAATGGGGCAAAAAATTGTGTTGTCCCCAAGGCAGTTTCTGGGAGGGGTTGAGGCAAATGCCCATCGGTCTGAAATTTTGGACTCCGAAAGGTGTTTTGATGCCTGCAAATTTCATCCACTTCTGCAAAAAATGCAAACATTTATTAGTTTCCCTATTCTACTCATTGAGGAAACTTATTCAAGTGAACTAAAGGAAAGTGCTACTTGGGATTTAAACTAAAGCAACCTACTACCATTTAAGCTGGTTACAAACCTTCCCCTTCGTACAGACCTTATATGGATCTATAGGGTGATATACAATAAACACAAGGATTTCCGTTTGTGCAATGGGAATTCTCCCTTCTACTCTCCTTGTGTGTATCCCACGCCCACCCTAAAACTGCTCCAGAGGTTGAGGTAACCCCCAAAACAGATTTAGGGAGAAGAGTGGGGAAAGTTGGAAACTGCCTATAATAAATCAAAAACAAATAAACCAATATGTATTCTTGTATTTCTATAGAAAGTTTAAATGTTAATTTTGAAAAGACTGTGTTTTCAGAATCACCATATAAGAATCACACTTTGCAAATCTAAAATGGAATGTATAAGCAATATTGTCTCTACTCTTGCAGAAAAGGGCTGCTGGTATGATTTGTGGTTTCTTCCTCAGGAACTTCAGTTAGCACCTCAGCCAACATTGTTTCCCTCTTATTGTACTGATTCAAACTAACCAAAGAATGCTTACATATTACTTGTCACTGAAACAAATTCTCAATTTTATTCATTTTCAGTTTCCTGAATGTGGCTTTTATGGAATGTATGATAAAATTCTACTTTTTCGCCATGACCCTACCACTGAAAATATTCTCCAGTTGGTGAAGTCAGCTACTGATATCCAAGAAGGTGATCTTGTTGAAGTTGTCTTATCAGGTAAATATAATATTTTTATGCTTTATACTTTATGTATTTTATAATTTCTTCAGTGTGGGAATCGGTAACAGTTCCCCTTAATTTGGGAATAGTTCTGGCCACCAAGCCTGTCTCCTGACTCCACCAGCAGTTTGTCAGATATATTTTTCTTAGAACTTAAGAACAAAGAATAACTCTGGATCAAGCCAGTCCAGTATCTTGTTTCCAACTTCCAGGAACCCAACAAGGTTACCTTGTTTTAAACAGCAGGCAAAAGCCTTCCTTTTTACCTGGCCTTTTGGCCCTTAGTTTGAAGAGTTTTTAAGTATTCACAGCTTTTTTTGGCATGACATGTCTTTATTTGTGCAGATGATGTGGTGTTAAGGTTTTTATTGATTGTGTTTATTGTAATTGATTTTAGTATCTCTACTGTGATTGTAAGTCACTTGGAGTTATTTTTAAGCAGTAAAGCAATTGATAAATGTTATTAATCATCATAATCATCAAAATAATCTTCACTTCTTTTAGAAAACAACAACCAGTCAAGTTAGAGTGATAAAAAGGTTAGGCAGTCATGAATATTTATTTATCCTGTAAATTGCCTTTACAATGTAGCAGGGGTCAGCAAACTTTTTCAGCAGGGGGCCGGTCCACTGTCCCGCAGACCTTGTGGGAGGCCCGACTATATTTTTGGGGTGTGTGTGTGTGTGGAATGAATGAATTCCTATGCCCCACAAATAACCCAGAGATGCATTTTAAATAAAAGCACCCATCTACTCATGTAAAAACACACTGATTCCCGGACCATCCGCAGGCCGGATTTAGAAGGCGATTGGGCCAGATCCAGCCCTGGGCCTTAGTTTGCCAACCCATGCAATGTATCATTGATTTGTATGCATCATAAGTACTGTATGCACCATAAATACTGTAAAGTAAGTAATAAGTAAAACCAAGTACTTTTCCATGTATTAGACGAGGTTTTTTTGACTCAAAAACAACGTCAAAAAGCTGGGGTCATCCAATACATGGATAGTGGCATGGGGGGGGGGAGTGGCGCTCTGCTAGCCAGCTCGTTGGCAGGAATGCGGCTTCCCGCAATGCTGCAGCGAGTGGGGAGTGATCTGGGAGGTGTTTCCTGCCTGCAGCTGTGGGGGGGGGGCAGGGGGGAGAAGTTGCACACCTCCAGCCAGCTCGTTGTCAGGAGTGCAACCTCCCCCGATGCCGCTGCGTGCGGTGGGCGCTCCCTGGATTGTTTCCCCCGCACGGCGGCATCAGAGGAGGTTGCGCTCCCGCCAACCGGATGGCTGGCAGGAGCGCAACTCCCCCTGATGCCGCTGCGTGTGGGGAACCATCTAGGGAGTGTTTCCTGCCCGCAGCTGCATGGGGGAAGAGAGGCTCAACAACTTTGGGCCCTCTCCCATCATTCATCATTTTCCTAAAATTGAGTTCTCCAAAATGGGGGGGGGGGAGTTATACATGGGAACGTCTTATAGACAGAAAAGTATGGTATATATTTAGCGCCCATCCATGCTATACATTTATAGTAGTCCATGGCAGACCCGCAGATCTCAAATTTGAGTGGCACTCTGTGCGACAGCAAGATTTGGCGGCCCCTGCTTTTCGACATTCCATTCGAAATAATAGTTGTAACGTCCCCTGTGGCACTCCCAAGGTTCCCTGCAGCGCACGGAAACGCCGTTTACCTTCCCGCCGGAGCAGTACCTATTTATCTACTTGCACTTTGACGTGCTTTCGAACTGCTAGGTTGGCAGGAGACTTGGCTTCCCCCAAATCATCCTTGGAACTCAGAGCTACAATTACTGAGAAGGGGGTTTGATGGCTAAACCACTCTATGAACTATGGCTTTGTGAGCGGAATAGGGATCTCATAAAAACTCTCAGCACTATTAACAAACTACAGTGTATAGGATTATTTGGGGAAAGCCGCCACTGTTTAAAGTGGTATGATACTGCTCTAGATGTATACTGTAGATGGGGCTTTCCCCTCTTTTTTAGGTAAAGAGTTGAAGATAAAGAAAGAAAATAAAGAGAGATTTCAGACATTAGCATTTGTAAGTTCGCTAAATCTTATTGAATCTAAACTTTATTGATATAGGAAATTCCATTGAGTTGACCTGCAGAAATAAAATCATACTTGTTAATTTTCCAAACCAAGTTGCAATATATAAGATAACATTCTCTTAGAGTTACAAGAAGGCCAACTGCCAGGCATTTGCTAAAGGATCACAAACTTTAAGCACATGGCTTGGAAACATCAAATCCAAACTTTCCTTTTGTTCAGTTATAGCAAATTCATCCTTTTTGTTCGAAGAAATGGCTTGTTCCTTTGGCAATATGCTTTCTGTCCTGTTTATTTTACCATATTGCCACAATACATAAAGATTTCTATTTGGCACATGGTTATTTCTCCTCTGACATGCAGAATTTTTTCATCCTACTGAAATTACAAAAGGAGCTGTATGATTATGATTATTATTTAAATGTGCCTGCACAATCCTGTAAAAAGATAAAGGCGGACTGCTTACCAACAGCAGAGGGAAGTATAAGGACTTTATTGGACTTTATTGTATGTTCATTATACAGTAGACTAGATTTTATGTTCATCATTCTTTAGGAATGCCAAATTTTGTCAGAATGACAAAAATACTGACTTTTTTTGTACTCTAATTATTAGTGGATCCTGATGTAATAAGAGGGTTTTTACTGACCTGGTTCACACATAACACTAAACCATGGTTGGTTATACATTACATATTGGCTTAACTATGGTTTGTTTACTGCCAACTAACCACAAGCTAAAACCATTGTTTGTTGTTGGCTTATAAACCTTGGTTGGTTTTAGATATGACTTTCACCAAACTATGAAGGCATGAGTCAAGAGCAATGGGGGAGAGAGAAACAACCCTAAATGCTGGAGAAACAAAACATGGTTTGTTTGTCTGTGGGATAGTTCGTAGTGTATTCAACAAACTATAGCTTCAGCCAACTTAGTGTTATGTATTTGGCTACACAAAATTATTTACTAGCACAAATGCAACAAAGCATCTTCTTTAATCATGTACACTCCTTCCCTGGTTCTTCTCCAGTCCAGAACAAATTTCCCCTCTCTGTCACAGCTGTCATTAAGTATTACTTGGACAGCAATGTCAGCAAATGTTGGCCTTAACCTCCCACTTGAGATGAGTGTTCAGACACCCCCCATACACTGCTGGCACCCCTCCAGGCCTATGGATGGGTATGCTGGCTGTAAATTTGGCAGCCATGTGAAGTGGCCCTATGTATGTGCATGTTTAGGGCTCCTTCATGATGGGAGAGGAATCCTGGGACAACCAGGGTTTTACCTCACATGGAAAAGCCTTTTTCAACTTTTTTGTGTATAGCCTTTTCAAGGGGTGGGAAGTGTGACTAGCTTGCACTATCTCTTCACACATCAAAAGAACATACCGGGGAGTTCAAGTGATCTCACATGTTACCTACTGTTGTCTTACCACAATGGTTGTGAGTTGTGTAGGGACTTAGTGAAATGCCAAGAAATGCCTCCTTATCCCCTACATAACTCAAACTCGTTGTAGTAGCACAATGAGAAGGGAACTGCTAGCTGACTTCAAGGTCTGGGCTTGCTCGTAAGCATAGAAACATTCCAATAGATACCTAAGTATAATGTTTTTCAAGGCCTTATATCTTAGCAACAACCCCATTTGGGCCAGGTAACATACAGTCAGTCAGCCTCCGATGACGGAGATGGATCATTGTAAATTTACCAAATACTACAGGTGGAGTCGTTGGGACGCGGGTGGCACTGTGGGTTAAACCACAGAGCCTAGGACTTGCCGATCAGAAGGTCGGCAGTTTGAATCCCCACAACGGTGTGAGCTCCCGTTGCTCGGTCCCTGCTCCTGCCAACCTAGCAGTTCGAAAGCACCCCAAAAAGTACAAGTAGATAAATAGGTACCGCTCCGGTGGGAAGGTAAACGGTGTTTCCGTGCACTGCTCTGGTTCGCCAGAAGCGGCTTAGTCATGCTGGCCACATGACCCAGAAGCTGTACGCCGGCTCCCTCGGCCAATAAAGCGAGATAAGCGCCGCAACTCCAGAGTTGGTCACAACTGGACCTAATGGTCAGGGGTCCCTTTACCTTTTTTACAGGTGGAGTCACTTACAATTAGAGTTCTGAGAGTCCTGGGCTACGTGTTTAGTTATTGGTGTTAGTCTAGTTTCCCTTCTCTCTCTTTCTCTCCTCTCTCTGTTATTCCCTCTGCTGAAATTTAAATTGTAAGTTCCTTGGGGCAGGGATCGGCCCTTTTTCTTTTGCTAACTCCGAAACATGCCGTATGTGATGATAACAGTACATAAGTAAATGAATCTCAAATATTTTATGATGCAGCAGAGAGAGAAAATCAAAATCAAAATGAGAAAGAAAAGTTGTTTTTCTTTTAAATGTTCACTTTCTTAATGTAAAGATTTTTACCTTTTGCATTTGCCTCCAAATATCTATTATGTATAAGTTGTACATCTTAAATTTGTCAGGTTCCACAGTCATTTTTTTTAGGAGGAAACAAAAAGCACAATAAATACATTTTACTGAAGCTGGATTGGAAGTCATTTGTTTCCTCACACATTTCAGGTCTTTTTGGTTCAGAAAAAGAACAGTGCATCTAAAATAATGTTCTATAGATTTGAATAGGCATTCATTTTGAGGTGATCTGTCTTCTCTGGCATGTAAAATTACAGGGTTCTTATGTAATGAAAAAGTAATATGCTTAGAAGAGTTTTCACAAGTTTCTTATGTGAAACACTAATAGATTAAAACTTACATTAAAAAACCAGGTTGACACTGTGCCTGCCAGCCAAATTCATAGCATAATTTCATCAAAAGAAATGAAAACTATTATAGTATGATTTTACCTAAAATATTAAATTTTATACCATGACTGATACAACAATAAGATTGTCCAAATTTTGTCCTTGAAGGCACATGGAAATCATTGCATATTGCTTTTGTATAATCAGAGAGAAAATGGGATTTTTAATACAGTTTTTTTTTCCTTTAGAAGGGAAGCTAGTGAGATGTTATTGAGCTTTCACACAGAATTTCATGAGGTGTTTTTTTCACCCATTGATAGCAAATGTAATTGAGTTTTATTTAAGTTCTTTTCTATATCTGAATGCCACATTGGATCATATGAAAGAACACTGCCCTAATACATGCCTTGATAGTAAGTAGAAATACGGAATTGTTCAAGGTGTAGTCACCTAATGAGCAAAGTTGATTTATGATATGAGAACATGAAGTGAAAAATAATATTCGGTGGCCTTTTGGAGTTAGCAAGAAATTTCCTTATCAACTGCTTCTGTGAATCAAGCTGGTAGATATATTTGTAGTTTCATATTTGAAGACCCCTCTCCCATTTCAACAGCTGTGTTAGCAACGTGGGGCTCCCTTATGCTGTTTCATAGTATCTAAAAGTAAAACTATTATTTTAAAAGAAAAATGCTTCTTCTGTACATTCCGAGGAATGTAGCAGTAATTACTACAATTGATGGAGGAAATGTGAAATTAAGCATAAAATTCACATTTTGACTCAAAGGGGAGAAGTTTTGCCTTTCTTTGCAAGATGCATGGGTCAAAAACCAGCCATTTTGAATGAAAATAATTCCATACATATAGTTCTGTGAGTCATATTTTTGTCAAGCTTCTATGAATCAGTGTAAAGTCAGACTGGTAGATAATTGTACGATGTCATTTTTTCTGGTTAAAAATGTTTTGAAAAGAGATTGTTTTATGGAAAAATATAAAATTTGCATCATAAGTTAAAAGAAAAATGATTGTGTCTTTTTGGAGTATCATGAGATGAGTTGATTTTTTCTTTCTTGTTAGCCACTTAGAAGTTTTACTGCAATATAGTTTTGTGTGCATGCATACACATATAAATATAGAAGAGTAACTTTTGTCTTCATCTTTGAGTTTCATTCAACTGAAACTTCTTAACATATATCTGTTGAGTTCTAACAACTCCCAAGCTTTTTGGAGAGAGGTGATCCTTTCGACTTTGCCTGCCAACTTCCTTTTTACCAACCCCCAGATTTTTGGAAAGTTTCCTCTTTTGAAGTAAATGTGATTGTATTGGGCATAAAGTGGAACAGAGCTATCACCCCCCTAGTCAAAACACTCAGGGAAATCTTGGGATGAAGAGTGAAATCAAGGAAGCATCCCAAAGAGGAAATGTTGTAATAATAAGGGGTGACACAGACTGGCTACAAAAAAAGGAAAATTTCTAGATACTCTGCATGATTGCTCCCTAGAAAAATTGGTCATGAAACCAACCAGTGGGACAGCAATTCTGGACTTAAATAATGGATGGCACCCAGGACCTGGCGTGAGATGAACCAATTGGGAACAGTGACCATAGTGCTATTAAATTAAATATACATGGAAACAGCAAATTGCTCAGAAAGTCCATTACAGCAATGGTGTCATTTAAGACTAAAGCACTTCAGTCTGCCCAGCTTGGCTCAGAGGCCTCTAGAATTAGCATAGATCAGGGAACCTTTCACCCACCACATTACCAGCTGTTAAGCAGGCTTATTGGAGCTGCTGGGAGTTGTAGTTCAGCAACATCTGGAGGGCCAAAGGTTCCACAAACCACCATTAGTGCATGAACACTTATGTACAGTGTCTCTCTTCATGACATTTGCTTTTAGGACTTTGTTTTGGCGTCTCTGAATTACTGTCCTGTGCTCCTACACTCACAACCCCAAGTCCATTCCCCTGCCATTGATTTTTTTCTTCAATATTTTGTTTCAGCTTCACCCCAGCTCCTGTCAGCTTTCACCTCACAATCTTATTAAAACTTATTAAAGGGTTTTCTAAGAGCTGCTAGAGTACTTGCATTACCGTGATGCCCTTCCGATGTTGTTGGGCTCCAGTTCCCATCATCCCCAATCATCAAGGCTAATAGTTAGGGATGATAGCTGAGGGTCAACATCTGGGGATGGGGGGCAGCATGCTGGCAATTCATGACATCATTGTATAGCCCATGAACATATGAGTCAGTATGTCTTGCTGTTTGCCTTTTTCATGCCTCTTAGAACAGAACAATAGACTAGGAATTGACCAAACCACAGAGAAACAAGAATAAACATGGTGGGTGTATTTTATCTGGCAAGTGTGCATTTGAAAATATTTTAATCCAAGGCTGAGAGGCGAGATATATAGGAAGAAGGGAGAACATATTTAATGTTTCGCAGTTACTTTGTGAAACTAGTACAGTGGTACCTCGGGTTAAGAACTTAATTCATTCTGGAGGTCCGTTCTTAACCTGAAACTGTTCTTAACCTGAGGCACCACTTTAGCTAATTGGGCCTCCCACTGCTGCCGCACCACTGCTACGTGATTTCTGTTCTCATCCTGAAGCAAAGTTCTTTATCCGAGGTACTATTTCTGGGTTAGCGAAGTCTGTAACCTGAAGCGTCTGTAACCTGAGGTAGCATTGTACTGGGATAAATTGAGGTAACTTGAATGTAAGGACATAGTAGGGCACATAGTAAAACAGAGTGAAGGATTCAGTCATAGGCAATCAGTTTTAAGTTCAGCTAGTGTCAATGAAAGATATTTCTGCTATTGTTATGAATGGGGAATAAATGTGCTTTATTTACAGTACAATTCTACAATGCCTACTCAGAAGGTAATTCCATTGCATTCAATGAAGTTTACTTCCAAGTATGTAGGTACAGTATAGGACTTCAGCCACTGGACTATTCCTCTAATTCAAAATCATCTACAGATGCCTTTCACCCATAGCTTGTTACATTTCTATTTTAAAAGTTCATTTTAAATTATCAAAGAACAATTTGCATTGGCAAATTAAATAAGCCTGGTCCCCCTTATGTAAATGGCTTCTGTGTGATTCCTCTGGGCTATTCTTGGGTTCAGAGATCAGGTGGCGGCATGCATTATATGAACTAATACTTAACTGATAAATCTCCACTGCAGTTTCTCTCATTGCCACCTCTCCTTTTGAAGCCATTGTGAGATGGCAATCACAGTGTAAGTATATTTGCAGAGTACAGATTCCTGTACCCTTCAAAGAGACTGTGTTCGTATCATTTATTTCCTTGAAGAAAAACTCCAGAAACTTAGGTTTATGAACATCAGTGGTGCTGAATTTCTAGAAGGAAAGCTGTCGGAGATCTAACCTTCCTAACAAATACAATTTAAGGACAGGAAGCCTCTTCCTGCCGCCATCCTACTTTTGTACTGGCTTTTTGCTAATTGCTTTGGGAGAAGTGTATGTATGACCTAAAAGGCACTCATATTGTTTTTTCATGTGCTTTGGGGCTCAAAATATGTTCTGTATTGAAGCCTTATTGAACCCTGCTTCATAATAACCCCTGGCCAGTGAGTTAAATTATGGAACAGGAGATTTGTAAAAGCTTTAATCTTCTCACAAGTCTATTTGATTATTTTTTTAAAAAAATGTTTTGAGTTTAGTTTCTGTGTGTATGCTGTGTTTTCACGTATTCCATAAATGTTCACAAGCACTGTTTTTATGTCAAGGGTTGTGAGCTGTGCTGACCTCATAATTAATCTGCAGAGAAACTAGCTGGATAAGTTTACAGTTTTAATAGGAGAGGTGCCAATTACTTCATTGCTAGCTGACTTGTAGCAGAAGACTGCAGCCTAGGAAGTGATTGTTGTAGAAGTCAGTACTGAAAAAAACAGATTCAAGAATCCATAAGTTCCAAATGGAAAGGGTTTAAGACGACTCATTAATGAGATCATTAAGGTAGTCAAATAAGAGTGGTTTCCATGAATTCCAAGCATTTTATCCAGTGGTGTTCTTTACTGATGAAAGGCTGCTTGATCTGTCAGGACTTCCATTAGCAGAAAGAGTGGTGGTACTTTTCGCTGAACCCCCTTTCCTTTGCAGCTACATCGTCCATCTTTTTAATCTGCTCCAGTGGTTTGAGGAACTCACTGGAACAGCATTGTAGGTAGCACAGCAGACTTCAGGAAAAGGGGGAGATACGTAAGGGTCAGCTTTGCACCCTCCTTTTGACTAACAGAAGCCTCTACTGGATCAGATAGCCTTCACTCAGCAGAGCAACATTATTTGATATAAACCAGTATAAAAGAAAAAAGAAACACAGTTGCTTGAGTAGCTTGAAAGAGTTACACTAACTAAAGCATTCTTCTTTTTGTTTAGTTTGTGTAAGAATCTGAACACAAGCTGCTCTGAAAGGGACCCTGTCTATCAAAACAAATGGGAGCTGTGTATCAGAGAGAGAGAATGTTAATATAATTTATTCTTTTAAAATATAACAAAATGTATTGCTTCCTTCTGACTTCAGAACATGATTCAAGATGTTGATTTTGACCCATCAAGCCCTCAGTAGTGTGGCACCTGTGTGGCACAAAGAGAGCATTTTATCCTTTGTTCCATCATGACCTAATAATCAAAACAGAATGGTGTCTTCACTGTCTGAACACAAAAGAAGAAGGCTATGTACACAATACTATTTACTCTATACCCACTAAGCTCCCACTGCTGGTTTTTGAAGCAATACGCACATGACATTAGCCACTGTATTCTGTAGTTTCGTGAGAAATATTTAATTGCATTTTTTCCCTCAGTTTCATCTGAATTGAAAACTTAGGGCATGTTCACTTTGTAGTTAAACTGAGGTGTGTACACTTTAGACAGCTGCGGTGTGCATGCAGACGACTGTGTATACACAGATGACAACTTCACAAATAGTTAAGAGGGTACTTGCATCCCAAACCTTTTCCTCATGCTGGTGTGGACAAACTGGCTGACTTAGAAGCACATCAAATCTAACTGATGTGTACAGCAGTGTGCAAATGAAATTTGAAGCGCAGCAGAGGGGGAAAATGACCTTGCTCCATTTTAAACTGGTAATAGCTAAAGAGAAAAGCATTCCAGGAGACTGTGGTGCAGTTTTGAAAATCCCTTCCTCTGGGGTACATTGCCAGAATCTGAATAATCTTTTAGAAGTGTTGTTAATTATGAATAAGCAGGAAATAACATATATTTGACTAAGTTTTCTGTTTGTAGTTCTCTTAAGCTGTTATTACTACCAGCATTTAAGAAGGTACAGAAGAGAAGTTGAAGTAAATATACATAAGTGATTAAAGAAAAATGAATTTACTGTTGTCAGAAATGTGTGATGATCATGATCTTAACTATTTAAATGGGATGGGGGGGGAGGAGTTCATGTAAGGGAGGAGAGGAAGGAAGTGTACATGTGTCAGATTGCTGGGGGTGTGCTAGCCTGCAAAGTGTTCCTTAACATTAGAGTCCAGGCACTATTACATATATACCAACGTCACAACTTGTGCTTAGCCCAGCCTTCGCCAGCCTGATGTACACTTACTCTCACACCAGCCAGCATAGCCAGACTTGCTGGATCTTATGGGAGCTGTAGTCTGTAGTTCAAATCGTTTGGAAAGCACCAGGTTAATTTATCAGCCATGGCCTAGAAATCCCTCCTCCATTTAGCTAGTTCAGAAGATCCAACAGCATTCTTCTTTCTCCATTTTTTAAAAAATATATATTTGTTTGCAGTGAAAACTGTTTTGGAGATGGTGGAATAGAAGTTTCTTATTGCCAGACTGGATTTTTTTTATTTTTATTTTAAACTGCACTTTTAACCCTGCAACACAGTGGTTGATCTGCTTTTCTGTACTTTATAGCACTGCATGCTTTTGGAAATGTAACTTTAGCTGGAATGATACAGTTTACGTTCCACATATGCTGCAGAATTTCACTTTTACTGTCCTCTTGAAATTGCAAACCTTTGTTTTATACTTAAGTCAAACAAAGGTCTTAGAACTTAAAACTCTTGTGCCAAAATGCCTCAGGCATTCTATTGTTTGACAAGTAAGACGCAGTGATAAAGTAAGTTGTAAGTGTAGCACTTATGACTATCTGACAGTATTTCCTGATGAATAACTTTTCACATTTATACAATTTATACATTTACACACACACACACACAGACTCAGAAAGTTTTTGCAGACAGTAAATAAAGGATCACCAGCATCATGCTTGTGAGTGCAATGATCTCCTTCAAGTCTTTCCCAGGTACCCACAAAACCTCTTGAGTCCGCCCCCCCCCCCACTGTCCCCTTAGTCATAAGGTGACATTTTCTCTTCTGTCAGGTTTGTGGAACTGAAGGAAAATGTTGCATGTGACTTTGACCCAAATCTCTTAGAAAAATGAATTGTCTCTCTGTGTGCGGTTTCTCTCTTTCTGCCTCTTGAGAGGGGCGTCAAATTGAGAGGGGGAGATAAGTAGCCAGAACAGGTGGTGCCCATGGCTCTTACTCAATGATATAATTTGATAATGGACCCAAAAAAGTTGGCAAACCCTGCAATTATGGATTAAAAAAATACAGATTTACATCCAATTTGCATGAGCAACACAGTACATGATGAAATTTAAGGCACAGAAAGACTGCTGGTCAGTATCTTTCCCTGAATATGAATTCTTCCTATGAATGATACAGCCTTCAGTGATTGAGCCTGAAGTATCAATAGATCCTTTGTGCCAAAGTAGGATTTCTCCTAGTGGTTGGATAAGGCTTTTAGTAATGTCGTAGGGTTGGGATTAGAATGAAGTTCAATCTAAGCTGTAACTGGGGCTTACATTGGTAACAATTGTTTGGTTTTATATAGAAGAACTCATGATTGAAACCAAAGAAAATCCAGAAATCTTTTCCCAATATGTTTTTTTTTTTTACTCCCTGCTATTATCAGTTTCTCCTGCCACCTAGCAGTTCGAAAGCACATCAAAGTGCAATTAGATAAATAGGTACCGCTCCGACGGGAAGGTAAACTGCGTTTTCGTGCGCTGCTCTGGTTCGCCCGAAGCGGCTTAGTCATGCGGGCCACATGACCCCGAAGCTGTATTCCGGCTCCCTCGGCCAATAAAGCGAGATGAGCGCCGCAACCCCAGAGTCGGCCACGCCTGGACCTAATGGTTAGGGGTCCCTTTACCTTTACCTATTATCAGTTTATCTGAGCTAAACCACTTGCTGAAAAAGAGTAGCTTTTTAACGTAGCAATATTAGGCACAGTTAGGCCTCCATAATCGTCGTCATCACATTTCATTTTAAACTTTTGGGAAATCTTTTCTTTCACCAGCTTCTGCAACATTTGAAGACTTTCAGATTCGACCCCATGCTCTGTTTGTTCATTCGTACAGAGCACCAGCCTTTTGCGACCACTGCGGAGAAATGCTGTGGGGTCTTGTACGGCAGGGACTCAAATGTGAAGGTGAGTTAAAGATTGGCCTCTGTGCAATTGCAAAAGAAGTTTCCAAATACGTTGCAACTGATATAAATGCCATATATACCATAACCCCCCTCCTTGGAAAATTCTTTATGCTCTCTCTTATTTTATTATGATTAATTCAGTAATAAACCACTTTGAAGTTTTACTACAATCAACTGGTATATAAATCTTGCGAAAATAAATAAATAGTACTAATTACTACTGAGGTTCATGCTCAGATTTACAATCTCATTCACTTCTATTGGAGACATCTGCTTTTATGGGATAAAGAGGCTACAACAGGGGGTGCTGCTAAGGTGGGAGGAAAATCATTAAGCTTGACTTAGGCATGCACATTCAAATGTGCATGCGTATTTGTGCCCACCTAAACATATCTATCGCCTGTCCCCATACACGCTGCATGGTTTGGTAGACACAATTGTTCTTTTCCTCTTTCATGTACCATAACCAGGTCATCTCCAACTAAACCATGCTTTCTGTAGACCTACTGAAATGTAGGGAAATGCAAGAAAACGGTCTGCTGGTTGCCATCAAAAGAGTTCACAATAACACCTCCTTTTATCCCTGATCCAAATGCAAGCCAGAGCTGTCCTAAGGAAGCACTCTGAGCTGGCTCAGGAAATCAAGGGTTAGTGCCCAACGTACTGAGATACCACCTAAACTCCACACTGTTGAATAAACTTGCTTATTCAAAATCAGGCATTTAAGAAATCCTTTCCAAATTACTAGTTTTCATCTGTTGCTTTAGATTGACATAATCTGAAATCAGCATTCTTATTTTTTTAATTTTCAGGATGTGGCCTAAACTACCACAAGAGATGTGCATTTAAGATCCCTAACAACTGTAGTTGTGTCCGGAAGAGACGGCTTTCAAATGTTTCCTTGACAGGACTTAGTAATATCAGGACAGTGTCTGCAGAACTTTCACCTACTACTACAGATGAAACTCTCCTGGTACAACATTTATAAATATTAAACATAGCAGGTTCTATAATAATAAACAAATGACTTTTGAACACTTGATCATTGCTTTTCCACAGTAAACATGCATATACATTTCCAGAAATCTGCACACAGTAATATACAATGAAAAACACACACCAGTTTTTATGTGCTAGACTACTGCAACAGGGCTGGCTCAAGACTTTGTCTTGATGATATGAAGGGCAAGATGGAGGTCCCTCCTCTTTTCACATATAGAAGCTGACTGGACAGATATTGAATTCCATACAGATGGATGCTCTTATCAAACATTCCTTGTGCATAAGGAAGTTCCAGTGTGTTCACAAAGTTCTCGTGCAGGCATATGCTTCCTTATTCACCGATTTATATACTGGCACCATATATGTCGGCCTGACAGACACTCACACCTGGTAAAATTTTAATATAAATGTTAATGTGCAAAATATTGCATGCCATAATCAGCTAGCCTGCCACAGAAAACCAAAGCTAGATTCACTCTTAATCAGCTTTAAAAACATCTATTACTTGCACTTATCATGCTAGACCTATATAGATTATAGTTTGAACTATTACATTAATAAAAATAACAAAAGATCCCCTCCCTTATCCAAAATACAAACATTGCTCTAAATAAACTCTCATGGGGTTTAAAAAGTAATTACTTATACATTCCACATGTTTTCTTGCATGTGCATCTTTCCCATGCATATTTTTTCTCAGTGCACTCCCCCCCAAATACATATTTTACCAACTGAAACTGTTTGAGCTTTCTTTTTCTTATAGAGTCACATTCCATATTTGAGCTGTAATATCCATTAGAACAGAGTCTGTTTATAATATGCCAGCACTAAAAAGCTCCAATAAGAATTATGAGCACCCACTGTCTTAGCAAAGTCTGAAGAATAATAAGGTTTAAAAAACCCTCTGGTGTAATTCCTGTTCTCTTAATGTGATATGTTGCTACTTAGTTGCATGCATGATTAAGTAACGTAGCAACGCAGCCCCAATAAATAAGGTCACTACAGAAGTGTTGTCAGCATTCTTTTCATATTTTGGGGGGGCGCATAATAATTGTCAGTGAATTTTAGTGGTCTTAGCGATGAAGGTTCAGTGGTCTTAGCACTGGAGCTGTTATTGTTGTTTAGTCTTTTAGTCGTTTCTGACTCTTCGTGACTCCATGGACCAGAGCATGCCAGGCACTCCTGTCTTCCACTGCCTCCCGCAGTTTGGTCAAACTCATGTTGGTAGCTTCGAGAACACTGTCCAACCATCTCGTCCTCTGTCGTCCCCTTCTCCTAGTGCCATCAATCTTTCCCAGCACCACTGGAGCTATACCTGGGTTCAAATCCCCATTCAGGCACACACATTCATTGGGTTGGCCTTGCTATACTATTGACTCTTCCCAATCAGTTAACAGCAAGACCTGCGAGAGGAACCTGCTGACAGGAATTGCTGTGGAAAGGAGAGCGCTACAGCTCAGTAGAGCAAAGGCTTTATCTGCAGAAGGCATCAGATGACCAGATACAAGTGAGAACAGGCTTTCCTAAGCTTTAATAGTTGCATGACAAACTTCCCAGGCTGCAATTTTTATTTTTTTCTCTTCTACACAACTATTAAAGCTGTAGGAGCTCTGTCCACCCTTTGCATCTGGTCACACCATGAAGGCTCTAGGTTCATTCCCTGGCAACTCTGGATAGCAGGATTGTAAAATACCCCCTTTTCTCTGATGCCTTGGAGAGTCATTGGTCATCAAAAGTAGGCTATAGGCTACTAGGGTAGATGAGAAAATTAGTGGACTTGCTTTATCTCCATATGGAGATAAAGATAAAATCTTATAAAGCACACTGCACTTGGAAAGTGAGATGTAAGAATAATAAAGAACAATTATAATAATTAATACACAGAGAACTAAAGAGCTGTAGGGCAAGCCCAGGGGCTTAAGGACACTTACTAGGATTTCATTGTCTTCTTAAGCAGCAGGGTCACAATCTGCCTTTAAATATTTCTTCCATGTCCCAAATGACTTACTACTGTGACAAATCAGAAGCTCACTGTCTTCAACACATGGAAGTACCTGCAATGTTCCTTGGACATTTCCAACAATAGTTGGGATTTATCACTGGGATGTAGTGTTTGAAGAAGAAGAAATTTCACTAGATAATCTCAAGCTCTTTGGCTTGGTCAAAGGGGCTGACACATTTACACAACACAAATTGCTGTATTTCACTACAGGACTTAATAACAGATTTATTGGCAATTCAAGTGGCAGTAAGGCCATAACCTAAATAAGAATGTGTAAACATTTGCATTGGCACCTTTGAAGAGTTCAGAAAGTCCCGTTGTAAGACATATTTTGCGAGATTGTGCCAGCATAGCTCTTGGGGCACTTCATACAAAGTGCTTTTGTTCTGATGCAGGAAATCTTAAGTGTGGGTGAGACATTACTTTCTCACATGTCTTTCTCATGTGGTACGTGGCAAGAATACAACGGGGGAAAATGATTCTTGCTTTAAAATTGTGCATTTAAATGTATATTCAAAACATTTTATCTGTGTTGTGAATACCAGTCAAGTATTATTAATTGAAGTTCTATTATTTGAAAATTTTCAGTTGATTCCACAAAGGCAAGGACACCCAAGAATGGCAACCTGCCTTTATCAGTGTATCATGGTAGCACCTGATAACCATGATAGCAAAGAGAGGAGTGACTCTGGGATACTATTTGACAAGTCCATTTGCAAATATTTTTTAAAGCTTCAGGATAGATTTCATTTTAGGACAAGCACAGTCTTCTAAGATAAGTTTAGAGGCAAACTTCATCTAGACAAAAACAATAAAACTAGATATTATTTACTTAAAGTTAAATAAATGTGTAATCCTATGCATGTCTGCTCAGAAGTAATTTCTATTGAGTTCAATGGGACTTTTTTCCATGTAATTTTGTACAGATTTGTAGCTTTCGACCATATAAAAAATGCCTATCTATATCTCCTAGATATGCCACCATCTAAACACAAGAAGGGAAGTATCAGCAGGTTTGCAGAAGTACACAAATCGGTAGTGGGGGTGGGAAAACTATAGCTCCTAGTTGGAACAGGGGCATTCCACACTTCAACATTTTGTTGCAGGTCCCATTTGTTGGAAGTACATACACAAATCAGTGGAATTAACCATCTTTTTTTTGTAATCCAAAGATTCTATACATTTTGTTTTTGACAATGTTTGAAAGTTGTTTTCATTACTAAATAGTCTAACCCTCTGAATCCTATTTAAAGCCCCAAGGCAAGATATTTAAAATAAGCAAACAAATATAATAGAAGTTTGAACAAATAATAGTGTTGGTAGATAAATGCAGACTGGTTAAACTTTTTTGTTATTATTTGAACAATTGAACTTTATATTTGCTTCCCAAATAACATGGCTTTATGTTTTGTTTTTCTCTGTTTGTTTTGACTGTGGTCTTCCTTATCTAGATTCCTACAAGCCCTAGCTTTGAGGTATGTACTTCTTTTATACTCCTGTCTAATATGGCTAAATGGTAAATGCTTAGCAATTCAAATTTTGCAGTGAATTAATTTCATAATGAAAGTAGTGCTGTGCCACATTTCTTTCATTTGGAAATGTGGTCATACTTTTCATGTATTTTGATCTTAAAATGTATTTCCAACCCCAAAATTAGAAGTTCAGATGCTCTTTTGTAGTTCAGTCTTGGGTGATCTCCAACTAACCCATTCTCAGAGTTGATGCACTGAAATCAAAGGAACACAAGAAGTCTGACCATTGGACTATTCTAGTTCATTAGCATCCACACACACTGGCAATGGCTCAAGCTTGGCTGTAAAGGATAAAATACGATATTCCTTTGCAGGCACATCTTGAATTCAAACCACACCAGTAAAAGAACTCTGTAGGTTTTGAAGTCACTTCAATACCCGCTTTCAGCAGAGATCAGCTATTTCTCAGGAGTTTAACTGTTCACAAAAGGGCTTGAAGTTACCACTGCTCAGCTGCCTGAGTCCATGAAAACTCGCATGCTACATAGATATGCACATGTGGTTGGTGCTCTTTTTCAAACAGCAGCTCTGAAGCTGGGGCAGGGGCAAGCAATTACCTCCTTTGCCTTTATGTCATATGTTCAGTCTATGACATCTCCAGTTAGAAAAGACATTGGAGAGCTCCTGCTATATGTTCGTATGACGTGTGTGTGTGTATCTGTGTGTTGGCTGTTTTTTATAAGTAAAACCCACAAACGGCTACTTAAAATAAAATAAATATAATTTCCAACAATAGTAAAGTAGTATACAATTAAAGGCTCCTGCAAAGCTCACAACTTTAATGAAACCACTGATAATAAATAACCAAAAACAAAAATAGCATTTTCAACCAACCCAAGAAGTTCAATAGCAGCACAGAACATCGCTCCCAAATAAGCTAGCAAAAATAAATAGGTGGTAGCTTCACAGAGGTCAGGTGGCAGTGAATTCCTATGATGTGGGGCCACCACTGAGAACTCCCTCTTGTGCCTACCAGTTTCATTGGTCTTAGTAGTGGACAAGTGGCTCTATCTTGATCTTATGGTATGTGTGTAGGCAGTCCTTCAAACAGCTCTGACTCAAGTTTTTAAAGGTAGTATTTTAAAAATATTAATATTTTAATAGACATCCTAAAATTGTCTCTCCAGGCATATTCCAGGTTTGTAAGTCCTAAATGAACCAAGTAAAAGAGAGAACAGACAAGCCATTGTTGCTATTTAGCTGCTGTCACTCTCTTATTTCAATCAATATTTCAATTCATCCACAAAGACCTTGCTGTTGTCATGTAGAAACAGATGCCATTGCTTTAGATGCGTTGTAGCTTCTGTTAGCCTACCCAGATCTCTTTAGCTAACTTTTTAATTTTGTTGTTAAAAAAGGACACAAAGCTGAAAAATCTTTTAAAATTTGATTTTCTCCTAAATTGTACCGAAGGCAACATACCTTGCTTATTTTTAATCACGTAAGTACAATACAGCCTGTCTAATAATATTTTTATGGCTTGGGTTGAATCAGCTTTACTGAAACAGCTGGGCAGCTGTCCAATTAAATATCTGCACATGTGAAACCTTCTTAGGATTTGCAGAAGGTGCTTGAAATACAGTGCTGTCCAGTCTAAAAGCAATATACTTGTTGAGAAATAATTGTACTGATTTGCTTAGTGCCTGGAGGGGTTGCTGGCTTCTGTAGTTTCCATAATGTAATCTAGTTAAGCAATTGTTTCCTGGTAAGTGTCCAGGCTTCCTGAGTCAGGAATCTGGCTGGCTACCCGGGGAAAAAAAAATATTCACATCTCTCTTTAACTAACCACCAACACATTGGATAAAGAAGTATGAGTCCAGAGCAGTAGATCTTACTTTTAGCAGGCATTTTTACAATAAATTTGTATTTTCTGAGAAAAGCCTTAGCTCTTGCCCTACATTGTTAGAATCATAGAACTGTAGAGTTGGAAGGAACCCCAAGGGTCATCTAGTCCAACCCCCTGCAAAGCAGGAATGTCAACTAAAGCATCCATGACAGATGATCATCCAACCTCTGCTTAAAAACCTCCAAGGAAGGAGAGTCCACAAAACTCCATCCAATGACAAAGGTGGTATTTTGTAGCTGTCACCCAGCTTAAAAAAAAACTTAGCTAATTGTGTTTCTAATTGATTTATTACTTACTCAATTGATGCATAAATTTGCATGTGTTAAGGTCTGAAGAGGAAAAAGCATATCTCATTTTAAAGTATACTGAGTCAATCCGTTCTGGGGAAGAAATGCAATGCAAAAATAGCAACTGTGCCCCTAGTCCTTCAGCAACGCCCAAGACTTTCCCTGACATTTCTCGGTACCACACTTCCCTGAAGTTTGATTATCACAACGAAAGCTGCCATGGAAGGCGTGGGAGTGGAGAGGGCAGTGACAAGCCCATGCAATGGCTAGATAGATAAAGATATAGATAAAACACACATGTGCACATATGCACACACACACACAGCCAAATTTGAATGTGCAAGGTATATGTTTGTTAAAAACAGTGTCTGCTAAAATGACTTTTTAAACATCTGCCTCCATATATGCACATTCTAGCAAAAATCACCTCCGGAGTCTTTTGGGAGAGAGAAGAGATCCAATTCACAGTCATACATTGGGCGACCTATTCAACTTGACAAGATTTTGCTTTCCAAGGTTAAAGTGCCTCATACGTTTGTGATCCATTCATATACACGGCCAACGGTCTGTCAGTATTGTAAGAAGCTACTCAAGGGACTTTTTAGACAGGGATTGCAATGCAAAGGTAAGTGTATTTAAGAACTCAGAGGAGCTCTGTCATATCCTCCCAAGAATTCCAGTTATGTATTTTTAAAAGTTCATATGTGTGTTTTTGTTTTGCTGCTGCTACTTGTGGGGTTGGATCCAGAGATAAGTGCACACAGAAGTTGCCTCTGTCTAATCTTGGGGGATCCCCTTCCCCCATGCTAAGCCATCGCATGCAACAAGGACCCTGACCTATGGCAAGGATGGGAGGCTGCTGAGGGTGGAAGGAAGGATGAGAAAGTCCATTTCTGCCAGTTCCCTTCTGTGCTCTTCAGAAGAGCTGTGTGGGACATGGAAGCATTAGACCACAACTTCTGGAAACCCTACTGCATCAATTATGACTTTAGAAATTTCACCATATATTGACCACAGACTCATCTGACATTGACTATAGCCACAGGAGGTAAAAAAACAAGATTTATTTTTTTAAAATGAAAACATGAAGTTTTGAGCATTCATGCAGAATGGTGGATTGCACACAGCTTTGATAATACCGCTCTCATCATTAGTGGGCGTGACCTTTGGCAATCAAATCAGCTGCCAAAGTAAGGCTTCGGTTCATTGACCCTTGAAGATAAGACAAAAATATACAGAAATATGCAAGGCTTCCGTATACCTTCCTGGACCAAAACCTCCTAAGGAAAAGATGCTCTTCCTGAGAACCTTATTTACACAACATTCTGCTTTTTCTGTTTATATATAATCTGTGAGTAGTGTGATTCTGCAGGGGTGCAGAAAAAGCACAGTATGTGGAATTTGACATAGAATTCAGCTCAAAATTTCAGCTTTAAGCTGTAAACAAACCCTCCATATTTTTTGGCCTTTATATCTGCAAAAATATGCTTGAAACTGAATGTGCAATGCCTATTGAGATCTCAGTAGTGGGCAGGCAGCTGCAGGCTCAGTAATAAAACCACTGACTACTTGTCCCTTATCATAGCCAGGTAACCCGGACTAAAGACATACTTTTTCCAAGGCTTTCCTAGACCCCCTAAGATTGGATGATTTTATAATATCTGCTATTATGTGGCTTTTGTAATACTGTTGTACTGGTATTTATGTTGTAACTCTGTTTATACGATACTCTTTTTTATTGCTTTTCTTTTGCATTTTTGGATACTGCTCAGAGGTATTTAAATGTTGAATCATGTAGAAATACTTTCAATTAAATGAATAAAAAAATGCAGATCACAGAGTTCAGATTTTTTGTGCAGATTCCCCCCCCCCCCGGAGGTATAGATGTGGCTAAATTGCATTTTTGTTAAAATATGGCATCGGTTTTTTTAAAAAAAGTATTCAAATAAACATCCTGATGACTGACACCCTCCAGCTACGTATATAGATTTATGGGAAAGTATGCTGTATTCTGGGGGAGGGGGGAGGGGGGGAACCAATTGTTTTGATAATGTCATGCTTATTTCCTGTTTCTTGAAAATTATTATTAATAATAATATTTTTTTTAAAGGGGGAAAAAATGTCATTCTGTATACTGACTCATGTAAGATACAATGTCAAACCACATTTGGTGTTGTGTGAATAAGTCCTATCATTCAGCCGGAAAAGTAGGGTTTGCATTTGCCCTGCAACCTAGGATCAAACCATGTTTTACAGTCCTGGTTCACGGGGAAAATGCAAACCAAACTTAGCAGAATTGGACGCAATGGAAGGGAAGTGGGGAATTGCAAGTGCAGGTTTTGTAAGCCTGAGGTCTACCCCATGCTTGTTTACGTTAGCACCAAAGCAGAGTTTGGAATTATGATCGAACCAAAAGAGACCATCTTACAATTATCTTGCGTTATATGCTGCAATGTACAAATCTCGACACCTGTTGATGTCGCAGTATCATTGGCTGAAATTATGCATCTTATCTTTAATTAGATTGCAGGTTCAATTGTCACAAACGCTGTGCACCCAAAGTGCCAAATAATTGCCTTGGGGAAGTGGCCATTAATGGGGGTAAGTTGCATTGAAAGCTGTAACAATGCATGTTCTAAAAGCCTATTGCATAGAGAGAAGACACTTAGAAGTAGATGAGGGGTTATTTTTAAAGAAAAGTCATAGGTTGCATTATACACTTGTACACTAAAATATATTGAGAATGAGCTGTCAATACGATGCTTTAAAATGTGACAAAGTGAGCATATTTTTTAGACTTCCTGAGTTATAAAGAATGGAAAACCAATGCAGGTTAAGTCTGGAACATGTGACTCTTCTACTTCATCTATGTATGTAAGTAGTTGCTTCTTTTATAAAGGCAGAGAAGGAGGGTCATATACCTGAATCTCATGTCAGACAATCTAGGAAGAGGAATACAATATTTCTTATATATAAATGTGTGACTGTGTTCTGGACAACTACAAAGAGGGGAGAAGGGGTGTCTCTTCCTACCCCCTCTCTTCTCCAGTGTCTGGTAACATTCCACCATGACAAAAAAGCTCCCACTGGCCCTTTGAAAATGTAGTTTTATACCTAGAGAAAACTTTAGGAATCCTAAAACTTGCCTCTTCTTTGAGATAAGTATTGCACGTCCCATAAAAGCTCATATCTGAGCCTCGGATAAGCAAGTTTCACCAGCATCTCTAGATGGGCATTTTGCTTGCATACATTTAGATTCATTTAGTGTTCTATCCCCAGTAGAAGTTCCCCAGAACCGATTGTGTCCTCTTGCTCTGTGTAGGCAGTCCTTTCTGTGAAAGCAAGCTCTCCTATGCCACTGTTAGAAAGAGAAGCATTTCTCCTTGCCTTGGTGGAGGTTGTTATGCCTGCCAAATCCTTGTCTTAGGGAAGTGCCTTGCAGGAAACGACAGAAGAGTGTTTGTCACCGAGGATTGTCATCCATCCAAGGATTACACAAATGTTTATTAAAAGTTCATTCCATAGGTGGGAAGCAAGATTGGTAGAATTATAAATAAGCAAGGATCATTGGGGAAAGACTCAACAATTTCCTCCTGGCACAAAACGTGTATCAGCAGATAGAAATGAAACTAGAGAACTGGCCCCATTCCACCAGTGTGATGTTATTTCTGGATAAAGCATAAAAGAAAATGCACTGGCATACTTAGCTGCAGTGTTCTAGATTCACTCTTGATGCTTAGAAAAATGCTATTTTTAAGAAAGTTGAGGAGAAGTGTTTGAAGCCCATATTCCAGTATTACATGCAGTAATTGATACAGTTTTGCATTTTCAACATTTTCCACTGTGCTATTTGCTTTGCTTTGTGGGAATTTTTGTAAAGCTTTAGCTGTTAGTTAAAAGAAACTTCTCCATCCCATTCTGAATACACTAGACATTTCCCCCCCCCCAGTAGATTTCTCAAAGCTATTTTAGAATTAAAGACTTGCTTGTTTGCTGGAAATACTCTTTCAGAAGCAGTATTCATATCTACGAGCTTAGTTTCATGCCAGAGTTAACACTGGATCTGTTTTTAAGGCTTTCACAATAACGTGGTCAAAATAATTCCAGATTTGCTTAGCCCGGGTGCTGAGTCTGATGTTGTCATGGAAGAGGGAAGTGATGACAATGACAGTGAAAGAAACAGTGGACTCTTGGATGAAATGGAGGAATCTGTGGGTCATGATGCTGAGATGGCAATCATGAACCAGAATGACAATGGAGAAATGCAGGATGCTGATCCTGACCAGGATGAGAGTAATAGGATGATCAGGTGAGTTTTTGCACAGCACATAGTTGAACTTGTTTCCACTGTTACCTCTGCTAGCTATAACTGTCAATATATCACCCTAGGAGTAAGGTGATAGGTTTCACCTCTAGTGAAACTTAACATGGCACTAAAAATTTAGTGTCTCCTGCAAATATTAGTGTATAAGAATAGATGTGGAAAAATGCAGATCTAAAAGTCCAACCCACACATTTGCACCCCTGTGTAATGCCCTTGTTGTGCCAGAATAATGCTACAGTTTGTTACCAGAGCCATGTATAAATTTTGATTGTTTATTTAGTATATTTATGTCAGCTGCTCTTCCTCCAAAATCCCTCAGAATGGCATACATGGAGTGTGGGAGGAGCTACCTAATGCTTCATTTGCGTGTCATTTTGGTTGGCCCAGTAAAAGTATTGCTCTGATAGGACTTTTTTCTTATGGAATTTTTCTTATGGGCCAACAGTACCAGCCTTACTCTTTGTTTCTCTTGTTCTGTTTGTTCTCCTGGAGACATAGCCACAGAGGACAACAAATTAACGTATCTCACTTTAGAAAGATTTGTTTTGCATGTTTATCAAAATCTATTGACTGGTGTGTGGTTTCTTTTAAGCCCTTCGACAAGCAACAATATTCCATTAATGAGAGTAGTGCAATCTATTAAACATACAAAAAGGAGAAGCAGCACAGTGATGAAAGAGGGGTGGATGGTTCACTACACAAGCAAAGACACTCTGGTAAGAAAGATGTTAAGCAAAAGAAGTCTCTGAACATCACTGATAAATTGTGACTCCCAAATGATTTTGGTGGTGCTTCCCTCATTCTCCTTGACAGTCAAGGATTACTGCACGTGTACAAAATGCCTTGAGGCCCTCCAAAGGCAGACCAAGGCCACAGAACAAAATCTTGAGCAGAGGTATGCCTGAGCAACTTTATTTAAGAGCAAAAGAGTCTTTTAAAGAGAGAAAGTCAGTCATGTATGCTTGCTGTTTCAGACTGCAGAGTGGAAACTTTGAATGTGAACAGCTTGAAGTATGTTTTAAGGAAGATTTGCTACCTTTGTCAGGGCTAGATTAGACTTCAAAACAAACAGAAGGGTCAGATTTATCCCTGGCATGCTGTAGAATGTGAAGCACTTTGAAGGAAACCAAATCAAGATGTGGAAAACAGCTTTCATCTGACTATCTTTTCTGTTGTTGTTGTTAGATAAAAAGGAAATCCATAGCTTTCATAGGGCACATTGAGAATTATAGCCCTGTGCAATGCAATGCAGTGGTGCAATGCTGTAACATGAGACACTTTGAGATAAGGCTTTGGAGGAATGATATTGGCCAGTTTCCTTCATATCTGTTGGACCTGGAGGGTCAGTCCAGTTTTGTGTTATACCTTGGACAAAGCAACTATTTTTGTACCTTAAAATACCTTGGATTATGTTGCTCCTGGAAACAGACTTCAAAGCATCTTTTTCAGAACTATGGTCTATGCCCTAATTACATGGGAAACTGCCTTATAATACAGATTTACACAATTGGTCCATCTGGCTCACTATTGTCCTGACCGTCGACTATGCTCCTTGGCTTATTGCCATGGCATTATTGCCTCAGTTTATGCTGGCACAGGAAGAAGACACAACAAACATTGGCCATATCTTCCAAGGCCCTGGGGCTGCATGAGAGGGACACAGACAAGAGTGGTGCCTTTACAACTCAAGTAAAGTCAGATGGAGCCCTAAGGTGCTGTCACTGTGCAGGCCACCTATTATGCATGAAGGAGGAAGGAGCATTTAGACTCCAACAAAGTCCTTTCCCCCCTCTTGATCGTTCTGTCTAACCTGTGATGCACAGGTTGATCACCTTTTTAGCAGAATGGGTATAAATGAAAGGAAGTCCTATATTGAATGGGCTTGCAGGCTCTCGCTATTCTATTCTCAGTCAGCTTTGTAAGTATGCCAGTGTACAACAGAGGGAGAGAGATTCACACAAATTATCCAGCTTCCAATTAAACAGAGGCTTCCAATTACGTTTTCTTACCCACAACTTAACCTGAACTCTAGTTGAAACGTAATTGCCCATTTTTTTACAGCTACAACATAGCATGGGACGCGGGTGGCACTGTGGTCTAAACCACTGAGCCTAGGGCTTGCCAATTGGAAGGTCAGCAGTTTGAATTCCCACGACGGGGTGAGCTCCCGTTGCTCGGTCCCTGCTCCTGCCAACCTAGCAGTTTGAAAGCACGTCAAAGTGCAAGTAGATAAATAGGTACCACTCTGGCAGGAAGGTAAATGGCATTTCCGTGTGCTGCTCTAGTTTCGCCAGAAGCAGCTTAGTCATGCTGGCCACAGGACCTGGAAAAACTGTGGACAAACATTGGCTCCTTCAGCAGTAAAGCGAGATGAGCGCCACAACCCCAGAGTCGTCTGCAACTGGACTTAACTGTCAGGGGTCCTTTACCTTTTACAACATAGCATAACTTCCATTACTGCCTGGTGAAGACATATCTAGGTAATCTTAACGATCACTCACCTGTTAGATTCAGTCTGTATATGGTCAATTAATGTAGAATGCTAACTGTTGCTACTAGTAACATTCTGAAACTCCCGTGACGGCATGCTGTATGTAGATATTTCTGGGGGAAGCCAAGTATACATCTTTGATGAAACTTGTGTAGAAGAAAATGCAGTCTTCAGCAGTGGCGTAGCGTAGGTTGTCAGCACCCGGGGCAAGGCAAGTAATTTGCGTCCCCTAACCCGTCGATTTGTGCCCCCTAACCCATCGATTTGCGCTCCCTAACCCTAACCCCCAGATGTTGCGCCCGGTGCGGCCGGCCCCCCCTGCACCCCCCACGCTACGCCACTGGTCTTCAGGGAACAACAAGGGGGAAAAAGGTTTTTTTAAAATACCTATTACTTTTGGATAAGTTTAAAACAATACCATTGAGTATTTCTCTGTATTGAAAATGAAATTGGTGTCTCTTTGTCATCCCTCACAATCTTCAAGTTGCATTATCTCATTTAATTTTATTTCATTGTTTCTTCAAATTTTCTTAAATTATTTTTGATTGTTTTTATTTCAACACAGAGGAAACGTCACTACTGGAGATTAGACAGCAAATGTATCACACTGTTTCAAAATGACACTGAAAGCAAATACTACAAGGTAAAATTGGGTTCTGGTTTTATATAGTGTATTCCAGAATGCAGCTATGATTAAAGTTTATGTTGTGTTTGTTAATATTTCAAAGAGATGGATGAGCACCATACACCCACCCACACATGCACATCTGATTGAATTGGAAATCAGCTGAATAGTTTCCCAAAGATACAGATATACCGGGACATAGCTTGACTTGTGCCTAAACCAATCCAAATTCACCAGTGCCACCATGAACCAGCAGCTGATGGTGGTGGAGGAGGAGTGTGCACAGAGACACCAGAGAAAGATCTGTGGCTGGTGTCCTTTTCCCATCCTTGGGACCCCCTGGGAAACTTACCAAACCTGCTGTTCCTGGAAAAATGCAGCTGATTTCTGGGCAGCCTGAGGAAGCTGCATCCATCTTGAGCCTGCTCCTAAAAAAGAAGCCTAGAGTGAGAGACTAGATTGATGTCAACAGTTTCCAGCAGCCCTCCTCTTTGTCAGATTTTTGGTGGGTGAGCTGTGAGTTTATTTGGGCCCAATGAGGATGGGTGGAGTCCTGGGGGAGAGCCAGGAGGCTGAGAGGGGAGGCATGTTGATATCAGTTTGTATTTATTACAGTTTTCTATTTATGTAACATTTTTATATGTAGCGCTGTATTTTTGTAATATTTTAGTTGCCTGTTGCTTTATTTTCTTGAACACTGCTTAGGGTATATATGTGTGCGTGCTTGTTTGTGTGTGCTTGTGTATGTGTGTAGATAGAGCCATATAGAAATGATCTAAATAAACCACTAACCTCTCCCATCCAGCCAGCCACTTTTCATCCTACCAGCACATCACATGCACACACACACACACACACACACACACACACACACACACACACTTTATTTAAAGCTCATTTCCCTGGCTAGTGAAAAGAGCTATACAGTGGTACCTCTGGTTAAGAACTTAATTCATTCTGGCGGTCCGTTCTTCACCTGAAACTGTTCTTAACCTGAGGTACCACTTTAGCTAATGGGGCCTCCCACTGCCACCGCACGATTTCTGTTCTGATCCTGAAGCAAAGTTCTTAACCTGAGGTACTATTTCTGGGTTAGCAGAGTCTGTAACCTGAAGCGTCTGTAACCTGAAGCGTCTGTAACCTGAGGTACCACTGTAGAAAGAGAGAAGAGAGGCTACAGGACTGAAAACCATGGATGGGGGCGCACAGCCCACTAAGCTTCTCCTAAGAGTTCTCAATTAGAGTGGACTTCTGTCCTCACCCCATTACCCTTAGTAGGTTGGGGAGTTACAGCCTTTTAGAGGGGAATTATTTTCCAGAATGGATTTTAAAGCTTTTTCTTTTCTTTCAATGAGCATTACGTGATCCCCAAAGTTTCTTAGGCATCTCTAATACTTAGCTACATTGTTAAGCTAATAGTTATTATTTAACTGTGAATCATAGTACAATCATACCTCGGGTTGAAGTAGCTTCAGGTTGAGCGTTTTCAGGTTACTCTCTGCAGCGACCTGGAAGTAACGGAACATGACTCAAAATGACGTCACGCACATGTGCGGAAGCAGTGAATTGTGACCCACAGATGTGGGTTGCGTTCGCTTCAGGATCCGAACGGGACTCTGGAACAGATCCCGTTTGCATCCAGAGGTACCACTGTAATGTCAAAATGGACTTCCCTGAATGTAGCTGTTTCAGGCTCTAAACCTAAACCACCTCTGATTTATTTCATTGGTGTTTATTAAGGGAAATGACAAAAGAGACTCCTTAGCTTCTCTATTCAGCTGTTATCCCAGCAGCCAGGAAATCCATTCTAATATTTGTGCCAGGAATCTGATCAATGCCTAAGTACTAGCAGGATCCACGGGATTTATGGGGTTTGTCTGTCTTGGATCAGATTCCAATCCTGCCTTGGACCATGTTCTGAAAATGTTGCAGTTTTGTCCACACCAGCTCTCTTCGTCCACAAAATCACTCCTTGCCACCTCTACCTCCTGAAACACCTTTCCCTTCCCTTTCCTGTCAAACAGCCCTGTGGTCAGCAGATTTCCTCCTTTCACTTTCTCCTTCTCTGTCAACATCTTGTAATTGTCAGCCCAGGGAGCCATCAGAAAAGCATGAATCCCAAAAGCTGGCGATGAGTCTCAGAAACTGCAATCAAGTAGGTGTTTGAAGTACTCTTTGTTCATGAGAAAGTGTTTTCAAAATTAATCGCCATTATCATTTTTCACAGGAAATTCCATTGTCTGAGATTTTATCTCTGGAACCTGCAAAAAACTTCAATTTAATGCCACAGGAAGCTAACCCCCATTGCTTTGAAATAACCACAGCAAATGTCGTATACTACGTCGGGGAAAATGTGGAAAACCTGCCAAGCCCTCCAGCTAATAACCATGTTCTCCCAAGTGGTTGTGGCCTAGATGTTGCAAGGATGTGGGAGATGGCAATCCAACATGCCCTCATGCCTGTTATTCCCCAAGGGGCACCCACTGGTTCAGGACCAAGTCTGCACCGTAAGCTAATTAATTTTCTGCTTTAAAATAAGCCACAGGATGAAACCATGTGGACTAGACCCTGTTTGTTGGCAGTATAATTACATTGTGCAATTTTACTCGGACACTTTGGCATATACATTATTCTATTCGAGAGCCAGTGTGGTGTAGTGGTTAAGAGCGGTAGACTCGTAATCTGGGGAACCGGGTTCGCGTCTCCGCTCCTCCACATGCAGCTGCTGGGTGACCTTGGGCTAGTCACACTTCTCTGAAGTCTCTCAGCCCCACTCACCTCACAGAGTGTTTGTTGTGGGGGAGGAAGGGAAAGGAGAATGTTAGCCTCTTTGAGACTCCTTCGGGTAGTGATAAAGCGGGATATCAAATCCAAACTCTTCTCTTCTTCTTCTTCTAAGGTAAGCAGCTAGGGACATCAACCTTTCACTTATGCTGTTATTATCCAGCATGTGGTTTCCAAGGAGGTTTAACACGTACTCTGATGTCTGGATATCATGATGGTTATACAGATTAATTTCGCACAAGATCAGTGTAGGGGTGAATCCCATCCCTCAGTCCCCAGACCGTTGCAGGAGCTGTGAAAGGCTGTGGACATATTGCTGTGGAATCACAGATCAGGCAGTATTACTTCAGAACCAAAAATATTTCCTAATGGATGGTGTGGTTAGGTTCAGGAATGTTATACCTCTGCTATATAACAGCATCAATTTAATAACAACTGTATATCACATACATCATTATCCAGAAGGGGAGGCTCATTCTAGAAGAAGAGGTACCTTCCTCCAACACACCTCATCCTTGAGCCCACCACTGCCATAATACTGTGAGGATCACGGTATTATGGCAGTGGGGCTTTCCTCTACCACGCTTAAGTTGTGGATTCATATCATTCTGTGCATTCACAGCAGAAGTAATTTCCATACATTTTCTTTCTAGGAAATATATCCATCAGTATCTCGGTGTCAAATTGCCAGGTCCAAGAAAACGTGGTAAGTTTTCTCAGTGTTTGTGACAGATGTGATAGAACTCAGCTTGCAAAGTCATTGATCTGTTTGGAAAACTTTGAGACGATGTCTAATTGGGCATTTTCTTTAGAGAAGGACAAAAAAAGTCGCCATTGAAGAAATGATTTTTACAGCAGCTTTGATTTTTGGTTTCCAGTTTTTAGAAAAAGGCCAAAATCTTGGGGGTTAATTTATATTCCTCTTTTGTAGCACCACAGTAAGATTACACCAATGTAAGTGGTCTGAGATTAGAACCATATGAAACGGTTGTATTATATTTTCCACTGAATTCCAGTTGCACAATCACAAGTGGGGAGAGTGCTGTTGTGTTTCACTCTTGCTTTCAGGCTTCTGGTTGGCCTCTGTGAGAACAAGATGCTCAACTAGATTGGCCTGATCCAGTGGGCTCTTATGTTAACCGCACAAGTCCATTTACTTGGACTTGTTGAAATCCCACCTTCCTTTTTGGAATTCAGTTGATACAGGGAGCCTTCCAAATAACCTAGGGCCTACACTACATTCCATCATTGGAATGGGATGGAGTTTAGAGCCCTTTAGAAGAGTTGCCTCTCCCCACCTCACAGACTCACAAACCCAAAGTTTCTTCAGAGTAGGGAAGAAAGTATGCTGAGTTCTTAAATGCTACTGAACATGTGATGGGTATTTGGTAGCTCCTTCACTTCTGTTGATGCCTAGTAACTTTGAATGTACTGCGCGTCTGCACAAACATTCAGGGTCCATTTATACACTTCAGGAAGGACCAAAGTCATTATACATAATTCCAAAATGAAGCCAGACTCCAGATAGGTTCTGATGCGTTGCCTTACCAGAACACGACTTCTGCCACCGAACTGCATTTTGAATGGAATTCAGCAGCATTTCTGTCCAATCGTTTTCTGAATTGACTTTATTTCCATACTCATCATGTTTAACATGCAACATCTTTGTACTAACAGGATATCAGTACAGTATACCAAATCTTTCCAGATGAGGTGCTGGGATCAGGACAGTTTGGAATTGTTTATGGAGGTAAGACTGGCATCCCACTGTCATACTCGGAGAAGATTGCCTGAAATCATTGGACAAAGTAGGCTCCAATCCTAATCCTACTAACCTGGGAGTAAGACCCATGGAATATGGTTAGGATGACTACTCAGGTGTGTCTGAAATTCTACACAAGCTCTACAACTTCATTATAAAGTTTTCCAGATCATTGCAATTAAGATGGTGCCCGCCCTGTGGAACGCCCTCCCTTCAGATGTGAAGGAAATAAGCAACTATCTTCTCTTTAAAAGACATCTGAAGGCAGCCCTGTTTAGGGACGTTTTTAATATTTAATGTTGTATTGCTTTTAACACTTGATTGGAAGCCGCCCAGAGTGGCTGGGGAAACTCAGCCAGATGGGCAGGGTATAAATAAATAAATAAATCATCATCATCATCATCAGCTTTGCAAGAGGTTGACCAAGGTGGTGGCGAGAGGGCTGCAGAGCCAATCTGGCACTCCTGCCAATGCATTGCCCATGTAAACAGCAGGGCCACGGCTAAGTTCTTCAGTGAGGAACTGGCAACAAGTCTCTGCCAGTTCCAATTAGGTTGCTCATATGCCTGCACGTCCCCAGTCCTATACTCTTGTTTAGAAGCCATTGTAGGTCAACTCCCACTGGTTAGGATAGTAGTAGCAGCACTGATGGAAAAGTAATTTTTAACACACTGATAAAATTCCTCAACCTCTGAAAGAAGCAAATACAGTTACAACACAACATTAGTGAATTATATATATATGTGTGTGTAATTGTAACATATAATTTAATACAAAATATGTATAATATATAAATAATAAAAATAATATTAATGCACCATATAATTACAAGTACTTGGCAATCATTTTTAATGATTTTATGCAATTTTATACACATTTTTTTAAAAAAGAAGACAAGTTTAAAATTATTGGAAATTCCACAACAACGTAAAAAGTGAATATTTTATGTCATCATTTGCCATGTAAAACTAAATTATATTAATTTAACCAGAATATATTTTGGTTTTTTTTAATAAATTTTTTATTGATTTTACAAAGTTTTTATAAACAATACAAACAAATAAAAAGACAAAACAAACATGTATAATTTCATCTCCTTTTTTCATAAACCTCACTTCTCTGACTCCCCCAAACCTCCCCTTTCTACATCCCAATTTCCAAAATTGTTTCAGCAAATCCTAAACTTAATTTTGTCAAATTTGTCCCTTATTTACTCTTTTCTTTTACTTAATCTTTTGTCGCTGTAATCTCCTTTTCTTACTAAGAAACCAGAATATATTTTGAGTTCCCAAGTCATGTGACAACATTTCAGCACCCCTCATTTTGGGAATTTCAAAAGTTGAAATATTAAACACACTATGTACACAGATGGATTGCTGGGAAAGGTGTCCTGTATTCTTCCAGACCAGGGGTCAGCAAACTGTTTCAGCAGGGGGCTGGTCCAATATCCCTCAGATCTTGGGGGGGGGGGGCGGACTATATTTTTTTGGGGGAAATGAACAAATTCCTGTGCCCCACAAATAACCAAGCGATGCATTTTAAATAAAAGGACACATTCTGTTCATGTAAAAACACCAGGCAGGCCCCACAAATAACCCAGAGATGCATTTTAAATAAAAGGACACATTCTACTCATGTAAAAACATGCTGATTCCAGGACCATCCGCAGGCCGGATTGAGAAGGTGATTGGGTCAGATCTGGCCTCCGGGCCTTAGGTTGCCTACCCATGTTCCAGACCTTTCCCTCCTATGACATGATGGGAGTCCTGTGGATACAGGGTTCTTTGTACTATAAACAATGCCTATTTATTTAGTGATGCTGGATTACATACCAAATTTATGGGCCAAACTAGATGTGAATGTCACACAAGCTTTTCATATTCCTTTTTATTAAAGGCAGGCCTCAGGATGCATACTAATGCAGAAGACTAGGGTGGGGTAGGGGAGGGATAATGGGCTTTTCAACCTTTCCTCTTGCACATTTTTCTTCTTCTAAAATTGACCTTCCTGATTTTTACCTATAAAAGGAAATATACTGGTCCTTTTTTGCCTTGAAATCTGTCTTAACAATTTCATGAAATTAAAGAAAGAAGTCTGAATGGTTTAGAGCATTCTTGTCTCAGAGGATACCTTGACAGTTAGGTTTTGTATAAAACACACAAAAAATACTTGAGTTCTGGAAAGGTGACGCTTCTCAGAGCTGATCATGTTAATTGGCATATTTTTCATCAAACAGGAAAACATCGCAAAACAGGAAGAGATGTAGCAATTAAAATCATTGACAAACTGAGATTTCCAACTAAGCAAGAAAGCCAACTTCGTAATGAGGTTGCAATTTTACAGGTATCTTTTATTTAATTACCAATTATATCCTGTATGTATTTAATTTAGAGCAGGGCAATAAAACTCTTTGAGAACAGGTTTCGGCAGTAGGAATCTATGTACCTCATTAAGCATTGGAACTACAGATAAAGTTTTCAAGTGATGTCTCTTTCTGAAATAATGTCTAATCTGCATTAAATATAGGAACTTTGCACCAAAAATTTCAGCAGTTTGCTAATCTGCATAGTCAGAAATAAATTTGCTTTTTAGATAATCTAGCACAATTACCCAGTGGCTGTTACGAGATCCTGTTGTGTGTCTCTGCACATGTGGTAACAAAAATAAAGCGTTGTCAGCCCAATTTCTTGTGCTATGAGTTGAGTTAGGGCTGCATTCCTAAGTTTTGCTTCGTATACTGTAAGCCTACAACTTATGCACATTTAACTTGTGTGCGTTCAGGTTTACAGATGTGGCAAAAATCTTTTAAGAAATTCAAAAGTGGGTGGAAAGCGGGTGAGATTCTGGGGGAAATGACTTTGGCCTCCCACCCACCATTGAACCCATTGTATTTTGACTATACACGATTTTGCCTTTAAGCTCTATCCCTGGAACATAACCCCCACGTAAGTTGAGGACTTACTGTATAAAGGTAAAGGGACCCCAGATCATTAGGTCCAGTGGTGACCGACTCTGGGGTTGCAGCGCTCATCTCACTTTATTGGCCGAGTGAGCCGGTGTACAGCTTCCGGGTCATGTGGCCAGCATGACTAAGTCGCTTCCGGCGAACCAGAGCAGCGCACAGAAATGCTGTTTACCTTCCCGCCGGAGCGGTACCTATTTATCTACTTGTACTTTGACGTGCTTTTGAACTGCTAGGTTGGCAGGAGCAGGGACCGAGCAACGGGAGCTCACCCCGTCGCGGGGATTCGAACTGCCGACCTTCTGATCGGCAAGTCCTTTAACCCACAGCACCACCCGCGTCCCTTTTTACTGTATACCAATAGGGAACTCATTCTCTGAGCGCCAATCCATATATAACACGAGGGGGGGGGATATCAGCAGGTTGGGATGTCTTCCAAACAAAAACCTAATAGAGAAACCTCCCAAAATCACTTAACAAGGACTGGTCACACTTGGTGGGCATGGACTGTTGATGATGCAAAGTTGATGCAAGGTTGATATGCAAGGTATGGGATTGCTTTTAAGATCCAAGAGCAGAGTACTGGAAACAACCTGCGGATAACATGGCTCAATTCTGATACTCTGAAAGAAATCGATTTGGACAAGGTCTCATTTCCATATAGAAGTTTAAAACGTTATCATTGACAAAGCATATTTTTGATAGTTTCTAAGCACATTTGGGCTGCCCTGTTAAACTTTGCATAGCAAATCATTGGTGGCATAATTCTGGCTGTTTATACTTTTATACTGGTGCCAAAGGGCTTGAAAAATGAATGGCTATGTCATTACCTAATGTTTCCTGAGCCTTGTCATTGGACCTAAACAAATCGGGCTCATTCAAATAGTGTTTTTCTTTGTTCATAGAATCTGCATCACCTGGGGGTTGTAAATTTGGAATGCATGTTCGAGACACCAGAAAGAGTGTTTGTTGTTATGGAGAAGCTCCATGGAGACATGCTGGAGATGATCTTGTCAAGTGAAAAAGGGAGGTTGCCAGAGCGAATCACCAAGTTTTTAATTACGCAGGTAAAGGCCCATTAAGCAGTGTCAAATGTTTTCTTTTTCTATGATATTCACGTCATAGCTCAGACAGCACAGCATGAGACTCTTAATCTCAGGGCTGTGAGTTTGAGCTCCATGTTGGACAAAAGATTCCTGCACTGCAGGGGGTTGGACTAGATGACCCTTCTGGGGCCTTCCAACACTACATCTCTATGATTTTATACCCTTGAAATGGATAGCAGGTCACAATGTGGGTGAAGGTTTAAAGAGTGAGAGCTGTCCAGAGTGGGTAAAGTCTAATTAGGGTAACTTCCTTTTACATTGCTAGTATGGCTTTATCAAGTTGACTGGGTGCTGTGCCTTTCTCTGTATCTTCTCTCTGATAAAGACTAGTTGTCGCGTGCTTGACTGTATTGTTCTGAGCTTAATGTACGATGGTAACCACAAATCATGACCTACAGTGCTTCTCTCAGGTGTGGTACTTGGAAGTCTACACCAAATCCTTCTTGCATGTTGGGGCTAGCATGTAGCCTGCATGTCTCTGATGGACCCATCTCCTCTCCATCTCTGACGCAGGCAGGGGTGCTTAACCAAGTTAGCCAGCAAAACATTTGGGAGACCATTCCTATGGGTTCAAAGAAGCTGTGCTAGTGCTCAGAACTTGGGTGCCCAATAAGTGCCAGATATGACTGATGGCTACATTGCCTCAGTTTGTTCTTTATAATCCATAAATATTCTCACCTGGTTTGCAGCTATATGCAAGCTAGTATGGTTTGGTGTGCTATATATATATATATGGCATTCAGCCCCTAGTTCTGATTTAGATAGTGGCAAAGACCTCTTAGAATTAAGCTTATAGCTCACATTATAGGCAGCATTCTCTCCTCCCCCAACCATGGGATGACTCTGAGAGGTCATCTCCCCCATTTTCCAGATTAAAACTTTGCTCCCATTATAATAGATAGTACCAGCCTTTAAATTTCTGGAGTTGTCTGTACCCCAACTGCTGATCACTAAAGTTGGAGAACTTCCTCTAACGAATAAGAGCACAGCTGTACGTGCTGCTAAAAGAATGCTTTGTAATAATAGTAGGAAGTATTGCTACTTGAGGATGCCTTTAAAATTAAGTCCCTTGTGCTTTATATTCCTGTTTGTTTACACAGCTTGGAATAAGAGCATAAAATCGCATGAATTAAGCTGTTGTGCTTGAGCTTGCTTGCGCTTGCTACTTTTCATCTCGTCTCTGGGAAAAACATTGAAACAGAAGTAAATATTGTGCAAACTATGTTACAAGAGGGCTGGTTTGTTTCTTTATAGATCCTGGTTGCTTTGAGACATCTTCATTTTAAAAACATTGTTCATTGTGATCTCAAACCTGAAAATGTATTGCTGGCATCTGCTGATCCTTTCCCACAGGCAAGTAGAAATAAATTCACATTGTACAGGTAACATACAGTTCCTTTAGATAAAGCCAAATGATTGTTGGATGCCACACCAATCTCTACGTGGTAAGAGACTCCAGGGGTCTAGCTATTTACCTGGGGTTTGGTTCCCTTGGAATGAGGGACAGCAGAGACAGTGGTGTCTTTAGGAAATATGGTTTATTTACGCATGTTTACAAGCTGAGCCTACAATGGAGGGACTCATAGCGTTAACACCCCAAAAGAATCTTGCTTCTCCCACAGCCATAGCCTTGGATTCCAGCCAAAAGCAGGCATGGCTCTGTCTGTCAGCTGCCCATCCTGCTGCTAGCTTCTAGCTCACACCCCTCAACTCTGGATTTTTCTTTCTAATTATCAGACGGTTGAGGGGGGGGCACCCATTGTTGTCTGGCACAGAGCCACTTCCTTTGTTACCTTAGCAACCCATGCTTGGGGACCATTTCCAAGAAACTTGTCTGGCTATTGCATCAGTTGGATCCTTGTTGGAACCAGGAATTAGAAGGGACCCAGGCAAAACCCCCTCAATCTCACAACACTATTATTACTAAGAGATTTGTGCTTTGTTCTTTTTCGGTTTGATAAATAGGTGAAATGGCTTGATTTAGTCAAGCACTCACCTAATACCTAACAAGTCCCTTTTACCTCTGCATATGCAAATTAATGACTCTACCCTGCAGTCTGAGCTGTATATACACAGACCAGACCACATGAAGATACCACTTGCTTCCACTTGGTACACTGGTACACAAATCAGCTGTAGTCAAGAGGAAAGTAGGAAACAGGTGTGTCCTTATTTTCAGCAGCCTCCCCAAGTCTCTAAAGGTAAAGGTAAAGGGACCCCTGACTATTGGGTCCAGACGTGACAAACTCTGGGGTTGCGGCGCTCATCTCGCTTTATTGGCTGAGAGAGCCAGCATGACTTAAGCCACTTCTGGCGAACCAGAGCAGTGCACGGAAACGCCATTTACCTTCCCGCCCGAGCGGTACCTATTTATCTACTTGCACTTTGACGTGCTTTCCAACTGCTATGTGGGCAGGAGCAGGGACCGAGCAATGGGAGCTCACCCCGTCCGAACCACCGACCTTCTGATTGGCAAGTCCTAGGCTCTGTGGTTTAACCCACAGCGCCACCCATGTCCCCCCCCAAGTCTCTAATCTATCCCAATTGGTTGTTTTTTAAAATGTGAAGAAGAGTAGCAGAGATATCTCCCCCCCCCCCACACACACTATATCTGCAAGTGCCAATAAGTTTTTGGGTGCACCCAGATGTGCGTAATTTCAACAATGAACCTGCTGTGGAAGTGCATTTGCCCAAAAAAGTTAAAATATGTTCTTACTGTGTATAGCCAAAGCCTGCTATCAAAGTTGCGAATGGCTGGCTTCCTTTGACATAATGATGTGATCACTTCCTCTGGAGCAGTTTTTCAAGTTGGGGGAAAAAAATATTGAAGGCTGTTTTTGTTTTTAAAGTCAAGCAACAAACATACAAGTAACCGGAGGTATTATCCTGTGCTTTAAAACATTGTATAAACAGGCAGTTTGCATGAAGCACAGAGGAAGGGTGAAGACAATCAACTGCACATCGTTGCATCTGTCATTGATATTTCAAATGCAGCAGGAAGCTGGGCTCATCTTGCTGGGGAAACATGATATAACTCTTGGGTTTGTGGACATTTAGTACACCTATGTGACTCTGCAATGGGTGTGCAATGGGTTTGTGTTGGAGCCAGATAACAAAGCAAATGAGGGTGATTTTGAGGTCTCTCCCCCTCTACCAGTTTGAAAGATGGTGTCAATAACACTGCCACTGTGTGAAATAAGGGCTCCCACAAAGCCCTGTGTTCCTCTGTCACTCTGTTTCTGTACTTCACTATATCTTGTTCATTTATGTTTTCCTGTAAGTTTCTCTTGGTCTGTGTGCTTTGCAAGTATTGAGGCTGTCCAAAGTATTGCCTGTGGATCACTGAAGAGCTCAAAGTTGTGGGGGGATTTATTTATTTTTAAGTTATAAGCTTCAACCTCTAATTGTTTAAAGTAAGTAAGAAAGAGAAAGCCTCTCAGAAATGTGAAACTACTATGGATTATGGAGGAAAGTCAATCCCTTTCATTTCCCCCCATAAAAAACCCCTGAACCTATTTGTCTACATTTTGGGGGGTGTTCCCATGCTTGTAAATGTAATCCAGTTGGCTCAAAGTGGTGAAAAGTTATAGCTGCTTTTAGTTTTGCAGTGAAGAACGCAGCTTCAGTTTACCCAAAGCGACACAGAACCCAAAACATAAACTGAAACTGAAGGAGCACAGGGCGGCATAGAAAGAGATTGGATTGTTTTCTTAATGCAGTTACAAGGTGAATGTTGAGGCCCATACATTGGCTAACACACTTTCCTTACCCCTTCTCTATTGTATCCCCAAACTGTAGGGACTGGTTCTGTCCTTTTTGAATACACAGCTAGGCACTATGGACTACATATGGTTTTACTTTATAATAACGATAGGCCTTTTGGAAAGACTGTTGTCTGCTTGAAACATTCTTTGCTCAGTTATGCGGGGGAGAAACAGCTTTAGCACATGCTAAATTGACTTATAGATAGCACAAGCACTGTGTTGACTTGCACATTGTTTCTTTGAAAAACATCGGAATAAAACAAAAAATACAAATTTTATTATAATGGCTTTATACTAAACAGGTGAAACTTTGCGACTTTGGTTTTGCACGGATCATTGGAGAGAAATCATTCAGACGTTCAGTTGTGGGTACGCCAGCCTATCTCGCTCCTGAAGTCCTAAGAAACAAAGGGTACAATAGATCATTAGATATGTGGTCTGTGGGGGTTATTATCTATGTCAGCCTTAGTGGCACGTTTCCATTCAATGAAGATGAGGACATTCATGATCAAATCCAGAATGCTGCTTTTATGTACCCACCGAACCCCTGGAAGGAAATCTCACATGAAGGTATTTTTTTTAATTCTAGTACATACATATTTGAGAAGAATCAAAATATTTACTTATTTTTTATAGAAAATATAGATTTCATCTTTTCACACTAGCTTCCCAAAGCAGCTAACCACCATTTTTAAAAATGATCATAAATACAATAAAAATATTCAATTAATTCCTCCTCAAGGTAGACCAGTTGAAAGAAAAGAACCTTAGTGAATCATGTCCATTAACTTCAAGGGGTCGGGTCTGAGTAAGACATTCTGAGTATGACTAAAACTGAATACCACCCAATAAAATCACTTTCTAAAACTCATCTGCTCATTTCTTTACTGTGTTTATATAGATGCTCAATAACAGGAGTTCTCTGGGTAGCTCTTAAAGCAATAAACAAACAAACAAACAAACAAACAAATACCAATAAAATACATTGTGAAACAAGAAAAACCATGAAAATTAGAAAAGTGAAACTAAAAATTAATCTGAGAGGCCCAAACCGTTAAACATAGATTGTTTAAAAGGTCTGACTGAAAAGGTGAACGAACTTGCTCGGCTGTTTCATAATCAGGGTCCAGTTACTTAAATGGCCCTGTCCCTTGCCCACCTTACTTTATATGATCGAGCCCTTAGAGAAGGGCCTCTGAGAAATATTGTAAGGGTCAAGTATGTACAATTGCAAAAGTGTGTATTTAAACCCAGCCAGGTGTAAGCTAAAAACTAGAGAATATTGCAGCAGAGGAACAGAACAGAAGGGAAGGTCTCTGCAGTTTGACTCAGCCTCTCTGAAAAGAGAGTTCCTGAGCATGAATGCAGCCGCTAAAAAGAACTCTCCCACGTCCCTGCCAGTCACATTATATTGGCAAGGAGAACCTCTCCTAGAGATCTTAATACACAGGCAGATTCATAATGGATAAGACAGTCTTTCAGGTAACCAGGTCCAAAGTTATCTAGGGCTTTTGAAGTAATAATGCATTATTCTTGGAGAGAAAGCTTTCGAAAATTGGAATGGAGATCTATTCACTTTATTGCTGCCTTGCATTTCCTCGCAATATCTTCAATTTCATCTCTCCAAATGCATGGCAATATTATTTGTTATAAGGCAGAGAACAAAATGTATGATTGCTAGGCTACACTGACTAATGTTTTAACTCAGTACAAAGCTGTTTACTATTTTCAGTGATGGACGCTTGATTAGCAAGTTTGGGAGTTGTGAACATTATAGTTGTGTGAGGTAGTAACTTGGAAAAAAGTTGTTTTTATTTATTCATTTTAAAAAATCAAGCTAAATCAACCTGCATGGCTGTCATAAACAGATTTATTAGTTCTGTCTCGCAATGTATTAGTTCTGTCACTGCCTCTGAACCGTATGCGATTTCAAGAGGTATTTGAGAGTGATGTCTTCTGAAATTATGTTTTTTCTCCAGCTATTGATCTCATAAATAATTTGCTGCAAGTGAAAATGAGAAAGCGCTATAGTGTGGACAAGACGTTAAGCCACCCATGGCTACAGGTAATGCTGTAAATTTCATGCCTTTCACCTTGTTTGTAGTGAAGATAGACCAAACGCAGACAAAAAGTTTACCACAGCCACTCCAAAACTTCAGCACAGTTACCTCAATGAAGGCTAAATATTACAATCCCATCCGGAGACTGTGGGAAAGTGTGCCCACTTTGCTAGGTGAGGCCCTGGGAGCCAGGCTGTAACATTAGAATGTTTTCCTTCCACAGGTATTTTGCATACAGTAGGGATCTGGAGCCTATATCCCTCTAGATGCTGACTGACTACAACTCCCATCATCCCTGGCTACGTTTCCTATCATTAGTATACAGCATCTTTATGCTGGCCAGGGTCATAGCTCAATGGTTGACCACATGCTCAATCATCAGAGTTTTCCTCTGCTAATCTTGAAGCATAAGAAGTGTGTGTGGAGGAAACAGTTGGCTAAGTTTGCCCTGGTCACCCAAATAAATACTATTTTAAAAATTCCTGTTGTTGCTTGGTGCTGCTCTTGCTTTTTGTTCTCACGCTGTTGAGTTATTTTTGTCTATATTGATTTATTGTCGTTTCATTGTCTTGAAGGCAGAAAGGTGTGGTGAACATACTTACATATACATGCAAAATTTTGAGGAATAAACCCCATGAACCTCTGGGCCTGGTTCTGGAACGTAGCTTTTCAGAAATACTTTCCAGTGAACCTAGACACATTGATGTGTTCTCATAGCCAACGTTTTCACAAAAGATGCTATGAAAGTAACACGTGCTGCATCACTTAAATTTTAACAGAATTATGGAGAAACAGGCATCTATAGTATTATCTGTAAGACTGCTTTTCAGATATTAATTTAAGCATGTTGTTTTTCTCCCTACAGGATTACCAAACCTGGCTAGACTTGCGTGAGCTCGAATCTAAAATAGGCGAGCGTTATATCACCCATGAGAGTGATGATTCACGGTGGGAACAGTATGCCGGAGAAAATGGCTTGCAGTATCCAACACACCTTATCAGCCCAAGTGCTAACCACAATGAAAACCCTGAGCCAGAAGAAGCAGAGATGAAAGCCCTCAGTGAGCGTGTCAGCATCCTTTAAATTGCAGCCCTTGTAATCTGTCAAAACACTGTGGAACTAATAAATACATACGGTCATGTTTAACATTTGCTTTGCAGAACTGCCATTATTTTCTGTCAGATGGGAACAAAGCTGTTACTCTGTTACCACCATTGATGTATGGGAGTTGCCAAGACAAATCAACAGAAGCATCCCCCCCCCCATTTTGTGTGAGCAACTGTGTTATATTAACAAAAAGTTCCCAGAAACACTCAACCTGTTGTTGTGGATGATTCCTGTTGTACTCGGAGCATTCAAACCTGTCTCCACTGTGCCTTCTCAGACAAGTGTCTCCTCTTACTCATAACTTTGTGGGGTACCATGAAGCATTTGCAGGTGGATCGCTGGTTTTGTGTGCATCATGAAATTAGTATTGTACTTGTTTGCAAACTCTTGAAGAGTAGATTACTACTGCTGTTCTGTGAACAACTTTTAACGTTTTCGATGGGGTTGGGGATTTCTGTTTCTGGTTTTTGCTTTTCGTTGTGGAACAATATGTTGAGATACTGATGCAAGGAAGCATTTTTTTTTTTAATGTAAAAGCAGCACACAGCATTGTAAATTTGCAGATGAGATGCCCTAGCATTTTGGACATTTATATGGATGCCCCCAACCAGTCATGGTGCAACCTCTCTTTAAGCCTAAATGCCTTAGTAATGTAAATTGCAGCCCCTGCTTGTTCTTATGACATGCTGCTGTAACATATACATTTAGAAGCTGGACAATATGTTGCCTTTGTGTATGTTTTGAATAAAATTCTGCTGAAAAATACTTTTTTAAAAATAAATAAATATTAAATTACTTTACCAGTCGAAAGACTTGTCAAGCTTGAGGTTCTGTCAAATAAGAATAAGTAATCCTTTTCCAAGCATTACGTTACTGTGATTGTAAAGGTGTTTCACTCCCCAAAAATAGTTATTCGTTTATTTCCTTAATTTCATATTCTACCTTTCTTCCAAGGAGCTCAAGGCAGCATATTTATTTATTTTATTTCACAAAATTTATATAACACATGATTGTAATGAAACCTCTAAGCGGTTTCCAGAACCAACACATTATGCATAAAAAACAACAGTTAGAATTAAAATCGTTTCAAAGATAATTAAAATCGACAGTAAGCAAAAGAGATTATAATACATTTCCGAGCAGGCTTGCTGAAACAAAAATGTTTTAAGCAGGTGCCAAAAAGGGCAATGCAGGAATCTCAACCCGTGGTCCCCATTGCAAGTGTGCTAGCAGTTTTATTGCTGCACCACATGCCATTGTTGAATCCATTGAAATGTTCACTATATAGCTCTGAAACTTCAGTGGAATGAAGAAGAAAAGTACAATAAGAAGAGGCCTTCTGGGTCAGACCAAAAGCCTTCAAAGTCCAGCATTCTGTTCCAACAAGATGCTTGGGGAGGCCCACAATCGGAATGTGAGGACAGCCACCCTCTATTTATAGCCATTTAAAGACATAGCTACCCTCATCCTAGGGTAGTGTACATACAGAAATTGAGGTCTGGGTTTACCTGGCACTTCATGCTTATCCTATAATGTTGTGCACAGGTGTGGTGAGGGCTTTCTCTTTCCTTACCCCTATTAGCAGGTGATAGTGATGGTGACTGAAATATGAAAAGCAGCCAGAGAATCCTTGCAAAGACTTAATAGGTAAGGAGAGAAAGGTAATATGAACACAGTTGCTGTGAACATACAGGTGATTAGGAGAAGGATCAGATGGAAAACTAGCAAGGGGGAAGTAGCTGGAGTCTAAATGACAGGTGTGCCTTATACAGCAAAGGTTTTAAAAGGGTAGACACAGTTATGGGTGGCTTGGCATGACAACCAGCCGTATGTCAGGGACACAAGAGGAGAGTATTGAATGTTATATGCAAAATTACATGTGATGCTCTGGAAGAGAGGGAGTTAATGTTTGGCTTAGATGTGCTGGAAGGAGCAGGGTTGGGTTGAAAAACCTATGTATCCAATGTGCTGATGGATGAGATATCCAGGAAATGCTGGCAAAACAGAGATGGGACTGGATAAGGGTAAGTGGTCAGGAATGGAAAAGAAATATGAGTCCTCAGCATAGCGGTACCTAAAACTATTAACTTAAGTCAGTACATTAAGTTATAGAATGTCAAACCAATATGCTGAAGGCAGTTTCACCCACAATAGTTTTAGGTGTCTTATCTAAAAGGTGGTATTCAAATAGAGTAGATCCACTGAAATTAATTGCTGTGACTTAAGTCAGAGCCATTGATTTCAGTGCGGCTACCCTGAGTAAAACTTAGTTGATTCCCACTTGGTAAGTTTTAAGCTTACACCTAAAATGTGTTGACTGCAACAAATAGGTGGTTTTTTTGCTTGCAAATACCTGCATCAACTTACATGGCAAGGGGCCAGGATTGGCTTCAGCTGAGTGTACACTCAGTTGTATACCTGGGTTTGTCTCAGCTTAATGTGTGAACTTACAGAGACCAATAACAGTCATTTTTAGCAACTACTTTTTGGGGAAGAAATTCATCTACTCTTTTTAAATTAATTTGCTTTCAGGTTTGAAAATCTGCATGTAAAGGGAAGAAGAATCAGTGGCAGATGGCCATTGACAAATGGAATATTTACAAAGAAGTGTTAGGTGTAACCAAAAGGAGATGCAACCTTACAGTACATAGGAATAAAATTGTATTTTCATGAAGTCACCCAGTTACGCTCAAGTACTTTGCACATCAGTGAAACAATTTATTTTACATTAGTAATCCTTAGGAGCAATCATGTTGTGATTCATATGTATGCCTTTTGAGAGAGTCCTTGATGGATCGTGTACAATTGATGGTGTGCCTATGAATGCATATTGTGACAGTGGTCAATATAGGTGATTCTTCCAGACAGGACTCACCTAACTGGCCCTGTCAGTGAAAACCCCAAGCGATGGCTTCCACTTGCACAGTGGAGCTTCCACCCCACCCCACCCTACATGCCCCCTAAAATTGACTCGGGGGGTTGGGAGAAACCTCATGACGGCACATGGTGGAAAGAGATGGGAGATCATTCCATCTGGCAAGCTACAATGTTTATGCAGATGGAATGACTGGAAGATGTTGAATTCCAACTCCGTACAATGCCAATGTAGATTGATGAGCACCTAGTGAAAAGCGGCAACCTTGTTTAGTTCGACTCATTCAAAAATAGGTTAAAATGCATAGGCCTGGATCCTAAATTAAGTTAACTGAAGGAAGTTTATGAAATGAAAGTTACACATTCCTCACCCCTCCTGCCACTTGTACCGCCCTAGAAAGCCATTCTTAAAAATGGGGGCAGCTGCTGGATGACCCTCTACGATTCTATGAACTTCAGTTCGGGCTTAGGTCCTATGAGAAGGAAGATAATGGATTTTTTCCCCCGCAGACACATCACAAAGTGGGTGGAAGAGTGGTTGGAGTGTCGGATTAGGAGATTGGGAGAGCAGGATTCAAAACCTCGCTTGGCCAGTCAGCTCATGGGGTCATATTGGGCCAATCATTGCCTCTCGGCCTAGCATACCTCCTAGGGTTCTGGTTGGGATTAAATGAAGAAGAGGAGAACTTTATGTGTCATCTTGATTTCCTTGGAGCAAAAGCTAGGATATCGATGTGGCAAATAAATGTTTTTTGGTTTTTTTAATGCTTTATCCTACATTGTTCAGGAGCCACCCAATATCCTCTACAAAATGAATTGTCTGCAGACCAACCCTGGCAATTGTCCATGTTGGGCTGGCACACCCATGACATGATTCCTCCAACTCAAGAGTTTTGCTTCACAAAAATGACCAAAAAGGTGGGGAAGGCTATAAGAAGAGCCACTGCTCGAAATCACTGCTCTTTCACTTCTGTGTGGTTATCTCCAAAGCACCTGCAAGGCAGCTTGATTTTACATCGTACAAAGCAGTTGGGCAAAGTCGGGTCAAGTGAATGCTTCATAGACGATATCTTTGCAAATATTTTCAAAACAAAGAGGCTATTCTTTACAGTTTCTAAATGATGTGGCAGATAAAGAAAGCATACACAGCCACGTGAGAACCAACTTCTTTCTCCGCTGCAGCACAAATTGTCTCATTAACTGTTATTGTATTTGTTTTCATTTAAAAAACGCTTTAACCATTGAACACCAACTGAATCATTCATCCCCTTATAATGGTCTGCAGGGGGATTTGTTTTTGAAAACTTGTCAAGATTGGAGGCTCATGCAAGGAAACAACACAACTGTGGCTTTTGTATGGCTAATTTTGCACAATTATTATAATTAAGTTAAATTTGCTCTGACGTGAATGGGATACATAAAATCTGCAAAGTATGTTAACTTTTATTGTGTTCTGAAACTTACAAAACCTGTTTATTGTTGGGAGTTATACCTAGAGATTAAAACCAATACAAAGGAGGCTGCAAATTAGTATAATCTTTCAAAAGGAGGCAATTTGAATGAGTTGTTTGCCTTCCAACTCAAACTGGATCACATTTCTGAGGCCTGCTTTGAATTACTCTCATGGAAGTGCAAGGGGAACGAGCTCTGGCGAGGGGAAAGGAAGAAAGGAGAGGTCTGTGCCAAAATGTAATGTGTTTGTTTTTATAGATTTGAATTTATATACCCTGCCTCTTCATGGGGACATAAGGGGGCAAGGTGAAACCAAATAACCTACAAATAAAGCTAGAAACTCAAGATTTGGGTGGCTGGTTCAAATCTAAACTAATTCTCTTCCTATACTTCTGGCTTTAAGAATTTAGGAAGCTGCCTTAAACTGGATAAGACCGTTGGTCTGTCTACCTCAGCACTGTTTACACCAACTGGCAGTAGTTCTTCAGGGTATCAGATGGGGTTTTATATTGCCAGCTCTAGCTGAAAATGCCATGGATTGAACCTGCAGCACAGATGCTCTGTCTCTGAGCTCTGGCCCTTCCCACTACCACTATTAGTCTTCCCCTGAAACTTTAAGGGGGTTAAAGACCAAGAAATGTTTGGTGTCCTAAGCTTGCTCTTTGCTCCTTGTTTGATCATTTCCCAGGCACCAAGTCTTCCTATATTCTCAAGGCTTCCCCTGCCCTATTCCGTCACCTTGCCTCCAGCTCCATTTCCTGACAGTTGCCCTCCCGCCCTCCCTGTCGAGCACCACATCTTCTGTCTCGTCCTGACTGACTGCAATCTGTAGCTCTTCTTTTTCATGGGCTCGGGCAAAATGACCTTTCATTTCCCTCATGGAGCTGGCATTGAAAGAGTGTGTGTGCAAGCCCCTGATGCTGTAATAATCCTATACTCACTGAATACACGAATCTCACTGTAATCAGTGGGAGGAATCCAACATAGCAATCTATCAGCAGAAACATTTCTGGTTGCCTGGTTGAACTATCTGCCCTCTTCTCTCCCTGCACCCTGTTCCAGGGGTTTCCCCCATGCCCCCACAAGCCAATTTGGTCTGCAGGAGGAGGAGAGGGGTGAAGCCTGCAGAAGTCCTCATTAACTGAATCCTGCCCAATAAGACTTGCTTCTTAGTTGACACGTTCTTAGAAAGTGTGCAGAAGGCACAGGATTGCACTATCGAAGATATAAATGATGTTACAATCACACTTCAGCCAAATTCATTGCTGCAGAAATGCAGCATAGAAGCTCATGCCACACGGAAGGGCCATAAAATCGCCTGTCTGAAATCCTGAAGAGCTCCAGCCCATTGTTGTAGACAATATTGAGTTAGATGTGTCGGTGGTTTGACTCTACTCACAACAGCTTTCTACAGTCCTTTGCTTTTACTACACTGTTCCCAATGTTTTGTAGGAGTAACCATGGTTTAGCATGATAGAAGGCTGAACATCTGGGAGCAGATGATGGACATCCTATAGAAAATTGTTGCTACTTGGTCCTCACTGTTGTTAGCACACTTGGAGAACAGAGACCAGGGCGGGCCCTATGATTAGGCAGAGTGAAGCAGCTGCCTTAGGCGGTAGCTACTAAGGAAGGGAGTGTCATGTGGCCTGCTAACCTCAAGTGCAGTGGAAGACATTGTCCTTTCACCAGTATTGGAGTAAGATTCAACTACCAGTCCAATTGGCTTCTGTATGTGCTATATTGTCCTTTGCCTCAGGCAGTAAAATGTCTTGAGCTGGCCCTGACAGGGTCTATTTGTACCTTTAGTTATCCTTAAATCTTCAAAGACCAACAGTCTAAGAGCTTCAGCAGCGGTAAGGAAGGCACTGTTGGTAAGTGGTTCCCAGATCTCAGAATTGGGAGTCTGCCAGACAGGATTGCACTCCCTCTGGATGAATGGGCAGGTAGTTTATGGGTTCTCTAAGAGCCACCTTTGTCCACGAAGGCCCAGGCAACGTCTGTGGTGAAAAGTAGCTATCATCAGCTTTGGCTGGTGTGTCAACTACACCGTTTCCTGGAGAGGGATAACTTGGCCAATCTATCACATGTGTTGGTATCCTCGTGGCTGGGCTGTTGCAATGCACTCTGTGTGGGTCTTTCTTTGCTGCTGTGTTTTGTTTGTTTTGCAACTTGCTTAGAAGCCATGTTGGCCCATAATTGGTATATAAATTCATAAATAATAATAATAAAATGAAGATAGAGAATCTGTGCCCCTTCAGATGTTCTTGGACTGCATCTCCCATCAGCCCCAGTTAACATGATCAATGATCAGGAATTATGGGAGTTGTAGTTCAACATCTGGTGGACCACAGGTTTTCCAGGCCTGGTCAAAGGCCTAGGGACCCTTTTCAATATTTCTATCTTTTCCCTATCCCACAAGCCTTCAAAAGTAATTACTGCCTTTAAAAAGGAATGATTGTGATATATTTACTTGGATGTCTGTTGTCAGGCAGAAAGGCAAGCTAGAAATACTTTAAAGTAAAAATAAAAAATAAAAACTTACACACCCTCTGAACTCAAAATATCCACTCTGGCTTTCAATAATTTCCAGTTTGACCAAATTCTTCTCAAAATGTGGCAAACACTGCTTAATAATTACAAATACTACCAGCCCAGTTACTGTTAAGGGGTTCTAGTAATTAATTTGCTGAAGTACCATAGATAGATTTAAAGCATATAATTTCTCACATATAAATGAGAAAGAGAGCTGAATAATGGCTTTACACTTTTTTTAGCAGATATTTTATTTGAGGCTCATTGAACTATGATCGCAATCAGCTTTTGTTCCAGTGTGCAAGCAGTGAATTCTCGCCACCACCACCACCCCGCCCCCGTCCTCAAGCCTCCTCACTCAAGCTACCGAGCATGCCAAACATATTAGAGAACTTCTTGTACAAATATTTGTTGGTTTTTATACTAGAATGTGTCATTATTAATCAACAGAATAAATTGCATTTCCCCCCACTGCTGTCCAAAAAAAGCTTATGCTGTGAAATCAGAACTGTTTGCAAATCAATCAGGCAGACACTCTCATGAATTCTTAAGATAACCAAATGCTTGCCAAAATCACTAGAAAAAGAACATTGCAACTTGTTTACTGAAATGAAGAGACAATAATATGGTCTCACCCTAACATGACCCCTTACCTGCAGATTTACCTTATGCTGTTTGTTTGTTTGTTTGTTTGTTTGCTTGCTTGCTTGCTTACCGTTTTCTAGATAACCAGATGTGTGAAATGCTTTGCGTGGCAAGTTCCCGCCTCCCCCCAAGAAATAAAGACACAGGACACAAGAATTTGAGTTAATGGGTCAAATTAGGCCACAACTTGTTGATAACAGGAATTGAGCAGTATTGGCCTTAGGCATTGGTCCTAAAACTAAACAGCTTCAGCCTGCATGCTTGAAGGCCGGTGAGGGTTAACCACCAGTGGGAGGAGTCATGCTGAGGCACGTCAACTAGGACCTCCCCCCGGGGTCACCGCGTGGGGGCGTGCCGTGGGCCCACACCTCCATAGGCTTAGGACAAGGCCACGCTTCCCGGAATTCTTTACCGGACTACCCTTTTGTTTGGGGGAAGGTGATGGCATTCCTTCGCCCCTTCATCTGCATAACAATAGAGCAGTACTCCCGCCAATGCCTAACCGCCAGTACCGGGGACTTTATTATAAAGACCATTGCTTTATTAAGAAATGAAATGGAGGTAAGGGCAACACTGGTACCATCAGTGCAGATTATACTGAACATTCGTAGTGGAAAGCTTTGAAGAGCATCAGATAGATACCTTCACACTCAGCAGCTGGGTCACAAAATGACTGATGAGATCATGTGGAAAACCTGCGCCATAATTCCAGAATTTAGAATTTTATGCAAGTATAAATACACAACAGAATATCATCCATGGACTGCTTTGCGATTTGCTGAGTTATTTGAATGAAGTGGCTTAACAACGGTTGCAGTAAGTCATCGTACATTTGTTGGACAATATCTGAGGGATTCTAAACGGTTTCTTCTCCAAGCAGGACAAAAAGCCTTTGAGTGGCATTTGAGAAGTATCTGGTGTTAGCCCTGTTCAAAGAAGACCCACATGGCTAATTTAGGTCTAGCGATTTCAATAGGTCTACTACTCTGAGTACGACCTAGTTGGCTATAACCCAAACTTTCTCAACATTCTTGTTTTCCTCGAAGGCTGATTAAGAAATGGTTTATGTACTCTGACTTGTTAGAAAACACACTGGTGGCAGTGGGTTACGACTAGTACAAATTCTCCTGATTTATTACAGTGGGGTCTGGATCCCACAAGGAACAAACACACTATCTGGTCAACCAAAAATTATGTCTCCTGCTCCTCATAGCTATGATAGGCACTGCAGTAATAAGACCCTATTTTTTAAATAAATTCTATTTAACTTATACACCACTTGATTGTAAAAATAGCAAAAAACCCCAACAACCTTAGTTTACAAAAGGATAAAACATAAAAATTGAGAAGAATTCACAACCATACTTTAAAACAGACAAAGGTTAAAATACTAAAGCAGTTTAAAATTACCTCAACTGTCTAAGCATCTGGGTAGGCTTGTCTAAACAAGAATGTTTTTAGCAGGCACTGAAAAAAGTACAGTAAGCCCACAACTTATATGCATTTAACTTATGAACTTGGCAATGAAAAGAAATTAAAAAGGAAGTGGAAAGAGGGCAAGCGTCTGGGAGAAAAGACTTTGGCAATCCCACCCGCCATTGCACCCAATGTCTTTTGAATATATGTGATTTTCACTTCAGGTGCAATCCCAGGATTGTAACACCTGTGTAAGTTGTGGACTTACTGTTCAGTGAGGGCACCTGTTTGATCTCAATAGGAAGGGAGTTTCAAAGTGTAGGTGCTGCAAGACTGAATGACTGAGTTCTTACAAATCTGGAATGGGTATTTTGTGGCACTAGTTCTGACGATCGAAGAGGTTGTGTGGGCACATGTGGGGTCAGATGATCTCATAGGAAAACTGGTCCCAAGTTGTTAAGGGCTTTATATGCTAATATGACATTGCCCCAGTAGCAAACTTCATATATTTATGTCATACTCTGAACGGGACATGGGATATGCTAGTGACGATAAAACCTAATTGCTCAATCTGACAACAGAATCCCAAAGGCCTACATCAGGGGTGAAGACCCTCAGGAACAGGGGCCAGATGTGGTTCAACTCATCACCAGCATGCAGCACATAATGAAATACAGTCTTGAGTCTGAAAATAGTTCCTCACATGAAGAAAGTGCACTGTGATCCATAAGTCTGAGTGTTAAATCTGTGGCTGTTTATTGAGCAGAGAAACAAAACCTGCTCTTGGACAAGGGCATTCAGAACATGGAAGAAGGATTTGGACATGGCAGCATATTTCCATCAAAAGAAAACAAAAGGAGCCCATACAAACTGACTAAATATTCTCTCTCTCTTTCTGTGGGGGCGGTGGGACAATCTGTCAGTTTCAGCATCTCTCAATTGTTCATTTTCTCAGTATCAAGTCCAGGCCTCCACATTTCCACATCAGTTTGCTGTTTAAAAAGAACAGGGGGGTGGATTTCTTTGAAAATTCATCAGCATTTCAATTTTTTCCTAATATTCATATGTGTGTGCAATTTTGCCTAATACACATACTTTTGCAAAGCAGTCTCCCCTAATTCAATTCACTTTTGCACGTTACTTTCACCAAAATATGGATTTTTATGCACATTTTACCACAGAATGTTCATTTTTGTACACACAACCTGGCTGGAGAACTGCATTGCAAAATTCAGGAAAAGTGTGAATTTTGACTAACAACTGTGCTTCAGTTCTTGTAGTGTTTTGGAAAGTGAATATTAGGGAGTTTATCCTTTAAGTGCAAATGGAGTCTAATTTTTTCTCCTCCTTTACAGTCAGTTATCAATCAATCAAATCTAATTGTAAGGAGAAATTCATCTTCAAAAGATTGTCGCTTATTGCTCCGAAAATCATTCAGTGCTGCTCCCTCCCTTCCCCTCATTCCTGGATACAAGGAACCACACAATTAATCCTAAATGCTCAAAGGGGCTTTGCACCTATGTTTCCCAAACAGCAGCCTACTATGCTTCATAGTGGGCTATGCTGGGAAAGTCATGGGACTTTCAGATCATCTGATATTGCACATTGGTCTGGCACTCAAAGGGAGAAAAGTAAAGTATGGTGGGCATGTTGTGGCCCTTGGGCATCACCTACAATGATGTTCTTAATAGACCCATGCATCTATTTTTTTCTGATTTTTAAATATATATATTTTCTTGCCTTGTAGTTTTAGACACACCTGTTTCCTTCCTTTCTACTATGGATTGCTTTACATTCACATATATACAGTCATGCCTCATGTTACGTTTGCTTCATGTTTTGTCTTTTCAGGTTGCGTCCCGCGCAACCCGGAAGTACTGGAAAGGGTTACTTCCAGGTTTCGCTGCTCGCGCATGCACAGAAGAGCTAAATTGCACTTTGCGCATGCGCACAAGGGCCAAATTGCGCCGCACACCTGCACAGATATGGCGCTTCAGGTTGCGAGCTTTTCAGGTTGCGAACGGGCCTCTGGAATGGATCCCATTTGCAATCAGAGGTACCACTGTATTGCTTCTGCTGTACATGCTGATAGCTGAGATGATCATTTGGAAAGAACCTATAAAGGATGGATGGTGAATTTCTAAATTAATCTGATAATTCATTCATCTACTTTATGAAGAATCATGCCTGTGATGTACCTACATGCTGAAAGAAGGACAATGTTTGAATATTTTGCTTCAGTAGCTCTAAACACAGTACGTAAAAACAAAAATAATAGCAGCAGCAGGCGTATAGCCAAAGAATATTTTAAATATCAATTCATAAATTCAACAAATGATATTCATAGAGTAACTGAACTCTGTGTTAGAAAGATGTCTGCAAACATGACATGAAGGATAACACATTAATCCCACTGTATGGGAATCTCTGACAGACGACTGAAGTGCCTGGAAACAGTCAGGTCATGTATCCATAGCAATGAAAAGGGATGAGGGTGGCGCTGTGGTCTAAACCACTGAGCCTCTTGGGCTTGCCGATCAGAAGGTTGGCAGTTCAAATCCATGCAATGGGGTGAGCTCCCGTTGCTCTGTCCCAGCTCCTGCCAACCTAGAAGTTTGAAAGCACACCAGTGCAAGTAGATAAATAGGTATTGCTGCGGCGGGAAGGTAAATGGTATTTCCGTGCGCTCTGGCTTCTGTCACAGTGTCCCGTTGCACCAGAAGCAGTTTACTCATGCTGGCCACATGACCCAGAAAGCTGTCTGTGTACAAATGCCTGCTCCCTTGGCCTGAAAGCGAGATGAGCGCCACAACCTCATAGTTGCCTTTGACTGGACTTAACCGTCCAGGGGTCGTTTACCTTTACCCTTACCATAGCAATGACCAGAGGAGGAATGACCACTGGGGGAGCACAGAGAGAAGAAAAGCCACAGCGCATCTGCCGCAGCACAAGCAGACACCTCCATCTGCCCCACCTGCAATAATACATGTCTCTCCTATTTGGTCTCTACAACCATAGCAGGCAATGGTTGACTTTACCCCCAAAGGCGCACTTTAACATTGTCTCCCAAGAAAAGATGGATGTCAACAAAAACTAAAAAAGACGAATCTGTTCAAGAAAGAGACCTTGGAGTACAGTTATTGTTAGACAACTCAAGCTGCCTCATACATATATGTGTGGAATTTACCTGTTCTCAGAAGACACACTCTCTCTCTCTCTCTCTCTGCCTGCTTTGGTGTATTTGTGTACCTTGCCACCTTGTGGCAGTTTGCGATATTTACATGAATCTGCTAACAGCTACTTAACAGTATGCACAAATGGACTCCGCAGAGCATGTTTCAGCTGTACTTCATGGAAATGCGTAATCTGCCAGCCTTGTTTTGCAAGCCTTGTAAATGCTGATTTTGCTTTATAGCTATTTATGCTGCATTCATATTTGTGGCATAAAGAGAAGCGCAAATAGACATTTGGCTTTTCATTAATAGGTGCTTGATTCCTAGGTATTGTCTAATTTGGAGGAGTTTGATGCAATCACAGCCTCTTGAGATAGAAGCAACAGCCAGAGAGCTTTCGGGGAGGGTGGGGGGGTCGATGCTTCTGCCTGGGACTAAGTCTAGAATGCACTGCATCAGCTGTGCCGGTTCCTAGCCTGGTGTGGGGAACCTCAGGCCCGGGGGCCAAATGTTTCCCTTCAAAGTGTGCTCCCAAGCCTTTGGGACTCTTCCCAGCCCCCTCCTTCTCTCCCATAACACAACCCACACCAACACTCTCCTATGTTGCTTTTACCTAGCTCGAAAAACTGGGACGTGTCTTTCTTGCCTGGATGGAAGATGAAGAGGTACGTGTCTGTGTGTGGATATAGAACCTTCTGACTTTTGTGTGGCTGAAATGCAGCCTACCGCAAAAAGGTAAGTCCTGTCCATTGCTCCACCCACTTTTCCTTCTGGCCCCACCCACTGCTGGAATGTGGCCTGGGGAAGAATGTGGGCCTCGTGGAGTTGAAAAGGGTTCTACATACCTTTCCTAGAATGCTCTCCATTAGTCCACATGGCAAACTGTAAAAACTGCTGGGTCTGCACAGATGACACTGTCATTAAGGAAGAATTTTGTCCAAAACTTTATTCAGCACACTACTTGCTTCCTGGGGGATCCTATATTCAGCAGTGAAAAGAACCTCCTACCAAACAGAAGGTAACCTCAGAAGGATGAAATCTGTTTAAAGCAGGCATAGGCAAACTTGACCCTCTAGCTGTTTTGGGACTACAACTCCCATCATCCCTAGCTAACAGGACCAGTGGTCAGGGATGATGGGAATTGTAGTCCCAAAACATCTGGAGGGCCGAGTTTGCCTATGCCTGGTTTTAAGTATTCCTGTGATTAGGAATGGGGCAAGTTCTCCCCCTCACATAGCGTGAACCTGCCTAATTCACACTTTGCAAACAAATAAAGGTGCTGAAATGCAGCTGGTGCTAGGGGTTTGTGAGGCAGTTCTCCAACCAAAAGAGTCGTGCAAAAAAAGAATACGTCAGGAGGACGTGTGCACAAAGATCTTCATGGTGACAAAAATGCATTATATCGAAGTGTTTGCAGAACTGCCTGTATTCGGAGAAAAGTCCAGAAAAATGTATACAAATTTTCATGCAGCCATTTTTTTTAAAAAAAAGTTCAAAATCATACAGAAATGGATCAAACTGTAGATTGGTTTCTCTCAGTTTCTCATTTATAGATTATGCCCATATCTACCTATGAATTATATCAGCAAGCTGTGGAAATGAAAGATGTAGGAACTGAACTCCTCCGGTTTAGAAATCCCCAGGCCAGGGTTCTTGTGATCCTAGCTCCTCCACCCTGTCTGGATGCTAGAGCTCAGCTTGTTATAGTTTGGTGCCAGCTGCCATTTTCTCTGCTCTCCTCATCTACTAAACTATACTGCAAATGGAGAGGAGGAGCAAGGATAGCTGAGGGCACTGCCAACATTTCCTGGTGCCTGACACAGAAGGCTTCTGAAGATGTTTACATTATTGAGGAGAATTCTGGGCCCCACAATTTAATTATTTCTACCAACCAGTGTTAAATATCTGTGCAACCTCTTCTTGGGCTTGATAAACTGATTTGTTTCCCTACAGAATTTTGAAAAAAAGATCTCAGGTTTTCTGAGTGCAGTTCCAAATGCAGGAATGCTGTTGCATTTCTGATGACGTGGTAAGGAATTGGGCAATCCTTTCGCTTATCTGACCTGGTGGCAGATGTTGTAATTGTGGCAGCAGCAGAAAAGGTGACCTTGTTCCTGGAATCTTAGGTGCCATAGATGCCAACTCTAAGGGGCCAAGGTCCCTTCAGCCCCCCCACTAAAATATTTGGGGGGCTGCCCCTCCAGTATTAAAAACAATCAGGGGCAGAGGAGGCCTAGTGTGGAGCCAAGAAGAGCACGGTGTGGCTTCTGTGTCTGGAGGCTCCTGCTGCCACATAGGGGAAGGAGGGTGGGAGAAGCAGCTCTGGGCTGGTGGCAGAGGCAGGAGGAGGAGGTTGAGTGCCAGGGCGGAGGAGCCACCAACCATTGTAGCTGCACTGCTGCTGCATTTGGCTCCACTCATAATTTAGTGAGAGGAACATCACCTGGGAACAGTCTCTAGGAAAGAAGAGCTAAGATGCCTTTTCTATGAATCCTGGCTCTACAACTGGAGGAATTATGATTCCCTACAGGCTGAAATTGTTTAAACAGGCCATAGTTAGCCCTCCCTCTGCTCAAAGAGAATTTCAATGTCATGCTTTCCAGAAGGTTCCGAAGGGGACAAGTGAAGTCTGCAAGTCTAGGCAGGCGGCTTATAATCTTTTGGGTGCCTATGGCATGCAACTGTCCATCAAGTCACAGCCTTTCCTCAGGCCCCTTTTAAAAGACCGGTTGCGCTGAAATAACTGGTTTGGGTTGGTATGAGGGTGTTTTTGATGACCTTGTAATGGTAAAGAGTGAAATAGAGAAGGTTAGGCTTGACGTGGGGTTTCTTCAGACATATGTGAAGGAAAGACTAGAGAGAGGAAGGAGGCAGAGTGGAAGAACTTAACACAGTTATAGAATTTAACCTCTATTATGATACTGAGTTTCAATTAATCACATCTGAGTCACTGTAAGTAAAGATATGATATAACAATGATTGGAGAAATTGCTATTAAATTGGTCAATCATACGATGCTCCAAAGCTAAATAGGTTCTGGGGCTGTTTCTCTTTCCCCCTTGCTCTACAATTTACCTAAAATATTTATTATGAATATAAAAGCATGGATTTTTTCAGTTAAAAGCTATTAAAATGTAATAAAATATAAGCACATTTGCTGAGACATACTTTCCCTGAAAACCGGCTAATTATCCAAAGATCTTCTGAACTGTGCTTCTGAATGATCTTTAAGTAATTACCAAAGGGGGGAAAAACCACAGGGCCTTTTGAAACTGTGTGGAAGAAAATAAGGATGTCAACCCAGTCAGATTAAAGTAGTTTTATCCCTTCATGTTAATGCTTTTTGTAATTTTAGCATAAACTGAGTAAACATCTAGCAAGGTTTCAGGGGCAAAAGCTTCTTTTTTCCTTTTTTTTGTGGGGGAGCTATTCTTAGCAATTATCTACCAGGAGATGGCACCATTGACAAAATAATTTTGAGAGCCACAAACAAACTCTTCACAGCCATCTGTTTATCTGAATATATTGACAGCCCCAGGTGTTCACCATGGGCCCAATCCTGTCAATTAGTATTCAGGCAAGCAGGCCTTCCATTATGAGTGTCTCACTAAAATTGACTGCACTCTTGTGGAAGCTATGGCTTGCTGATTGTATGAGCAGGTAAAAGCAGACTTGGCTCATTTTGGTAGCAACTTTTGCAGTGAAAAAGCTTCTGGGGGAGGGGAAAAGAGCTTCCTTTCTTGGGAAACTGAATCTGTTGTCTATCTGTTTCTCAATTTGCAATCTTTTTAACACTTTCCGGGCAATAAACCCAAATGAACGCAATCGAAATGTCTTACAAAGATATATGAATCCATATGAACTTATGTGTGAAATGAACTGAATTCCAGACATCCTGAAGGGTCATAAGTCATTAATGAATCTTTGTCCGCTTTATGCAACACAAGAGGTGATACTTCTGCATAGGTTCGAATGGAGTTCATTTTTTTTTCAGTTGAAAGAAATCCCAGCTTATGCCTTATAGTGGTGTCAACCTTCTGTGACACCCAGAAAGTTGTTAAGTGAATAAGATTATTAGATTTCAAGATAAACTCTATCAAAGGCAGATCTAGCGGAGAGTGACCATAGCAGGTGCCACAATTATGACATCCAACAGAAGGTGAGAGGTGAGGGGGCACTGGATTTTAGCATCACACAGGGTGCCACTGAAATTTGAGGCACCAAGGTCCACCATGGACTCTGTCACACCACTACCACCACATGTGTATCAAACACACTTGCGGCACATTCACACTTGTGCATTTAAAGCACTTACCGTAACACTTTAAACAGTCATGACTTCTCCCAAAGAATGACGAGAGCTGCATTGTGTTAAATGTGCTGAGAGTTGTTAGGAGAACCCTGTTCTCCTCCCCAGAGGTACAATTCCCAGAGTGGTTTAGCAATCAATTCCTCTTCAGAGGCAACTATGAGAACTGTAGCTCTGTGAGGGTGCAGGTGGAGGGGAAATGGGCAACAATGGTCTTCCTTCCACTTCCATTAATAGAGGTGCCAGCTGGATCACAAGTCTCTAGGCTGGATTCAACGCACACCTCTTGACACCTGAGACCTGTGTTTTGAGGACCCACCCTATTCCTCTGACTGTAATTTGTTGTAACTGTTTTCATTGCTGAATATTAAATTGTTGTAACCCATCCTGGGGCCTGTGGATGAAGGGCAGGTACTGCTACTACTACTACTACTACTACTACTACTACTACTACTAGAGTCAAGATGCCACTGTGATGAATATCCTCTTCCACTTTACCACAAAATGTATAGTTCTTAAAGGTGGGATGCTAAGAAGAGCTTCCCCAGAAGATCTTAAGGCCGGAGCAGGATTGTATTGCTAGGGTATTAAGTATCTACATTTCATTTTGGGATAAGAACCCCCCATTAACAGCAAATTCAGCAAACCATATGATTGGAGTTAGTGATTTCCCCCACAATGGGGGTGATGCTTTTTGGAACAGTGTTACTGAGCTAGTTCAGTGGTGGGAGATCCTAAAACTATGAGCATGATTTGTGTGCAGTCTAGGTATTCTTTAGATGTACCAAAGCCTCAGCAAGCCATACAAAAGGTTCCCACGCTTCTTAGGTTTTAAAGCCTTCTAAGTTTGAGGAGCTGACTCATGACTTCTCGACAATGAGATTTAGCTATATTGGGGCTCTAAGACACCCCTGTTGGCGGAGGACTCATCTAATGAGAGGAGAACTCATCAGCCTTCCCAGGATCCAAGTATTCTTAATGAAATGCCACACAAATGACAGAACAAAAGGCAGGTGACTAACATGATACAACAAATGTTACACAAACAAAAACCAATATGCCAAGGGGAAATTAGACACTTCTCTCTAGACCAATTCATGCAACCCATTTTCTTTAAATATACAAAACCAGTGTATATAACCTTTTTACAGTGATTGTGTTGCCTTTAACTCAATGTCTGAATCATGTGACCTGAATCCAAATGATGACTCAGTGGTTCTTGGGGAAAGTTCCATAAATAGACTGACCCAGCTGGAAGAACTGGGTCACAATCCAGCCCCATTGGACTAGTTTAACATGCGAAATACACAGGAATTTGTCAATATTAGTTGAAAAACTGCTCGTATTAATGGACCGCCCTCAACAAGGGGTCGATTTCAGGGGGAAATGCAACAAACCATCAACAATAGCTTCGTATTGATCCACAAAATGTTCATTATGCATAGCTGGGATTACTGATCAATGAATGCTGGGCTAGACATCTAATAAATTAATAAGTAAATAATATATATATTCATATATGTGTGTGTGTGTGTGTGTGCGCGCGCTATGGCTGGCTTGTAGTAAGTGCTTAATGTCAAATAAGTTGCAGATTCCTAATTTAGATCTGCTCTGTTCCAGTTCCTTTAATGAAAGTAATGTATCTGTATTGATGCCCTACCTCCTCCTTAGTATTATTTGGAAAGCCATCAGATGAAGGGAACACAAAACCTTACAAAGACAGGCTGAAAAGCAGAAGTGAAAGTGTCTTCAGGAATCTTTCCTGTATTTTATCAAGTGGGACTGTGAGCTTCAGATTTCTTCAGGGGTTCACAAACCTCAATCCGTGTAAGATCTGTCACAGCACAACTCAATGTGTGTCTAAAGGTAAAGGTAAAGGTACCCCTGACGATTAGGTCCAGTCATGACCGACTCTGGGGTTGCACGCTCATCTCACTCTATAGGCCGAGGGAGCCGGCGTTTGTCCGCAGACAGCTTCCGGGTCATGTGGCCATCATGACTAAGCTACTTCTGGCGAACCAGAGCAGTGCACAGAAATGCCATTTACCTTCCCGCCAGTGCAGTACCTATTTATCTACATGCACTTGACGTGCTTTCAAACTGCTATGTGGGCAGGAGCTGGAACTGAACAATGGGAGCTCGCCCCATTGCAGGGATTCAAACCACCAACCTTCTGATCAGCAAGCCCTAGGCTCTGTGGTTTAGACCACAGCTCCACCCGTGTCTACTCGAATGCCATTTCTGTTAGGTTCACTGGGACTCACTCTCAATTACGTTAAGTGTAGGATTGCAGCCTAATGAAACAAGCTCACCAAGTTTCTCTGTGTAGGCAGATCTGTAGCTGCCACATAAAGTGCCCTGTCATTTTGCTTTGGACATGGCGGGAGGTAGGAGCGGCTCCTTCTTCCTCCTTCCCATTGGCTCTGATGGGAAGGAATTAATTGACTCAACACCAAAGCTGAGTTGTATCATTTCTGTGTGTGTATCAGGGACATGATGGGTTGCAGCTCAGTGTTAGACCACAGGCTTTGCATGCAGAAGGTGTCAGGGTCAACCTGCAACATTGCCAGGTATGGTGCAGGCCAAACTGAGCTAGATGGACCAGGTGGCGCTGTGGTCTAAACCACTTAGCCTCTTGGGCTTGCCTATTGGAAGGTTGGCGGTTTGAATCCACACAATGGGGTGAGCTCCCTTTGCTCTGTCCCAGCTCCTGCCAACCTAGCAGTTTGAAAGCACGCCAGTGAAAGTAGATATATAGGTACCGCTCCAGCGGGAAGGTAAACAGCATTTCCACACGCTCTGGCTTCTGTCATGGTTTTTCATTGCACCACAAGCTGTTTAGTCATGCTGGCCACATGACCCAGAAAGCTGTCTGTGGACAAACACCGGCTTCCTCGACCTGAAAGTGAGATGAACACTACAACCCCATAGTCAACTTTGACTGGACCTAACTGTCTAGGCGTCCTTTACCTTTACCAAAGTGGCTTCTGACACCTGCCAGTGCTGTACTCTATCTTGATACTCTCCACCTTCCCTTAACTGGCTGGTGGAATATCTAAGCTAGTGAAGCTAGCATGTAAGTAGGGACTTCCTGCAGTGAATCATGACACCTGTGTACATCCATCCTATATCCTGGCAAAATGGTACTAATGCTGCTTCCTGTGGTCTCTCAGCCATCTTTCTGGAGGACCTTAGATTGCAGGTCCTCAGTTTCATTTCAGAAGCAGTGAAAGAAGCAGCTTCCACAAGTGACTTCTGCTTTTCCCCTCTGTTCTCCGAATTGGCTTTAAAAGTGCCAACTGAAGCTCAGAAGGTTTTGAACATCAGGTGTTTATAATTTTTCTCTTTTTACATATTTGTTTTGTGATAGGCATTTCCTATAGCTCTTTTCAATCATATCCCCAACAGCAGTTTATAAAACTGGAACACAAACACAACAGAATGCACACAACGGTCACAAGTTCACAAAAACAGTATGAAGCAATCAGTAGGGTTATTTATTTATTAGTTGTTTATGTAGAAATGCAGATGCCATCCTTTGCTAGTAGGCCATGGGGTGGTATACAACACAAAAAACAGTGTAACACAGCTGTAAAGCTCAAAAGCCTTTAAAACTTAATAGCAATTATCTCAGTACAGTTCATAATAAAAGGAACAGTTCATTAATTCATTCCATGGCAATCCCCCTCATCTGGAAGGTTGTTGGAAGAAGTGCATCACCATCTCTTTCTTGAAAGAATACAGGGATGCCTCTAGGCACCCCTCCATGGGAAAAGCATTCAGCAAATATCGAGCCTCCACCAAGAAGGCCCTTTCATAACCCACAGGAATACACACATCGTCCTGCACAAAGACCACCAGTTGAGCATCATCCCTAACCTTAGGGCATGGGCAGGTTGGTACGTGAGAATGCGGGGATATATATATATGGAAGCCTGGCATAGGTATTCCTAGCCACCAAGACCATGTGAGCCTGACAAGGAGCACCCTTCCCCCCAAACTACATAACTGCTCCTTCCAGGAAAATGTAACACCATCAGGAACAGGATGCTCTGCCAACTCTCTGACCCAGGAACGACCCATTTACAGCAACTCTATCTGCTTTGGATACCGCTTCAAATTATTGGCCCACATCTAACCCATTACCACCTCCAGACACAGATTAAAGACCTGCATGGCCATTTCTGGTGCTGAGATACTGATGAAACATATAGATAGATATCAGAAGCCTATTGAAGACACTTTGCTCCAACTCCCCTGATGACTGCTTCCAATAGCTTCATAAAGATGTTTAACAGCATGGGTCATAAGAGTGAACGCTGTGGGACTCTGCAAGCTGATTTCCAGCGGAAATCACCCAATGCTATTATCTGGAAATGACCTTGGAAATACAAGTGGAATGAGTGCTAAGCAGCACCCCCAACTCCCAGATCCCTTAGGCAGTCCAAGAAGGGGTCAATAGTATCAAAAACTGATGAAAGGTCAAGGACAGAGGTCATCACTCAGGACAACCAATCCCAAAACCACGTCTTAAGCTAGACTGAAATGGGTCTAGATAGCCAGTTCTATTCAAGCATTCCTGAAGCTGTCCTGCCACCATCTTCCTGAACACCCACAAGAGGTAATGAGGACCAACATCTTGGATGGCTTTTAAAATATAAGGCAAATTCATGGGGGATAAGGTCATCAGTGGCAACTAACCATGATATCTATGTTTTACCCCCAACTGCCAGAATCAGTATTTCTCTGAATGCCAGTTGCTAGAAATCACAAGTGGGAGGAGAACTGTTTCACTCCGGCTTCCTAGAGGCATCTATCTGGCCACTTTGAGAATAGGATTATATGGGCCATTGTCATAATCCAGCAGGTTCTTCTTATGTTATGCTACTCAATACCAAACGTGAACATTTTTTAGATGTAACAAGGTATTTTCATTTGTTGACCCAGTTTTAAATTTCTCTGCATTTAGCACATGTCAGTTTAACTAGATAACTTATTGTGAGCCCAGAATGCATAGTTTTAAAAGATAAAATAATTAAATCAAATGATTTTGTGAATCAGGTGTATACCCTCTTCCTCAAGCACACACACAGAGTCAGAAAACAAACTAACTTCTGGTTGATTGCCATTGTTCATTCACCCACACAACTGAATCTTTCATCCAGTGCCAGTGTAACCAGATACAAAGCTAAAGAAACTGGATTTTTCAGAAACCTCAGCCGACTGTTTGCAAGACATTCAAATTCAGGAAACAGCCTCCTGTGGATAATTTGAAATATTCAGGCCCAGGTTTTCATATGTGTCAGAGCTGCTTGAAGATCCTAGCTCACACAGGATCACGCTAGCCAGCGATCATTAAGTAAAAGTCTTTATTGAATTACAGTTTCCATTCTCACGCTGCTGCGCGCAACTCTACGTCTAGTAGCTAGATCGGCGAAGCTCCGTCTGAGTCTCCGCCCCGTGTGCACCAACTTAATATCCTAGCCTTGCTCCACCTTTTCCGCCTGACTGTCCTCCTCTGGGTCCCTCTACCCCCCGGGGCTTCTTCCTTCCGGGATTCTTCTGACGCTGACCCGGACCCTCCTGCCTCCTTGCGCCGGGCTTTAGGACCTGGTTCCCTTTCGGGGCTGCTTACTGCGCCGCCTTCCTCTGCATTTGAACTTGGCGCACGCGCCCAACCTTCCACTTTCCTCTTAACCGTTTCTTCGCTCCCCGATGGAGGTGTGGCCACTCCTGACTCATGCCCTCCCTCCTGTGGTGAGCTGCCAGCGCTTCCCCCCTGGCTCCCTTCCTCTTCCCTGCTTCCTGGCGGTGACGCTGGTCCCGATTTCCAGCTGCTCTCCCCTGAGTCCCCTCTGGCTCTATCTTCCTGGGGTGCCCCCCTAGACTCCCCCCTTGCCCTGGCCACTGGTGCTCCTTTCTGTGAATCCTCTGATTCACTGGAAAGACTCGGAGATCTCGGGTCGTCGTCATCACTCATCTTTTCTTCTGCCTCCTCCCCTTCGCTCTCTGTTTCCTCCCTTGCCCTTGCCTCTGCTCCTAAACCCCTGACAATATGTTTCATACTGGGTATACATAGACCACTGCATATGAGGAGGGAGACAAGTAAAGGGTTCTTAAGAGCTGGACAAGATGGACCACTTGTGTTACTGTCTAGGTCTTCAACTTTAAATATGTGATGTATCAACTCTAGTATCCTAAATCAGATAGAAATGGTAAAAGATTTTGTACGCTGAACAGATATAGGCATAGAATTATTAGCAGCAGTAATAAAAATATAAAAGAGACCTGCTGGATCAGTCCGAAAGCCTATCTAGTCCAGCATTCTGTTCTCACAGTGGCCAGCTAGATACCCACAAGAAGGACATGAGCGCAAGATGCCCAGCAACTGAAATACAGAGACCTACTGCAGGTGGCGCTGTGGGTTAAACCACAGAGCCTAGGAGTTGCCAATCAGAAGGTCGGCGGTTCGAATCCCCACGACGGGATGAGCTCCCATTGCTCGGTCCCTGCTCACTCCAACCTAGCAGTTCGAAAGCACATCAAAGTGCAAGTAGATAAATAGGTACCACTCCGGCGGGAAGGTAAATAGCGTTTCCGTGCACTACTCTGGTTTGCCAGAAGCAGCTTAGTCATGCTGGCCACATAACCCGGAAACTGTCTGCGGACAAACACCAACTCCCTCGGCCTATAGAGTGAGATGAGCACCGCAACCCCAGAGTCGTCCACGGCTGGACCTAACGGTCAGGGGTCCCTTTACCTTTACCTTTTTACTGCCTCCAGTACTGTAAGAACTGACTAGTAGTCATTGACAGTATGTGAATTTGTCTAATTCACTTTTGAAGCTGCCCGAGTTGGTGGCCATCAGCACATCTTGTGATAGCAGATCCATTGCTTAACTATGTGCTGGGAGAAGTACTTCCTGTTCTCTGTCAGGAATCTCTCAGCATTCAATGATCCCTGGTTCTAGCATTATGAAAGAGGGGGAGGAACTGCTTTCTCCACCCAACACATGACTTTATATGCCTATGTCATGTCCCCCATCTCCTTGCAAATGATCCTTGCAACAATCAGCTTGTCATCTCTAAGTGCAAATACTGGCTGCCATTCTCTCTCTTTAAATAGCTTCCTTTCCTCAAGATACGAGTCAGCCAAAAATACCAATATGGCGAAGGTCTGTGGGCTGCCCAAAACTGCTTTCACACAGGACATGATATTTCAGTTTGGCTCATATAAGTTCTAGAATATGCTAGATATTCTTTCCAGGCCACAATTCACAGGAAGCTGACTTATATTGAGTCATAGCACTGGTTCTCCAGCGTTTCAGGAGTGTCCTCAAGCCCTATCTGGAGATGCCAGGCATTGAATTGGGCCTTTCTACATGCAAACTAGGTGTTCTATCACAGAGCTATGACCCTTCCCAGCAGTCTCTGTCAGGGATGCAGGAAGTAAAGGGAAACTGGAAGTAACTAATAAGAGGATTAAGAAAGAGCAAGCTTCAAAAACATTGCTGCCTCTGACTGTGGAGGCAGAGCATAGTCATCATGGCCAGTAACCATTGATAGCATTATTTCCACGAATCTGTCCAATTTTCTTTTAAAGCCCTCCAAGTTGGGGGCCATCACGGCCTTTTGTGGGAGTGAGTCCAGTAATCTAACTATAAGCTATCTTTTACTGATTAGGCATTTTAATGTATGATGATTTTGTCTATGCGCTGATAGGTATGGCTCAGTTTATTCTTTGCAAAACCACTTTCTAAAAGAAAGAATACAACCTACTGAACAAGGTAAAATTTGCATCCATTCCTCTCTCCATTTTTGCTTCTGGCCCAGCACATCCCTGGAATGTGGCCTCCCCAAAGTTGCCAATGAAGGTATATGGCCCATGGGAGGGGGGAATTCCCCACCCCTGGCATTCAGTGGGCCACCTATCGAGGCTACATGGTTTTAGATGTCAGCTTACTATGTTGATTGTTTTGAATAATTGTTTCAAACTGTTTTTATTGTTTTATTACTGGGTTTTTTTTACACAATCAAGTGGTGTACAAATTGTATGAAATAAACTCTATAAAATAAACTTCAAACACTGGACCTCTGCTTCACATGCTACATTTTATACCTGGGGAAATTGGATAGAGTTTTGTGAAATAATGGTTGTCCACACCCATTTCCATAACCTTTTCTTAAAAAGCTAGTTACGCTCCAGCCGCCTTTCGTGTCATCGGCCCAGTCCTGTGGAACACCCTGCCGACAGAGATTCAGCAGATGCCTTCAGTGCCAACTTTTAAATGCCTAAAAACTCTTCTATTCCACCAGCCCCAAGCAGGCAATTAACAGTACAACAACCACAATGGATGATTGATATTTATTTTTAATTTCCTTTTATTTATTTACCACCCTTCATCTAAACTTATATACCACCATTCATTCAAAGATCTTTTGCTTGTTTTTAACTGTTTTTAACTTGTTTTTAACTGTTTATGATGTGATTGTTTTGTTTTATGTTTAGGTATTGTTGGAAACTGCTGTGATGAATTTTTATGATACAGTGGTATATAACTATAACTATAACTATAACTATAACTATAACTATAACTATAACTATAACTATAACTATAACTATAACTATAACAACAGCTATAACATGATTGGTATAATTCTGGGGTATAAGATATTCAAAAGGAATAGACCAAACAGGAAGGAAGAGTAGCATTATATGTGTGAACACCTGTGAGGAGAGCTGTGATTTGCACACCAGAAGGCATATTGTTGAGCCCCCTCCACTCCAAAACTGGACCCAGTGCTGTATGCCTGCCCCCTACAGCGGGGGAGAACGCATGGCAACAGAAGCCAACAAAACCATGAGCCATACAATGAGCTTCTGTTGATCCCTATTGCATCATGTAAACTTTCATCTAATGGGGGCAGAAGTAGTGCTATTAATGAGATGAGGAATATTGCAGGATACATTTTAGTATATCAGAAATAAACAGAACTGAGACTTCCCCAATTTACTTGCCAGTAAGTCCCACTGGACTATGCAGGGTTACTCCTGAATAGATTTGTTCTGAATCAGGCTGTTAAGCTGTGATCCTCAAAGAGCTTAAGTCCCAATGATTTACATGGCATCTCTCAGAGGAATTTATCTTCTCTGGATTGAAAGACATGCTTTCTTGGTCCTGTATACCTGAAGGAGCGTCTCCATCCCCATTGTTCAGCCCAGACACTGAGGTCCAGCACCGAGGGCCTTCTGGCGGTTACCTCACTGTGAGAAGTGAGGTTACAGGGAACCAGACAGAGGGCCTTCTCAGTGGTGGTGCCTGCCCTATGGAACGCCCTCCCATCATATGTCAAGGAAATAAGCAACTATCCTACTTTTAAAAGACATCTGAAGGCAGCCCTGTTTAGGGAAGTTTTTAATGTTTAATGCTGTATTGTGTTTTTAATATTTGATTGGGAGCTGCCCAGAGTGACTGGGGAAACCCAGCCAGATGGGCAGGATATAAATAATAAATTATTATTATTAATTATCATCATCATCATCATCATCATCATCATCATCATTATTATTTGCATATCTAGAGATCCCTAAGAGGAGATGGGCTGAAAGAATGCCCAAGCAAATAAGGTGGAAATAAGATAGCCAAATGAAGGGAGTAATGGATTGTACAAGTGGATGAACGGTAGAGGAAAATAAATGGCTAAAAGCACAACTGGGGGAAACTTGCAGTCCAATGCTAGCCATGTTTACTTGGAAGCAAGTTCTACTTTCTTAAAATAGTGTGAGTTACTTACTTACTTACTTATGTGGAAACATAAGTGTATATAAATTCCTTTCTGTGTGTGGGGAGTTCTTGAGTCACTGGTTTGTCATTTCTGACTCACTGAGTTTTTGATTTATTGGTGTTTTAAAATGCAGGGTTCAAAGAGAAGTTTATTATGCCCACATGCCAATCCAAATTATGTCTTAAATCTCTAAAAGCTTCAGTATATTGAGCAGTAGACTGGGCCAGAAATCTTTTGCCACTATAGTCCTCTTGCCTCCCTCCCTTCACCAGATTGCTCTATTCATTTCCGTTTCCACTGATATTACAGAGCGATGCCAGTACCAAATGATCCATTAAAAATAAATGGGTACGTGGATGAGCTAAGCCAATTCAAACTGTGGTAACATGTCACAGATTTCCTGCAGAAAGTACTGCCATTGTCAAGCTGTACTATGCAAGGGGTTCAGATCTGTGAGTTGCTCCAATCTCTCCACTACCATTATTTCCCATTAAGATAATCTGGTTGTACGTGTGTGTGTGTGTGTGTGTGTGTGTGTGTGTGTGTGTGTGTAGAAAATAGAAGATGTTCATGCATCTCCTAACAAGGAGCCCAAGTTTCACACTCTTCCTATCAGCACAAATTGTTTCCCCCACTTTACCCTAAGAACTAAAAGTGAAGCGAGCTAATAAAAACTCATTAAAGTCAGAGGTTTGCTAACTGTGGTCATTAGCATATCCAAAGTTGTGTTTCTCCCCCGCCCCCCTTCTCTCCCTGTGTATTAGCACCACCAATGCAAGCTGGATGTTTAGCAAAGAGCACCTGTCAAAACAAAAGAAGAGCTTCACACCTCGCAATTTTAAGCCCCAGGTAAGAAAGGCATTCTAGTGGATCAGCGAAAGAGGAAGATGTTGCAACCTGAACCGAGAAGACTTGGAGCACAGTAAATGAGATCCCTCTGGGTACCAAGAGGCTTTTGTTTGACAAGATTAAAATCCTCTTTGTTTCATTACAGACGTGAGGGCAAAAACAAACAGCCAGATAGAGATAAAGGCCTCACAGCATTTCTTTCTCCACCCCCCCTTCCTCCATCACAATTGACACCTCTTTAGTGGGCAAGCTTAGAGGAACTTACTACCTCCACTCAGATAAAATTGATGAGGCCTTCAGAGCAGGTGTACATGAAAAGCCTTGGACATTTTTTCCATTTTTTTTATTTTTTTAAAGCGCAAACCACTTGTGTCAACGACCTGATCAAACGATAAGCATGCTGGCTTCCTTTCCTTTCTAATTAATTTTCACGGTGTTGAAAGAAGCAGCTTAGATTTACATGATGCTAGAGAAGGGTTTATGCTTCACACCAGGGGGAAAAAACACATTGTACGGATTGGGCTGGGGGGAGAGAAGAAAACCCACACACAAATAACAGCCAGCACTCCTGCAGGGCCCTGCACTATATGAAATTGAGTGTAATTGCACCACCATTGCAGCTTCTTCACATTTAAAAGCCAAACTTCTCCCTCAAAATGCTTATTTTATTGTTACGGAACACTAACTCCTTGTGCCTAAACAAACAGGGAATTCTGTCAGCTTACCAGCTCTAGGAAACTGACAGAAGCTGGGGGTCATATAGATACACATTTTAATTATCTCGTTTGAATCAGGAACATCATTAGGCAAATTTATTGCCGTGCATATATCACGAAATAATTAGTCTCTTTTACAAATCCTGCACTGTGCTTGCGGAACCCCTGTGCAGCCCAGCAAAGCTTTAGGAGCATTAAATATAATTTGCATCAGATTCTTAAGATACTTGATGTTTTTAGGTTTATAGTTTCTGGTGTTCAAGCCATGCAAAGATTTTTGATGTGTGCTCTTTGATACAGTGTGGCCTACATTAAGCTGATTGATCTTTGATGAGATCGCCCTGCTGCCTATCATAAACCTGGCCTAGATGACCTTTTAGGTTGTGCTAGAATGCACTTTTGTCTTTTAGAGTCTGAAACTTATCAAATATATTTAATGCTGGTTTCTATTTCATAATTCGGAAATCTAATGGAAACGTATTTTCCAATGTCAAGGAACAGAGGTAGACTTAAAGACTGGCCACCAGTTACTTACACACACACACACACACACACACACACACACACACACACAGAGAGAGAGAGAGAGAGAGAGAGAGAGAGAGAGCCCTTTAAACACCTAACCAACACCTGATTGATAAAGGAGAATCACAAAAAGAAATTTCAAATTAGCATTTGAAGATTTACAGTGCTTTCTTGTGACTCTTAGAGCTCATCTGCACTTCCGTTTATTCCACGGTTTTTTTCTTAAGTCCTTTGATTTCCAGGAATGACAATCTGCAGAAAACCTGACTGACGTTTGTTTTGATTTATCAGTAAACAGCAGGTTTCGCTTGGGAAAGTGACAAGACAAACAAAAAAGCTCTCAAACCCATGCCTAGGACAAACAGAAGTGTGGATGAGCCCCCAGTGAACACAAAATTCATGCTGTATAAGCAGGATTTGTTTGGGCCATCTTATATAAAGTAAACATACATGTGTAGGGCCCATCATGCTTCTGGATTGGAGGGCCAAAGCAATAAGACTAGAACAAATGTAAAAAAGTATTGGCATGGTTAGAACCCTCACATGGCCTAGTCCCACCACGAACCACTGATTCACCTGGCCGTGAAGAATGGCGATGCAAAATTTTCATTTTAAAAAATGTTTTAAAAATGAAGCTAACCTCATTGCAAGGCACATATTTGTTCCCAGTAGGTATTTAGGAAGTTAGATTTTTCTCCACATACATCTATCCATTTGAAGCCCAGTTAGTAATACTGCAATAGCTGGTAGACCCGATAACAAAAGACAAAGCTGTGTGTCCAGTTTCACTACAGTTGTACCTCGGGTTGAGTACTTAATTTGTTCCGGAGGTCCGTTCTTAACCTGAAACTGTTCTTAACCTGAAGCACCACTTTAGCTAATGGGGTCTCCTGCTGCTGCCGCCCCACTGCCCCGTGATTTCTGTTCTCATCCTGAAGCAAAGTTCTTAACCCGAGGTAATATTTCTGGGTTAGCGGAGTCTGTAACTGAAGCGTATGTAACCTGAAGCGTATGTAACCCGAGGTACCACTGTAATGGAAATTAAAGTACCAGTGCTGATTTGTTCGGCGTATAGCATCACATCCTTACCACTCTCCTACATTCCTCGGGGGCTGTATCTATCCCTGATAGTCATCCTCTTTCTTGGTTGCCAACACAAAGCCAAACACCCACAGGAATTATCAAGTAGCATGGCAAATACAAAATTACAGTTCAAAATGGCTGCCATAGGAGCCAACTCCTAGGGACCAAGGTCTCTTCAGCCCACCCCTCATTATAGGGCATTGCCATTCAAATGGAGTGCAAGCACCACATCATGTGATCGATTTTGTGGGGTGGAGCTTACCTGCCCCCTCCAATATTTTATTCAAGTTGGCACCCCTGATGGCTGCATATTCTTTACTCCTACAGTAGCCAGCATAGTGTTCAGCACATGTTGTTGGACTCCAACTCCCATCATCCCCAACATTATCATGCTGGCTGGGGCTGATACGCGTTGTGGTCCAACAACATATGGAGGACACCACATTGACTATCCTTGTTCTACAGCATACTGTGGTTCAAAATGACTGCATATGTGAGGCCTCAGAACACAAATGTAGTTCAACTAATGTAAGGTGTATTTTTCATACTGCCAGTGATATTTTTCTAGGTAAAGAGGTACCAAAATTCACAATGAACATCTCCCTCATGCTCTTAGAATGGCAATGGTGCCCACCTGAGAGGTGCTGGAACTGAGTTCCGGCAAGTTCTGGCTGAAAAAAGCCCTTTGTACTGCAGCTATGCTAACAGACAAATGGCTGCACCAGCCTTTCCCTCTGAACTTTACTCTTTTGGGTGGCAATTTCCTTCCACAAAAAGAACAGATGTCTTCCCATGGCTATCTGTTACCGTGTTTATGTGGCTATAACTGTAAATGTGAACACATGCACACTTGGGTGTAAATAGCTCTTATCTTTTGACTTAGGGGAGCTCCATTTTAGGCACATTTAGCACTTGGCGACTTGCTGAGTTCTGGCTTCCAAACTGCCATTAGGATATTGTCACTGCATGCTAACTGGATTCAGGGACACAGGTTGAGTCAATACACTTAATGCTCTTGCTTTAAACTCCTGGTTGTAGAAATCTCTTAAGAGTTTGAGGAAAATGTGGTGGAGGCTATGTGACAAGTAGAAAAACAGATTGAAGATGAAGAAATATATCTTATAATGCCTCCTCCTTTAAGCTAAATTCAAAATTTCCAAGTTAAATTTAAGAAAAGCTGAACTTAAAGCTAACCTACCAAGCTTTTAAATGTTGTATTATTAGCAACATCTCCACAAAATGGTAAGAATGTATATAAAAGCATTGCCTAGAGATAGGTGAGTCCATAAACAGTGAACAGAGCTTGACTTTGTTTTTGTTTTTTAAGCATTTCTGTCTAACCACTGTCCATGGAAAAAGTTGGTCAAGATGGCAACTCACTTCCTATTCGGAATAGTCATTTACCTCTCCTGTATCTTCTGCCCTCTTTGTCCAGTCTAGTTCAGTCCAGTCCAGGCCTGTTATAGAGTCCCACAGCTGCTCTTCACAACCCTCCTACGCTTATCTAATATCTACCCCTTCACTAGGTTTATTCTCATATTTGCCTCATATCCACCCTTTCCCTTAATATTCCGGCCAATACACAAACATTGCCTCATATGCAGTTTCACAATCGGTAGGTTAATTGCCTTGTGGGTTAATTGCACTTATTTGGTACTTACTATATTTTTGTTTGCTTGAAAGTGACATACATTTAAAATCCCAGGCATACAATATCAAATTGAAAGACATCAAAATATTAAAAGCATTATTGACCAGAAGTGCTCATCCTACCCCACCCAACTAAAAGATGAAAACCAAATAATAGTGGGATATCTGACCAAATAACATATTTACCAGGCTCCTAAAGGCTGATAATGATGGTACAAGGTGCATCTCCCCAGGGGAGAGCATTCCACTCTTGGGGAAACACCACTGAGAAAGGCCTGGTCTAGTGTTGCCACCCTCCATATCTCCCTTGGAAGGGGCACGTGAAGAAGAGCCTCAGATGATGAATGCAGGGTCTGAGTAGGTTCATATGGAGAGAAGCAATCCCTAAGGTATTGGATCCCCAAGCTTTATAGGTGAAAACTAGCACTTTGAACTGAGTGCCCAGAAACAAGTTGGGACAGGATCGGTGTTATAAGATCAAACCTACTTCCATACAACAATCTGGCTTCTGAATTCTGTGCTAGCTGCAGTTTCTGAACTATCTTCAAAGGCAGACCCAAGTTTGGCACATTGCAGTACAGTGTGTGCTGGCCCCGGGGGGAAGGTTACTGTTACCGTAAGCCGGGCGGGGAACAGGAACACTGGAGGAACAGGACTGGATGCTGGCCGAAACAGCTCTTCAATGACGACGTTGCTCCCGCAACCTGGGACCGGGCTGACTGCCCTTTATCTTCTCTAAGGCCAGGGTCGGTCCCGGCCCCCAGGAGCCCCGCCTCTCCTGGCCTTAAGGCGAGCACTCCTCCTGGGAGAAACCAGTTCCCTTTGCCTCTCTGCCCTAAGCCTCTGCAGTTCAGGAGAGGCCGAAGGGTTACTGGGCCCCGGGGAAGGCTCAACTGTAGACACTGAGTCCTCAAGCACCTCTGGGGCCAGAATGGTTTCACCTGGTGCCTGCTCCTGAGGATCTGGCACAGGTGCAGGCTCCTCAGAATCTAGGCCTTGCCCCAGTTCAGCTGGCCCTGGAGGCGGGGACTCCTGTGCCAGCTGGGATTCCTCCGGTTCACTCTCAGAATCGGAATCCCAGGCCATCACACCGTGGTACCTCGGGTTAAGAACTTAATTCGTTCTGGAGGTCCGTTCTTAACCTGAAAGTCTTCTTAACCTGAGGTACCACTTTAGATAATGGGGGCCTCCTGTTCGAGCTGCAGCGGCGCGATTTCTGTTCTCATCCTGAAGCAAAGTTCTTAACCCGAGGTACTATTTCTGGGTTAGCGAAGTCTGTAACCTGAAGCATCTGTAACCCGAGGTACCACTGTAATCTAACCTAGAAGTATAAGTGGAAGTTGTCCTGAGCCTATTCGGTGATGTGTTCATTTTAAATAAATTAATCATTCTTGTCTTGAATTAGTTCTGAATTCTGCGCTAGCTGCAGTTTCTGAACTATATTCAAAGGGAGACTCAAGTTTGGCAAATTGCAGTAATCTAACCTGGAAGTATAAGTGGAAGACGTATAAGTGGAAGATGAGCCTTTTGGGTGGTGTATTCATTTTTAATAAAATCCATCTTGTCTTGAATTAGTTCTACTGGAAATGGAAGCTAGTCTGCAGATATAGAAACATTTCAATATGTTACACACCATTCCTTCAGCAGAACCTTCTAAACTTGTTAAAACTTCAGTCTGAGGTAAAGGTCACACTCTGTATATTATGTTAGTTGTGCATCCATTACAAACATGCAAATAGTTGTGAAGGGGAGTGGCTTCCTACTGATGAAGCACTTAAATCTGCAATTTTAGGTTTGCTGTGGTTTGCCTACTGGCATCCCTAGGGGAAACAGAACCACACAAACATAGACTCTTATTTCCCTGTGTTTTGAAAAAGCAGGATTTACCTGTACGTCTTCAACCCTGCAAATGCAAAGTATAAAAATATGAGATGTGAAAGCTTAATGAACTAAAATGAAGTACATGGACCGGACTGATATCTGCATGTGTGATATGTGTGTTACCATTTCACACATTAAGTCTGGATATGCAAAAGCATGAGCATATCCTGCTATCTTCCAAGTTCAGGGATACAAAAGTGCAAATTATCTTCAGTGCATCTCAACTCATCTCCTAGAGGCAGAATAAGTGCAATAGTTTGTAGAGCAGACACACAGCTAGAAAATTCAAACTGGCCAATGGATCAGATTTTCCACAGAAATCTGCTTCTTCCTGGTTCAAAAAATGGACCTTGAAAAATTGCATGTTTTTCACAACATGTCTTTCCAGGGCAGGACACTTGCAAGTACACTGCAGAATTATTATCTTTTTGTAAGCTTGTGAATAGTCAGAGGCAACAAATAGACACAACAAATATGTTCCTGATTATCCCCAGGATTACAAGCACACATTCTAAACAGATAACTGTGAAGAACATTTTAAAATGCTTTTGGAGAAAAATAGCATAGAATAGCATAGAATCATAGAATCAGCCCAAGGGTTATCTAGTCCAACCCCCTGCAATGTAGGAATTTCAACTAAAGCATCCATTACTTCTGTTAAAAACCTCTTATGAAGGAGAGTCCACCCCATCCCAAGGGAGTCTGTTTATGCTGTGGTGCTTATATTGCCAAAATATGAGTAATTTTGTGCAAAGGGAATTGCTCCCTTGTAGTCCAGCTAAAAGGGACACGGGTGGCGCTGTGGGTTAAACCACAGAGCCTAGGACTTGCCGATCAGAAAGTTGGCGGTTCGAATCCCCGCGATGGGGTGAACTCCTGTTGCTTGGTCCCTGCTCCTGCCAACCTAGCAGTTCGAAAGCACGTCAAAGTGCAAGTAGATAAATAGGTACCACTCCAGCGGGAAGGTAAACTGTGTTTCCGTGCGCTGCTCTGGTTCGCCAGAAGCGGCTTAGTCATGACCCGGAAGCTGTATGCCGGCTCCCTTGGCCAATAAAGCCAGATGAGCTGCTACCCCAGAGTCTGTCACGACTGGACCTAAAGGGGGTCCCTTTTACCTTTTAGTTCAGCTAAAACTGACTTCAGCTGGGTTCCTGCCTGCAGCACTATATTGTGACTTGATCAGCTATGCTTGGTGGGATACACTGGAAACAGTTGTGATAAATTTTTTCAATAATCAAGAATGAAAAAATGAGCATAAATAAACTTTGCAGGAATGCACCATCAGATTACTAACTAAAGGGCTTTAAACCCGTTTATAAATAGCTATCAATTTCTTTACAGAGTTTCTACTTTAGCCATATGTTTTAGAAAGGTGAAGACAGAGGTCCTACCTTAGGCTTTAAATGTATGGTATGTCCAAAATTTATCTAGTATTGTAGGGCTTGCCAAAACAATTCACACTCTGCAAACCTGGGACTAATTGGGATGGAAGGATCTGTCAGACTCAGTTTTCTCTGTTTCTTGTTTTTCCAATCTTAAATTCGGTCCCCCACATTTCTGCATTCATCTGCAAATTTTCTTTTAAAAAATCCTTATGAAAATTATTCAGCATTTAATTACAAATTTATTCTAAAGTACTTTTTTGCATGCAGTTTTGGCTAACTAACACATTTTTGCAAGCTGGATCTATCAACATAATGCATTTTTGTATGCTGTTTTCACTAATATATTCATTTTCATGCACTTTTACCCAGTATGTGCATTTTTGTAAACATTGGTTGGTTGGAGAACTGCATCGCAAAATTTGGGTAAATGTGAATTTTGAATGAGAGCTATGTTTCAGTTCTCATCTTATTTTGGAAAGTGCAAATTTGATAAGTTCTGCTTTCAACGCAAACTGAATTGACTATTTCTCTTATCCCAAATATCTATCCCATAAACTGCATTTCTGTTTTTGGAGGGTGCTGAGACTTGCCTATTCATATTCCTTAACCTTCCTCACATGTAGCTCTCAAGGTTGTCCACAGAAGTTTTGTTTCACTGATTCCCCTGAAATAAACTGGATTGTTTTACGAATATGATTTAGTGTTCAGGTAGTACAGCATTCAAGCATTTTGATCCTGGACATGTCATATGAAAATAAGCTTTATTGAAATCAATATGATCGGCTTCCATGTTGGTGCAGCTGCCCCAGATTCAGCATTCTGATTATATGGATGTAAGTTTTACTAAAATCAATACTACCGGCTTCCATGCTAGTGTCTTGTCTTTGCAGTCTGCAGGTGCCCCAATGTGTGCATGAAGCTCCCCTATGAATAACTTTTCCCATTCATTTCAATGGAGAGAGCCAAACTGCATCCATATACCCTGTCTGTACACATTGGCTCCCTAATTTGAAATGAATGGGGACACCACAATATCAAGCTCTCTCTCTCTCTGTGTGCATCCTGGTTCAAATAAACAGTATCACTTCCTAAAAGATCATTCAAAGTGTTAGTAGCTCCAGTGCTTCTTCCATTCTGCCTTATTTATAACCTCATGCCTTGCCAGTGAAATACTCTCCCCCCCCCGCCCCCCTTTTTAAAGGGTTCATTTTCTTCTTTGGTGCATTTGCCTGGATTAGCTTCTTTATATTGTAGATGTTGATTGGTAAGGGGGGAAATTACAGCTGTTGAGAAACATTTCTGAGAGGTTAAGGGTGCTGAGGAATCCTTTTTAAACATGGGTGTCACTCATTATTTTAAGTAGGGTAATAAATGACTTGCACTTCAATATTTGTGTTTATATTTATGTTTATAACAAGAGAAAAGTTTTTTTTGGGGGGGGGAGATGAAAAGTGAAAAAAGGGGGCTGTGTTAGCTAAATAATGTGCCTTAGAAGATCAGTCATTTTCTTCTCAATAGCACTGAAAGGGTCTAATTTATAAGCCCCCCCCCCCATTTCCCTGTTATGATGGTTTGTAAGTTCTGACATTGCTACTGGTATGTTAATGAGAAGCTAGTGTTCCATTAAGAGTAAACCATATGCTCTACTGCATACTGTGAAAGAGAAAGCATATAATGTGACTGTTGCCTTAGTAACACATTAATTCATTTTGTCAGTGTTGGCACAGATCATTTCATTTATAAGAAAACAAGTATAATAGTTTACCACATCTATAATATTTACAGTGTTTCTGTTACAAAACAGTGACAAAATGAGCTTAAAAAATAGAGTTGGGATAACAATCATTAAAAGATGGGATCTGGTGGTTTTTGGTTTTTTTTTAAATTCCTGTACAAATTAATACTCAGATTGGTGTAAAAATCCCTATCACATTTTTAACACCAAAGTCTTTGCTTCCCCCCGCACATATCCAAATTATACAAATAACACGCATTAAAAATTTAGTCCATAAAAAGTGCATTAGCAGCCTTTAATGAATACTAAACAAAATATTTCATGCAACAGTTTTCTTAAATTGCAAGCGCTATAAACGTAATCGTATGCTACTGTGTTACTCACAACAAGACTAAACAGTTTTCTTGCTTCATCTCTCTTTTTTCCAGATGTTTCTAAGAATTCTAATGTTCTTAAAATATTATACATTAAAATATTCCAGGCCCTCAAATTGAGCATATTCTTTGTCATAGAAATTTAATAATTATTTGTCTTTGTATCTGAAGAAGTATGAAACCTTAATATGTTTTATACCCAAGTGACAGTTGTTATGAAATGAAGTAACCCAGCTGCATGATAAAAGAAAGAAACGATGATGGCAGAAAGGGCAAGTTGCTATTAAAGAACTGGGGGAAATTGACAGGAGAAATTGAGTTCTCTCCAACCCTAACCATCTTGTACCTATAAACACACCTGGATAACCCATTCAGAAGTAGGCCTAGTATTCTTCCTCCGTGGTGCAGGAAGAAAACCCTTTTATCTTGCATCCTGGGTTAGTTGTGTTTTCTACCATCACCAAACAAATGGTACTGTCATCACCTGTTTGTGGGACTGAATCAAGGTCTTGATAACAGCCCGCCCCCTTTCCACTGCAGATGACAAGCATTGTCAAAGTTGACATAGCCAAGCACCAGTTCATTAGAAAAGACCCTTCTGCTCAGGCATGTGTGTTGAACCTGCTGCTCCCTAGGTATTCAGGATGCATGAACTAACCATCTCATGTTGTATGAGGAAGGGAGGGAGAATATTGTACACAGAATTTTCCATGAAAAATCTCACAACTTTGTAGGCTTGTTAACCTTCTCCCCCCACCCCCAATGTATTTCACAGAATACCAAATTGGTGTCTAGTTCTGAAATAGCTCGGGCAATGGTAGGTATGGGACAAAAAGAAAGAGAGAAAACCATACACAGGACTGGAATTGCCTTTTAGTAGTAGGAAGCAGGAAACATATTTCAAAGGAGAGAGAAAAGACAGCTGTTAGGTTTTCCGGGTGAGAAGATATATCTCTAAATGTTATCAGGTACTATTAGTTAAGAACACAAAGTCACAACAGGAAATAAGCATACATGATTATTTGAAATTATTTTCAGTCTGAACCAGCTTTAACAAGGAAGTATGAATATCTCGAAATAATAATGATGCTAAAGGTCATTGGTGGAATTCCAGTTTTAGGCATACTGAGTCCAAACTAGAGACTGACACGTAAAAGGCGAAAGATTTATACAATCTGAAGAGAAACCATGACTGGCAGAATTCGGGACCTGGGAGAAGAGACGGTGGAAGAGGACTGGAAAAAATTTAAAGACTATTTACAAAAACACTACAAACTGTATGAATGTTAGGAGAATGCACGATTGAAAGTAACATGGCAGCAGTAATTTTGTTGTAAGACATATGAAAATAAGGGAGGTTTAAGGAAATGATGAAATTTGAAGTAATATTATGTTTAAACCAAGCAGTTTAATTTACGATAAAGTTATTTAAAATTTGGGACATAATATCTGAGATTTATAAAATAAGAACTGAAATAAGGTAATAAATTGCTGTCTATAACTATCTGACTGAGAACGCAGGGAAGGGTGATGTGAGGAAGTCCAAAGACTATGAAAATATGACCTATGAACAACTGTATTTTATATGTATTCTTCTTTTATTCTTTGTTTATTTCTTAACTTTGCTTCGACTTTGTTTGTCTGTAGGGTGATGGTACTTTATATGTTTGGTGGTTTGTTTGTTGTTTAAAAATTTTTTGCAATAAATATCTTTATAAAAACAAACAAACTAGAGACTGACACGTAACTTGACAGCATTTGTACCAGTCCAAGCATCAAGCATTGCAAGATCCTACTCAGTATTTCAGCTTAAAGCTAAAAAAAATGTAAAGTCCTCAGAAAATAATAATAATAATAATAATAATAATAATAATAATAATAATAATAATAATTTATTATTTACACCCCGCCCATCTGGCTGGGTTTCCCCAGCCACTCTGGGCGGCTTCCAACAAAACACTAAAATACAATAACCTATTAAACATTAAAAGCTTCCCTAAACAGGGAATTAAATATAAAGGTTAGATCAGCCCTAGATACACTCTAGTTTTTGTTTACATGCAAAATAGATGATAGATAGATGATAGAGATAGATAGATGATAGATAGATAGATAGATAGATAGATAGATAGATAGATAGATAGATAGATAGATAGATGTTTCAGGGGGGTAAAAATATTTTCCCCAAGCACTTCATGTGAATATTCACCCCCACCCATCATTTTCACTGTCATTGCTTCTCTTGGTTCTACCTTTCTCCTTCTTATATTGCTCTCTAGATGAAGGACTGCTCCGTAATGTTGTTGTTGTTGATCTAGATTTCTGTCTCACCCTACCTACCAAAGGTGTTCAGGGTAGCATTATTGTAGTCAACCTTGACTAGGGGCTCATCCACACTCACCTTTTGCCCCACACTTTCTAGGTACAGGGCCACACCTTAAAGCGCTATGTCTGAGCAGGTTTGTTTGTTTTTGTTTTTGCACCAGTGCTTTCCCTGTGAAAACCCACTCCTTAATGCTGAATCAGAACAAATGGCAATCCAGGTTTTCTTGGATTGCCATTTGCTCAAATTCAGTGGTAAAGAGTGGGTTTTCATGGGGAAAGGGCTGGGGCAAAAAGACAAAAAAATTGCTTCGATGTGGCGCTTTAAAGCACAAACCTGTGCCTAGAAACACAGCACAAAAGTAAGTCTGCGTGAGCCGTAAGTTCTTTTTTCAATTAGTGCATTGGTAGTCCAGTTTCTAAGACTACCTTAGAATATAGGGTTGGGATGACTGTCAAACATTGCCTTCCAATCCCATATATAGCAGGAGACCAAACAAGATCTGGTGGTCAACGGTACTGAGAGTCAATGTGAGGTTCAGAAAACTAGCCTAACGAGCTTCTAATTGCCTTTGTATGGATGCACTATACCAATGGTTCAGGAGCACCAGTGTCTCAGGCTGATGTGATATGAGACTACTAATGGTGCCACTGGAATAACATGGGACTGTGACTCATAGGTACATAAAGGGTTAATTGATGATTATTTGGCACAAGGTCAAATGGGAGAAAGATGAATTAAGTAATAAAATCCTAAACACTTCCTATATATTTCAGTGGAATGCATAATTAATGGTTGGAAATCACAACCAGAAATTGGTGGTAGTGGCTAACCGCTTAGATACTTTTGAAAAAAGACACTACAAATTCCAGGAGAATCAACAGCTGTTAATTGTGACAGAACCTCTATGTAAACAGAAGCATATCAGGGAACATAACAGGAATCTGCTGTTCCTGTCATGTTCTTTTCCTTGGCTTTCCAGAAAGACGGGGAAGTGCTCCTCACCTCAAAGTAAGAAAGAAATATATTTCCTCCCCAAATCAGGAAGCATCTAAGATTCAGAAAAAATGTCCTTCCACCTCAGCTGAAGAGATTGGGTTTCTTAAAAGCTCACCTCTCACTTGAGGTGAGCTTTTACGAGTGCCCTTGTCTTCTCAAAGCCTGACTTGATTCTACATGAAAATGGAAAGTTGAGCTAGATAGAACCCTCTGTCTGCTTCTTCCTGGCCACATACCTGCCTGGGACTATTTGCTGGCCAATGCCATCGCTCCTAAAGCCGAGAACATATGGAGAGCTCTGATGCCTTTGGCCTCCTCTCCCTCAACTGTAGCAACAGTTCTAGCAAGCTGCCTCAGTGATCCACACCATGCCTTTAAAGCATCATTACACCACTTTTAACATTCATGGCTTCGCCCAAAGAATCCTGGGAACTGTAGTTTGTTATGGGTGTTAAGAGTTGTTAGAAGAATCCTATTCCACTCACAGAGCTACAATTCTCAGAGCACCTTAGGAAGAGAGACTGATTGTTAAATTCTGGAAATAACAATAGATAAAGCACAAAAATCTTTTTTTCTAATTAAAAAATCATTCAGGTGACAAAATTTTAAAACCATATCAACAAGAAAGCCGACAATTTGAAAAATGTATGAGACAACAGATAAGAAAAGCTCCACTCCACAAAACTTAGCTTAAAATCATCCGCTTGACAGGTCTTATGCTGCTGGAAGAAAATGGTCTTTGTGAGATGGTGATAAGCCATCAAAGATGCAGGGGGTTGAAGAGTCTTGGGATGGCCACAGGCCATGCTATTTTCCTAGAAAACAGTGCCATGAAAACCTCCCTCGTTCTCTGAGAATGGCTATGGCGCTCACCTGAGAAGTCCTTGAACTGAGTTCCAGTGAGTTCCAACTGGAAAAAAAGCCAGGAAAGGGCCTCTCACTTATCCCAGCCATGTTAGATGTGAGAGATGCTAGAGAAGGGATCAGAAAACTTTTTCAGTAGGAGGCCTCAGACTTTTTCAGTCCCTCAGACTTTGTGGGGGGGACTATATTTTGAAGGGGGGGAACGAATTCCTATGCCCCACAAATAACCAAGAGATGCATTTTAAATAAAAGGACGCATTCTACTCATGTAAAAATATGCTGATTCCCGGACCGTCTGCGGGCCAGATTTAGAAGGCGATTGGGCCAGATCCAGTCCCTGGGCCTCACTTTGCCTACCCATGCGCTAGGGGTTCTTCCCAGGTAATCTGAATGAGCAAGTAGGCTCATTTAAGAGGCAACAGATCTCTAGATATGCTGATCCTATGCCTTTTAGGAGTTCAAGAGTTGCAACCAGAATTTTGGGCTGGATCTGGAAATAACCAGCGAAGTTGCAAAAAGGGGAGTCACATGCTCCCCCAAACTGGATCCAATCAAACCTTCAGCTATTGCATATGGTTTCTGGAAGCTCATCAAAGGCGGCTTGTTGTTGTTTAGTCATTTAGTTGTGTCCAACTCTTTGTGACTCCATGGACCAGAGCACGCCAGGCACTCCTGTATTCCACTGCCTCCTGAAGTTTGGTCAAACTCATGTTTGTAGCTTCGAGAACACTGTCCAACCATCTCATCCTCCGTCGTCCTCTTCTCCTTGTGCCCGCCATCTTTCCCAACATCAGGATCTTTTCCAGGGAGTCTTCTCTTCTCATGAGGTGGCCAAAGTAGACCCTAAGGCAGCTTAGGTAGGCAGCTTAGGTAGACCCTACTGCAATACTCCATTCTTAATGCGAACCCTCCCGGGAATAGCAGAGTACCTTTATACTTTCTAAAACAGATTAGATGCATAACAGAAGAAAGATGCTATAACTCCTTGCTTCATGTTAGGCCCAGCAAACAGTAGCACAAGCAGGTATTATCATTGTAGGACTGCGTCATCCATTATATGGCAGAAACCCCAGGAAAACTCAACAGGGAGCTGCCGTCAAGTGGAGCTCTCTGACAAGTGGACCTCTGTGAGACATGTGTTTGGTCATCCTCATTTTGAGATGCAAACTTCAAACATCTTCAGTGTACATCACAGAAACCACAATGTGTGAAGTGGCTGATAGATCCATGACAAAGAAGGAGTATGACTCTGATTCTGTTTTCCTGGAGATAAACTTGAGTATCAACTAATGCTTTATGCAGCCATCAGCTCGTAAGTATTGCGAAATGACTGTGTGGAAAAAATATAGAACAAAAGAGAAATGGTTTTGATAAATGTGGTGCAGACACTTTAATAGATAGCTATTGATGGCCTATGTAGAATGTAACACCTGGTTTCTGACAAGTCCTGCAGTTCTGCCAGTGATATCACACGGGTACCTTGGATGGAATTTGACAGCCAGATCGCCAAAAGCCTACTTAATTTTAGGAGGTGTGGAGATGAATCTTCAAAAGTAGCAGAAAGCTCAGCCAAACCACTTGGATTGTATATAATTATTCTGCCTGTCCGCTGGTCAGCCTTATGTTCTAATATGCAAATTAGATGGAGCGTGCAGATGTATAACCTAGGAAACATTCCAGATCCATCTTTATGAAAATATGGCTCTCAAGAGCTTAGTGCTACTATGTCTAGAGAAACACAGCCAGCAACTACAGAGAATGTATTCTGAGGAAAATATAGATTTTTTTTATTCATTATGTGGGCAACTTGCCTGGCTGAATAGAATTGTCAGATACCAGATGACAAATGGGAATTTGTGCTCTTTCCTCTGTAGTATTTCTCAATCTTCAACAAGCTGTTGTGACACAGGATAACTTAGGGTTGTTCTCTCTCTTTCGCTTTCTCCATGTATCTCTGCAGCCAAATTTCGGGAGGTTTGGGTAGAGTAAAAATGCCCCCAAAGTTTGTATTAATTTTTGGCAGCAGGAAAATTGTTATAATTTTCAGAGGGGCTCACTTTTAAATTTGAGGTGGCTGAGTGATTTTCCCCTTCTTATTTAAAAGCTTGCCAAAAAAAGAGAGGAAAAATCCTTGGTGCCAGTTCAAGCAACAGCTGACTGCTCTTGCCACATGGCTTCCCCCAAAGAATGCTGGGGACTGTCGTTTATTAAGGGTGCGGGGAATTGTAGCTGCATGAGAAGTAAGCTACAGTTCCCAAGATACTTGTGGGGGAGAGTCGTGTCTTATATGTATGGTGCGGATATGACAATAATGTCATTCCAGGGGCATTCTGTCCTAGGAACATAAGAAGTTGCTTTATACCAAGATGTTATAAAGTTCAGTGTTGTCTACAGTGACTGAAAGGGGCTCTTCACTGTTTCGGAGATGAGCTTCTCCCAGCCCTGATACAGAAGCTGGAAACTGAACTTCTTGACCATTTTAAGCATATCAAAATACGAATGTAAATATATATATTTTGGGAGAAAATATGCTTTTTGTCTTCAGTTTTATACCCTGCCTTTCTTATATCATGGAGCCCAAAGTACTGTACATGTGGTTCTGTCATGGACTGGCTAGATGCAGAGGAGTGGGGGGGGGGGGCACTAGCTGGGGAAGACCTAAAGTAACTCCTAGGGGAAGAAGGCTCAGAGTCCAGGAATTAGGTGTGGGATGACGATGAGTGGTCAGAGGGAGAAGATTGGGAGAAGGAGGTGTCGGAAGCTGAAGAGGCAACAGGGTTTAGTGAGCAGGAAGAGACTATGGCAGAGAGCAGTCCAGAATCAGAGGCAGGAGAGGAGGGGCACCAGGAGACAGAGGCGAGAAAGGCTGCTAAAGAAACAGCTTGTAGCAACTGCTGGAGAGCATGTGAGGAGGAGAGGCTGCTGCCACCAAGGCCAAGGCCCACATGATGCTCCAGCTCTGAGAGGTAGGCAGAGGGCAGGGCTGCCCTGAGTGGAATGAAAGGGGGAGTGGAGTGTGGAGTGGAGCACAAGGAGTCTTGATTTTTTTTTAATGCTTTGTTTGCCTGTGTCTAATCTTGCCCTTTTCTAAAATTTATTTATTGGTTTGTGCTTTTCGTTGTGTAAATCCACCAAAATACAATATAAAATCAGGATTAAGTGGTTTTCTCACGATGGTGGTGGTGGTGGGGTTTGTGTGCTATTTTCCATTGGTGTAGTTGTGCCGGTACTCACCCTTCGTCTGACAGTAAATGCGTGGCCTGGGGGGGGGGGATGACAAAAAATGGAGGATTGAGGAGGGTCAGTTGGGGGGGGGTGAGAAATGTCCCTGTTTCCATCTTAGGAATGCTGGAGGGTATGACCTTGATATACAGTTGCAATCAAAATTACTCAACCCCTATTGCAAATCAAGTTTATTATCAAAATTTGAAGACTTTCAGCTGTTTGCAATGAGGAAATCAAAGAAAAGCAATTGAAATAGCTTGACACAACAGAATGGGTGCTTCAAGTGGTTTCCCCAAATTCAGCTGAAATTGCAACTTACACACACACACATACACATATAGATGAGTATGTACTGTTTGACATTTTAAAGACACTTAAAGCATCATTGTTTTGCTTATTTCCTGCCTTGGACCGGTCATCAGTTCACAGTCAAGCATGAGATACAGTAGGAGGGTATAAAATGGCTGCATTGGGGAATTTAGTGCTTGTATGATAGGCCTTTGTGATTGCCATATTGTGGAAACACAGGATTCAGGCAGTTGTTAAAAGGAACAGTCCTTATGATTGAATTCCAGGTGGAGGCTTGTTGTGGATCTCTCTGACTCAGACAGCAAGCCTCTACAGAATCCCCACAGAGACAAACTAGGGCTAACAATGGCAGATACCCCCTCGTGGTTGTTGCCATACATTGCATCATGGCACACTGCAACATTGGTGCATCTTCATGAAGGGACATGTTTTGTTCTCCACATCCCACCCACCCAAATTAGTATACTTTCAGGCTTCAGCCCATCTAGCATGACTATTGTGCGTTTAGATGTGTAAGTCTCAATTGTATTCAAACAAGTTTACTCACAGGTTGGTGCGCACAAGGTGCCCTCTCACGAAGAACTCTCCTCTGCCCCTTCCTCACAAGAAAATCTAGGCTGCAGTCCTGTACCTGTTTACCTGGAATTAAGCCCCATTAAACACAAAGAGGCTGACTTCTGAGTAGAAAGACCTTTATGCCACTGTATTGTTATTTAATTATACATCAGTTCTTAACAAGTGCCTCGGCTTTAGGTCCTGTACATCAGAAGACATCCCCAAGTCTCTTTGTAAAGTGTTTGGTTGGCATCTGAACACCTATTTACTGAGTAGTGTCTGCAGGAAATAACTTATAGGGAGTACCTATTCTCAAACGCAGATTACAAGGAGACATAAATTACTAGCCAGAAAGAAACGTACAGTGGTACCTCAGGTTACAGATGCTTCAGGTTACAGACACTTCAGGTTACAGACTCCGCTAAGCCAGAAATAGTACCTCGGGTTAAGAACTTTGCTTCAGGATGAGAACAGAAATTGCGCGGCGGCAGCAGGAGGCCCCATTAGCTAAACTGGTACCTCAGGTTAAGAACGGACTTCCAGAACGAAATAAGTTCTTAACCCAAGGTAGCACTGTAGAAGCAAGAAGAAAAACAGCAGATCTTTAGGACTTTAGGGATTCCTGGTGCTCACTCATCAGTCACAGCTCTGACTTCACTCATTGGCTGAAAACACCGATAACAGACCCGCATAGAGGATGAAGGAAGTCATCAAGGAAAATGGATCTGAAATTTGGTTTAAATATACTGTCCATTAGAGTATTTTTTAGGTATTCTTTTATTTTTGTTGTGGTTTTTTGTTAATATTAGTTATAGGTAGGTAGCCGTGTTGGTCTGACGCAGTCGAAATAAATTAAAAAATTGTCCAGTAGCACCTTAGAGACCAGCTAAGTTTGTTCTTGGTATGAGCTTTTGTGTGCATGCATGAAAGCTCATACCAAGAACAAACTTAGTTGATCTCTAAGGTGCTACTGGACATTTTTTTAATTTGTTAATATTGTTATTTCTTTTCTGTTTTTCTTTTTTTTCTATTTCTTTTCCCATTTCTATTTGTTATATAATGTATGTCTCTGTGTTACGTTTGTTTGTCTGCACATAAAATAAAATAAAAGAAAGAAAGAAAACACTGAAAGGCAAGGACTACCTTTTTTCGCAGAAAGTGTTGGGTGTTCTGTTGGTGCCACATTTTGGTTTATAACTTTTTCTTCTTCTTCTAGAGCACAAAGGAGCTTAACTTTCTTTTAAATGAAAGCTAAGCATCTGGGCAATTTGGTGGCTTTGGGCTCCATAAACCTGTGCCATTTCTACCCATCTCTTGGCAGCTCTGGATCAGTCCATTACATGTCATAAAACTACGAATGATTGGGGGGGACAACAGGAGAACCAACATGGCATAGGTTGTTTTCGATATAAACCAGACAAGGGAGAGACTTGACTGCATTGAGAAACAAAAGCATGTTTGGGGAAGAAATTTTGTGTCTGCCTTTGAAGATTCCACCTGAGCTTAGGAAAACAACTGTCCGATATTGATGCACCATTTGCTTCACATTCAATAAACCATTAGGATCTTATTGAAAACTGCTAGATTGCTGTGTTAAGCTTTGTAGCTTCTATTTATCTGTGTAATGTTTGCAAGCTCTGAATAAAAGACTATTTTGCTTTGACAATATGCGAATTGTTTATTGGTACTCCACAATGGTCATGTAGTTTAAATCCCTCCTCTGCACATGCTTCTTCTGGTAGGCACACTGAAGTGCACTAAGTGTGCATACCCACAACGTACCAGTGTAAATATGGCTTCTAGAGCACCAAGCCCATGATGCAGCTTGACTGGGGGTAAAATACACATAAACAGGGATGTCTAGCTATTTACACTTAGATTAGAAAGCCAATAGGACAGTGTGCCTGTATTCCAAGCATAGATGGGCCAATGATATTCAGGGCCTCTAATAAAGGTGACCAATGTGGGCAGCTGAAAATCTTACTTTCCACAACTGTCCATCACCACAATCCACAGAACCATGAAATTAGTTCAGAGAGCCTAAGAAAAAGATCAACCCCCCCAGCAGTTCTCCCTCTGCTACATGTACAGAATGCTATAAGACAAGCTACTTTTCATTCTGTGCATGTTTTCTAAAACAATTTTTGAACCATCCATGTGAAAAACCACCAAAAATAATTGGATTAGTACAGTACCTAAGATGTATCAACCTGAACTGTACCCAGCAGGGGTGCCAATATTATTCTTTATTCAACTTTATTTGGGAGGCCCTAGGTAAGCCCTGCCCTGCCTAATCAATCACATGACACGGTGCACACACACCATTTGAGTGGCAATGCCCATTAACTAGGGGTGTGTGGCCCCCTCAACTATTTCATGGGGGGGGGGGGCAAAGGGACCTCAGCCCCTAGGAGTTGGCTCCTATGATACCCAGAGTAGACCTACTAAAATCAATGAAATAACTGAACTCAGTGGTGTCCATTGGGTGTAGTTTAAGTATGACTAAGAATGGCTATCGCCTCCTGTATTTGACTAAGGAAACATCAGCACTACACATTTAAAGCAGTATTGTACCACTTTAAACAGTCATGACTTCAAAGGGAACATTGGAAATTGTTGTTCTGTGAGGGGAATAGGAGTCTCATAACAACTCTCAGCACCCTTGACTAACTACAGTTGCCAGGATTCTTTGGTGGAAGCCATGACTGTTTAAAGTGATATGATGCTGATTTAGATGTACAGTATAGCACAGATGGAGTCAAAGCAGCTCTTTGATCCTGGCTCAGCCCTAGGAATATGGACTCAAGTATGTACCTGGGTACTTTTGAGATACACGTTAATTTTCTCTTTACTAAGACAAGATGGTCACCTTTACTTCTGTATGCCCAAGAGCTGAGGAGATTCCCTTTGTTCTTTGTGGTGGCATGGATTCCCTCAGTCCTATGTTCCATCCCTCCTGAATTGTATGTAATGTTGCGAGTTTTGGGGGTGCCAGACACCCATAATTCCTGGATTTAGTAGGTGTTAGACTTTAATCAATGCTTGGAGAGCGAAACTGGAAGTCAGATTCTTAATAGCAGGACTCAGCTTCCTGTGTTCAGGAGATGGCCTGAGAGATGGGTCATTTAAGGAGAACAAAAAGAAGTGATGGCCCATTACGAAAACCCAAGGAGAGGGGACACTGTGCCAGACACCTCTTGGGAGGGGCCAGTTCTGTCTGCTCTTCACTGCTCCTTTCTCTTGGAAGATCCTCAGTGAACTCTGCTGCCTGGCTGGTAGAGGCTGAAGGGCAACATGGAAGAAGTCAAGGATGAGAATAGGAAACTAATAATTCCAGCAGCATTAGGGCACTTGTACTGTTATTTCTGTTCTAGATAATAGACTTGGATATTATTTATTTTCTAAGCTGTTTAGAAAGCTTATTGGAGTTATAAAGTAGGATATAAGCTTTCTAAATACCGTAAATGCATTATATAATTATTGTTGTTATTGTTGTTTTAAAAATAGCAACCCCTTTATTGCACACTGGAATTATTATGTTGCTGTTTCAGTAGGTTTAAATGGTTTGTATGTTTTAGGCAGATGTAACCTGTTATTGATAATTTAGAAGTTACGGAATGATACCTGATGTTAGTCATACTCAGACTTAAGCTACTTCGGTTTTTGTGTTCTTGTGTTGAATTTCTTCTTGTGATTTGCTTTGCTAAGGTTAAATGATCCTTAGTCTCATTTTTCATCACTGTGAAATACTTTCTGGGTTTGAGTTTTGTTAGCTTAATTTTTGTTTTGTAGGAATAGCTGTTTGACGTAAGTAACAAACAGAAATAATAGGAGTCATTCTATGCATTGTTATCTATTTTTGTACTATAATTTGAACGTATACAGAAGGGAACAGCACAATGGAGAATTTCTAATACATCACTTTCACTCCAGAAACAGTGACACATAATTCAGAACTCCAAAAACCATGGAAAGTTTTGGAAGCATAGGGGGTCACTTTTAAAGGGAAGCACTTTTGTACGCATCAAGTTTAGGGGTCTGTTTTGTTCTGTTTCATGGTATAGTGTATTTATGCTTTTAATACTTGGATACCTTCAGGTAATGAGCAAATAGCAAGTCTGATAAATAAATGGAAGGTGTGCAGATTCTTCTGCTGCTCATGAAATAGTAAGAACATAAGAAAAGCTCTGCTACATAAGGCCAAAACTTGTTTTCACAGTGGTCAGCCAGACACCTATGAAAAGTCTGCAAGGCATACTTGAAGGGGAATTCGATGCTCTCAGAAAAAACTAAATCCAACCCCAAAATGTTCCACAGATTTAGAAACTTCCAAGACTAACTTTTAATACCTAAAGTTGTGTTTTTTTTAAAAAAAGAGCTGAGCACACAGCTTTTGCTTTGTACTTTTTTGTACAGGAAATAGAATGTACTCATAACAGTAAAATTATACTCCCCTTTCCCCCAATCAATATAAAGGAAGATTGAGTCTTTCTGGGTAATTCTACTGCACTCTAAACTGGTGAGAAAGAAATCAAACTGTACGTGTGATCAATTGTATGGTACAGGCACAAAAAGTTATTTCTTCTGACCGTGATAATGGCCCCCCACCGTTTCCACTAGCCTGCTCGGTCTTTGTTTACAGTGTCGAAATAGGGATGAAGCCACTTGCTTTGTTATGGTGAGGGTTAGCGTTCATCACCATTATGGTATAGAAAAACCTACTTCTTGCTTAAAGTAATTTTTCAGGTGGTGCATTTGGATTATTACTGTACATTTGGTTCTTCTATTTGTAAAGCAACTGACCTTGAAGAATTAAAGCAACTAGCCTGGAATAATGTTAGGAACATAGGAAACTGCCTTATAATAAGATAGACCATTGGTCCATCTAGCGGAATATTGTTGACACTGGCCAACAGCAGCTGTCCGGGATTTCAGGCATGAGTTTTCCCACAGCCCCGTCTGGAGACATCAGGGATTGAACCAGACACACTGGGAATGCCAAACAGGTGCTCTGAGCTATGGCAAGACATGCTACAGAATTCAAATGGAAACTGAAATAGGAATGGATGTTTACTGATTCACCCTGTGTCCAGAACGGAAATCAATCCAGCGACAACGATCAGTATTCACTGTTGATGTTTTTCCAGTCAGCAAATGATACACAATTTATGACATTTTTTCCCTCCATTTGCAATGTGTTACCTTTCTGCAATTTCAAGACCATGATGGATACAGTGGTGCCTCGCAAGACGAAAATAATTCGTTCCGCGAGTCTTTTCGTCTTGCGATGTTTTTTGTCTTGCGAAGCACGGTCCGTCGCAACTGCGCCTCTTCAAGCGGCTTTTTTAAAAAAGCGCAAGACGTTTTCGTCTTGCGAAGCAAGCCCATAGGGAAATTCGTCTAGCGAAGCAACGCAAAAACGAAAAACCCTTTCGTCTAGCGAGTTTTTCCTCTTGCGAGGCATTCGTCTTGCGGGGCACCACTGTATTACAGATGATCTGCTGTAAAAATAATAATAATTAAAAAATGAGCAAGCTAAGAAAATGTAACAGAGTACTTAATAGAGAAAAGAAATGGGGAACTTTCCCAGTACATCTTGTTATCAAAGAAAAGAGAAACCAATTTATTATCCATCACTTTGAAATGAAAGGAACGTGTCTACAGGTGGGTATGGTATTAACACTTCTGCTGCAATGTGATAGTCATTCATAACCTTTTACGAAGTAGAATAATTAAACCCTAAATACAGAAATACATTCCATGAGGGATGGTGTGTTAACCCCCCCCCCAAACCAAATCAAATATTGGTTTCCACTATCCACAAGCAATCAAATGTGCCTGTGATTGCTCAGCATGCACAAGGGGAAACATCATTGTATGTGCTGTGTAGCTTTCTTTTATAGAAGAATAAAAAGTGGATTTCCCCCCACCTAGGCAGGTTCCAGAAACCCCTGATGTGGAAGCAAGTCAAATCATTTTAATGGACCATTCTCCCATCTAAGCATGTTTACGGTGATGGGATAAAACAGTTCTAATCAGAGTCTTCTGGGTTAATGGGTGTACGGACCAGACTGTTTAGTTACAAGACGTTTATTTTCCTTCAGGATTTAAGCACCCTCCGGTTGAATTGCTGTCATGGTTAATCAAGAGGAAAATCTGTTGCATTTTTGGGGACCGTCACCAGAGGGCATTTATGCACCAACTGAAGGCATCTCTTTTTTTGACAGCTACTACTGAAACATTAGGAAACATGTTTAGCTATCATGTATAGATATTTAAAACCCATGGCAGTTTTAAAAAAATCAATTAAGAAGTAGGAGATATCAGAGAGGCAAGTATATTTAGAAGTAATGGCTCACAAAAGACAAGCTGATTCAGAGCTTTCTTGACTGAAACAATCACTAGTGTTCTGAAAATAAGAGCCCAGAGGGTAAAACAAATATTTGCACAGAACACACACAGTTTGTTCAGAATGGTAATGTAATTCTGAAGTGATATAAATGTTGTTTTTTTTCTTTCATTACCTGCCCTTGAAAGAGAGAGAAGCAAATAATCAGGGAAACTGTAAAAATGTTAGGGGGGCTTTAGAGAATGCACCAGAACTTCATGTGTGATAAATTCATGTACAGTGGAACCCTGGTTTTTGAACGTCCTGGAAGCTGAACAATTCGGAACCTGAACGCCAAAAACCCAGAAGTAATTGCTTCCATTTTTGAATGCGCTTCAGAAGTCAAACAGCTTCCGAGGCGTGTGTCTCCATTTTTTCAATGGATTTTGCCAGCCGACCATTGATCCTTGGTTTTTGTACATTTTGGAAGTTGAACAGTCTTCCGGAACAGATTATATTTGAAAATCGAGGTTCCAGTGTATTAGCTCCAGTGTGGTGTAGTGGTTAGAGGGCTGGACTAGGCCCTAGGGTTCAAATCCCCAACTGCAGTTACCTGTATAAGATAGTATGCACAGGGAGAGATGGGGAAGTCTGGATCGTGTCTTCTGGCCCCCCTTCTAGCTGACACACATTCAGAAGAGATAATGATCCCGAACATCACCTCTCTCATGTAACATGGTGAGTGGGATGTGAGGCTTTTGTATTAGGGGTGAGAAGTAATGGAGGCAAGCTCAGTGTTTGTGGAAATGGTGGTGTTTCAGAAAGGATTAAAAGGTGCATCTGTATAGGTGTTCTGTGAAGGACTTCCAGGCATAGGGACCAGTCAAGACTGGGAAGAATAACAGAGAAAAGAGCAGGAGATCCCACAGACAGCTGAGGGCTGGGTTTGAGCCATGTTTCCTCACAACTGGATGCACAAGCAGACTTTTCCTCTTTATTTGCCTGGGCAAGATACCAAATTCTAACAATGGCTGTCTGAGGATTTTACCCATGGTCTCCCCAATCTTCCTCAAGCATCTTAGTGTAAGCATTATACTACCTGGGCTGGTTGTGACTATGGGCATCACCTGAACATGAGCATTCCACAACTAAAATTTCATGGGACAAATGCAAAACTTCACACCCTCTGCAATTAAATGTATATTCGCGTGTTCCAATAGGATGTGTACTCCATAAAATGTGCACTCCAATACTCCTTCACCTTTGTACAGCCATTTTTATTATCAGCATTGAACATGGCAAAGAAAGAGGATGTGTACCAAAGGTAATTACAGCTACAGATAAGAAAGTGTTGGATTCTGCCCTAATTTGGACACATAAGGCTAAAGTGTGGTATGTTGTTGTTGTTTAGTCGTTTAGTCGTGTCCGACTCTTCGTGACCCCATGGACCAGAGCACGCCAGGCACTCCTGTCTTCCACTGCCTCCTGCAGTTTGGTCAAACTTATGCTGGTAACTTTGAGAACACTGTCCAACCATCTCGTCCTCTGTCATCCCCTTCTCCTTGTGTCCGCCATCTTTCCCAACATCAGGGTCTTTTCCAGGGAGTCTTCTCTTCTCATGAGGTGGCCAAAGTATTGGAGCCTCAGCTTCATGATCTGTCCTTCCAGTGAGCACTCAGGGCTGATTTCCTTCAGAATGGATAGGTTTGATCTTCTAGCAGTCCATGGGACTCTCAAGAGTCTCCTCCAGCACCATAATTCAAAAGCATCAATTCTTCGGCAATCAGCCTTCTGTATGGTCCAGCTCTCACTTCCATACATCACTACTGGGAAAACCATAGCTTTAGCTATACGGACCTTTGTTCGCAAGGTGATGTCTCTGCTTTTTAAGATGCTATCATTGCTTTTCTCCCAAGAAGCAGACGTCTTTTAATTTCATGACTGCTGTCACCATCTGTAGTGACCATGGAGCCCAAGAAAGTAAAATCTCTCACTGCCTTCATTTCTTCCCCATAGCATTCTGTAAAAGAGTCTCATGCTTGTGAGTTCTCCCCTCCACATCTGGTGCAACCACAAGGAAGAAATTTGAAGTTTTCACTCTAATTTTCAATCACTCAGTCATTTTATTTGGATGCTGCCTTTCTACACTTAAAACCATGCTCAAGGTGGCTTACAACATATCAAAATGTCCAGAACTACAAACATAACGAAAGTAGACATAAGCAATAAATAAAACATCAAAAATTACACAAGCAAATCAAACAATTTCCATATAAATTATAAGATCTAAAATAAAGGTACAAAAAATCAACAGTAACAAGCGCTCAACAAAATCCACCAAACAATGCCCCAACCCAAGATTTGACCCTAATTGTGGTTTGGCATCAGGTAATCTGAAAGACTATCTGCTTCCTTAGGAACCTGCCCATCTTTATCAGAGGTCCTATTGTCCTATTGTCTATCCCACCACCAAGGTTTGGTTCCTGAATACTCAAGACAGGGGCTTTTCTGTAGCAGCACCCCAGCTGTGCAATTCCCTTCCTAGTTAGGTCAGGTTGGCCTAGCCAGAGGTGGATTTAGGAGAGCGCAACTAGTTTGGTTGCACTGGGTGCAGAGCCTTGGGAACACCACAGCTATGCTGTAGAATGGTAGGTGAGATGTGGGGGCGCTAAATTTTGGTGTTGCACAGGGCGCCGCTGAAATTTGAAACCCCAAGGTCCATCAAAGGCCTAGTTTTAGTCCAGTCTGTAAAAAGAGTGATCTTTGCTGCCTGGTTTTTGATAGGTTTTTAATTCCACCTTTGTTGTAATGTCTTTGTTCTGTTTTATTTGGCATTTTTTGTCTGCATTGTTGTCTTTATATTGTATTTTTTAAATACTGCATATCACTTGGGCGCAGAAGGGTTATTAATAAACACTGCTACTACTAGTGTATGGATCTTGAGAAATGGTTGTTTAGTCTTTAAACTAAACCCTAAACCCTAGTTAAGAAACATTTCCATGTTTATGCATAACGATAAACCACAATTAATTGAAAATGAAAGCAAAAGTTTCCAATAATAATAATAATAATAATAATAATAATAATAATAATAATAATTCCCCAGCCACTCTGGCCGGCTCACAAGCATATCGAAAAACATAATAACAACATCAAACATTTAAAATCTCCCAATACAGGGCTGCCTTCAGATGTCTTCTAAAAGTTCTGTAATTCTTTATCTCCTTGACATCTGAAGGGAAGGCGTTCCTTGTGGCAGTGTTGGAGTGAACAAACTGAAGGCATAATGCTTGTGCAAGAAACATTTCATTTCTGAATTGTATGGGTTCTGTTGTTGTGATTTCACTAGTCATTCATTTACTTTTGTTTTGTTGCTAAAAAGATTTTTCTCCACTTCCAGTTGGATTTTACATGATACATTGGCTCCCTATTTTACTTCTGCGCAAGATTCATTCATATATATATATATATATATATATATATATATATATATATATGCCTTCCATTTAGGGATGTGCTACTCTTATGGATAAATAACAGATTTGGAACATACAGTAAACTTCTCCCCATGTTGATTGCTTTACTGATTGTGTTGGCTGTATATTTCAGAAAACACAACTACACTTATTTTGAACAGGCACTCCTTGTTATAGATGCCTGATGACAAACATAAGGAGAAAAATCCTCAGGACTGCTTTTGGCTAGATGTAGCACTGCAGGATTTCAAAGATTTCACGCTCCAAATCTGGTTATGCCACAGTCAAGGATTACGACGAGTGAACTTTTATCTACCCATGAGGGCAGAAGCACAATTTATGGAGAGCAAGGGGGCAAACTGTTGCCTCCTGCAGCTGCTTGTGTTTTCAATATTTTGTTGGGAGCCAACAAATAAAATCTAATTTAATAAAATACCGCATTGAAGTGAATCTAATGTGCCATCAGATCTAACGCACACCTCAATTTTCAAAACCTTGAAACCGAAAAATCTAATGCACACCTTAATTTTCCTGATAGAATTTGTCCCAAAAAAGGTGCACATTATATCTGAGTTAATGAAATGAAATGAAACAAAATGAAAATAAAAATTACTTGGGACCACATTTCATTACTCCTTAGGAGGATCCGTGCGTTTGGCTCCCTCATGTTCTAAGTATGCATGCCGAAGGCACAAAGCTCCAGAAGTGGCTTAGTTTTCTTCCAATTTGTGTTATTTGTCACAAAAATAAAGGGGACTTGAATCCTTTGGATCAAACACCTCACTCCGTCCACTTTGCCCTAGAGCCCTTTACACCCTTTTGTCATTGGGAGGTGCCTATGGCGGAAAGGGGGGTGGCCATGGAGGTTTCTGTGGACATAATGTGGGCAGACCTTCTCTTCCACCCATGGAACCCTCTCTATGCATTGCAAAGGGCAGTCCATAATACACAAATCCCTGCAATGCCCTCCAAGGGTGACCTTAAACTCATTTTGCCCACAGGCAAACTTATGTGGGAATTAATTATACTGAGGTCCTAGCCATAATTCCCTCAGCTTTGTTTAACTATTTCTTTAACAGCACAAATATGTTTCTGTGAAAATGCACCATATGGTTTCAGATTTATTAATATGCATTCAAAGTGTTTTCTTATCTGTTCTTTGGACACTATGACCCAGATCACCACTTTCAAAGGCTAGTCAAGGACAGCAGCCAATTAATTTTAAAGAATAGAGGAATTTTATGTGACAGCAAAAGCAAAAGCAAAAAAATAAAAAAAGGGGGGGGGAGCAGAAGGCTAACTCCCAGATAATAAACGCTGAAATGTTTGCATAGAAGTTAGGGTCCAATTAAAAAAATATTACAGAGCACTAATACGCAGCATTTATTATTATAGTATCAATGAAGTCAATATAAAGACATTGTCATAAACATTAGTTCTAGAATTTAATTATGCCTGTAGCAAGATTAACACTATACAAATGTGAATAATCCTAAAAAGTTTAAATTTCTATGGGTCTCACAGCTCACATAGTTTGCTAGAGTTGCAGAAATTTTGGATTAAGGCACATTTTAAATAGGTTGAGATGCTTTATTTGTGGAGTTAAAAAACCAAAATGCTGCTATAGGAACCTGATTTCACCCATTCCAATAGTCTATTCTCACAACAACCCTGTAAAGTAAATTAGGCTGAGAAGGGCCACCCAATGAGTTCCATGGCAGGTAATCCTCCTGGTTCAAGTCCAGTACTCTGACCCTGACACCACACTCATTCTAAGGTCTCGTTCACACTTCCATTTGCCCCACTGCTTTCTCCTGGGAAAACCCACAGCTTGGCGCTGAATTGGAACAAATGGCGATCTGGTTTTTCCACAGATTTCTGTTTGTTCCGATTTAGCACTAAAGAGTGGGTTGTCAGGCGGAAAGTGGTGGGCAATGGCAGAACTGCTTGGATTCACGCCTAGAAAGCACGGGACAAGTGGTAAACAGCTTGGGCTTTCTAAGCATGGGAAAAACGGAAGTGGGGACAAGCCCTTACTCCACAATGGGTCTGAAAGTTATGAACCCCCCCCAAAAAAAATCATGTAAAACAAGCCATTGAAGAGGACTATCTAAGCAAAATATGGTCAGATTAGAATTATTCATGTTTCTATAATGTTGTTCTCATTGTAAATCTGATTAAATTTTTGATGTCACCTTTATGGTAAAATACCTTCATTTTCAGTCATGATTATATTGAACCTGGGTGATAGCCAGTGTTGCATGAATGCATGTCTTCTTGTGCAACAGGATTCCACCATTTATTTCATTCCACTCTCTTCCAGCCTCCAGATCTGCTCTAGCAGGTTCCCCCAGTGTTTTGGAGTGAGTTGGGGTGGTAGTGCAGGGTACCGTGGGGGGGGGCAAGAAGTCCCTCTTTGCAAGCCGGCAAACACCATTGGATGTCACCCACTGCAAAATTAAATCTTGCATATGGTTGTTCTTTTAAAAAATGTCTATGAAATATTGGGCATTAGTTACCATACACAGCAATATCAAAACCCACCTAATTTTAATTGTGATGTAATGTTTGCAGATTGAAAATGTTTCCTCTGCCATTTGTGCGCGAGCAATGGTCTTTACAGGGGGAAATCATAACTAAAAGGATAAGAAGGTAAGCATCAATTTATTGATTGAAAATGGCCTTCTGAAATATTCCAAACTATTTACAGGCCAAGAATGTTGCTATTTTGCCAAACCTTCTCAAGTAGGAAAGGGGAAATTCTTCAAACTTTTTTGAGGGCAGGGCTGCTCATCATCAGTGGTAGACCACAGGTTCCCTCTGCTTTTCTAAGATGTTTCTTGCTGTGTTGGCAATGCGGCTGCTATTTTGCACCTACACAATGCTGCCAACCAAACATCATTCTGGAGTGTGTGTGTGTTTGGCCAGAACAAGAAAATGGGAAAGAATATTTTGCAAAATGGTCATCTTCTTCAGAGAGGGGAGTGAACAGGAAGGAGTGGTACACCAAGCATCTTCCAATGGTGGTGATTCTCAAGTCACTCATAGAAGCCTTGAGTGTTGTTCCAGTGCACTTAAGTTTGACAATTACTAAAACATGCACTACAGCAACTAATTACCCAAAAAGAATCACAAATGATGCACCGGCCAAAGCTATTGTAACCTCCAACACTTCTCCAATGAAAATAGGAACGTCCTAAGGAAAAGCTGGACATTCCAGGATCAAATCAGAAACTGGGATGACTTCTGTAAATCCGGGACTGTACCTAGAAAATAGAGACACTTGGAGGGCCTGTTACATTCCTGGCTGCTGGTTCTGTCTGGGTTGGATCCCTGAGGTCCCTGAAGTTGTGAACCTTGTGTTTCAGAGCAGTGTGACTCCAAGATTTCACAAGTACATCTATCAATTGCTAGGTTACTTAGTCCTTGACCCAAATAAACTTCATCTTACCTAGACTGTTGATCTTTCCTGGATTGGCTTTCCATTGTGTAAGACTGGTATTCACTTCTACAAGACGTAGAGCTTGGAGGCTTTAAAAGGGGATTAGACAAATACATGGAAGACAAATACTAGTCATGGTGGCTTCATAACACTTGCAGGATGAAAGGCAATATATATATGAATACCAGTTGAAGTGCATGTGTGTGAGAGAGCTATTGCATTCATGTTCTGCTTTGGGCTTCCCATAGGCCTCTCATTGACTGTAGAAAGAGAATGCCAGATTAGATGGACCTTTGGTCTGATTCAGCAGGGCTCTTATGTTCTTCATTCAGTCATCCTCATCCAGACAGATAAGGATCCAAGTGCTATACCTGGGTTGGATCATTTGGAAGTTGCAGAGAGGTTTCTTGTAGAACAGCAACAAAAAATCACTATATGCACAGAAATCAAAAGAACATAAAAACAGGAGTTAAATATGACTGCATTTCATCTGGATAGCAAAATGCAGAGTGAACCCCCCTACGCATAGCGGGAGCTGCCAATTTTATCTCTTCCAAAAAGTAAGGGCAGGAAATCAAGGACGTCGCTCTGCCTGGTGCCAAGCAACCATCCATGAAAATGTCACCTTTATGCAAGTGGAACACAAAGCGGGTAGATTTTACCCTTTAAATGTGGAGGAAAAAATCCCATTGAAAATAAACAAAATGTTTTTTTCCTGCTAATTAAAACATGATTCAATAAATATTTTCAAAGTTTTTAAAAAATAATGTTCCTCTCAAGCTGAGCACCAGGCTTCTGGGTCCCGGCCAAGATAGATTCTTTCTAGCTTAGTTACAAACAACTGATGAGAGGGGTAAAAAAACAGAAATACAAATAGAACCTCAAGAATAATTCAAACAGAATGGCAGGATTTTATTCTCTCTTCCCCCGCACCCCAGCTCTTTTGGTGAAGCAACATGATAGTTAAAGGGTTTCCATCAAAAAGGAAGCCATTTGCTGACCAAGTCCATTAGTGTAAGCTTCTTGTTTTATTAAGCCAGCAAGCTATAACTGAATAGAGGACCCTTAAGTAGAACCCTCACAGGCTAGGCCCATGACACAAACACATTCCATTGCCCCAAGAAACACAGATGATGCAGCTAACATGATTTCACAGACAGAGAGAAGATTCACAGTATGTTGTCCTCAAAGCAAATAGTTTCAGGTGACTCAGTGAACTGAGCCAATCCTCATGCTACACAAGGTGTCTCTTCCACTTCCAAAGTTGTTGGTCAGCCTAGCCTGGAGAAAAATCTTTTCTGATTCCCAGCAGGTTGAATGTACAGCCCCATGCAACGTTCTTCCACCACCCAGTTCTGGGTGATTCTTTACTTCCACTACACACACAACACATCTCACATTGTTCAGGAGGGACCCCAACCCCTTTGAGAGGCTTAGCATGAAGTTTGGCTGCTTGAGTAGCCTTCTGCTTCTGCAACTGTTGGATTCGACCCAGTATTTCTGTTAGACCCACCCAACTTCTTCCAGCCCAATGGCATTACTAACTTAATACTGTAATAATTATTTGATTGATGTATGTAAAATGCTTTGAACACTCAACATATAAATGTTAAGGAGGAAGAAGAAGAAGAGGAAGAGGAAGAGGAAGAGGAAGAGGAAGAGGAAGAGGAAGAAGAAGAAGAAGAAGAAGAAGAAGAAGAAGAAGAAGAAGGAAGGAAGGAAGGAAGGAAGGAAGGAAGGAAGCCCTCCTGGGTGAGATCAAAGACATGTGCAGTTCAGTGTCCTGTTTCCTACAGTGGTTGACCAGGTAGCTATGGAAGGCCAATGAAGAGGGCTTGCACAACAGCCTTTTCTAGTTTTTGTTTTCCTGCAACTGGCATTTGAGCTCCTGAAGGTTTCTTACAATCGTCACAACTACTGGCCCTTGAAAGACAGGTGTAATAAGAATAAGAATAAGAATAATTTTATATGCCACCCATCTGACTGTGTTGCTCCAGCCACTCTGGGAAGCTCCAAACAGAATATTAAAAACACAATAAAACATTAAAAACTTCCCTAAATAGGAATAATTCAAAGGGAACACTTCCCTTTGAAATATGCTGACCCAGCATTGCGTATGAAAAACAGCAGGGACCTTTTAAGTGTTTTTGGAACACTGTTGACGTTTTGCTGGCCAGGACCATGATGATGATGATGATGATGATAATGTGCATACCAAGCTATAGCTGTAGATCTCAGGTCAGTTCACAACATAAAATGACTTGCAATTTCAAAATGACTTTGATAAATTTCTTACATCTCTGCTCGTGTTAACAATAAGGAGGTATACACCTTTTATCTGAATTATTCATGTTGTAAAATTTCTAACTATGCCATATTGTCACATTAAGAAGTGTTATGAATTTCCCTTGTGTAACTGAGGGCAAAGTATGCAGAAAATATAATCTGTTTATGAACTGAAAAATGACTGCATTAGAAAAAAATGAAAATTTTACTTGGGAGTTGAACAATAATCTAATTTTCAACAAATTACTGCTAAAAATTTTTCTTTGTCTTTGATTATTCCATCCAGCCGCACCCTTCTAAAACACACACACACACACACACTCAAGGAAATTAGCCATTGGCTGTTAATTTAAAATGACTTTCAAAATGATTCCCTTAACTTCTCTTGATACCTTTCTGTCAACCTCTTAAATCTCTTCACGTTGTTGTTGTTGTTTTTTTTTAAAGTGTTGTTAAATCAGTGAGCCATCAATTTGACTGTCACCATCAGGACTCAAAAGGTTGCAATAACTATATAATCAGTTAAAGGGACCAAAACTTTTAACAAGAACATCTGGTGATGTAATTTGCAATGTACGTTACAATGTCACATCCATGTTTGACAGATTGGCTTGCACATGGTATGATAAGTATTTTGTGCAGGAATATGTGAAAATAGCCATTTGGTGGCCCACAAGATAACTTCCAGAAGAAGTATGTTTCCAATATATGTAATCAAATTAATTTTCTTCAAGTTAATATAGTGGAAAGAAACACTGATATAACGAAAACAATACAGATTGTTTTTGCAGAAGAGCTCCTTCCATTTCAACAATGATGCATTTGTTTCTTGGGACACACTTTTCTAAGATGAGTGAATAGAAAAGTGCTAAGTGCTGACAATTGGAATTCTCGCCTCTCTTAGCACTCAAGTGCTAAATATTTCGAAAACTCTTGCTTAAATGCTCAGCGTTGATCTTTATTTACTATAAAACTGACATTGACTTGGAGATCTGGGGTGAGATGCAGTCCGACTTTAAATGGAGATTAAACAAATTTCTGGCGGACAAGGTGGCTACTGACCATGATGACTGCATACCACATTCAGTGCCAGAGGTGGTATGCCTTTCAATATTAGTTGCATCATTGGCCTGCAAGTCCTCTAATTGGAGAACAGCTTTCCCTGCCATTGGGCAATGGCATAGCATGACCAAAGACCAAGGCAATTTGTGTTTATTATTCCTAGTAGTTTATTGGCCTGCGGGCGCTCCAATTGGAGAACTGCCTTTACCAAAGGTGTCATGGACTTTGAAGATGCTCAAACTCAGGATGAAAGGGAGAAACTAGATAAGAAGAAAGCACATTTGGCAAACCCTCACCATCATCAAATCCCACCTAGAAATCTATGTTCCCACTGCGGAAGGATGTGTGGACCCAGAATTGGTCTCCACAGTCACAGAAACACTGTTAAGACCAACTTCATGGAAGACAATCTTCCTCAGCCACGAGTGATCATCAAAGAAGAAAAAAAAAAGAAGCATCATTGCAGGATGTGCCTAGATCAGGGGTCAGCAAACTTTTTCAGCAGGGGGCTGGTCCACTGTCCCTAAGACCTTGTGGGGGGCCGGACTATATTTTAGGGGGGAAAAAATGAATTCCTATGCCCCACAAATAACCCAGAGATGCATTTTAAATAAAAGCACACATTGTACTCATGTAAAAACACCAGGCAGGCCTCACAAATAACCTACAGGTGCATTTTAAATAAAAGGACACATTTTACTCACTTAAAAACATGCTGATTCCCAGACCATCCATGGGCTCGATTTAGAAAGCGATTTGGCCAGATCCAGCCCCCAGGCCTTTTATTGCCTACCCATGGCCTAGATGCTAGGAGAGGATATATCAGTTAGATATTATCGTTCCTTCTTCACATTTGTGAGCTCAGCAGAGTGCATCCCTTTGCAACTGAAAAGGCAAGCTTTGATAGGCTAGTTTTAGGATGCTTTAAGGTAGACAGTATTCTAGTATTTCCTCCTTTTCTCCCACTTAAAACAATAATCACACTATCAATCTTGTAAAAGGTAAACGTAACATTTACTCACTCAGAATACTTGTTGAAGAAAACAGCTTTGTTCAGGCAGGCTTAAAATGGTAATCCAGTTACAATGTCTAGTTTAAGATGGAATCTGAGCTGTGGCTCAGACATGGCACATGGTCTACGTTGCTGGAATGAGTTGAAAGAGCAAAGAGCAAAATGGATGTGCCCAGCCAGGTGAGGAGATTATATGTATGGATATGCCCTCCCCCAGACAAGGAACAATGGGAGTGTCTCTCAGAGCCCTTTTTGGAATCTTATAGGACTCTAAGCTTCAGCTCCTATCATGTGCCTATCTAGCAAACAGGCATTGTTGGTTTGACTGCATTGTAAATATCCCACAATCATAAGTGTGGAGTGTTGTTGCCCTCAAGTCCTGCTCTAGGGTTTCCCACAGGCATCTGGTTGGTTGCCTATGAGAATACGATGCGAGACATGATAGGCATTTTGTCTGATCCAACAGGGCTCTTCCTGTGGTGCGGAAAGGGGATTTCTATACCTTAATACTATTTTATAAACTTGTGAGTATGTTTGATGTGGCATAAGGTAAAAACAGACAGTTCATTAAAACAAAGGTTCTTGGAAATTAGGCTACTGAAACTGAACTCTCATTCAATTTCATTCATGTTGGGCTGAGTGCCCAATACAGAGTTATGTTTAAGGCTAAAGTACTCCGGAAACTGAGCTACAAAGGGAAGCCCATGTTGGGAAACCAATGGTGTTACATAAGGTAGGACTTATCACACTATCAGCTATAGCTGTTCAGGTAAACTAAAGAGCTGCTCTGTTCATAACTGAAAAGCAAATGCACCCATCCACACATGCATGTGTTTATCTATTTATTTTAAGCATTTATGTCTTACCATTCAACAAATTCCCAGGGTGACTTACAAAGAATCAGGAAGAGTTGTCTAAGTTTGGAATGGACTCCCTCAGGAGGTGGTGGACTCTCCTTCCTTGGAGGTTTTTAAGCAGAGGTTGGATGGTCATCTGCCATGGAGAGAGCTGAGATTCCTGCATTGCAGGGGGTTGGACTAGATGACCCTTGGAGTCCCTTCCGACTCTACAATGCTATGATTCTATAGGATGAAATACTAAGGAAAAAAGCAATTAAAACATTAAAAGCAACACAATTTATAAAAGCAACTAGAAAAGATAAAACAAAAATAAAAATACCAACAGAGATAAAACAGATAGCATTAAAAAGCCACCCCCCAAAAAAGAAAGTTCTTCACTTTTCGATGGAGTTGTAATCAAACCCCTTCTGGCTCCCATGTTGTGCAACCTGCCTTTATTTTTGCTTCCCTGCCCGGCCCTGATTTTTTGCCATTTTTTTTTGCACATCACATCAGGATGTAGTGTGGCATTACAAGTCCTCCAATGGGGGCAGTGTGATGACATCCTTACATTTTTATTATATAGTGAGACAGAGAAAGAAACCATAGAATTCAGGTGGTCTGTTGCAGTGGCGCAGCCTCTCCGGCGTTAGTAAATGGTACAGTTGGTATTTCTAACAGCATGAAAATATTTATGCTTGAACAGGTGTAATGTGGGTGGAAGTGACATCATCATGGAAATGCCAGAAATTCAAAAGGCTGTTAAAGCATCTCTCGTGATAGCACCCATATGCACACAGTAGTGCTTGTGAAGTTCTGGAGAAGAGGTGACTTTGGGTGCAATCTTCAGTAGGTGAAGTTGGCTGAACTCCACTGCGGAAGTTAAGGGAAGAAGAGGAAAGCGTGTTTAATGGTAGGGCTGCTTCTGCCTCCGCCTGCTATGCATGATGCACAAAGGACCTGCAGCAACAATCCAATTCATTGGGTTATGCCTCTGGTGGTGAAAGTGAGAACATATCATTTACAGGTGAGAGGGGAGGATGCTGTTATGGGTGCAGGAAATTATTATTAAACACTGGGAAAAAGTTTAAAATGTCAAATTGTTTTAACCCTTGTGGCATATCTACTCTGAAATCAGTTACATATTTTATAGCAGCTTAACTGCATAATAGGAAGATGGAGGGCAGGGCTTATGCATCTCTACATAGGTTGTGGCCTGAGGGCCTCATTCCCTCATACCAGATGTCAGTGGGGCAGGGAGCATGGCAGTGCTGGGTGAGGCCAGAAGCAAAAGTGGACAAGGAATGGATTTCTCTTATCTTTCAACAGTAGGCTACACCCCCATTGTTCAGCCTGGACACTGAGGTCCAGCACAGAGGGCCTTCTGGCAGTTCCCTCACTGTGATAAGTGAAGGTACAGGAACCAGGCAGACGGCCTTCTTGGTAGTGGCACCCACCCTGTGGAATGCCCTCCCATCAGATGTCAAGGAGATAAATATGACTTTTAGAAGACATCTGAAGGCAGCCCTGTATAGGAACGTTTTTAATGTTTGATGTTTTTATTATGCTTTTATATTTGTTGGAATCCACCTAGAGTGGCTGGGGCAACACAGTCAGATGGGCAGGGTACAAATCAATAATAATAATAATAATAATAATAATAATAATAATAATAATAAGCAGCCAGGGTAGCCAATGAGGTGCCCTCCAGATACGGACAACTCCCACCATGTCTGTGTTATGGGTTTCAGAACTCACAGGAACTGCCATAGTCTGCCATTGTGGATGGGAGCTAATGGAGCTTTTATAATCAGGCACCATAATGGCTTCACCAGCACTGGCACATACAGCCAGGATAGGCCAAAGGAAACCAGCAGGCTAATTGGGTTCATAGAGCTATGCTGGAAGCTGTGTGTTATTGGGAATTTTCCAGCCTTTGCTCTGTAGTGTGGTTTGCCACAAGGGGGTGGTAGAAGATAGACAAGGAAGCAACAGGTTCTAGTCTTTATAACAGGGTCAGGGAACACGCTACCCTCAATACATGGCTTGGACTATATCACCACTGGCCATGGTAGCTAGGGCTGGTGGAAGTTGGAGTCCAACAGCATCTGGAAGGCCACAGCTCCCTCACCCTGGTATACCTGGGGCTTTGGATCACAGCAGAAGGTTTACAGTAGCAAAGGGCTGTCACTGATCATAGAAGCAAATCTGGAATGCCTAGTCTTCACCTCAGTGCATGCCATCTTCTGTTGTCATCACATGATTTCTTCCACAGGTGTTAGATTATACTTATTTGGGGAAAATGTTTCCCGTCACCTCAAGCAGGCTGGTAAATGATGAGTAAATGGATATACATATAAAAGTGCAGGTGGAATGTAGAGATAAGAACTGCTATGATGAAGACAACTTCTGTTGTAAAAGCTGCTGCTAGTGTTAAGTGGCAAAACAGTGTTTCACAGTGGTGTGTGTGTGTGTGTTTCTTCCCAAATTTCTGTGAACGAAAAGTGACACCCGTGGTTCACAGGTGAGCGACATAAGAAGTGCCACTAGGGCATTAAAAAAAAAAAAAAAAGAGATGGATGACATATTGACCTATTTTTTTTAAAAAAAAAAGGAAGAGAAGAATGGAAAGTCATCCACTCAGCATCAAACATTGTATAGTTCCCAGTTTGAAAGTCCTTTACAATCAGAGGTCTCATCAAGACAGCCATTTCCCCAAAGCATTAGATATCCTTGCTGCCAGTGAATAAAAAGCTGGGACAACAAGCAGTGAATAAAGCTCCTCTTATCCTGTAGCTGTCTCCTTGGTATAGCCTAAATCAATCTTCTTCATTTATATGCAGAGAGCACTTAACAATACTGATGTGATCACATAGTATTGTCAAAGAGGTCCAAGGTTTGGTAACTAGCTCAAGGTGACATGTATGCTTTTGAGAGGGGTAAGGCAGGGAAGCTATGTCTGAAACGATTGTGTGTATTTCATGTGCTGAGTTCAGTTTTATGACTTTTGGTATGATGAGAAGCGAAATATTAAACGTTAAATATTGGAGACATAGGAAGCACCCTATGGTCCACCTTGAACAAGAATTTCAATTCTGACAACTCTACAGAGTTTCAGGCAGGACTTTCTTTCTCAGCCCGATCTGGAGATACTAGAGACTTCCTTGCAGGCACAGGAGATGATTTGCCACCCCAAACCAGGGAAAGTTGTATTGAGGTCTTCTTGAAATCACTGCAATAATTAGTCACAACTGATGTTTTGTTGCTTCCATTGGGACTTATGTGTGGCTATGTGCTCTCAACTGGCACCAACTGTGTAGACAAAATTGTAAAGGTAAAGGTAAAGGGACCCCTGACCAATAGGGCCAGTCATGACCACTCTGGGGTTGCGGTGCTCATCTCAATTTATTGGCCAAGGGAGCCGGCGTACAGCTTCCGGGTCATGTGGCCAGCATGACTAAGCCGCTTCTGGCGAACCAGAGCAGCGCATGGCAACGGCGTTTACCTTCCCGCCAGAGTGGTACCTATTTATCTGCTTGCACTTTGACGTGCTTTCGAACTGCTAGGTTGGCAGGAGCAGGGACCGAGCAACGGGAGCTCACCCCATCACAGGGATTCGAACCACCAACCTTCTGATCGGCAAGCCCTAGGCTCTGTGGTTTAACCCACAGCGCTACCTGCGTCCCTTAGACAGAACTGTATCTGCTTCTAAAATCAATGAAACACAGTACAGTGGTGCCTCGCAAGACGAAAAACCCGCTAGACGAAAGGGTTTTCCGTTTTTCAATGCGCTTCGCAAGACGAATTTCCCTATGGGCTTGCTTCGCAGGACGAAAACATCTTGCGAGTCTCGTGATTTTTTTCACTTCCCCCTCCCCGTTTTTCTAAGCCGCTAATCCGCTAATAGCCTTTTAGCCACTAATCCGCTAAGCCTTTAATAGCCGCTAAACTGCTAATAGCGCTAATCCGCTAAGCCGCTAATAGGGTTGCTTCACAAGACGAAAGAACCGCTAGACGAAGAGAATCGCGGAACGGATTATTTTCGTCTTGCGAGGCACCACTGTATAGAATATTTTCCTCCAGGCAGATTACAAAGGCTTGGACTAACATATCTGCAACCTGTTCTTCGTGCTTGTGACCAATGACCAAGGTGGGCTTCCGATTGCAATGGAGAGGGTAATTGATCTATGCATGCTTGAGACCACAAGTATCTGACATACATCTGAACCTGATTCCATGTCCTGAGAGTGCTTCTGTTAGGAACAATGGAAACAAAGGAAATTAATCTGGTACTAGCAGCTCTTGCACTGTTGTGGGTAGTGCTGTGCTGGAAATTTCTTTTGTGTGCCCCCCACCCACCAGCCCCTTCCCTCAATTAATGAGAAAATAAATAGCACTGCAAAAATTTTGAAGTGGGGAAAAAAGAAATGCAAAAGAAACTTTGATTGATGAAGCCCTTGTTATATAGTATGTGCTAAAGGCCATCCCAGAAGAAGCAGGGAAGTGTAAGGGAAGAATGATGGGGGCCACGGATAAGAAAGGGAGAAGAGGGGGCTTGCTATTGGTCCTTTATTTGAAAAATCAAGCAAACAAACAACCAACAGATAGATGGGGAATCCAGGGAGGAGATATTTTGATATCCACTGGAAAGGAATGTGGGGCTATGGGGGAAGGACTGGGGCCCATATACCTTCAAGGGAGACTCAGTCCTGCAAGATGTTGGCAAGATTGCTCTTCAAATCACATGAAGCATAGGAATCCAACAGCAACAATCATTGCATAGAACAAAGAGTTGTCTACAGAAGGATAAATTTCGTGGGTAACAAACGGGTGGAGGTACAAGAGTTTATTTTTCAAAAAGGCAAAGTGGATTCCAGATAGGCAACTTGGGGCCAGGATCCACCCTAGAGACCTCACCACCAGAATGGAGATGAGAGTGTCCTAGCAGCTGAATGCCCTACAGCAGTTGAGCTCCTGTATATTGAACAATATCTTTGTTGTGTCCACATCTTCTGTCTTGGCCTTCCATTGCCTCTCATTGATCTCCACTATTTATTGTAGATGAGTAGGTTCTCTTTGAAGTACTCTTAGAGAGGTACATCTTCCCCATCCTTTTGCTGCCTTTCTGACAAATGCTGGTTTGTTTTCTGCCCAGAGGGCTTTCAATGTCATTTTACGGTGTCTGTATACCCTCATTGACTGTGCCTAGAACACTTGGTCAGTGAAGTGATTAGTGTTCAGTTTAATCCTAAGTGGCACCCAGAGTTTGATGCAAGAGATGTTGAACACATTGGGGCACAAACCCAAATGTCACTTGCACATTGGTAATGACTAATCAGCAAAGTGCTCCTAGGGTAATGGTGAACTCAATGGTGAAAGAAGGCAAATAGTAATTTTAATAGTAATTTTATTATTTATACCCCGCTCATCTGGCTGGATTTCCCCAGCCAAATTTCACATTAGGGTTCAATAGGAAAGGAATTGAAACTAAAATTGCCAATATTGTGACTTGGAATACCGTGTCCAGTTCTGGTTGCCACATCTCAAGATGATATTGTAGAGCAGAGGAAAAGAACCAACATAATCAAGAGGCATGAGCAATGTCCCTCTATGGAAATGTTGCATTTGGAGTGTCTAAGTTTAGAGAAAGGCAAGTAACTGGTGTCATGATAGATATTTCTAAGATTGTACATTGTATGGAGAAAGCAGGTAGAAGGTTGTTCTCCCTCTCCTGTAGTACCAAAGCCTGGGATCATGGATAAAGCTGAAGGGTGGGAGATTCAGGACAAATTAAGTACTGTTGGAGTGCTCTTGCTGTGAGCTTGTCCATCCTATGCTCAGGTTGTGTATATGTGTAAATAAAGCCACATATCCTTAAGATATCACATCCACTGATCTTCATTCCCAAAAAAACTAAACCCTGAGAAGCGCACACCTGGCCTCTCTCACTGCTTGGAGATTGGGGTGATATGTAACAATACATTAAAGTAGAAAGAGCACATAATACAGCAACACCTCCAAATTAAATACACAACTAACATAATAATAATAATAATAATAATAATAATAATAATAATAATAATAATTTTTATACCCCGCCCATCTGGCTGGGTTTCCCTAGCCACTCTGGGCGGCTTCCCACAAAGATTAAAAATACATTAAAACATCAGTCATTAAAAACTTCCCTAAAAACTGCCTTCAGATGTCTTCTAAAAGTCAGATAGTTGTTTATCTCTTTGACATCTGATGGGAGGTCATTCCATAGGGTAGGCACCACTACTAAGAAGGACCTCTGCCTGGTTCCCTGCATTCTCACTTCTTGCAGGGAGGGAACCTCCAGAAGGTCCTTGGAGCTGGACCTCAGTGTCCGGGCTGAATGATGGGGGTGGAGACGCTCCTTCAGGTATACTGGGCCAAGGCCGTTTAGGGCTTTAAAGGTCAGCCCTAACACTTTGACTTGTGCTTGGAAATGTACTGGGAGCCAATGTAGGTCTTGGATCTTCTGAGGATCTGAAAGATTTGAGCCTTTAAAAAAAGTGGGTGGAGGAGCAAGGAATACTAGTAATGAAGAGCCTTCTTGGGAAAGATATTCCATAGAACTAGAGCCACTTCTGTAAAAACTATACCCCTTATCCCCTCTTCACGAGGAACAGACAATAGGACTCATATGAGTTGGACACTGAGTATCTGAGTCTCCGTGATGACTGTCCATCTGAAGAAAGGGCGGGAGTTTGAATTAACCTCCCCTCCTGCCTACAGTGCCCTGTGTTGCCCATAAATCTGGCCTCAACTTTCTGTGACAGAGGGGACTCTGGGCACTGTAGATGAAGCAGGATACCCTATTGATTGATTGATTGATTGATTGATTGATTGATTGAATTTATATACCACCCTATACCTGGACGTCTTAAAAATGGCTTTCCCCATTCTACTGACAGATTCCCTTCCTTCAGCAGTTACTGTTGGATATCACCCAATATATTGAAGGGTAAGATATAAATGTGCAAACACTGTGCAAACACCAAGAGAAACAAAGATCATATTGTGCCCTTAGAAAATCCGAAAAGGTGGGCTAAACACCAAAGAGATGAGCCTTGAGAGGATGACTCATTTAGCATTTTTAAAAGGCAGGGGCTGCTTCAGGTTACTCAGGACAAGGTTGGAAACAAATCAAATAAATACATTTTCACAGAAGATGGATGGGTGACTGTAAAGAAACTGAACAGTTAAGAAGCATTCCCTACCAATAGATGCTGCTATGTTATTGAATTACTGCTTAATTACCTGTATATGCTTTTGTTGTGGAAGAAATGGGAAATTATTGGGCATGCTGTAAAGGTGTGAGTTGATTTGGTGACTTGCATTGATTTTTGCATGACTCTTTCTCTAAGCAACCATGGCTGCTTCTTGACAGGGACCTAATATTGCAAATAGGTAGTTCAGATATGAAAAGTGAGTCATTGGCAGCAATTCTTTTTACATTTACTGGATTTCCCCCAGAAAGTGTAAATCAGGTTTAAAGTGGGGGGGGGGGAGGGTTACTGGGTGGTATTTTGGTGCCAATGATGTTGTATAGATGCTGAACACTGCAAAAACTTTAGGTCTCCAGCATGCTCAAGCATTTGTTGTTTAGTCGTTTAGTCATCTCCGACTCTTCGTGACCCCATGGACCAGAGCACACCAGGCACTCCTGTCTTCCACTGCCTCCCGCAGTTTGGTCAAACTCATGCTGGTAGCTTTGAGAACACTGTCCAACCATCTCGTCCTCTGTCGTCCCCTTCTCCTTGTACCCTCCATCTTTCCCAACATCAGGGTCTTTTCCAGGGAGTCTTCTCTTCTCATGAGGTGGCCATAGTAGTAATCAATTAATTGCCTATATCACCATATATTTTGATAAGTTGTCTACAAAAAACACTAGATTTCCCCCATTGCAATGCACAGATACTATGCATGCATGCACCATAATTTACTTGCCTACAATATGCACACCACATTTATTATTTTTAAGACCAGAGCTTTGCTGGTCTATTCAGTGAAATAAAATGTTTCTCTAAAAGCCAGGATATTACCCTTCTGGTACATTTTAAGAAGCCTCCTCCCCAGTGGATGACACCTTTATATCACTTGTTAAGAAAGCACCTTACATGGTTTCACAGCTTTCATTTGATTCATCAGTGAGTGAAAAACATGTTTGCTAACTAAACATTTTAGAACCTCTGCTTACAATCCAGCCATTGTTTAAACAATGTTCAGCTCTGACAGTTTCAATAGGAGAGCTGAGTGTGTTTTAATTCCCCCCCCCATTAGATTACTAAGATATTTTTTTAATGCCAACTATGACTGGATCATATGCACAGATTGTGCCCTCTGAAAATAGCATTTGAAGCCGGGGGGAGGGGAGGACTTGAATATCTTTATGATAAAAAGAAAGCAAAATATTCAGGGGTTGGTGGGTTTTTTTTAGTGCCTATTGTTTTCAGGAAATATTTACAACACAAGTAACACAGTAACTCATGGATAAAATGGATGGAGTGCAGTATCATGCCAGGTTGCTGTCTTATACTAAGTTGGAAAATGGGTCTCTCCAGAATTTATTGTGGGACTCACAGATCTTTGTTCACGAACAATATAAAAGGAAGCCACATACCATATTTACTCAAATGTAATGTGCACCTTTTTTTTTTTTTGCCAAATTATGTCGCAAATATTAGGGTGTGCATTAGATTTGATGACAAGCTTGAAAAACACCTCTGACATAGCAAATACTGTTTTTTTTGTTTCAAGGTTTTGAAAACCAAGGTGCACATTAGATTCGATGGCGCATTAGATTCACGTGAATACGGTATTACTGAATTTACCGTGGTCTGACATTTCCTTCATGACACTGTTTTGCTGAGTCAGCTCCTCAAACAACACCAACTGATCATAGGAACCCGACATGCTGAGTCAGGTCATACAGTGGTTCTTCGAGGTTTCAGGCAGTAGTTTCTCCCAGTCCTAACTAGATATTGAACCTGGAATTGTCTGCATGATGCCCTGCCACTGAACTATAGCCCTTCTCAGCTCAAATTCTGAGCTATATTTCCAATGGTGTGTGTTCTATCCTTACTAACTGCTGCCAGCAGAAGTACTATTAAGCCCTAAATTATTTGGTGCATTGACGCAGCACAAAAACAGGACTCGTGCTGGTTTACAAACTGAGTTATTCTTTCTAATACTTCCTTGAGTATCAGCTGCCAAAACAAGTACACATAGAATCATAGAGTTGGAAGAGACCACGAGGGTTATCTAGTCCCTTGCAATGAGATTAAGAGTATCATCTTCTACCAACTGAGCTATCCCAGAGTGTATTACACAGTGCTTTTCTTCTTCTTCTGGGGGTACCCAGGGGTACGCATACCCCTAAACATTTTGTGAATCTAAGTTTGGCCTCGTTGAGGGGCAGTATTTCAATATGAGTCAGAAAATGAGAGTACCCTTAAACATTTGTTTAGAAGAAAAGCACTGGTATTACACATGGGAACAATCCTCTGACCACACATGGTAGAATTGTGGTGACAGGGCTGTATCAATGTGACTCTCCATGACTGGGATGCCATCTCACCTAAGTGCTAATTTTTGTGTCACCACTGAACTCTGTGAAGCGGGCACAGAGAACTACATTCCCTTATGGCAAACTTACATTTGTCCCTATTGAAATTCATTTGGTTATCTTGCGCCCAGTTCTCCAAAGGTCATTTTGAATTCTGATTCGGTCTTCTGAGGCGTTAGTTACCCCTATAAACAACCTTGAGCTCCTGGGAGGAAAAGCAAGATACAAACGTGTAAGATCATTCACAGTTTCTGTAGAGAGAAAATAAATATGCACAAAACCATAAAAGTATCCCCCTTTCTTTAAGGAGGGACATGTGTCATGATGTTTTAGGTGGTTGAGTCCTCTAGCCACATATATTCACTTCAACACACCTTCCCTATTATCTTTCCAGTCAGCCCCATTTAAACATTTTTAGTGGAAAAAGCAATGCTTTAAAAATGAGTTTTCTAATTGGAGCTAAAATTCTTTTCTTATTTTGCCGGCATAAAAATCCTTAAAATATCTACCTAGTAGCATAAAAATGGAAAGAGATATTTGCACAAAATGAAAATATGGATTTTCTGCTACAAACGGGTGCACTGTTATTCCCCTGACCACACTGCTTTGTTCCACCCACTCATACGGACAGAATATAGCAGGATGCACATGTAACAAAAAGCACTATATCTGCTGAAGTGTGGAAAGTCAGCTGCAATTCCACAAAAGACTTATAATGAGTGAAGTTCCTTGGTATTAATGGGGCCACAATAATAGCTCAAATGCAAATCTAGGGACAAAATTGTATATTCTCTGGCATACATAAAAGTCATGCATGTTTTTCTTAGAGAAGTAGCGGTCACAAGACCTGCACGCACATAAATGATTGCATCGGGGCAAATACTAGCTTTAAGGGGGCACCATTATTCATTCATTTATTACTATATTCCATGCTTCCTCCGGAGAGCTTTGCATATGGTTCCCAGGTGGTCTTGCCTCCAGGCACGTTCAAGGGGCCAAACCTGCTGAGCTTCAGCACCATCATGTGCCTGCAGACCATTCTCTGAACCAGTCAGTAGATCTGTTTGCTGCTGACAACTAGGTTGTTAGAATTTAATCTGTGTATACATTTGGTGCAATGCATTTTGTGCTTTTATTCTCCCTGGAGAGCAAAGCGAAAAACCACATACATTGCGAAGGTGCCGTGATGAGTCCCATATGGTCAGGGTTCTCGATGTTTGCAATTTGTTTGCTAAGTAATGACTACATCAGTAGTGATAATGGATATTTAAAACCCATTCATGTTAACCTATAGGAAAGGAAAGATAGATTAATGACATGTTGCATAGATCAAACTTAGCTGCTGTCCCTGGACCATTTGCGATTAATGTTTCTTTCGCTAGTGATGGAAGTTTCTACCAGATAAGCGCTAGGCCTGTCTTTGGAGTTTGTCCTACCTCCCACAGCATCTCTCTTCAAAAGTTTGTTTGGAAATGAAACCAAATTCTATGTTTCCTCTACAGATGGTTGACCTCTTTCAGTTAGTCGTTGCATTACTCATTTAAACAATTATACAGGTCAGAATAGTGTAATCTAAATTATTTAGTCTCTGGGTGTTTTTCAGACACCACTGACAGGTCGAGAAGACACAGCTGCTGGTTGTACCTGGATTTGAACTCCACAAGATAACAGAGTTTTAGTTCGAGTTTCAGTCATCATCCGCTGATCTTGCCCACAAAACTGCATACCACAAGGCTGCAAACTGGTCCCTGAGGCGCAGAGTGCTTCAAAGCATCCAAACCGCTCCGTAGCAATCCTTTTTCAAAGCGAATATGGCAAATTCTTCCCTTCCCATTCCAAAAATATTCGGGCGTTGCTTGCCCCTGCAACATAACTTTAAAAATGTCCATTTTTTGTTTGTTCCCCCCACAGGGAGCAATTGAAATCTACCAAACAGACTAGCAAAATATTATGATAACCTTTTCCATCCTAATTTGTTCTGGAGGCTGAGTGTGTGCTAGGATCAACATTAATTACTGTATAACATTTCAGCTGTGTAGTTCATAGAAATGTCAGGGAGTTAGCTAAGGGGGGGGGGGGTGCAGGGTCCTGATAGCAGCAGGGAGTGTGTGGCCTTGACCATTGTGATGCAAGGGGAAGATGGGGGTATACAAAAATAGACTCCATAACTAAGGTGTTAAAGCTAACTAACCCCACTAAAAGTTATATTTCTCTTGGAAACTCATCACACGTATAAAATGTTTCCCAGACTTACTGGCATTCGCTAATCTTTCCCCCCCAACCCAAAGTTAATAAAACCTCGTTTCCAGCAGTTAGCCAAACAGACTGTAATAATGATTCTCCATAATAAGGCATCTACGTTGTTAAAGTTAATATATCAGTTTGAATTAATGCACTTTAAATTCCGATTCCTTTTACAGCTTGCATCCAAACTAATTACAGGTTTTAAATTGTCACTAGTAGGAGCTCAGCCAAGGCATATTTCCTCTCTTCTTTAGCTGCACCCTGAGAATTCATGAATCAATTTTTTTCTGGGTCATGACTTTGCCCCACCAGGAGCAGAGAAAACCCTTCGCTGTGAAGAAAATGGAATGGCAGGGATCCCAGTCCGGGCAGAATTTGCACGCAAATGGCAAAGAAGTAAATGACAGGGGAAATTTCCAGTGCCATGAGAACAAAAATCTGAAAATCATTTGTAGTAATCCAAACAATAATGAATTTAGCGAATAGTTTAAAGCACAGCAGTGGGCAGGGCTGACCTAGTAATTTAGAGCTGTTGAATGATTTGGAAGGGGCTGCAGGCTGCCTTTTTTGCAAGCTCCCTCCCTTAAATAAAAAAAGGGGGAAGCAAAGGCCACCTGAATACAATCTGCTTCCCGGTTTTTCCTCTGTTTGTAGATATATTAGGGGTTCATTAAGTTTTTTTCCAACAAAATGTTCTTTTCTTTAAAAAAAAATATAAAATATATTGACAACTGCATTTTAATGTATTGTACTGCACCATGAAGGAATGGCTCCTTAAGCATGTTTGAATTCATGTTGAACTGGACATTAGTGGGATAATTATGACCCATTAACTACACCTGAAACTTGCTTTTTCTCTGAAGTGTCACCACTGTGCTGTAAAATACTTCTGTGATCACACTTGTTTTTCTTTCCTGGGGAAACGTGGCAAAGGAATTCTATCCTTGAGAAAACCCGGAGACAAGCTGCATTGATCAAAACACACCCATTTGCCTTTAGAGGAAGAATGCATCCGGGGATCTAGCAAGGCAATAAATGTTCTCATAAATTGGCATAAAGCAGATCTGCAAAGTGAACCCACCCGCTTCATTATTTTCATGGGTCTCATACCTTTTGTGAGCTATGATGCTGGCATTGCTTTTAAAAAAACCACACATTTCAGCAAAACCTATACCAGACATATCAGTTTATTTTGGGGGGAAATAGCATCCTGGATCTAGGCTACAGTCCTATTTTAATCTTCATTGAATAGAATAGGATTTATACCTGAATAAACTTGCATAGGATTGGGCTGAAAATCCAATATATTCCCATTTGTCTAGTTTGAGGATAATGGTGTTGTTCACGAATGAATAACTCACTTGCAATAACTAATGGAGAATATAATTTTGCAGGAAAAAAGATTAACATTGGTTTAGTTGGTAACGATATATTAAAGATATTTTTAAAGTCTTATTCAGCAGTATATACTCAAGTACTTCTCTCCACCTTCTCTACAAATGTGTAGAGTTTGTTAAACCTATGATTTTTTACCTAGCAGTAAATCCCATTCATTTTAGTGGGACTTCTCTTGCCAAGAAAACATGCACAGGATTATGAAAATGGTACTTTTTAGGGATGATGATGAAGATCATCACCATTACTAATAATAATAAATAAAAAAGTCCCAAGCCTTACTTTGGGGGGCGGGGAGGGAGAGAAATTTGTTATCGCTTTATTAGATTTCTTGTTTGAGTGACTTGTGAAGAAAACATTATTACCTATGTTGTTTCCCTCTGATTACAAGAACTGTATTAGACATAAAAGTCTACTTAAAACTAGTTTACAGTTTAAAGACAGGTTTAATAACAGGTGAATGCTGAAAAATATGCAAACAAAATGGCAGACATGAATGACTTCATTTAAGGCATAATTGCTTCTCATCAACACAAGAAATCATGCAGAAACAGTCCCTGCTTCACCCAGCCGGGAAGAGAGTAGAGAAATCATTCAGGCATATATTCTAAATGGAAGGTCCATTCCTGGGTCTCTGCCAGACAACTGATCTATACACAGATCCAGGCTTAAAGACAATAGTCCTTAGAATCACAGTTCATCATAACAGATAATTATACAGCAAGTAAAACAATGAGGATTTTTGGCCCTTGAATATATAGACTAATTGTGGGCTATGAAGTTCTGCCTGGAAGGCATAAAGCACACTCCTGTGGGAGCCATTTTCTTATACTGAGGAAGGGTGTAAATTTGAAGCAAAGCTACTTTGATAGTTGCCGAGCTCCATTTAAATATATATATATATAAATATGTTATGTAATTTTTCTCCCTCTGTCATTTTGGCATTTCTCCCCTAAGAATTCTGTGGATGTTCTAATTTTATACGTACCCATTTAAAAAACATTTTAAGGAACAATGCCTTTTGGGGGGGAAATACCCCCAATGAACACTTTTTTTTAAAAAAAAAAGACAAAATGGAATAGCGTTTTGAGCAGCCTAATAATTAAAGAACAATTCACCACCATGTTTCTAAATGGGAAATGTTTATTCAAAAAGTGGCTGTATCGATGGTGCATGAAAAGGAGCTGAAATATATTTTGCATTTCATTGCTGCATTGTAGCACAATTGTACATCCCACAACACTGTATTTTGCATAAACAACAAGGTGTGGGCAATTGTCCCTGGTTTACTTCTTTCCCCCTGGTTTCTGCTCCTTTTTTATTTTCTTTTTTCTTTTTCTATTTTTGGGGGGCGGCGGGGGGGGGGGAGGGTACTTCAGACTGGAATGTAGAGGAATATAAGGAAGTGAAGAGTGCCATAGCCAAAGCAACGGGTCAATTCCTTGCTGCCAAAGGAAAAGAAGTGGATATACTGAAACGCTGACCTCCTTGCAGGAAACATATGCCCCAGCTCTGTAATTTTTGAAGCACCACTGCCAGCTAATTAACTTGAAACTGAGTTTTTATTTAAACTTATGACCCTTCAGTCCACAGATCTGTGAGTTACATCTGGTATCATTGAATCCATCCTCTTTTCTTTTTTAAACTCTATTTTCTTTTCTACGTGAATTTGTTTCAAAAGAATGCCACTCTGGAGCTTTTCTTTCTTTCTTTCTTTCTTTCTTTCTTTCTTTCTTTCTTTCTTTCTTTCTTT